>NC_139974.1:16303405-16973405 GCF_963993115.1 Abramis brama | reverse complement strand
CTTTCTTTTTTAGACTCATTTAAACTAATAAACTCATCTATCTATCTACTTCAAACTACTTTAAAGTTTTTAATCTATCTATCTATCTATCTATCTATCTATCTCTCTCTTTTTAACTAATCTATCTTTCTTTCTAACTTATCCATCTTTCTTTCTTTCTAATTAATCTATCTTTCTCTTTCTAACTAATCCATCTTTCTTTCTTTCTTTCTTTCTTTCTTTCTAAGAAATCTAAATCTAAACACCTTGAAGACTAAACCAAACTGCCGTTCTATATACTATATGAGCCATTGAGACTCATTTAAACTAATGAACTCTAAACTCAAAACGTGTGTGTGTGTGTGTGTGTGTGTGTGTGAGAGAGAGAGAGAGAGAGAGCGTGTGTGTCTATGTGTGAGTGTGTGTGTGTGTGTGTAAACTCAAAAACTCGTACACACTCATTTAAACTTATAAACTTGTAACTCAAAAACTTGTACACTTATAAACTCTAAACTCATATAAACTCTGAGTGTGTGTGTGTGTGAGAGAGAGTGTGTGTCTATGTGAGTGTGTGTGTGTGTGTGTGTGTGTTAATGAGCTTGTCTGTGTGTGTGTGTGTGTGTGTGTGTGAGTGAGTTAGTGAGTGTGTGTGTGAGAGAGATAGTGTGTGTGTGTGTGTGAGAGAGAGTGAGAGTCTGTGTGTGCGTGCTTGTGTGTGTGTATGTCGAAAATTTAAATCTAAACACCTTGAAGACTAAACCAAACTGCCGTTCTATATACTATATGAGCCATTGAGACTCATTTAAACTAATGAACTCTAAACTCAAAACGTGTGTGTGTGTGTGTGAGAGAGAGAGCGTGTGTGTCTATGTGTGAGTGTGTGTGTGTGTGTGTGTGTGTGTGTGTGTGTGTGAACAAAAACTCGTACACACTCATTTAAACTTATAAACTCTTAACTCAAAAATTTGTACACTTATAAACTCTAAACTCATATAAACTCTGAGTGTCTGTGTGTGTGTGTGTGTGTGAGAGAGAGAGTGTGTGTCTATGTGCGTGAGTGTGTGTGTGTGTGTGTGTGTGTGTGTGAGTTAATGAGCTTGTCTGTGTGTGTGAGTGAGTTAGTGAGTGTGTGTGTGAGAGAGATAGTGTGTGTGTGTGAGAGAGAGTGAGAGTCTGTGCGTGCGTGCTTGTGTGTGTGTGTATGTCGAAAATTTAAATCTAAACACCTTGAAGACTAAACCAAACTGCCGTTCTATATACTATATTAGCCATTGAGACTCATTTAAACTAATGAACTCTAAACTCAAAACGTGTGTGTGTGTGTGTGTGTGTGTGTGTGTGTGTGTGTGTGTGTGTCTATGTGTGAGTGTGTGTGTGTGTGTGTGTGCATGTGTGAGTGTATGTGCGTAAGTGTGTATGTGTGTGAGAGAGAGTGTGTGTGAGTTAGTGAGTGTGTGTGTGTGTGTGTGTGTGTGTGTGTGTGAGTTAGTGAGCATGTCTGTGTGTGTGTGTGAGTGTATGTCCGTGAGTGTGAGAGAGAGAGAGAGAGAGAGAGAGAGAGAAAGAGAGTGTGTGTGTGTGTGTGTGAGAGTGTATGTGTCTATGTGTGTGAGTGTATGTGAGTTAATGAGCGTGTCTGTGTGTGTGTGACAGCGAGTTAGTGTGTGTGTGTGAGTGTGTGCATTTATGAGTGTATGTGCGTGTGTATGTGTGTGAGAGAGAGTGTGTGTGTGTGAGTTAGTGTGTGTGTGTGTGTGTGTATGTGAGTGAGTTAGTGAGCATGCCTGTGTGCATGTGTGAGTGTATGTCCGTGAGTGTGTGTGTAAGTGAGAGAGAGAGAGTGTGTGTGTGTGTAAGTGAGTGAGTGTGTGCATGAGTGTGGGTGTATGTGCATAAGTGTGTGTGTGTGCGTGTGTGTGAGAAAGAGTTAGTGAGCGTGTCTGTGTGTAAAATTTAAACTTACAAACTCATCTATCGATCTACTTCAAACTAATTTAAACTTTAAACTACTTTAAACTACTTTACACTTCAAACTACTTTAAACTTCAAAAACTACTTTACACTTCTTTAAACTTCAAACTAATTTAAACTTTAGACTAATTTAAACTTCAAACTAATTTAAACTTTAAACTACTTTAAACTTCAAACTTCTTCAAACTTTCTGGTCCGGCTTTCTTAAGCCAACTTAAAGTTTGTCTCGACAAACTTTTTAATCTAGATTAAAAAGTTCGTCGAGACAAACTTTAAGTTGCCTTGAGAAAGCCGGACCAGAAAGTTTGAAGAAGTTTAAAGTAGTTTAAAGTTTAAATTAGTTTGAAGTTTAAATTAGTCTAAAGTTTAAATTAGTTTGAAGTTTAAAGAAGTGTAAAGTAGTTTTTGAAGTTTAAAGTAGTTTGAAGTTTAAAGTAGTTTAAAGTTTAAATTAGTTTGAAGTAGATCGATAGATGAGTTTGTTAGTTTAAATTTTACACACAGACACGCTCACTAACTCTCTCTCTCACACACACACACACACACACTTATGCACATACACCCACACTCATGCACACACTCACTCACTCACACACACACACACACGGACATACACTCACACATGCACACAGACATGCTCACTAACTCACTCACATACACACACACACACACACACACACACACTAACTCACACACACTCTCTCTCACACACATACACACACGCACATACACTCATAAATGCACACACTCACACACACACACTAACTCGCTCTCACACACACACAGACACGCTCATTAACTCACATACACTCACACACATAGACACATACACTCTCTCACACACACACACACACACACACACACACACACACACTCTCTCTCTCTCTCTCTCGCTCTCTCTCTCTCTCTCACACACTCTCACACGGACATACACTCACACACGCACACACCCACCCACCCACACACACACAGACATGCTCACTAACTCACACACACACTCACTAACTCACACACACTCTCTCTCACACACATACACACTTACGCACATACACTCACACATGCACACACACTCACACATAGACACACACGCTCTCTCACACACACACACACACACACACACACACACACACACACACACGCGTTTTGAGTTTAGAGTTCATTAGTTTAAATGAGTCTCAATGGCTCATATAGTATATAGAACGGCAGTTTGGTTTAGTCTTCAAGGTGTTTAGATTTAAATTTTAGACATACACACACAAGCACGCACGCACAGACTCTCACTCTCTCTCACACACACACACACTATCTCTCTCACACACACACTCACTAACTCACTCACACACACACAGACAAGCTCATTAACACACACACACACACACACACTCACATAGACACACACACTCTCTCTCTCACACACACACACACACATATGAGTTTAGAGTTTATAAGTGTACAAGTTTTTGAGTTACGAGTTTATAAGTTTAAATGAGTGTGTACGAGTTTTTGAGTTTACACACACACAAACACACACACACTCACACATAGACACACACGCTCTTTCTCTCTCACACACACACACACACACACACACACGTTTTGAGTTTAGAGTTCATTAGTTTAAATGAGTCTCAATGGCTCATATAGTATATAGAACGGCAGTTTGGTTTAGTCTTCAAGGTGTTTAGATTTAAATTTTCGACATACACACACACAAGCACGCACACACAGACTCTCACTCTCTCTCACACACACACACTATCTCTCTCACACACACACTCACTAACTCACACACACACAGACAAGCTCATTAACACACACACACACACACACAAACTCTCTCTCTCTCACACACATACACGCGCACACACTCACACACACACTAACTCGCTCTCACACAGACACACACACACTCTCTCTCTCTCTCTCTCTCTCTCTCTCTCACACACACACACACACACACATAGACACACACACTCTCTCTCTCACACACACACACACTAACTAACTCACACACACACACACACACTCTCTCTCACACACACACACACACACACTCACTCACGCACATATACTCACTCACACACAGACACACACACCCTCACTAACTCACACACACACACCCTCACTAACACACTCACACACAGACATGCTCTGTCTCACACACACACAGAAGAAAGAAAGAAAGAAAGAAAGAAAGAAAGAAAGAAAGAAAGAAAGATGGATTAGTTAGAAAGAGAGAAAGATAGATTAATTAGAAAGAAAGAAAGATGGATAAGTTAGAAAGAAAGATAGATTAGTTAAAAAGAGAGAGATAGATAGATAGATAGATAGATAGATAGATAGATAGATTAAAAAACTTTAAAGTAGTTTGAAGTAGATAGATAGATGAGTTTAACTAATTTAAACTTTAAACTACTTTAAACTACTTTACACTTCAAACTACTTTAAACTTCAAAAACTACTTTACACTTCTTTAAACTTCAAACTAATTTAAACTTTAGACTAATTTAAACTTCAAACTAATTTAAACTTTAAACTACTTTAAACTTCAAACTTCTTCAAACTTTCTGGTCCGGCTTTCTCAAGGCAACTTAAAGTTTGTCTCGACGAATAATATTATTATTATTATTATTATTATTATTTTGTCAACCTTTCGGGCACTTTTGGGGCCCTTAACATGCTCGAAAACTCTTGAAATTTTGCACACACGTCAGAACCCGCGGCCATCAGGGCCGGACTGAAGCTGGTACCCGGGCGTGGCAGGGGGGCTCGACAGCGCCCCCTGGAACGGGATCCAAACACGTGTCCATAAATCAAACACGCTTGCATGTAATAATATGAAACTCGGTACACATATAGATCTCATTGGGCCGAACAACTTTCGTGCTCTAAGTTTTACGCCAGCCAAACAGGAAGTTGGCTATTTAGCGTTGTTTGGAAACGCATGCTGTGGAATTTAATGTACTCCTCCTAGGGAATTCATCGATTCGCCTCCAAACTCGGTGTGCATGAAGTCAAGACATTGAGGATGCTAAATTGCGGACGGATTTTTGATATCTCGAACGGTTTGGCCGTGGCGAGGAAACAAATTTATGGCGAAAAAATGAAACAGGAAGTGTGTTATAACTTCTGCATACATTAACTGATCTTGATGAAACTTCAGCAGTGTGTTCGTTGTAAGAGGCCGATCACATGGATGTGACTATTGTGAGTCAAAGTTATAGCGCCACCAACAGGCAGCAGGAAGTACATCACTTTCAAAATGCTTTGAAATCAGTGTCTTATTTTTACCCGATTTGCTTCAAACTTTATGCGTACAATGTAGACACACGGCAGATGTAAACCTGTGAAAGGATTATTGATATCTTAGATACTGTTGCCGTGGCAACGCATCAAATTTTAATATTATTTTTTGATGCTTTTGAGACTCTTAACATACTTGAAATTGCATGAAACTCAACAGACACATCACATTTATTAGCCCGTAGACATGTGCAAAGTTTCAGAAACGGGCGTGGTGGAATGGCTCAGTAGCGCCACCTTTAGTCAAAAATGGGGGCTTAGTTTTTCCTAGAATCACAAAACTTGGTATGTGTATTGTTCTCATCAAGACGGACAACTTTCTAATTTACATGAACCATCTCCGACCAACAGGAAGAGAGATATTTTGGTTTGAATGTGGATTTTCTGAAGAATTTTCTCTCCCTCTCTCTGTGTCTGTGTGTGTGTGAGGGGAGGGGGGGATTTGACTATTGCTTTTATATTGTTAATCAACGTTTCAGGGGCTTTTGGGGTCCTTAACGTGCTCAAAAACTCTTGAAACTTTGCACACAGGTCAGAACCCACGGCCATCAGGGCCGGGCTGAAGCTGGTACCCGGGCGTGGCTGGGGGGCTCAACAGCGCCCCCTTGAACGGGGTTCTAAAACTTGATCCATATATCAAACACGCTCGCATGAATTAATATGAAACTCGGTACACATATAGATCTCATCGGGCCGAACAACTTTACCCCGGTCAAGTTTTACGCCAGCCCAACAGAAAGTCGGCTATTATGGGTTGTTTGGAAAACGCTTGCTGTGGAATGTGAAATACTCCTCCTAGAAAATTCACCGTGTCCCCTTCAAACTCGGTGTGCATGTAGTCAAGACTTTGAGGATGCTAAATTGCGGACGGATTTTTGATATCTCGAACGGTTTGGCTGTGGCGAGGAATCGAATTTATGGCGAGAAAAGAGAAACACGGAAGTGGAATAACTTCTGCATACATTAACTGATCTTGATGAAACTTCAGCAGTGTGTTCGTGGTAAGAGGCCGATCAGATGGATGTAGCTATTGTGAGTCAAAGTTATAGCGCCACCAACTGGCAGCAGGAAGTGTGTCACTTTCAACATGCTTTTGACAAAAGTGGGGGGGTTAGTTTTAACTACAGTAAAGAAAAAACAGTTTGTATATTGTTCTCATCAAGCCGGACAACTTTCTAATTTACATTCAATAGCTCTGGCCATCAGGAAGTCAGATATTTTGGTCTGAATGTGAATTTTTTTGCAAAATCAGCCTCTGAATTTTTAGCCACTCCTCTTAAACTATTTATTTTATTCGTACCAAACTTTTTCAACATGATGAAACTACATTAAATATGCTAAATTGTGAATGGATAATAAATATCTCAAATGGTTTTGTTATGGCGAGGGATTAAAGTAATGTCCAAAAAGGAAACACTAAAAATCTTCTAAAAATGTAATTATATACCATTTATTTCTATATAAAAGAATACAAATATCACAACTAAACCCATTTTATTCTGTTTTTGCAATTCAAGAAGAATGAAAAAGTTAAAACAGGCTATTTAGTGCTATTTGGTTCAACAAAAAAGCAAACATAGGGCTATACTGCCCTCTTGTGTCCAAAAGGACATCAAAATAGTATATAAAACTTTTTACCAGGTAGGCCAATATTGTATTTAAATATACATTTATTAGGTATGTGTCTGAGGATATTTTCCCACCGGTTAATCGACGTGTGACACGAGTGGGTGCTTTTAAATCGCTAATATAATAGTGAAAGAAAAATAATGATAATGTTGCACACACAAATCACACACATGTGGGAAAGAATGATGCTTTTAAACAACACTAAACCGCCATTAGGTGTCGCCAGGCATCCATCTTAATAAGCGAGTCATTGATTCATTCGTTCAAACGATTCGTTCGAATGAGTCGATCATGATTAAGACAGATGTTTATGGATTGATCATTCAATCTTTGAGTCAACCGATTCGTTAAAAATGCTGAATCGTTCAGTTATGAGAAAACACGTGATGGTTCTGCCGTGATCTTTGTTTAACTATTTTCGCTGCTGAAACAGAACAAAAACAGTCAACATTGAATCTAAAATGTAAGTGACTTAATTGTAACTGTTTATTAACCTGTTGTATGAAATCTAGGGGTGGGAGAAAAAATGTATTCTTAGATGCATCGCGATGCGGACGTGGACGATTCTGAATCGATTCACAAATGTCAAAAAATCGATTCTCTAAAAAAATATTTTTCTAATAACGTAATATTGACGGAAGGCAAAAGGCGGAACTCTAAGCGGACGTGCGTGCAGTCTGTGGCGCGCACATAACAGAGAAGTTTCTTCTGCTCACCAAGGCTGCATTTATTTGATTAAAAATACAAACAAAAACAGTAATATTGTAAAATATTATTCCAATTTAAAACGGATGCTTTCTATTTTAATATATTTTAAACTGTTATTTATTCCTGTGATCAAAGCTGAGTTTTCAGCATCATTACTCCAGTCGTCACTGTCACATGATCCTTCAGAAATTATTCTAATATGATGATTGATACTCAAGAAACATTCATTATTATTTTAAATGTCGAAAACAGTTGTGTACAGTCTTTGATGAATAGAAAGTTCAAAAGAACAGCATTTATCTGAAATCTAAAGCTTTTGTAACGTTAAACACTACCGCTCAAAAGTTTTGGGTTAGTAATAATTACAATTTTATTTTTGGGGGAAATAAATAAAATAAATCAGTACTTTTATTTATGAAGGATGAGTTAAACTGATCAACAGTTACAGTAAAGACATTTATAATGTTAAAAATATATATATTTGAAATATATGCTGTTCTTTTGAACTTAACATTCATCAAAGCATTTTGAAAAAAAAAATCTGTACACAACTGTTTTCAACATTGAAAATAATAATGAATATTTATTGAGCATCAATCATCATATTAGTATGATTTCTGAAGGATCATGTGACACTGAAGACTGGAGTAATGATGCTGAAAACTCAACTTTGATCACAGAAATGAATTACTATGTAAAATATTTAAAAATTGAAAACAGCTGTTTTAAATTGGAATAATATTTCACAATATTACTGTTTTTGTTTGTATTTTTAATCAATAAATGCAGCCTTGGTGAGCAGAAGAGACTTCTCCTAAAAACATTAAAAATCTTACTGACCCCAAACTTTTGAACAATAATATATATATATATATATATATATATACATATATATGTATGTGTGTGTATGTATGTATGTATATATATATATATATATATATATATATATATATATATATATATATATATATATATAAATATAGCTGCGAGCAGCGATGGAGGGCCCAAGCCGGCGGTACCGCCACCCCGGTGCCTTTAGGTAACTAAAGGCACCGGGGTTGCGGTGCCACCGGCTTGGGCCCGTAATCGCTGCTCGCAGCTATATTTATATATATATATATATATTTATTATTAGGGCCCAAGCCCTGAAAGGGCGAAGGCCCTATTGTTTTCGGTAGGATTATTATTATTATTATTATTATTATTATTTTGTCAACCTTTCGGCCACTTTTGGGGCCCTTAACATGCTCGAAAACTCTTAAAATTTTGCACACAGGTCAGAACCCGCGGCCATCAGGGCCGGACTGAAGCTGGTACCCGGGCGTGGCAGGGGGGCTCGACAGCGCCCCCTGGAACGGGATCCGAACACTTGTCCATAAATCAGACACGCTTGCATGTAATAATATGAAACTCGGTACACATATAGAACTCATCGGGCCGAACAACTTTCGTGCTCTAAGTTTTACGCCAGCCCAACAGGAAGTCGGCTATTATAGGTTGTTTGGAAACGCATGCTGTGGAATTTAATGTACTCCTCCTAGGGAATTCATCGATTCGCCTCCAAACTCGGTGTGCATGAAGTCAAGGCATTGAGGATGCTAAATTGCGGACGGATTTTTGATATCTCGAACGGTTTGGCCGTGGCGAGGAAACGAATTTATGGCGAAAAAATGAAACAGGAAGTGTGTTATAACTTCTGCATACATTAACTGATCTTGATGAAACTTCAGCAGTGTGTTCGTTGTAAGAGGCCGATCGCACAGATGTGACTATTGTGAGTCAAAGTTATAGCGCCACCAACAGGCAGCAGGAAGTACATCACTATTAAAATGCTTTGAAATCACTGTCTTATTTTTACCAGATTTGCTTCAAACTTTATGTGTACAATGTAGACACACGGCAGATGTAAACCTGTGAAAGGATTATTGATATCTTAGATACTGTTGCCGTGGCAACGCATCAAACTTTAATATTCTTTTTTTATGCTTTTGAGACTCTTAACATACTTGAAATTGCATGAAACTCGACAGACACATCACATTTATTATCCAGTAGACATGTGCAAAGTTTCAGAAACGGGCGTGGTGAGGGGCTCAGTAGCGCCACCTTTAGTCATAAGTGGGGGGGTTAGTTTTATCAACAGCAACAAAACTTGGTATGTGTATTGTTCTCATCAAGACGGACAACTTTCTAATTTACATGAACCATCTCTGACCAACAGGAAGAGAGATATTTTGGTTTGAATGTGGATTTTCTGAAGAATTTTCTCTCACTCTCTGTGTCTGTGTGTGTGTGAGGGGAGGGGGGGATTTGACTATTGCTTTTATATTGTTAATCAAGGTTTCAGGGGCTTTTGGGGTCCTTAACGTGCTCAAAAACTCTTGAAACTTTGCACACAGGTCAGAACCCACGGCCATCAGGGCCGGGCTGAAGCTGGGACCCGGGCGTGGCTGGGGGGCTCAACAGCGCCCCCTTGAACGGGGTTCTAAAACTTGATCCATATATCAAACACGCTCGCATGAATTAATATGAAACTCGGTACACATATAGATCTCATCGGGCCGAACAACTTTACCCCGGTCAAGTTTTACGCCAGCCCAACAGGAAGTCGGCTATTATGGGTTGTTTGGAAAACGCTTGCTGTGGAATGTGAAATACTCCTCCTAGAAAATTCACCGTGCCCCCTTCAAACTCGGTGTGGATGTAGTCAAGACATTGAGGATGCTAAATTGCGGACGGATTTTTGATATCTCGAACGGTTTGGCTGTGGCGAGGAATCGAATTTATGGCGAGAAAAGAGAAACACGGAAGTGGAATAACTTCTGCATACATTAACTGATCTTGATGAAACTTCAGCAGTGTGTTCGTGGTAAGAGGCCGATCAGATGGATGTAGCTATTGTGAGTCAAAGTTATAGCGCCACCAACTGGCAGCAGGAAGTGTGTCACTTTCAACATGCTTTTGACAAAAGTGGGGGGGTTAGTTTTAACTACAGTAAAGAAAAAATAGTTTGTATATTGTTCTCATCAAGCCGGACAACTTTCTAATTTACATTCAATAGCTCTGGCCATCAGGAAGTCAGATATTTTGGTCTGAATGTGGATTTTTTTGCAAAATCAGCCTCTGAATTTTTAGCCACTCCTCTTAAACTATTTATTTTATTCGTACCAAACTTTTTCAACATGATGAAACTACATTAAATATGCTAAATTGTGAATGGATAATAAATATCTCAAACGGTTTTGCTATGGCGAGGGATTAAATAATGTCCAAAAAGGAAACACTAAAAATCTTCTAAAAATGTAATTATATACCATTTATTTCTATATAAAAGTATACAAATATCACAACTAAACCCATTTTATTCTGTTTTTGCAATTCAAGAAGAATGAAAAAGTTAAAACAGGCTATTTAGTGCTATTTGGTTCAACAAAAAAGCAAACATAGGGCTATACTGCCCTCTTGTGTCCAAAAGGACATCAAAATAGTATATAAAACTTTTTACCAGGTAGGCCAATATTGTATTTAAATATACATGTATTAGGTATGTGTCTGAGGATATTTTCCCACCGGTTAATCGACGTGTGACACGAGTGGGTGCTTTTAAATCGCTAATATAATAGTGTAAGAAAAATAATGATAATGTTGCACACACAAATCACACACATGTGGGAAAGAATGATGCTTTTAAACAACACTAAACCGCCATTAGGTGTCGCCAGGCATCCATCTTAATAAGCGAGTCATTGATTCATTCGTTCAAACGATTCGTTCGAATGAGTCGATCATGATTAAGACAGATGTTTATGGATTGATCATTCAATCTTTGAGTCAACCGATTCGTTAAAAATGCTGAATCGTTCAGTTATGAGAAAACACGTGATGCGTGATGGTTCTGCCGTGATCTTTGTTTAACTATTTTCGCTGCTGAAACAGAACAAAAACAGTCAACATTGCATCTAAAATGTAAGTGACTTAATTGTAACTGTTTATTAACCTGTTGTATGAAATCTAGGGGTGGGAGAAAAAATTTATTCTTAGATGCATCGCGATGCGGACGTGGACGATTCTGAATCGATTCACAAATGTCAAAAAATCGATTCTCTAAAAAAATATTTTTCTAATAACGTAATATTGACGGAAGGCAAAAGGCGGAACTCTAAGCGGACGTGCGTGCAGTCTGTGGCGCGCACATAACAGAGAAGTTTCTTCTGCTCACCAAGGCTGCATTTATTTGATTAAAAATACAAACAAAAACAGTAATATTGTAAAATATTATTCCAATTTAAAACAGCTGCTTTCTATTTTAATATATTTTAAACTGTTATTTATTCCTGTGATCAAAGCTGAGTTTTCAGCATCATTACTCCAGTCGTCACTGTCACATGATCCTTCAGAAATTATTCTAATATGATGATTGATACTCAAGAAACATTCATTATTATTTTAAATGTCGAAAACAGTTGTGTACAGTCTTTGATGAATAGAAAGTTCAAAAGAACAGCATTTATCTGAAATCTAAAGCTTTTGTAACGTTAAACACTACCGCTCAAAAGTTTTGGGTTAGTAATAATTACAATTTTATTTTTTGGGGAAATAAATAAAATAAATCAGTACTTTTATTTATGAAGGATGAGTTAAACTGAGTTACAGTAAAGACATTTATAATGTTAAAAATATATATATTTGAAATATATGCTGTTCTTTTGAACTTTACATTCATCAAAGCATTTTGAAAAAAAAAAAAATCTGTACACAACTGTTTTCAACATTGAAAATAATAATGAATATTTATTGAGCATCAATCATCATATTAGTATGATTTCTGAAGGATCATGTGACACTGAAGAGTGGAGTAATGATGCTGAAAACTCAACTTTGATCACAGAAATGAATTACTATGTAAAATATTTAAAAATTGAAAACAGCTGTTTTAAATTGGAATAATATTTCACAATATTACTGTTTTTGTTTGTATTTTTAATCAATAAATGCAGCCTTGGTGAGCAGAAGAGACTTCTCCTAAAAACATTAAAAATCTTACTGACCCCAAACTTTTGAACAATAATATATATATATATATATATATATATATATATATATATATATAGCTGCGAGCAGCGATGGAGGGCCAAAGCCGGCGGTACCGCCACCCCGGTGCCTTTAGGTAACTAAAGGCACCGGGGTTGCGGTGCCACCGGCTTGGGCCCGTAATCGCTGCTCGCAGCTATATATATATATATATATATATATATATATATATATATATATATATATATTTAGGGCCCAAGCCCTGAAAGGGCGAAGGCCCTATTGTTTTCGGTAGGATTATTATTATTATTATTATTATTATTTTGTCAACCTTTCGGGCACTTTTGGGGCCCTTAACATGCTCGAAAACTCTTGAAATTTTGCACACACGTCAGAACCCGCGGCCATCAGGGCCGGACTGAAGCTGGTACCCGGGCGTGGCAGGGGGGCTCGACAGCGCCCCCTGGAACGGGATCCAAACACGTGTCCATAAATCAAACACGCTTGCATGTAATAATATGAAACTCGGTACACATATAGATCTCATTGGGCCGAACAACTTTCGTGCTCTAAGTTTTACGCCAGCCAAACAGGAAGTTGGCTATTTAGCGTTGTTTGGAAACGCATGCTGTGGAATTTAATGTACTCCTCCTAGGGAATTCATCGATTCGCCTCCAAACTCGGTGTGCATGAAGTCAAGACATTGAGGATGCTAAATTGCGGACGGATTTTTGATATCTCGAACGGTTTGGCCGTGGCGAGGAAACAAATTTATGGCGAAAAAATGAAACAGGAAGTGTGTTATAACTTCTGCATACATTAACTGATCTTGATGAAACTTCAGCAGTGTGTTCGTTGTAAGAGGCCGATCACATGGATGTGACTATTGTGAGTCAAAGTTATAGCGCCACCAACAGGCAGCAGGAAGTACATCACTTTCAAAATGCTTTGAAATCAGTGTCTTATTTTTACCCGATTTGCTTCAAACTTTATGCGTACAATGTAGACACACGGCAGATGTAAACCTGTGAAAGGATTATTGATATCTTAGATACTGTTGCCGTGGCAACGCATCAAACTTTAATATTATTTTTTGATGCTTTTGAGACTCTTAACATACTTGAAATTGCATGAAACTCAACAGACACATCACATTTATTAGCCCGTAGACATGTGCAAAGTTTCAGAAACGGGCGTGGTGGAATGGCTCAGTAGCGCCACCTTTAGTCAAAAATGGGGGCTTAGTTTTTCCTAGAATCACAAAACTTGGTATGTGTATTGTTCTCATCAAGACGGACAACTTTCTAATTTACATGAACCATCTCCGACCAACAGGAAGAGAGATATTTTGGTTTGAATGTGGATTTTCTGAAGAATTTTCTCTCCCTCTCTCTGTGTCTGTGTGTGTGTGAGGGGAGGGGGGGATTTGACTATTGCTTTTATATTGTTAATCAAGGTTTCAGGGGCTTTTGGGGTCCTTAACGTGCTCAAAAACTCTTGAAACTTTGCACACAGGTCAGAACCCACGGCCATCAGGGCCGGGCTGAAGCTGGTACCCGGGCGTGGCTGGGGGGCTCAACAGCGCCCCCTTGAACGGGGTTCTAAAACTTGATCCATATATCAAACACGCTCGCATGAATTAATATGAAACTCGGTACACATATAGATCTCATCGGGCCGAACAACTTTACCCCGGTCAAGTTTTACGCCAGCCCAACAGGAAGTCGGCTATTATGGGTTGTTTGGAAAACGCTTGCTGTGGAATGTGAAATACTCCTCCTAGAAAATTCACCGTGTCCCCTTCAAACTCGGTGTGCATGTAGTCAAGACTTTGAGGATGCTAAATTGCGGACGGATTTTTGATATCTCGAACGGTTTGGCTGTGGCGAGGAATCGAATTTATGGCGAGAAAAGAGAAACACGGAAGTGGAATAACTTCTGCATACATTAACTGATCTTGATGAAACTTCAGCAGTGTGTTCGTGATAAGAGGCCGATCAGATGGATGTAGCTATTGTGAGTCAAAGTTATAGCGCCACCAACTGGCAGCAGGAAGTGTGTCACTTTCAACATGCTTTTGACAAAAGTGGGGGGGTTAGTTTTAACTACAGTAAAGAAAAAACAGTTTGTATATTGATCTCATCAAGCCGGACAACTTTCTAATTTACATTCAATAGCTCTGGCCATCAGGAAGTCAGATATTTTGGTCTGAATGTGAATTTTTTTGCAAAATCAGCCTCTGAATTTTTAGCCACTCCTCTTAAACTATTTATTTTATTCGTACCAAACTTTTTCAACATAATGAAACTACATTAAATATGCTAAATTGTGAATGGATAATAAATATCTCAAATGGTTTTGCTATGGCGAGGGATTAAAGTAATGTCCAAAAAGGAAACACTAAAAATCTTCTAAAAATGTAATTATATACCATTTATTTCTATATAAAAGAATACAAATATCACAACTAAACCCATTTTATTCTGTTTTTGCAATTCAAGAAGAATGAAAAAGTTAAAACAGGCTATTTAGTGCTATTTGGTTCAACAAAAAAGCAAACATAGGGCTATACTGCCCTCTTGTGTCCAAAAGGACATCAAAATAGTATATAAAACTTTTTACCAGGTAGGCCAATATTGTATTTAAATATACATTTATTAGGTATGTGTCTGAGGATATTTTCCCACCGGTTAATCGACGTGTGACACGAGTGGGTGCTTTTAAATCGCTAATATAATAGTGAAAGAAAAATAATGATAATGTTGCACACACAAATCACACACATGTGGGAAAGAATGATGCTTTTAAACAACTCTAAACCGCCATTAGGTGTCGCCAGGCATCCATCTTAATAAGCGAGTCATTGATTCATTCGTTCAAACGATTCGTTCGAATGAGTCGATCATGATTAAGACAGATGTTTATGGATTGATCATTCAATCTTTGAGTCAACCGATTCGTTAAAAATGCTGAATCGTTCAGTTATGAGAAAACACGTGATGGTTCTGCCGTGATCTTTGTTTAACTATTTTCGCTGCTGAAACAGAACAAAAACAGTCAACATTGAATCTAAAATGTAAGTGACTTAATTGTAACTGTTTATTAACCTGTTGTATGAAATCTAGGGGTGGGAGAAAAAATGTATTCTTAGATGCATCGCGATGCGGACGTGGACGATTCTGAATCGATTCACAAATGTCAAAAAATCGATTCTCTAAAAAAATATTTTTCTAATAACGTAATATTGACGGAAGGCAAAAGGCGGAACTCTAAGCGGACGTGCGTGCAGTCTGTGGCGCGCACATAACAGAGAAGTTTCTTCTGCTCACCAAGGCTGCATTTATTTGATTAAAAATACAAACAAAAACAGTAATATTGTAAAATATTATTCCAATTTAAAACGGCTGCTTTCTATTTTAATATATTTTAAACTGTTATTTATTCCTGTGATCAAAGCTGAGTTTTCAGCATCATTACTCCAGTCGTCACTGTCACATGATCCTTCAGAAATTATTCTAATATGATGATTGATACTCAAGAAACATTCATTATTATTTTAAATGTCGAAAACAGTTGTGTACAGTCTTTGATGAATAGAAAGTTCAAAAGAACAGCATTTATCTGAAATCTAAAGCTTTTGTAACGTTAAACACTACCGCTCAAAAGTTTTGGGTTAGTAATAATTACAATTTTATTTTTGGGGGAAATAAATAAAATAAATCAGTACTTTTATTTATGAAGGATGAGTTAAACTGATCAACAGTTACAGTAAAGACATTTATAATGTTAAAAATATATATATTTGAAATATATGCTGTTCTTTTGAACTTAACATTCATCAAAGCATTTTGGAAAAAAAAATCTGTACACAACTGTTTTCAACATTGAAAATAATAATGAATATTTATTGAGCATCAATCATCATATTAGTATGATTTCTGAAGGATCATGTGACACTGAAGACTGGAGTAATGATGCTGAAAACTCAACTTTGATCACAGAAATGAATTACTATGTAAAATATTTAAAAATTGAAAACAGCTGTTTTAAATTGGAATAATATTTCACAATATTACTGTTTTTGTTTGTATTTTTAATCAATAAATGCAGCCTTGGTGAGCAGAAGAGACTTCTCCTAAAAACATTAAAAATCTTACTGACCCCAAACTTTTGAACAATAATATATACATATATATGTATGTGTGTGTATGTATGTATGTATATATATATATATATATATATATATATATAAATATAGCTGCGAGCAGCGATGAAGGGCCCAAGCCGGCGGTACCGCCACCCCGGTGCCTTTAGGTAACTAAAGGCACCGGGGTTTGCGGTGCCACCTGCTTGGGCCCGTAATCGCTGCTCGCAGCTATATTTATTATTATTATTATTATTTTGTCAACCTTTCGGGCACTTTTGGGGCCCTTAACATGCTCGAAAACTCTTGAAATTTTGCACACACGTCAGAACCCGCGGCCATCAGGGCCGGACTGAAGCTGGTACCCGGGCGTGGCAGGGGGGCTCGACAGCGCCCCCTGGAACGGGATCCAAACACGTGTCCATAAATCAAACACGCTTGCATGTAATAATATGAAACTCGGTACACATATAGATCTCATTGGGCCGAACAACTTTCGTGCTCTAAGTTTTACGCCAGCCAAACAGGAAGTTGGCTATTTAGCGTTGTTTGGAAACGCATGCTGTAGAATTTAATGTACTCCTCCTAGGGAATTCATCGATTCGCCTCCAAACTCGGTGTGCATGAAGTCAAGACATTGAGGATGCTAAATTGCGGACGGATTTTTGATATCTCGAACGGTTTGGCCGTGGCGAGGAAACAAATTTATGGCGAAAACATGAAACAGGAAGTGTGTTATAACTTCTGCATACATTAACTGATCTTGATGAAACTTCAGCAGTGTGTTCGTTGTAAGAGGCCGATCACATGGATGTGACTATTGTGAGTCAAAGTTATAGCGCCACCAACAGGCAGCAGGAAGTACATCACTTTCAAAATGCTTTGAAATCAGTGTCTTATTTTTACCCGATTTGCTTCAAACTTTATGCGTACAATGTAGACACACGGCAGATGTAAACCTGTGAAAGGATTATTGATATCTTAGATACTGTTGCCGTGGCAACGCATCAAACTTTAATATTATTTTTTGATGCTTTTGAGACTCTTAACATACTTGAAATTGCATGAAACTCAACAGACACATCACATTTATTAGCCCGTAGACATGTGCAAAGTTTCAGAAACGGGCGTGGTGGAATGGCTCAGTAGCGCCACCTTTAGTCAAAAATGGGGGCTTAGTTTTTCCTAGAATCACAAAACTTGGTATGTGTATTGTTCTCATCAAGACGGACAACTTTCTAATTTACATGAACCATCTCCGACCAACAGGAAGAGAGATATTTTGGTTTGAATGTGGATTTTCTGAAGAATTTTCTCTCCCTCTCTCTGTGTCTGTGTGTGTGTGAGGGGAGGGGGGGATTTGACTATTGCTTTTATATTGTTAATCAAGGTTTCAGGGGCTTTTGGGGTCCTTAACGTGCTCAAAAACTCTTGAAACTTTGCACACAGGTCAGAACCCACGGCCATCAGGGCCGGGCTGAAGCTGGTACCCGGGCGTGGCTGGGGGGCTCAACAGCGCCCCCTTGAACGGGGTTCTAAAACTTGATCCATATATCAAACACGCTCGCATGAATTAATATGAAACTCGGTACACATATAGATCTCATCGGGCCGAACAACTTTACCCCGGTCAAGTTTTACGCCAGCCCAACAGGAAGTCGGCTATTATGGGTTGTTTGGAAAACGCTTGCTGTGGAATGTGAAATACTCCTCCTAGAAAATTCACCGTGTCCCCTTCAAACTCGGTGTGCATGTAGTCAAGACTTTGAGGATGCTAAATTGCGGACGGATTTTTGATATCTCGAACGGTTTGGCTGTGGCGAGGAATCGAATTTATGGCGAGAAAAGAGAAACACGGAAGTGGAATAACTTCTGCATACATTAACTGATCTTGATGAAACTTCAGCAGTGTGTTCGTGGTAAGAGGCCGATCAGATGGATGTAGCTATTGTGAGTCAAAGTTATAGCGCCACCAACTGGCAGCAGGAAGTGTGTCACTTTCAACATGCTTTTGACAAAAGTGGGGGGGTTAGTTTTAACTACAGTAAAGAAAAAACAGTTTGTATATTGTTCTCATCAAGCCGGACAACTTTCTAATTTACATTCAATAGCTCTGGCCATCAGGAAGTCAGATATTTTGGTCTGAATGTGAATTTTTTTGCAAAATCAGCCTCTGAATTTTTAGCCACTCCTCTTAAACTATTTATTTTATTCGTACCAAACTTTTTCAACATGATGAAACTACATTAAATATGCTAAATTGTGAATGGATAATAAATATCTCAAATGGTTTTGCTATGGCGAGGGATTAAAGTAATGTCCAAAAAGGAAACACTAAAAATCTTCTAAAAATGTAATTATATACCATTTATTTCTATATAAAAGAATACAAATATCACAACTAAACCCATTTTATTCTGTTTTTGCAATTCAAGAAGAATGAAAAAGTTAAAACAGGCTATTTAGTGCTATTTGGTTCAACAAAAAAGCAAACATAGGGCTATACTGCCCTCTTGTGTCCAAAAGGACATCAAAATAGTATATAAAACTTTTTACCAGGTAGGCCAATATTGTATTTAAATATACATTTATTAGGTATGTGTCTGAGGATATTTTCCCACCGGTTAATCGACGTGTGACACGAGTGGGTGCTTTTAAATCGCTAATATAATAGTGAAAGAAAAATAATGATAATGTTGCACACACAAATCACACACATGTGGGAAAGAATGATGCTTTTAAACAACACTAAACCGCCATTAGGTGTCGCCAGGCATCCATCTTAATAAGCGAGTCATTGATTCATTCGTTCAAACGATTCGTTCGAATGAGTCGATCATGATTAAGACAGATGTTTATGGATTGATCATTCAATCTTTGAGTCAACCGATTCGTTAAAAATGCTGAATCGTTCAGTTATGAGAAAACACGTGATGGTTCTGCCGTGATCTTTGTTTAACTATTTTCGCTGCTGAAACAGAACAAAAACAGTCAACATTGAATCTAAAATGTAAGTGACTTAATTGTAACTGTTTATTAACCTGTTGTATGAAATCTAGGGGTGGGAGAAAAAATGTATTCTTAGATGCATCGCGATGCGGACGTGGACGATTCTGAATCGATTCACAAATGTCAAAAAATCGATTCTCTAAAAAAATATTTTTCTAATAACGTAATATTGACGGAAGGCAAAAGGCGGAACTCTAAGCGGACGTGCGTGCAGTCTGTGGCGCGCACATAACAGAGAAGTTTCTTCTGCTCACCAAGGCTGCATTTATTTGATTAAAAATACAAACAAAAACAGTAATATTGTAAAATATTATTCCAATTTAAAACGGCTGCTTTCTATTTTAATATATTTTAAACTGTTATTTATTCCTGTGATCAAAGCTGAGTTTTCAGCATCATTACTCCAGTCGTCACTGTCACATGATCCTTCAGAAATTATTCTAATATGATGATTGATACTCAAGAAACATTCATTATTATTTTAAATGTCGAAAACAGTTGTGTACAGTCTTTGATGAATAGAAAGTTCAAAAGAACAGCATTTATCTGAAATCTAAAGCTTTTGTAACGTTAAACACTACCGCTCAAAAGTTTTGGGTTAGTAATAATTACAATTTTATTTTTGGGGGAAATAAATAAAATAAATCAGTACTTTTATTTATGAAGGATGAGTTAAACTGATCAACAGTTACAGTAAAGACATTTATAATGTTAAAAATATATATATTTGAAATATATGCTGTTCTTTTGAACTTAACATTCATCAAAGCATTTTGAAAAAAAAAATCTGTACACAACTGTTTTCAACATTGAAAATAATAATGAATATTTATTGAGCATCAATCATCATATTAGTATGATTTCTGAAGGATCATGTGACACTGAAGACTGGAGTAATGATGCTGAAAACTCAACTTTGATCACAGAAATTAATTACTATGTAAAATATTTAAAAATTGAAAACAGCTGTTTTAAATTGGAATAATATTTCACAATATTACTGTTTTTGTTTGTATTTTTAATCAATAAATGCAGCCTTGGTGAGCAGAAGAGACTTCTCCTAAAAACATTAAAAATCTTACTGACCCCAAACTTTTGAACAATAATATATATATATATATATATATATATATATATATATATATATACATATATATATATATATATATATATATATATACATATATATATATATACATATATATATATATACATATATATATATATATATGTATACATATATATGTGTGTGTGTGTGTGTGTGTATGTATATATATATATATATATATATATATATATATAAATATAGCTGCGAGCAGCGATGGAGGGCCCAAGCCGGCGGTACCGCCACCCCGGTGCCTTTAGGTAACTAAAGGCACCGGGGTTGCGGTGCCACCGGCTTGGGCCCGTAATCGCTGCTCGCAGCTATATTTATTATTATTATTATTATTTTGTCAACCTTTCGGGCACTTTTGGGGCCCTTAACATGCTCGAAAACTCTTGAAATTTTGCACACACGTCAGAACCCGCGGCCATCAGGGCCGGACTGAAGCTGGTACCCGGGCGTGGCAGGGGGGCTCGACAGCGCCCCCTGGAACGGGATCCAAACACGTGTCCATAAATCAAACACGCTTGCATGTAATAATATGAAACTCGGTACACATATAGATCTCATTGGGCCGAACAACTTTCGTGCTCTAAGTTTTACGCCAGCCAAACAGGAAGTTGGCTATTTAGCGTTGTTTGGAAACGCATGCTGTGGAATTTAATGTACTCCTCCTAGGGAATTCATCGATTCGCCTCCAAACTCGGTGTGCATGAAGTCAAGACATTGAGGATGCTAAATTGCGGACGGATTTTTGATATCTCGAACGGTTTGGCCGTGGCGAGGAAACAAATTTATGGCGAAAAAATGAAACAGGAAGTGTGTTATAACTTCTGCATACATTAACTGATCTTGATGAAACTTCAGCAGTGTGTTCGTTGTAAGAGGCCGATCACATGGATGTGACTATTGTGAGTCAAAGTTATAGCGCCACCAACAGGCAGCAGGAAGTACATCACTTTCAAAATGCTTTGAAATCAGTGTCTTATTTTTACCCGATTTGCTTCAAACTTTATGCGTACAATGTAGACACACGGCAGATGTAAACCTGTGAAAGGATTATTGATATCTTAGATACTGTTGCCGTGGCAACGCATCAAACTTTAATATTATTTTTTGATGCTTTTGAGACTCTTAACATACTTGAAATTGCATGAAACTCAACAGACACATCACATTTATTAGCCCGTAGACATGTGCAAAGTTTCAGAAACGGGCGTGGTGGAATGGCTCAGTAGCGCCACCTTTAGTCAAAAATGGGGGCTTAGTTTTTCCTAGAATCACAAAACTTGGTATGTGTATTGTTCTCATCAAGACGGACAACTTTCTAATTTACATGAACCATCTCCGACCAACAGGAAGAGAGATATTTTGGTTTGAATGTGGATTTTCTGAAGAATTTTCTCTCCCTCTCTCTGTGTCTGTGTGTGTGTGAGGGGAGGGGGGGATTTGACTATTGCTTTTATATTGTTAATCAAGGTTTCAGGGGCTTTTGGGGTCCTTAACGTGCTCAAAAACTCTTGAAACTTTGCACACAGGTCAGAACCCACGGCCATCAGGGCCGGGCTGAAGCTGGTACCCGGGCGTGGCTGGGGGGCTCAACAGCGCCCCCTTGAACGGGGTTCTAAAACTTGATCCATATATCAAACACGCTCGCATGAATTAATATGAAACTCGGTACACATATAGATCTCATCGGGCCGAACAACTTTACCCCGGTCAAGTTTTACGCCAGCCCAACAGGAAGTCGGCTATTATGGGTTGTTTGGAAAACGCTTGCTGTGGAATGTGAAATACTCCTCCTAGAAAATTCACCGTGTCCCCTTCAAACTCGGTGTGCATGTAGTCAAGACTTTGAGGATGCTAAATTGCGGACGGATTTTTGATATCTCGAACGGTTTGGCTGTGGCGAGGAATCGAATTTATGGCGAGAAAAGAGAAACACGGAAGTGGAATAACTTCTGCATACATTAACTGATCTTGATGAAACTTCAGCAGTGTGTTCGTGGTAAGAGGCCGATCAGATGGATGTAGCTATTGTGAGTCAAAGTTATAGCGCCACCAACTGGCAGCAGGAAGTGTGTCACTTTCAACATGCTTTTGACAAAAGTGGGGGGGTTAGTTTTAACTACAGTAAAGAAAAAACAGTTTGTATATTGTTCTCATCAAGCCGGACAACTTTCTAATTTACATTCAATAGCTCTGGCCATCAGGAAGTCAGATATTTTGGTCTGAATGTGAATTTTTTTGCAAAATCAGCCTCTGAATTTTTAGCCACTCCTCTTAAACTATTTATTTTATTCGTACCAAACTTTTTCAACATGATGAAACTACATTAAATATGCTAAATTGTGAATGGATAATAAATATCTCAAATGGTTTTGCTATGGCGAGGGATTAAAGTAATGTCCAAAAAGGAAACACTAAAAATCTTCTAAATATGTAATTATATACCATTTATTTCTATATAAAAGAATACAAATATCACAACTAAACCCATTTTATTCTGTTTTTGCAATTCAAGAAGAATGAAAAAGTTAAAACAGGCTATTTAGTGCCATTTGGTTCAACAAAAAAGCAAACATAGGGCTATACTGCCCTCTTGTGTCCAAAAGGACATCAAAATAGTATATAAAACTTTTTACCAGGTAGGCCAATATTGTATTTAAATATACATTTATTAGGTATGTGTCTGAGGATATTTTCCCACCGGTTAATCGACGTGTGACACGAGTGGGTGCTTTTAAATCGCTAATATAATAGTGAAAGAAAAATAATGATAATGTTGCACACACAAATCACACACATGTGGGAAAGAATGATGCTTTTAAACAACACTAAACCGCCATTAGGTGTCGCCAGGCATCCATCTTAATAAGCGAGTCATTGATTCATTCGTTCAAACGATTCGTTCGAATGAGTCGATCATGATTAAGACAGATGTTTATGGATTGATCATTCAATCTTTGAGTCAACCGATTCGTTAAAAATGCTGAATCGTTCAGTTATGAGAAAACACGTGATGGTTCTGCCGTGATCTTTGTTTAACTATTTTCGCTGCTGAAACAGAACAAAAACAGTCAACATTGAATCTAAAATGTAAGTGACTTAATTGTAACTGTTTATTAACCTGTTGTATGAAATCTAGGGGTGGGAGAAAAAATGTATTCTTAGATGCATCGCGATGCGGACGTGGACGATTCTGAATCGATTCACAAATGTCAAAAAATCGATTCTCTAAAACAATATTTTTCTAATAACGTAATATTGACGGAAGGCAAAAGGCGGAACTCTAAGCGGACGTGCGTGCAGTCTGTGGCGCGCACATAACAGAGAAGTTTCTTCTGCTCACCAAGGCTGCATTTATTTGATTAAAAATACAAACAAAAACAGTAATATTGTAAAATATTATTCCAATTTAAAACGGCTGCTTTCTATTTTAATATATTTTAAACTGTTATTTATTCCTGTGATCAAAGCTGAGTTTTCAGCATCATTACTCCAGTCGTCACTGTCACATGATCCTTCAGAAATTATTCTAATATGATGATTGATACTCAAGAAACATTCATTATTATTTTAAATGTCGAAAACAGTTGTGTACAGTCTTTGATGAATAGAAAGTTCAAAAGAACAGCATTTATCTGAAATCTAAAGCTTTTGTAACGTTAAACACTACCGCTCAAAAGTTTTGGGTTAGTAATAATTACAATTTTATTTTTGGGGGAAATAAATAAAATAAATCAGTACTTTTATTTATGAAGGATGAGTTAAACTGATCAACAGTTACAGTAAAGACATTTATAATGTTAAAAATATATATATTTGAAATATATGCTGTTCTTTTGAACTTAACATTCATCAAAGCATTTTGAAAAAAAAAATCTGTACACAACTGTTTTCAACATTGAAAATAATAATGAATATTTATTGAGCATCAATCATCATATTAGTATGATTTCTGAAGGATCATGTGACACTGAAGACTGGAGTAATGATGCTGAAAACTCAACTTTGATCACAGAAATGAATTACTATGTAAAATATTTAAAAATTGAAAACAGCTGTTTTAAATTGGAATAATATTTCACAATATTACTGTTTTTGTTTGTATTTTTAATCAATAAATGCAGCCTTGGTGAGCAGAAGAGACTTCTCCTAAAAACATTAAAAATCTTACTGACCCCAAACTTTTGAACAATAATATATATATATATATATATATATATATATATATATATATATATATATATATACATATATATGTATGTGTGTGTATGTATGTATGTATATATATATATATATATATATATATATATATATATATATATATATATATATATAAATATAGCTGCGAGCAGCGATGGAGGGCCCAAGCCGGCGGTACCGCCACCCCGGTGCCTTTAGGTAACTAAAGGCACCGGGGTTGCGGTGCCACCGGCTTGGGCCCGTAATCGCTGCTCGCAGCTATATTTATTATTATTATTATTATTATTATTATTATTATTTTGTCAACCTTTCGGCCACTTTTGGGGCCCTTAACATGCTCGAAAACTCTTGAAATTTTGCACACAGGTCAGAACCCGCGGCCATCAGGGCCGGACTGAAGCTGGTACCCGGGCGTGGCAGGGGGGCTCGACAGCGCCCCCTGGAACGGGATCCGAACACTTGTCCATAAATCAGACACGCTTGCATGTAATAATATGAAACTCGGTACACATATAGAACTCATCGGGCCGAACAACTTTCGTGCTCTAAGTTTTACGCCAGCCCAACAGGAAGTCGGCTATTTAGGGTTGTTTGGAAACGCATGCTGTGGAATTTAATGTACTCCTCCTAGGGAATTCATCGATTCGCCTCCAAACTCGGTGTGCATGAAGTCAAGACATTGAGGATGCTAAATTGCGGACGGATTTTTGATATCTCGAACGGTTTGGCCGTGGCGAGGAAACGAATTTATGGCGAAAAAATGAAACAGGAAGTGTGTTATAACTTCTGCATACATTAACTGATCTTGATGAAACTTCAGCAGTGTGTTCGTTGTAAGAGGCCGATCGCACAGATGTGACTATTGTGAGTCAAAGTTATAGCGCCACCAACAGGCAGCAGGAAGTACATCACTATTAAAATGCTTTGAAATCACTGTCTTATTTTTACCAGATTTGCTTCAAACTTTATGTGTACAATGTAGACACACGGCAGATGTAAACCTGTGAAAGGATTATTGATATCTTAGATACTGTTGCCGTGGCAACGCATCAAACTTTAATATTCTTTTTTTATGCTTTTGAGACTCTTAACATACTTGAAATTGCATGAAACTCGACAGACACATCACATTTATTATCCAGTAGACATGTGCAAAGTTTCAGAAACGGGCGTGGTGAGGGGCTCAGTAGCGCCACCTTTAGTCATAAGTGGGGGTGTTAGTTTTATCAACAGTAACAAAACTTGGTATGTGTATTGTTCTCATCAAGACGGACAACTTTCTAATTTACATGAACCATCTCTGACCAACAGGAAGAGAGATATTTTGGTTTGAATGTGGATTTTCTGAAGAATTTTCTCTCACTCTCTGTGTCTGTGTGTGTGTGAGGGGAGGGGGGGATTTGACTATTGCTTTTATATTGTTAATCAAGGTTTCAGGGGCTTTTGGGGTCCTTAACGTGCTCAAAAACTCTTGAAACTTTGCACACAGGTCAGAACCCACGGCCATCAGGGCCGGGCTGAAGCTGGGACCCGGGCGTGGCTGGGGGGCTCAACAGCGCCCCCTTGAACAGGGTTCTAAAACTTGATCCATATATCAAACACGCTCGCATGAATTAATATGAAACTCGGTACACATATAGATCTCATCGGGCCGAACAACTTTACCCCGGTCAAGTTTTACGCCAGCCCAACAGGAAGTCGGCTATTATGGGTTGTTTGGAAAACGCTTGCTGTGGAATGTGAAATACTCCTCCTAGAAAATTCACCGTGCCCCCTTCAAACTCGGTGTGGATGTAGTCAAGACATTGAGGATGCTAAATTGCGGACGGATTTTTGATATCTCGAACGGTTTGGCTGTGGCGAGGAATCGAATTTATGGCGAGAAAAGAGAAACACGGAAGTGGAATAACTTCTGCATACATTAACTGATCTTGATGAAACTTCAGCAGTGTGTTCGTGGTAAGAGGCCGATCAGATGGATGTAGCTATTGTGAGTCAAAGTTATAGCGCCACCAACTGGCAGCAGGAAGTGTGTCACTTTCAACATGCTTTTGACAAAAGTGGGGGGGTTAGTTTTAACTACAGTAAAGAAAAAATAGTTTGTATATTGTTCTCATCAAGCCGGACAACTTTCTAATTTACATTCAATAGCTCTGGCCATCAGGAAGTCAGATATTTTGGTCTGAATGTGGATTTTTTTGCAAAATCAGCCTCTGAATTTTTAGCCACTCCTCTTAAACTATTTATTTTATTCGTACCAAACTTTTTCAACATGATGAAACTACATTAAATATGCTAAATTGTGAATGGATAATAAATATCTCAAACGGTTTTGCTATGGCGAGGGATTAAATAATGTCCAAAAAGGAAACACTAAAAATCTTCTAAAAATGTAATTATATACCATTTATTTCTATATAAAAGTATACAAATATCACAACTAAACCCATTTTATTCTGTTTTTGCAATTCAAGAAGAATGAAAAAGTTAAAACAGGCTATTTAGTGCTATTTGGTTCAACAAAAAAGCAAACATAGGGCTATACTGCCCTCTTGTGTCCAAAAGGACATCAAAATAGTATATAAAACTTTTTACCAGGTAGGCCAATATTGTATTTAAATATACATGTATTAGGTATGTGTCTGAGGATATTTTCCCACCGGTTAATCGACGTGTGACACGAGTGGGTGCTTTTAAATCGCTAATATAATAGTGTAAGAAAAATAATGATAATGTTGCACACACAAATCACACACATGTGGGAAAGAATGATGCTTTTAAACAACACTAAACCGCCATTAGGTGTCGCCAGGCATCCATCTTAATAAGCGAGTCATTGATTCATTCGTTCAAACGATTCGTTCGAATGAGTCGATCATGATTAAGACAGATGTTTATGGATTGATCATTCAATCTTTGAGTCAACCAATTCGTTAAAAATGCTGAATCGATCAGTTATGAGAAAACACGTGATGCGTGATGGTTCTGCCGTGATCTTTGTTTAACTATTTTCGCTGCTGAAACAGAACAAAAACAGTCAACATTGCATCTAAAATGTAAGTGACTTAATTGTAACTGTTTATTAACCTGTTGTATGAAATCTAGGGGTGGGAGAAAAAATTTATTCTTAGATGCATCGCGATGCGGACGTGGACGATTCTGAATCGATTCACAAATGTCAAAAAATCGATTCTCTAAAAAAATATTTTTCTAATAACGTAATATTGACGGAAGGCAAAAGGCGGAACTCTAAGCGGACGTGCGTGCAGTCCGTGGCGCGCACATAACAGAGAAGTTTCTTCTGCTCACCAAGGCTGCATTTATTTGATTAAAAATACAAACAAAAACAGTAATATTGTAAAATATTATTCCAATTTAAAACAGCTGCTTTCTATTTTAATATATTTTAAACTGTTATTTATTCCTGTGATCAAAGCTGAGTTTTCAGCATCATTACTCCAGTCGTCACTGTCACATGATCCTTCAGAAATTATTCTAATATGATGATTGATACTCAAGAAACATTCATTATTATTTTAAATGTCGAAAACAGTTGTGTACAGTCTTTGATGAATAGAAAGTTCAAAAGAACAGCATTTATCTGAAATCTAAAGCTTTTGTAACGTTAAACACTACCGCTCAAAAGTTTTGGGTTAGTAATAATTAAAATTTTATTTTTTGGGGAAATAAATAAAATAAATCAGTACTTTTATTTATGAAGGATGAGTTAAACTGATCAACAGTTACAGTAAAGACATTTATAATGTTAAAAATATATGTATTTGAAATATATGCTGTTCTTTTGAACTTTACATTCATCAAAGCATTTTGAAAAAAAAAAAAATCTGTACACAACTGTTTTCAACATTGAAAATAATAATGAATATTTATTGAGCATCAATCATCATATTAGTATGATTTCTGAAGGATCATGTGACACTGAAGAGTGGAGTAATGATGCTGAAAACTCAACTTTGATCACAGAAATGAATTACTATGTAAAATATTTAAAAATTGAAAACAGCTGTTTTAAATTGGAATAATATTTCACAATATTACTGTTTTTGTTTGTATTTTTAATCAATAAATGCAGCCTTGGTGAGCAGAAGAGACTTCTCCTAAAAACATTAAAAATCTTACTGACCCCAAACTTTTGAACAATATATATATATATATATATATATATATATATATATATATATGTATGTGTGTGTATATATATATATATATATATATATATATATATATATATAAATATAGCTGCGAGCAGCGATGGAGGGCCAAAGCCGGCGGTACCGCCACCCCGGTGCCTTTAGGTAACTAAAGGCACCGGGGTTGCGGTGCCACCGGCTTGGGCCCGTAATCGCTGCTCGCAGCTATATTTATTATTATTATTATTATTATTTTGTCAAGGTTCCGGGCACTTTTGGGGCCCTTAACATGCTCGAAAACTCTTGAAACTTTGCACACGGGTCAGAACCCGCGGCCATCAGGGCCGGGCTGAAGCTGGTACCCGGGCGTGGCAGGGGGGCTCGACAGCGCCCCCTGGAACGGGATCCGAACACTTGTCCATAAATCAAACACACTTGCATGTAATAATATGAAACTCAGAACACATATAGATCTCATCGGGCCGAACAACTTTCGTGCTCTAAGTTTTACGCCAGCCCAACAGGAAGTCGGCTATTATGGGTTGTTTGGAAACGCATGCTGTGGAATTTAATGTACTCCTCCTAGGGAATTGATCCAATCGCCTGCAAACTCGGTCAGCATGAAGTCAAGACATTGAGGATGCTAAATTGCGGACGGATTTTTGATATCTCGAACGGTTTGGCCGTGGCGAGGAAACGAATTTATGGCGAATAATGAAAACAGGAAGTGTGTTATAACTCCTGCATACATTAACTGATCTTGATGAAACTTCAGCAGTGTGTTCGTGGTAAAAGGCCGATCACATGGATGTGACTATTGTGAGTCAAAATTATAGCGCCACCAACTGGCAGCAGGAAGTGTGTCACTTTCAAAATGCTTTGAAATCACCCTCTTATTTTTACCCGATTTGCTTCAAACTTTATGTGTATAATGTAAACACACGGCAGATGTAGACCTGTGAAAGGATTATAGATATCTTAGATACTGTTGCCGTGGCAACGCATCAAACTTTAATATTCTTTTTTGATGCTTTTGAGACTCTTAACATACTTGAAATTGGATGAAACTCGACAGACACATCACATTTATTAGCCCGTAGACATGTGCAAAGTTTCAGAAACGGGCGTGGTGAGGGGCTCAGTAGCGCCACCTTTAGTCATAAGTGGGGGGGTTAGTTTTATCAACAGCAACAAAACTTGGTATGTGTATTGTTCTCATCAAGACGGACAACTTTCTAATTGATATTAACTATCTCCGACCAACAGGAAGAGAGATATTTTGGTTTGAATGTGGATTTTCTAAAGAATTTTCTCTCCCTCTCTCTGTGTCTCTGTGTGTGTGAGGGGAGGGGGGATTTGACTATTGCTTTTATATTGTTAATCAAGGTTTCAGGGGCTTTTGGGGTCCTTAACGTGCTCAAAAACTCTTGAAACTTTGCACACAAGTCAGAACCCCCTGCCATCAGGGACGGGCAGAAGCTGGTACCCGGGCGTGGCTGGGGGGCTCAACAGCGCCCCCTTGAACAGGGTTCTAAAACTTGGTCCATATATCAAACACGCTTGCATGAATTAATATGAAACTCGGTACACATATAGATCTCATCGTGCCGAACAACTTTCCCCCGGTCAAGTTTTACGCCAGCCCAACAGGAAGTCGGCTATTATGGGTTGTTTGGAAAACGCTCGCTGTGGAATGCGAAGTACTCCTCCTAGAGAATTCATCCAATCCCCACCAAACTCGGTGTGCATGAAGTCAAGACATTGAGGATGCTAAATTGCGGACGGATTTTTGATATCTCGAACGGTTTGGCCGTGGCGAGGAAACGAATTTATGGCGAGAAAAGAGAAACACGAAGTGGTATAACTTCTGCATACATTAACTGATCTTGATGAAACTTCACCAGTGTGTTCGTGGTAAGAGGCCGATCAGATGGATGTAACTATTGTGAGTCAAAGTTATAGCGCCACCAACTGGCAGCAGGAAGTGTGTCACTTTCAACATGCTTTTGACAAAAGTGGGGGGGTTAGTTTTAACTACAGTAAAAAAAAAATAGTTTGTATATTGTTCTCATCAAGCCGGACAACTTTCTAATTTACATTCATTAGCTCCGGCCATGAGGAAGTCAGATATTTTGGTCTGAATTTGGATTTTTTTGCAAAATCAGCCTCTGAATTTTTAGCCACTCCTCTTAAAATATTTATTTTATTCCCACCAAACTTTTTCAACATGATGAAAATACATTAAAGATGCTAAATTGTGAACGGATATTGAATATCTCAAACGGTTTTGCTATGGCGAGGGATTAAATTAATGTCAAAAAGGAAGCAGGAAACATCTCATAACTTCTAAAAATGTAATTATACACCATTTATTTTTATATAAAATTATACAAATATTAGAACTAAACCCATTTTATTCTGTTTTTGCAATTCAAGAAGTATGAAAAAGTTATGAACAGGCTATTTAGTGCTATTTGGTTCAACAAAAAAGCAAACATAGGGCTATACTGCCCTCTTGTGTCCAAAAGGATATCCAAATAGTATATAAAACGTTTTACTAGGTAGGCCTATTGTATTTAAATATAAATTTATTATGTATATGACTGTGAGGATATTTTCCCATTGGTTAATCGATGTGTGACACGAGCGGGTGCTTTTAAATCGCTAATATAAAAGTGAAAGTAAAGACGTCCGCACAGACATTGATAATGGTGCACACACGTTGGAAAGAATGATACTTTTAAACATAACACTAAACCGCCATTAGGTGTCGCCAGGCGATCGTCTTAATGAGCGAGTCATTAATTAATTCGTTCAGACGATTCGTTCGAATGACTGAGTCATTCATGATTGAGACAGATGTTTATGGATTGGTCATTGAATCTTTGAGTCAACCGATTCGTTCAAAATGCTGAATCATTCAGAAATGAGAAAACAAGTTGCTGTGAGATGCGCGATGGTTCTGCTGTGATCTTGGTTTAACTATTTTTGCTGCTGAAACAGAACAAAAACAGTCAATATTGCATCTTAAATGTAAGTGACTTAATTGTAACTGTTTATTAACCTGTTGATGAAATCAATGTCGCAGTTTCAATCGTGATTGTATTCAGGAAACACAGCCTACTCGTCAAGTGAGGTTGCTCTTATCATATGTTATAAAATATATAAAAACTCCATATTTGTAATTTTTATAGTCAGTATGTTGTTAACTGGGTTTCTTTTTTGTGTGCTGCGCTCAGTTGTTTACGTTTCTCCTGGAGAAGCTGCACGAGCCTCAGCAGCGCAACCTTGTTACCATTGATCAGTAATACATTTATTATCAACTGTTGATTGCAACTTAAAATTAATGTAATATAATTAGAATAATCTCTCGTTTTAGTGATTCCCAAGTTATTTTTTTGTCATTGACGTTCTAATCAGGCTACTATGGTCGGGCAAGCTAAACTCTCTTTCAGGTAGGCGGCCTATACTATGTATGTGACAGTGAGAATATAATTTTACCACCGGTTAATTGACGTGTGACACCGCTGGGGGCTTTTGAATCGCTAACTTAAAAACGAAAGTAAAATATGTTCGTCCGCACTGACATTGATTATGGTTGGGAGCAGAGCGAGCTTTTTCAATGAATTCCTATGGAAGTAGGAATGAATTCCCGTGCAGCCGTGAGCATTTTATTTCAATTTTAAAGTTAGCACCATAAAGTATATTTTTATGTCTCCACTGTTCAATCACGCCCACGACACACACACACACACACACACACACACACACACACACACACACCAGCACTGCAATCTTGACATCGCAGCCTGTTCATTATAGCCCTAATAAAATATAATTATAAAATAGTCAACCTAACTTATCAAAATTACACTGCTCTGTTTAAATAGTCAGTAGTACAATTTGTACCATTTTTTTGTGAAGTGACAAGACAGAGAATATTACTTGTCTGATATATAATGTATATATCTTTTGTTATATATACTGTATATATATATATATATAAATATAGCTGCGAGCAGCGATGGAGGGCCCAAGCCGGCGGCACCGCCACCCCGGTGCCTTTAGGTAACTAAAGGCATCGGGGTTGCGGTGCCACCGGCTTGGGCCCGTAATCGCTGCTCGCAGCTATATTTATTATTATTATTATTAGGGCCCAAGCCCTGAAAGGGCGAAGGCCCTATTGTTTTCGTAAGGATTATTATTATTAGGGCCCAAGCCCTGAAAGGGCGAAGGCCCTATTGTTTTCGGTAGGATTATTAGGGCCCAAGCCCTGAAAGGGCGAAGGCCCTATTGTTTTCGGTAGGATTATTATTATTATTAGGGCCCAAGCCCTGAAAGGGCGAAGGCCCTATTGTTTTCGGTAGGATTATTATTATTATTATTATTAGGGCCCAAGCCCTGAAAGGGCGAAGGCCCTATTGTTTTCGGTAGGATTATTATTAGGGCCCAAGCCCTGAAAGGGCGAAGGCCCTATTGTTTTCGGTAGGATTATTATTATTATTATTATTATTATTATTTTGTCAACCTTTCGGCCACTTTTGGGGCCCTTAACATGCTCGAAAACTCTTGAAATTTTGCACACAGGTCAGAACCCGCGGCCATCAGGGCCGGACTGAAGCTGGTACCCGGGCGTGGCAGGGGGGCTCGACAGCGCCCCCTGGAACGGGATCCGAACACTTGTCCATAAATCAGACACGCTTGCATGTAATAATATGAAACTCGGTACACATATAGAACTCATCGGGCCGAACAACTTTCGTGCTCTAAGTTTTACGCCAGCCCAACAGGAAGTCGGCTATTTAGGGTTGTTTGGAAACGCATGCTGTGGAATTTAATGTACTCCTCCTAGGGAATTCATCGATTCGCCTCCAAACTTGGTGTGCATGAAGTCAAGACATTGAGGATGCTAAATTGCGGACGGATTTTTGATATCTCGAACGGTTTGGCCGTGGCGAGGAAACGAATTTATGGCGAAAAAATGAAACAGGAAGTGTGTTATAACTTCTGCATACATTAACTGATCTTGATGAAACTTCAGCAGTGTGTTCGTTGTAAGAGGCCGATCGCACAGATGTGACTATTGTGAGTCAAAGTTATAGCGCCACCAACAGGCAGCAGGAAGTACATCACTATTAAAATGCTTTGAAATCACTGTCTTATTTTTACCAGATTTGCTTCAAACTTTATGTGTACAATGTAGACACACGGCAGATGTAAACCTGTGAAAGGATTATTGATATCTTAGATACTGTTGCCGTGGCAACGCATCAAACTTTAATATTCTTTTTTTATGCTTTTGAGACTCTTAACATACTTGAAATTGCATGAAACTCGACAGACACATCACATTTATTATCCAGTAGACATGTGCAAAGTTTCAGAAACGGGCGTGGTGAGGGGCTCAGTAGCGCCACCTTTAGTCATAAGTGGGGGTGTTAGTTTTATCAACAGTAACAAAACTTGGTATGTGTATTGTTCTCATCAAGACGGACAACTTTCTAATTTACATGAACCATCTCTGACCAACAGGAAGAGAGATATTTTGGTTTGAATGTGGATTTTCTGAAGAATTTTCTCTCACTCTCTGTGTCTGTGTGTGTGTGAGGGGAGGGGGGGATTTGACTATTGCTTTTATATTGTTAATCAAGGTTTCAGGGGCTTTTGGGGTCCTTAACGTGCTCAAAAACTCTTGAAACTTTGCACACAGGTCAGAACCCACGGCCATCAGGGCCGGGCTGAAGCTGGGACCCGGGCGTGGCTGGGGGGCTCAACAGCGCCCCCTTGAACGGGGTTCTAAAACTTGATCCATATATCAAACACGCTCGCATGAATTAATATGAAACTCGGTACACATATAGATCTCATCGGGCCGAACAACTTTACCCCGGTCAAGTTTTACGCCAGCCCAACAGGAAGTCGGCTATTATGGGTTGTTTGGAAAACGCTTGCTGTGGAATGTGAAATACTCCTCCTAGAAAATTCACCGTGCCCCCTTCAAACTCGGTGTGGATGTAGTCAAGACATTGAGGATGCTAAATTGCGGACGGATTTTTGATATCTCGAACGGTTTGGCTGTGGCGAGGAATCGAATTTATGGCGAGAAAAGAGAAACACGGAAGTGGAATAACTTCTGCATACATTAACTGATCTTGATGAAACTTCAGCAGTGTGTTCGTGGTAAGAGGCCGATCAGATGGATGTAGCTATTGTGAGTCAAAGTTATAGCGCCACCAACTGGCAGCAGGAAGTGTGTCACTTTCAACATGCTTTTGACAAAAGTGGGGGGGTTAGTTTTAACTACAGTAAAGAAAAAATAGTTTGTATATTGTTCTCATCAAGCCGGACAACTTTCTAATTTACATTCAATAGCTCTGGCCATCAGGAAGTCAGATATTTTGGTCTGAATGTGGATTTTTTTGCAAAATCAGCCTCTGAATTTTTAGCCACTCCTCTTAAACTATTTATTTTATTCGTACCAAACTTTTTCAACATGATGAAACTACATTAAATATGCTAAATTGTGAATGGATAATAAATATCTCAAACGGTTTTGCTATGGCGAGGGATTAAATAATGTCCAAAAAGGAAACACTAAAAATCTTCTAAAAATGTAATTATATACCATTTATTTCTATATAAAAGTATACAAATATCACAACTAAACCCATTTTATTCTGTTTTTGCAATTCAAGAAGAATGAAAAAGTTAAAACAGGCTATTTAGTGCTATTTGGTTCAACAAAAAAGCAAACATAGGGCTATACTGCCCTCTTGTGTCCAAAAGGACATCAAAATAGTATATAAAACTTTTTACCAGGTAGGCCAATATTGTATTTAAATATACATGTATTAGGTATGTGTCTGAGGATATTTTCCCACCGGTTAATCGACGTGTGACACGAGTGGGTGCTTTTAAATCGCTAATATAATAGTGTAAGAAAAATAATGATAATGTTGCACACACAAATCACACACATGTGGGAAAGAATGATGCTTTTAAACAACACTAAACCGCCATTAGGTGTCGCCAGGCATCCATCTTAATAAGCGAGTCATTGATTCATTCGTTCAAACGATTCGTTCGAATGAGTCGATCATGATTAAGACAGATGTTTATGGATTGATCATTCAATCTTTGAGTCAACCGATTCGTTAAAAATGCTGAATCGTTCAGTTATGAGAAAACACGTGATGCGTGATGGTTCTGCCGTGATCTTTGTTTAACTATTTTCGCTGCTGAAACAGAACAAAAACAGTCAACATTGCATCTAAAATGTAAGTGACTTAATTGTAACTGTTTATTAACCTGTTGTATGAAATCTAGGGGTGGGAGAAAAAATTTATTCTTAGATGCATCGCGATGCGGACGTGGACGATTCTGAATCGATTCACAAATGTCAAAAAATCGATTCTCTAAAAAAATATTTTTCTAATAACGTAATATTGACGGAAGGCAAAAGGCGGAACTCTAAGCGGACGTGCGTGCAGTCTGTGGCGCGCACATAACAGAGAAGTTTCTTCTGCTCACCAAGGCTGCATTTATTTGATTAAAAATACAAACAAAAACAGTAATATTGTAAAATATTATTCCAATTTAAAACAGCTGCTTTCTATTTTAATATATTTTAAACTGTTATTTATTCCTGTGATCAAAGCTGAGTTTTCAGCATCATTACTCCAGTCGTCACTGTCACATGATCCTTCAGAAATTATTCTAATATGATGATTGATACTCAAGAAACATTCATTATTATTTTAAATGTCGAAAACAGTTGTGTACAGTCTTTGATGAATAGAAAGTTCAAAAGAACAGCATTTATCTGAAATCTAAAGCTTTTGTAACGTTAAACACTACCGCTCAAAAGTTTTGGGTTAGTAATAATTAAAATTTTATTTTTTGGGGAAATAAATAAAATAAATCAGTACTTTTATTTATGAAGGATGAGTTAAACTGATCAACAGTTACAGTAAAGACATTTATAATGTTAAAAATATATATATTTGAAATATATGCTGTTCTTTTGAACTTTACATTCATCAAAGCATTTTGAAAAAAAAAAAAATCTGTACACAACTGTTTTCAACATTGAAAATAATAATGAATATTTATTGAGCATCAATCATCATATTAGTATGATTTCTGAAGGATCATGTGACACTGAAGAGTGGAGTAATGATGCTGAAAACTCAACTTTGATCACAGAAATGAATTACTATGTAAAATATTTAAAAATTGAAAACAGCTGTTTTAAATTGGAATAATATTTCACAATATTACTGTTTTTGTTTGTATTTTTAATCAATAAATGCAGCCTTGGTGAGCAGAAGAGACTTCTCCTAAAAACATTAAAAATCTTACTGACCCCAAACTTTTGAACAATAATATATATATATATATATATATATATACATATATATGTATGTGTGTGTATGTATATATATATATATATATATATATATATATATATATATATATAAATATAGCTGCGAGCAGCGATGGAGGGCCAAAGCCGGCGGTACCGCCACCCCGGTGCCTTTAGGTAACTAAAGGCACCGGGGTTGCGGTGCCACCGGCTTGGGCCCGTAATCGCTGCTCGCAGCTATATTTTATTATTATTATTTTTTTGTCAACCTTTCGGGCACTTTTGGGGCCCTTTACATGCTCGAAAACTCTTGAAACTTTGCACACGGGTCAGAACCCGCGGCCATCAGGGCCGGGCTGAAGCTGGTACCCGGGCGTGGCAGGGGGGCTCAACAGCGCCCCCTTGAACGAAGTCCGAAAACTTGGTCCATGAATCAGACACGCTTGCATGTAATAATATGAAACTCAGTACACATATAGATCTCATCGGGCGGAACAACTTTCGTACTTTTACTTTTTACGCCAGCCCAACAGGAAGTCGGCTATTATGGGTTGTTTGGAAACGCATGCTGTGGATTTTGATGTACTCCTTCTAGGAAATTCATCCATTCGCCTCCAAACTCGGTCAGCATGAAGTCAAGACATTGAGGATGCTAAATTGCGAACGGATTTTTGATATCTCGAACGGTTTGGCCGTGGCGAGGAAACGAATTTATGGCGAATAATGGAAACAGGAAGTGTGTTATAACTTCTGCATACATTAACTGATCTTGATGAAACTTCAGCAGTGTGTTCGTTGTAAGAGGCCGATCACATGGATGTGACTATTGTGAGTCAAAGTTATAGCGCCACCAACTGGCAGCAGGAAGTTTGTCACTTTCAAAATGCTTTGAAATCACTCTCTTATTTTTACCCGATTTGCTTCAAACTTTATGTGTATAATGTAGACACACGGCAGATGTAGACCTGTGAAAGGATTATTGATATCTTAGATACTGTTGCCGTGGCAATGCTTCAAACTTTAATATTCTTTTTTTAAGCTTTTGAGACTCTTAACATACTTGAAATTGCATGAAACTCGACAGACACATCACATTTATTATCCAGTAGACATGTGCAAAGTTTCAGAAATGGGCGTGGTGGAATGGCTCAGTAGCGCCACCTTTAGCCAAAAATGGGGGCTTAGTTTTTCCTAGAATCGCAAAACTTGGTACGTATATTGTTCTCATCAGGCCGGACAACTTTCTAATTTATTGTCATTAGCTCAGACCAACAGGAAGTCAGATATTTTGGTTTGAATGTGGATTTTCTGGAGAATTTTCTCTCTCTCTCTCTCTCTGTGTGTGTGTGTGTGGAGAGGGTGGGGGGGATTTGTCTATTCCATTTAATCTTTGTTTTTCAAGGTTTCAGGGGCTTTTGGGGCCCTTAACGTGCTCAAAAACTCTTGAAACTTTTCACACAGGTCAGAACCTGCGGCCATCAGGGCCGGACTGAAGCTGGTACCTGGGCGTGGCAGGGGGGCTCGACAGCGCCCCCTTGAACGGGGTCCGAAAACTTGGTCCATATTTCAAACACGCTTGCATGAATTAATATGAAACTCGGTACACATATAGATCTCATCAGGCCGAACAACTTCCGCACTCTAAGTTATTAGCTCCGCCCAACAGGAAGTCGGCTATTATGGGTTGTTTGAAAAACGCATGCTGTGGAATTTGATGTACTCCTCCTAGAGAATTCATCCAATCACCTCCAAACTCGGTCAGCATGAAGTCAAGACATTGAGGATGCTAAATTGCGGACGGATTTTTGATATCTCGAACGGTTTGGCCGTGGCGAGGACACGAATTTATGGCGAGAAAAGAGAAACACGAAGTGGTATAACTTCTGCACACATTAACTGATCTTGATGAAACTTCAGCAGTGTGTTCGTGGTAAGAGGCTGATCAGATGGATGTAACTATTGTGAGTCAAAGTTATAGCGCCACCAACTGGCAGCAGGAAGTGTGTCACTTTCAAAATGTTTTTGACAAAAGTGGGGGGGTTACTTTTACCCACAGTTACAAAAATCAGTACCTATATTGTTCTCATCAAGCCGGACAACTTTCTAATTTACAGTCATTAGCTCCGAGCAACAGGAAGTCAGATATTTTGGTCTGAATGTGGATTTTTTGGATATTTCAGACTCTGAGTTTTTAGCTACTCCTCCTAAGTGGTTTATTTTATTCACACCAAACTTTTTCAACATGATAAAAATACTTTAAAGATATATATAAATATATATATATATATATATATATATATATATATATATATATATATATATATAAATATAGCTGCGAGCAGCGATGAAGGGCCTAAGCCGGGGGCACCGCTACCCCGGTGCCTTTAGGTAACTAAAGGCACCGGGGTTGCGGTGCCACCGGCTTGGGCCCGTAATCGCTGCTCGCAGCTATATTTAGGGCCCAAGCCCTGAAAGGGCGAAGGCCCTATTGTTTTCGGTAGGATTATTATTATTATTATTATTATTATTATTTTGTCAACCTTTCGGCCACTTTTGGGGCCCTTAACATGCTCGAAAACTCTTGAAATTTTGCACACAGGTCAGAACCCGCGGCCATCAGGGCCGGACTGAAGCTGGTACCCGGGCGTGGCAGGGGGGCTCGACAGCGCCCCCTGGAACGGGATCCGAACACTTGTCCATAAATCAGACACGCTTGCATGTAATAATATGAAACTCGGTACACATATAGAACTCATCGGGCCGAACAACTTTCGTGCTCTAAGTTTTACGCCAGCCCAACAGGAAGTCGGCTATTTAGGGTTGTTTGGAAACGCATGCTGTGGAATTTAATGTACTCCTCCTAGGGAATTCATCGATTCGCCTCCAAACTCGGTGTGCATGAAGTCAAGACATTGAGGATGCTAAATTGCGGACGGATTTTTGATATCTCGAACGGTTTGGCCGTGGCGAGGAAACGAATTTATGGCGAAAAAATGAAACAGGAAGTGTGTTATAACTTCTGCATACATTAACTGATCTTGATGAAACTTCAGCAGTGTGTTCGTTGTAAGAGGCCGATCGCACAGATGTGACTATTGTGAGTCAAAGTTATAGCGCCACCAACAGGCAGCAGGAAGTACATCACTATTAAAATGCTTTGAAATCACTGTCTTATTTTTACCAGATTTGCTTCAAACTTTATGTGTACAATGTAGACACACGGCAGATGTAAACCTGTGAAAGGATTATTGATATCTTAGATACTGTTGCCGTGGCAACGCATCAAACTTTAATATTCTTTTTTTATGCTTTTGAGACTCTTAACATACTTGAAATTGCATGAAACTCGACAGACACATCACATTTATTATCCAGTAGACATGTGCAAAGTTTCAGAAACGGGCGTGGTGAGGGGCTCAGTAGCGCCACCTTTAGTCATAAGTGGGGGTGTTAGTTTTATCAACAGCAACAAAACTTGGTATGTGTATTGTTCTCATCAAGACGGACAACTTTCTAATTTACATGAACCATCTCTGACCAACAGGAAGAGAGATATTTTGGTTTGAATGTGGATTTTCTGAAGAATTTTCTCTCACTCTCTGTGTCTGTGTGTGTGTGAGGGGAGGGGGGGATTTGACTATTGCTTTTATATTGTTAATCAAGGTTTCAGGGGCTTTTGGGGTCCTTAACGTGCTCAAAAACTCTTGAAACTTTGCACACAGGTCAGAACCCACGGCCATCAGGGCCGGGCTGAAGCTGGGACCCGGGCGTGGCTGGGGGGCTCAACAGCGCCCCCTTGAACGGGGTTCTAAAACTTGATCCATATATCAAACACGCTCGCATGAATTAATATGAAACTCGGTACACATATAGATCTCATCGGGCCGAACAACTTTACCCCGGTCAAGTTTTACGCCAGCCCAACAGGAAGTCGGCTATTATGGGTTGTTTGGAAAACGCTTGCTGTGGAATGTGAAATACTCCTCCTAGAAAATTCACCGTGCCCCCTTCAAACTCGGTGTGGATGTAGTCAAGACATTGAGGATGCTAAATTGCGGACGGATTTTTGATATCTCGAACGGTTTGGCTGTGGCGAGGAATCGAATTTATGGCGAGAAAAGAGAAACACGGAAGTGGAATAACTTCTGCATACATTAACTGATCTTGATGAAACTTCAGCAGTGTGTTCGTGGTAAGAGGCCGATCAGATGGATGTAGCTATTGTGAGTCAAAGTTATAGCGCCACCAACTGGCAGCAGGAAGTGTGTCACTTTCAACATGCTTTTGACAAAAGTGGGGGGGTTAGTTTTAACTACAGTAAAGAAAAAATAGTTTGTATATTGTTCTCATCAAGCCGGACAACTTTCTAATTTACATTCAATAGCTCTGGCCATCAGGAAGTCAGATATTTTGGTCTGAATGTGGATTTTTTTGCAAAATCAGCCTCTGAATTTTTAGCCACTCCTCTTAAACTATTTATTTTATTCGTACCAAACTTTTTCAACATGATGAAACTACATTAAATATGCTAAATTGTGAATGGATAATAAATATCTCAAACGGTTTTGCTATGGCGAGGGATTAAATAATGTCCAAAAAGGAAACACTAAAAATCTTCTAAAAATGTAATTATATACCATTTATTTCTATATAAAAGTATACAAATATCACAACTAAACCCATTTTATTCTGTTTTTGCAATTCAAGAAGAATGAAAAAGTTAAAACAGGCTATTTAGTGCTATTTGGTTCAACAAAAAAGCAAACATAGGGCTATACTGCCCTCTTGTGTCCAAAAGGACATCAAAATAGTATATAAAACTTTTTACCAGGTAGGCCAATATTGTATTTAAATATACATGTATTAGGTATGTGTCTGAGGATATTTTCCCACCGGTTAATCGACGTGTGACACGAGTGGGTGCTTTTAAATCGCTAATATAATAGTGTAAGAAAAATAATGATAATGTTGCACACACAAATCACACACATGTGGGAAAGAATGATGCTTTTAAACAACACTAAACCGCCATTAGGTGTCGCCAGGCATCCATCTTAATAAGCGAGTCATTGATTCATTCGTTCAAACGATTCGTTCGAATGAGTCGATCATGATTAAGACAGATGTTTATGGATTGATCATTCAATCTTTGAGTCAACCGATTCGTTAAAAATGCTGAATCGTTCAGTTATGAGAAAACACGTGATGCGTGATGGTTCTGCCGTGATCTTTGTTTAACTATTTTCGCTGCTGAAACAGAACAAAAACAGTCAACATTGCATCTAAAATGTAAGTGACTTAATTGTAACTGTTTATTAACCTGTTGTATGAAATCTAGGGGTGGGAGAAAAAAATTATTCTTAGATGCATCGCGATGCGGACGTGGACGATTCTGAATCGATTCACAAATGTCAAAAAATCGATTCTCTAAAAAAATATTTTTCTAATAACGTAATATTGACGGAAGGCAAAAGGCGGAACTCTTACGGTACGTTCACACGGGTCGTCAGCGTCAACGCTTGACGGAAGGCGTGGCTGAAGTTTGGCACTGACGCCATGGTCATAGCAGCGTCAGCCAATGAAATTAGACAGGAACTCAACAACAAGCTTCATTGTCATTCAATGGTCATAAAGGACCGGGTGATTGCCCACCGCAATAATTAGTTTCTCCTCCATTTTAAAATTTATCCTCAGTTTGCTGCTCTTGAACAGGATGAACGTGATTGGCTGCCGCCTGGCTACTGTATTTGCATAGAGCGATCTGATTGGCTGACGCTTCCATCGGCGGTGCTTCACTGGCGTTGCTCGCGGCAGAAGTTGAAAAATTCTCAACTTCTGCCGCGAGCAACGCCAGTGAAGCGCCGCCGACGGATCCACAATTCTTTTCGGCAACGCTTGACGTCACCCATTCAAAGTCAATGGGAAGCGTTGACGCTGACGCCCCGTGTGAACGTACCGTAAGCGGACGTGCGTGCAGTCTGTGGCGCGCACATAACAGAGAAGTTTCTTCTGCTCACCAAGGCTGCATTTATTTGATTAAAAATACAAACAAAAACAGTAATATTGTAAAATATTATTCCAATTTAAAACAGCTGCTTTCTATTTTAATATATTTTAAACTGTTATTTATTCCTGTGATCAAAGCTGAGTTTTCAGCATCATTACTCCAGTCGTCACTGTCACATGATCCTTCAGAAATTATTCTAATATGATGATTGATACTCAAGAAACATTCATTATTATTTTAAATGTCGAAAACAGTTGTGTACAGTCTTTGATGAATAGAAAGTTCAAAAGAACAGCATTTATCTGAAATCTAAAGCTTTTGTAACGTTAAACACTACCGCTCAAAAGTTTTGGGTTAGTAATAATTAAAATTTTATTTTTTGGGGAAATAAATAAAATAAATCAGTACTTTTATTTATGAAGGATGAGTTAAACTGATCAACAGTTACAGTAAAGACATTTATAATGTTAAAAATATATATATTTGAAATATATGCTGTTCTTTTGAACTTTACATTCATCAAAGCATTTTGAAAAAAAAAAAAAATCTGTACACAACTGTTTTCAACATTGAAAATAATAATGAATATTTATTGAGCATCAATCATCATATTAGTATGATTTCTGAAGGATCATGTGACACTGAAGAGTGGAGTAATGATGCTGAAAACTAGGGATGGCCCGATACCATTTTTTTCCAAACCGATACGAGTACGAGTATTTGAATTTGTGTACTTGCCGATACCGAGTACCGATACCGATATTTCTACCGCAAAAGTAACTACAGGCTCCCAGAAAAGAAGACAGAAGATTATTTTAGAACACAGGTAAGAAGACTGTTTTTATTTTCTCTGCTTGTTTTAACAAGTCTAAAATAAATAATGATTAAAATAATAAATGTAGGCAATTTCAAAAATCAAAAATAAATTATATATATTTCTGTGTAAACAAAAAGCCTCAATGCTGGCACTGTCTTCACAACTGACAAAATATAAATAAAACATATTGTACAGTCAAAACTGTCAACTCAACAATATATCAATGAAATATTTGACAGCGTCTCCAGCTTTCAATTTAACTAAATTTCAATGTAACTGTTGTGTAGTCTCAATTAAACATTTACATATTTCAATTAAACAAAACATCAATGTAACTATTGCAAGTCTCAATTAAACTCCTGCATATTTAAATGAAACAACAATTAAACTATGTGGCACAGTGACAGTACCCTTGTTTCAATTAAACAAACATTTCAGTAAGCAATGTGATCTGAACTAGCTTTTGGGAGAATGAGAGGCAGGTTCTTTTTGATGAACAAAATCATCTCTGCATGATCAGCTGTGATTCTGTTTCTGTCTTCATTCACAATATGTGACACTGAGCTGAACAGCCTTTCACTGTCAACACTACTGCATGGTGCTGAGAGGTATCTGGATGCCATTTTGGCCAGAGTAGGGAACCGCACTTTGTTAACTGCCCAGTATTGTAGTGGTTTGTCTTCTCGAGAAATTGTGGTCTCCCCTAGGTATGTCTCTAATTGTGCAGTAGAACCTACTTGAGCTCTGTTTAGAGAGACTGGTGCTTGCTCATCTGCTATTTCATCAAATATACTGTCCAGGCTGCTGCTTGCCTGGTCCCTGCGTGGTTTTCTGGCAGGAGGTTCGTGCAGGTCATGATTCTCCTCTTCTCCAGACGACCTCAACAGCTCACGCATCAGCATCTCCTTGGCATTTGCAGCAGTGTTGGTGTTAGAGAAAAAAAGATTTTTATACCTATAACAGAGGGAGAAAATTAGGCATCTGACAATACATATTTATTAAAATAACATAGCCTAATCAAATAATTTATTAAATGAAAATTAAATACTAAAATGTACTTTTCAGCAATACATAGGCAACTTTGAACTCACTATCTAGCACACACACACGCACATAAACACACACACGCACACAGACACAGATACACACACACACACACACACAGACAGACAGACACACAGACAGACACAGACGCACACAGACAGACACACACACAGATACAAACACACACACGCACACAGACATACAGACACACACACACAGAGACACGCACACACACCTACCTGGGGTCGAGTAGAGTAGCGATGCTGTAGAGGGGTTGTTCTTCCACATCAGAAAATCGCCTCCTGACAGCTGCAGCTAAAGTCCCTTTCATAGTTTTGATGCCATGGTCATCGTCGGTCTCTCTAGACAGAAATCGCTGCAGTACAGTGACAGCAGGAATCACATCTGCTGCCATAGCTTCAGAAGAGCTAACTTTTCGTGTTAACTCCTCAAACGGACCCAGAACAGTTACAACCTTCTCCAGCAGTGCCCACTGGTGAGCCGTAAGATTATCAGGAAGTTCATGTTCGGACACAAAAACTCCTAGAGCCCGTTTCTGCTCAATCAGAGACTGGATCATGTAAAATGTACTGTTCCAGCGGGTCTGTACGTCCTGCTGTAGACGTTTTGCAGGCTGACCGATCTCTAACTGAATGTCTTCGAGGCAGGAGTAGGCTAGAGGAGAATGTTTGAAATGGCCAACGATTTTGCGTCCAATAGCCAATGCATCAGCAACACTTCTCTGAGACAAAAGTCCTTCGTGGACCACCAGCTGGAGAGTGTGAGCGGCACAAGGTAAGCTGGGGAGTCCAGCATCATTCATGCCCTTAATCATATTTCTAGCGTTGTCTCGTAGCACGACGTGGACAGAGGTTTTCGGAATGCACCAGGTCTGAAGCATCCCATCAAACGCGTCTGCTATGGCTTTGCTGGTGTGCGAACCCCGAAACGGCTTTGCTTGCAAGGTGGCATGGCGAAGAGAAAAGTTGTCATCAATCCACTGTACAGTTAAACTGAGCAGAGACATTGGGCAGACACTGCTTGACCAAATATCTGTTGTAAAACTGACGGCCGAGATGTCACGCAACAGTCCACTGACGTGCTTTTTCACGTCATGAAACACTTTCGGTAGCATAGCGGTTGTAATGTGATGGCGACTCGGAATTTCGTATCGCGGCTCCAGTATGCCAAGAAGATGTCGAAATCCTATATTTTCAACAGCCGACAATGGCTGGTCATCAAGTGCAATAAAGTATGCAATTCCCTCTGTTATTTTTAGTGCCCGTGGATTATCTCCTGACATCTTCTCGCGCTTCTGTAAAACCTGTGTCAATGTTGGCTGCTGATTTGCTTGTTTAGCTTGACTAAACTGTGTGTATTCAGCGCTATGATGCGTCTTCAGATGTTTAATGAGATTGCTGGTGTTAAACGATGTACTTTCTTTTCCTCCTCTCGACACTTTAGCTGAACATAACTTACAGTCTGCCTTGCTGCTGTCATCCTCCCTTATCTTGAAATGAGCCCAAACCGCCGACATTTTACGTTCCTCAGTTTACCTAGACAAAGCGGCGGCTCGCGGCGGCCAGTTTCGTTTAAAAAAAAATTTACGTGGTATCGGTGCGTGGTATCGGCTCATTTTTATGAGTACGAGTACGAGTATATGAGGACAGTATCGACCCGATACCCGATACCAGTATCGGTATCGGGCCATCCCTACTGAAAACTCAACTTTGATCACAGAAATGAATTACTATGTAAAATATTTAAAAATTGAAAACAGCTGTTTTAAATTTGAATAATATTTCACAATATTACTGTTTTTGTTTGTATTTTTAATCAATAAATGCAGCCTTGGTGAGCAGAAGAGACTTCTCCTAAAAACATTAAAAATCTTACTGACCCCAAACTTTTGAACAATAATATATATATATATATGTATGTGTGTGTATATATATATATATATATATATATATATATATATATATATATAAATATAGCTGCGAGCAGCGATGGAGGGCCAAAGCCGGCGGTACCGCCACCCCGGTGCCTTTAGGTAACTAAAGGCACCGGGGTTGCGGTGCCACCGGCTTGGGCCCGTAATCGCTGCTCGCAGCTATATTTATTATTATTATTATTATTTTGTCAACCTTTCGGGCACTTTTGGGGCCCTTAACATGCACGAAAACTCTTGAAATTTTGCACACAGGTCAGAACCCGCGGCCATCAGGGCCGGGCTGAAGCTGGTACCCGGGCGTGGCAGGGGGCCTCGACAGCGCCCCCTGGAACGGGATCCGAACACTTGTCCATAAATCAGACACGCTTGCATGTAATAATATGAAACTCGTTACACATATAGACCTCATCGGGCCGAACAACTTTCGTGCTCTAAGTTTTACGCCAGACCAACAGGAAGTCAGCTATTATGGGTTGTTTGGAAACGCATGCTGTGGAATTTGATGTACTCCTCCTAGGAAATTCATTCATTCGCCTCCAAACTCGGTCGGCATGAAGTCAAGACATTGAGGATGCTAAATTGCGGACGGATTTTTGATATCTCGAACGGTTTGGCCGTGGCAAGGAAACGAATTTATGGCGAATAATTCAAACAGGAAGTGTGTTATAACTTCTGCATACATTAACTGATCTTGATGAAACTTCAGCAGTGTGTTAGTTGTAAGAGGCCGATCACATGGATGTGACATTTGTGAGTCAAAGTTATAGCGCCACCAACTGGCAACAGGAAGTGTGTCACTTTCAAAATGCTTTGAAATCACCCTCTTATTTTTACCCGATTTGCTTAAAACTTTATGTGTATAATGTAAACACACGGCAGATGTAGACCTGTGAAAGGATTATTGATATCTTAGATACTGTTGCCGTGGCAATGCATTAAACTTTAATATTCTTTTCGGATGCTTTTGAGACTCTTCACATGCTTGAAAATGCATGAAACTCGACAGACACATCACATTTATTATCCAGTAGACATGTGAAAAGTTTCAGAAACGGGCGTGGTGAAATGGCTCAGTAGCGCCACCTTTAGTCAAAAATGGGGGCTTAGTTTTTCTTAGAATCACAAAACTTGGTAGGTGTATTGTTCTCATCAAGCCGGACAACTTTCTCATTTACAGTCATAACCTCAGACCACCAGGAAGTCAGATATTTTGGTTTGAATGTGGATTTTCTGGAGAATTTTCTCTCTCTCTCTGTGTGTCTGTGTGTGTGTGTGTGGGGGGGGGGGGGGATGAGGGGGGGGGTTGTATATTCCATTTAATCTTTGTTTTTCAAGGTTTCAGGGGCTTTTGGGGCCCTTAACTTGCTCGAAAACTCTTGAAACTTTGCACACAGGTCAGAACCCACGGTCATCAGGGACGGGCTGAATCTGGTAGCCGGGCGTGGCAGGGGGGCTCGACAGCGCCCCCTTGAACGGGGTTCTAAAACTTGGTCCATATATCAAACACGCTTGCATGAATCAATTTGAAACTCGGTACACATATAGATCTCATCGGGCCGAACAACTTTCATGCTCTAAGTTTTACGCCAGCCCAACAGGAAGTCGGCTATTTAGGGTTGTTTGGAAACGCTTGCTGTGGAATTTAATGTACTCCTCCTAGGAAATACATCGATTCGCCTCCAAACTCGGTCAGCGTGAAGTCAAGGCATTGAGGATGCTAAATTGCGGACGGATCTTTGATATCTTGAACGGTTTGGCCGTGGCGAGGAAATGAATTTATGGCGAGAAAAGAGAGACACGAAGTGTTATAACTTCTGCATACATTAACTGATCTTGATGAAACTTCAGCAGTGTGTTTGTGATAAGAGGCCGATCAGATGGATGTAACTATTGTGAGTCAAAGTTATAGCGCCACCAACTGGCAGCAGGAAGTGTGTCACTTTCAACATGCTTTTGACAAAAGTGGGGGTGTTAGTTTTACCAACAGTTACAAACATGAGTATATATATTGGTCTCACCGAGCCGGACAACTTTCTAATTAACAGTCATTAGCTCAGAGCAAAAGAAAGTCAGATATTTTGGTTTGAATGTGGATTTTTTGGATATTTCAGACTCTGAGTTTTTAGCTACTCTTCCAAACTGGCTTATTTTATTCACACCAAACTTTTTCAAAATGATGAAAATACATTAAAGATGCTAAATTGTGAACGGATATTAAACATCTCAAATGTTTTTGCTATAGTGAGGGACTGAAGTAATGTACAAAAATTAAACACTAAAAGCCTCATCTTCTAAAAATGTAATTAAACACCATTTATTTCTATAAAAGTATACAAATATCACAACCAAACTCATTTTATTCTTTTTTTTTTTTAAATTTAATAATTATTTATAAGTTTAAAAATAGTAATTGTACTATTTAGTCTCATAAACGTCAAGTCATACATAGGGCTATACTGCCCTCTTGTGTTCAAAATCAGGTAGGCCTATTGTATTTACATAAAAATATACTAGGTATGTGACGGTGAGAAAATTTTACCACCGGTTAATCGACGTGTGACACCGCTGGGGGCTTTTGAATCGCAAACTTAAAAACGAAAGTAAAATATTTTCGTCCGCACTGACATTGATAGTGGTTGATAATAATAATAATAATTTGTTACATTTATATAGCGCTTTTTCTGAGACCTCAAAGCGCTTTACATAGATGGGGGGAATCTCCTCAACCACCACCAATGTGCAGCATCCACTTGGATGATGCGACGGCAGCCATATTGCGCCAGAACGCCCACCACACACCATCTTACTGGTGGAGAGGAGACAGTGATGAAGCCAATCAGTATATCAGTACATGGGGATGATTAGGAGGCCATGATGGATAGAGGCCAAGGGGCAAATTTGGCCAGGATGCCGGGGTTACACCCCTACTCTTTTTCGAAGGACATCCTGGGATTTTTAATGACCACAGAGAGTCAGGACCTCGGTTTAACGTCTCATCCGAAGGACGGTGCTCTTTTGGCAGTATATGGTCCCCGTCACTACACTGGGGCATTAGGACTCACACAGACTACAGGGTGAGCGGTTGAGCGGGCGTTTCAAATGAATTCCTATGGAAGTAGGAATAAACTGAAAAACGTTCACTCTATTCTGCTCGTTCCTTGTCGTGGATGCGCACCATGAATGCCCGTGCAGCCATGAGCATTTTAGTTTAATTTTAAAATTAGCGCCTTTCGGGGGGTGGATTGCTTGAAATTATTTTACAAAAGCACAATATTGTGTCTTATTGCGACAGTACACAAATATAAGTTAACACTTTGCAGTTTGAATGTGGTCCTGTATAATGACGTATGTTTTTATGTGTCCACTGTTCCATCGCGCCCACGACACACACACACACACACACACACACACACACATGGTTTACTATCTTTGTGGGGACTCTCCATAGACTTAATGGTTTTTATACTTTACAAACTGTATATTCTATCTCCTCACACTAACCCTACCCCTAAACCTACCCATTACAGAAAACTTTCTGCATTTTTACATTTCCAAAAAGACTCATTCTGTATGATTTCTAAGCTTGTTTACCCATGGGGACCTCTATTTAGGTCCCCACTGTGACACGAGTCCCCATGAGTCTGTGTGCATTCAGGTTGAAGTCCCCACCGGGATAGAAAAACATGAACACACATGCACACACACACACACACACACACACACACACACACACACACACATTCCAGCATTGCAATCTTGACATCGCAGCCTGTTCATTATAGCCATATATATATATATATATATATATATATAAATATAGCTGCGAGCAGCGATGAAGGGCCAAAGCCGGCGGTACCGCCACCCCGGTGCCTTTAGGTAAAGGCACCGGGGTTGCGGTGCCACCGGCTTGGGCCCGTAATCGCTGCTCGCAGCTATATTTAGGGCCCAAGCCCTGAAAGGGCGAAGGCCCTATTGTTTTCGGTAGGATTATTTATTATTATTATTTTTTTGTCAACCTTTCGGGCACTTTTGGGGCCCTTAACATGCTCGAAAACTCTTGAAACTTTGCACACGGGTCAGAACCCGCGGCCATCAGGGCCGGGCTGAAGCTGGTACCCGGGCGTGGCAGGGGGGCTCAACAGCGCCCCCTTGAACGAAGTACGAATACTTGGTCCATGAATCAGACACGCTTGCATGTAATAATATGAAACTCAGTACACATATAGATCTCATCGGGCGGAACAACTTTCGTACTTTTACTTTTTACGCCAGCCCAACAGGAAGTCGGCTATTATGGGTTGTTTGGAAACGCATGCTGTGGATTTTGATGTACTCCTTCTAGGAAATTCATCCATTCGCCTCCAAACTCGGTCAGCATGAAGTCAAGACATTGAGGATGCTAAATTGCGAACGGATTTTTGATATCTCGAACGGTTTGGCCGTGGCGAGGAAACGAATTTATGGCGAATAATGGAAACAGGAAGTGTGTTATAACTTCTGCATACATTAACTGATCTTGATGAAACTTCAGCAGTGTGTTCGTTGTAAGAGGCCGATCACATGGATGTGACTATTGTGAGTCAAAGTTATAGCGCCACCAACTGGCAGCAGGAAGTTTGTCACTTTCAAAATGCTTTGAAATCACTCTCTTATTTTTACCCGATTTGCTTCAAACTTTATGTGTATAATGTAGACACACGGCAGATGTAGACCTGTGAAAGGATTATTGATATCTTAGATACTGTTGCCGTGGCAATGCTTCAAACTTTAATATTCTTTTTTTAAGCTTTTGAGACTCTTAACATACTTGAAATTGCATGAAACTCGACAGACACATCACATTTATTATCCAGTAGACATGTGCAAAGTTTCAGAAATGGGCGTGGTGGAATGGCTCAGTAGCGCCACCTTTAGCCAAAAATGGGGGCTTAGTTTTTCCTAGAATCGCAAAACTTGGTACGTATATTGTTCTCATCAGGCCGGACAACTTTCTAAATTATTGTCATTAGCTCAGACCAACAGGAAGTCAGATATTTTGGTTTGAATGTGGATTTTCTGGAGAATTTTCTCTCTCTCTCTGTGTGTGTGTGTGTGTGGAGGGGGTGGGGGGGATTTGTCTATTCCATTTAATCTTTGTTTTTCAAGGTTTCAGGGGCTTTTGGGGCCCTTAACGTGCTCAAAAACTCTTGAAACTTTTCACACAGGTCAGAACCTGCGGCCATCAGGGCCGGACTGAAGCTGGTACCTGGGCGTGGCAGGGGGGCTCGACAGCGCCCCCTTGAACGGGGTCCGAAAACTTGGTCCATATTTCAAACACGCTTGCATGAATTAATATGAAACTCGGTACACATATAGATCTCATCAGGCCGAACAACTTCCGCACTCTAAGTTATTAGCTCCGCCCAACAGGAAGTCGGCTATTATGGGTTGTTTGAAAAACGCATGCTGTGGAATTTGATGTACTCCTCCTAGAGAATTCATCCAATCACCTCCAAACTCGGTCAGCATGAAGTCAAGACATTGAGGATGCTAAATTGCGGACGGATTTTTGATATCTCGAACGGTTTGGCCGTGGCGAGGACACGAATTTATGGCGAGAAAAGAGAAACACGAAGTGGTATAACTTCTGCACACATTAACTGATCTTGATGAAACTTCAGCAGTGTGTTCGTGGTAAGAGGCTGATCAGATGGATGTAACTATTGTGAGTCAAAGTTATAGCGCCACCAACTGGCAGCAGGAAGTGTGTCACTTTCAAAATGTTTTGAAATCACCCTCTTATTTTTACCCGATTTGCTTCAAATTTTATGTGTATAATGTAGACACACGGCAGATGTAGACCTGTGAAAGGATTTTTGATATCTTTAATACTGTTGCCATGGCAACGCTTCAAACTTTAATATTCTCTTTTGATGCTTTTGAGACTCTTAACATACTTGAAATTGGATGAAACTCGACAGACACATCACATTTATTAGCCCGTAGACATGTGCAAAGTTTCAGAAACGGGCGTGGTGAGGGGCTCAGTAGCGCCACCTTTAGTCATAAGTGGGGGGGTTAGTTTTATCAACAGCAACAAAACTTGGTATGTGTATTGTTCTCATCAAGACGGACAACTTTCTAATTGACATTAACTATCTCCGACCAACGGGAAGAGAGATATTTTGGTTTGAATGTGGATTTTCTGAAGAATTTTCTCTCCCTCTTTCTGTGTCTCTGTGTGTGTGAGGGGAGGGGGGGATTTGACTATTGCTTTTATATTGTTAATCAAGGTTTCAGGGGCTTTTGGGGTCCTTAACGTACTCAAAAACTCTTGAAACTTTGCACACAAGTCAGAACCCCCTGCCATCAGGGACGGGCAGAAGCTGGTACCCGGGCGTGGCTGGGGGGCTCAACAGCGCCCCCTTGAACGGGGTTCTAAAACTTGGTCCATATATCAAACACGCTTGCATGAATTAATATGAAACTCGGTACACATATAGATCTCATCGTGCCGAACAACTTTCCCCGGTCAAGTTTTACGCCAGCCCAACAGGAAGTCGGCTATTATGGGTTGTTTGGAAAACGCTTGCTGTGGAATGTGAAATACTCCTCCAAGAAAATTCACCGTGTCCCCTCCAAACTCGGTGTGCATGTAGTCAAGACACTGAGGATGCTAAATTGCGGACGGATTTTTGATATCTCGAATGGTTTGGCCGTGGCGAGGAATCGAATTTATGGCGAGTAAAGAGAAACACGAAGTGGAATAACTTCTGCATACATTAACTGATCTTGATGAAACTTCAGCAGTGTGTTCGTGGTAAGAGGCCGGTCAGATGGATGCAACTATTGTGAGTCAAAGTTATAGCGCCACCAACTGGCAACAGGAACAGTGTCACTTTCAAAATGCTTTTGACAAAATGGGGGGGTTACTTTTACCCACAGTTACAAAAATCAGTACATATATTGGTCTCATCGAGCCGGACAAGTTTCTAATTTACAGTCATTAGCTCTGACCAACAGGAAGTCAGATATTTTGGTTTGAATGTGGATTTATTTGCAAAATCGGCCTCTGAATTTTATATATATATATATATATATATTTTAAAGTGACAAGACAGAGAATATTACTTGTCCGATATATATATATATATATATATATATATATATATATATATATATATTACATTTTTATATATATATATATATATATATATATATATATATAAATATAGCTGCGAGCAGCGATGGAGGGCCCAAGCCGGTGACACCGCCACCCCGGTGCCTTTAGTGTAACTAAAGGCAACAGGGTAGCGGTGCCACCGCCTTGGGCCCGCAATCGCTGCTCGCAGCTATATTTATTATTATTTTGTCAACCTTTCGGGCACTTTTGGGGCCCTAAACATGCTCGAAAACTCTTGAAATTTTGCACACAGGTCAGAACCCGCGGCCATTAGGGCCGGGCTGAAGCTGGTACCCGGGCGTGGCAGGGGGGCTCGACAGCGCCCCCTGGAACGGGATCCGAACACTTGTCCATAAATCAGATACGCTTGCATGTAATAATATGAAACTCGGTACACATATAGACCTCATCGGGCCGAACAACTTTCGTGCTCTAAGTTTTACGCCAGACCAACAGGAAGTCAGCTATTATGGGTTGTTTGGAAACGCATGCTGTGGAATTTAATGTACTCCTCCTAGGAAATTCATCCATTCGCTTCCAAACTCGGTCGGCATGAAGTCAAGACATTGAGGATGCTAAATTGCGGACGGATTTTTGATATCTCAAACGGTTTGGCCGTGGCAAGGAAACGAATTTATGGCGAATAATTCAAACAGGAAGTGTGTTATAACTTCTGCATACATTAACTGATCTTGATGAAACTTCAGCAGTGTGTTAGTTGTAAGAGGCCGATCACATGGATGTGACATTTGTGAGTCAAAGTTATAGCGCCACCAACTGGCAACAGGAAGTGTGTCACTTTCAAAATGCTTTGAAATCACCCTCTTATTTTTAGCCGATTTGCTTAAAACTTTATGTGTATAATGTAAACACACGGCAGATGTAGACCTGTGAAAGGATTATTGATATCTTAGATACTGTTGCCGTGGCAATGCATTAAACTTTAATATTCTTTTCGGATGCTTTTGAGACTCTTCACATGCTTGAAAATGCATGAAACTCGACAGACACATCACATTTATTATCCAGTAGACATGTGCAAATTTTCAGAAACGGGCGTGGTGAAATGGCTCAGTAGCGCCACCTTTAGTCAAAAATGGGGGCTTAGTTTTTCCTAGAATCACAAAACTTTGTAGGTGTATTGTTCTCATCAAGCCGGACAACTTTCTAATTTACAGTCATAACCTCAGACCACCAGGAAGTCAGATATTTTGGTTTGAATGTGGATTTTCTGGAGAATTTTCTCTCTCTCTCTGTGTGTCTGTGTGTGTGTGTGGGGGGGGGGGGGGGGGGGGGGGGGGTGTATATTCCATTTAATCTTTGTTTTTCAAGGTTTCAGGGGCTTTTGGGGCCCGTAACTTGCTCGAAAACTCTTGAAACTTTGCACACAGGTCAGAACCCACGGTCATCAGGGACGGGCTGAATCTGGTAGCCGGGCGTGGCAGGGGGGCTCGACAGCGCCCCCTTGAACGGGGTTCTAAAACTTGGTCCATATATCAAACACGCTTGCATGAATTAATTTGAAACTCGGTACACATATAGATCTCATTGGGCCGAACAACTTTCGTGCTCTAAGTTTTACGCCAGCCCAACAGGAAGTCGGCTATTTAGGGTTGTTTGGAAACGCTTGCTGTGGAATTTAATGTACTCCTCCTAGGAAATACATCGATTCGCCTCCAAACTCGGTCAGCGTGAAGTCAAGGCATTGAGGATGCTAAATTGCGGACGGATCTTTGATATCTTGAACGGTTTGGCCGTGGCGAGGAAATGAATTTATGGCGAGAAAAGAGAGACACGAAGTGTTATAACTTCTGCATACATTAACTGATCTTGATGAAACTTCAGCAGTGTGTTTGTGATAAGAGGCCGATCAGATGGACGTAACTATTGTGAGTCAAAGTTATAGCGCCACCAACTGGCAGCAGGAAGTGTGTCACTTTCAATATGCTTTTGACAAAAGTGGGGGGGTTAGTTTTAACTACAGTAAAAAAACTCAGTTCATATATTGATCTCATCGACCCGGACAACTTTCTAATTTAAAGTCATTAGCTCTGACCATCATGAAGTCAGATTTTTTGGTTTGAATGTGGATTTTTTTTGGATATTTCAGACTCTGAGTTTTTAGCTACTCTTCCAAACTGGCTTATTTTATTCACACCAAACTTTTTAAAAATGATGAAAATACATTAAAGATGCTAAATTGTGAACGGATATTAAACATCTCAAACCGTTTTGCTATAGTGAGGGACTAAGGTAATGTACAAAAATTAAACACTAAAAGCCTCATCTTCTAAAAATTTAATTATACACCATTTATTTCTATATAAAAGTATTCAAATATCACAACCAAACCCATTTTATTCTTTTTTTTTTTCAATTTAATAATTATTTATAAGTTTAAAAATAGTAATTGTACTATTTAGTCCCATAAAAGTCAAGTCATACATAGGGCTATACTGCCCTCTTGTGTTCAAAATCAGGTAGGCCTATTGTATTTACATAAAAATATACTAGGTATGTGACAGTGAGAATATTTTACCACCGGTTAATCGACGTGTGACACCGCTGGGGACTTTTGAAACGAAAGTAAAATATGTTCGTCCGCACTGACATTGATAGTGATTGAGCGGGCGTTTCAAATGAATTCCTATGGAAGTAGAAATTAACTGAAAAACGTTCACTCTGTTCTGCTCGTTCCTCGTCGTGGATGCGCACCATTATGAATGCCCGTGCATCCATGAGCATTTTAGTTTAATTTTAAAATTAGCGCCTTTCGGGGGGTGGATTGCTTGAAATTATTTTACAAAAGCACAATGTTGTGTTTTATTGTGACTGTACACAAATATAAGTTAACACTTTGCAGTTTGAATGTCGTCCTGTATAATGACGTTTGTTTTTATGTGTCCACTGTTCCATCGCGCCCACGCCACTCACACACACACACACACACACACACACACACACATCGCAGCCTGTTCAGTATAGCCTTAATAAAATATAACAAATAACATCTCAAACGGTTTTGCTATAGTGAGGGATTAAAGTAATGTCAAAAAAGGAAACACTAAAAGCTTTATATCTTATAAAAATATAATTATACACCATTTATTTCTATATAAAATATTTATATTTATATATATATATATATATATATATATATATATATATATATATATATATATGTGTGTGTGTGTGTGTGTGTGTATATATATATATATATATATATATATATATATATATATATATATATATATAAAAATATAGCTGCGAGCAGCGATGAAGGGCCAAAGCCGGCGGCACCGCCACCCCGGTGCCTTTAGGTAACTAAAGGCATCGGGGTTGCGGTGCCACCGGCTTGGGCCCGTAATCGCTGCTCGCAGCTATATTTATTATTATTATTATTATTATTATTATTTTTCTGTCAACCATTCGGGCACTTTTGAGACCCTTAACCTGCTCGAAAACTCTTGAAACTTTGCACACAGGTCAGAACCCGCGGCCATCAGGGCCGGGCTGAAGCTGGTACCCGGGCGTGGCAGGGGGGCTCAACAGCGCCCCCTTGAACGGGGTCCGAAAACTTGGTCCATAAATCAGACACGCTTGCATGTAATAATATGAAACTCGGTTCATATATAGATCTCATCGGGCCGAACAACTTTCGTACTTTTACTTTTTACGCCAGCCCAACAGGAAGTCAGCTATTAAAGGTTGTTTGGAAACGCATGGTCTGGTATTTTAAACACTTCTCCTAGGGAATTCACCCGATCGCCACCAAACTCGGTATGCATGAAGTCAAGGCATTGAGGATGAAAAATTGCCAGGGGATTTTTGATATCTCGAACGGTTTGGCCGTGGCGAGGAAACGAATTTATGGCGAATAATGGAAACAGGAAGTGTGTTATAACTTCTGCATACATTAACTGATCTTGATGAAACTTCAGCAGTGTGTTCGTTGTAAGAGGCCGATCACATGGATGTGACTATTGTGAGTCAAAGTTATAGCGCCACCAACTGGCAGCAGGAAGTGTGTCACTTTCAAAATGCTTTGAAATCACCCTCTTATTTTTATCCGATTTGCTTCAAACTTTATGTGTATAATGTAGACACACGGCAGATGTAGACCTGTGAAAGGATTATTGATATCTTAGATACTGTTGCCGTGGCAACGCATCAAACTTTATTATTCTTTTTTGATGCTTTTGAGACTCTTAACATACTTGAAATTGCATGAAACTCGACAGACACATCACACTTATTAGCCAGTAGACATGTGCAAAGTTTCAAAAACGGGCGTGGTGGAATGGCTCAGTAGCGCCACCTTTAGTCAAAAATGGGGGCTTAGTTTTTCCTAGAATCACAAAAATCGGTATGTATATTGTTCTCATCGAGCCGGACAACTTTCTAATTTACACTTAATAGCTCAAAGCAACAGAAAGTCAGATATTTTGGTTTGAATGTGATTTTTTGGGAGAATTTTCTCTCTCTCTCTGTCTCGGAGTGTGTGAGGGGTGGGGGTGATTTGTCAGTTGAGTGAGATTTTACTTTTTCATTTGTTTTTCAAGGTTTCTGGGGCTTTTGGGTCCCTAAACGTGCTCGAAAACTCTTGAAACTTTGCACACAGGTCAGAACCCGCGGCCATCAGGGCGGGGCTGAATCTGGTAGCCGGGCGTGGCAGGGGGGCTCAACAGCGCCCCCTTGAACGGGGTTCTAAAACTTGGTCCATATATCAAACACGCTTGCATGAATTAATTTGAAACTCGGTACACATATAGATCTCATCGGGCCGAACAACTTTCGTGCTCTAAGTTTTACGCCAGCCCAACAGGAAGTCGGCTATTTAGGGTTGTTTGGAAACGCTTGCTGTGGAATTTAATGTACTCCTCCTAGGAAATACATCGATTGGCCTCCAAACTCGGTCAGCGTGAAGTCAAGGCATTGAGGATGCTAAATTGCGGACGGATTTTTGATATCTTGAATGGTTTGGCCGTGGCGAGGAAATGAATTTATGGCGAGAAGAGAGAGACACGAAGTGTTATAACTTCTGCATACATTAACTGATCTTGATGAAACTTCAGCAGTGTGTTTGTGGTAAGAGGCCGATCAGATGGATGTAACTATTGTGAGTCAAAGTTATAGCGCCACCAACTGGCAGCAGGAAGTGTGTCACTTTCAACATGCTTTTGACAAAAGTGGGGGGGTTAGTTTTACCAACAGTTACAAACATGAGTATATATCGTCCCCTTGGAATTATAAGGTTCTATCTGCGTTCTGAGCAGTTTTGAGATATTGAGCTTTAAAGTTTTTGCATTCCATTCGACTGTGTAGAAAGAACCTTTTTATTTTCTAAATAAAAAGTTCCAAAATGTACACAACTTAAAAAACAACATCACATAATGTAAAGAAGTGGTCACAGAATAAGAATATGTGAATAACAAAATTTTAACAAAAATGTCAGATAGAACCTTATAATTCCAAGGGGACTATATATTGGTCTCACCGAGCCGGACAACTTTCTAATTAACAGTCATTAGCTCAGAGCAAAAGAAAGTCAGATATTTTGGTTTGAATGTGGATTTTTTGGATATTTCAGACTCTGAGTTTTTAGCTACTCTTCCAAACTGGCTTATTTTATTCACACCAAACTTTTTCAAAATGATGAAAATACATTAAAGATGCTAAATTGTGAACGGATATTAAACATCTCAAATGTTTTTGCTATAGTGAGGGACTGAAGTAATGTACAAAAATTAAACACTAAAAGCCTCATCTTCTAAAAATGTAATTATACACCATTTATTTCTATAAAAGTATACAAATATCACAACCAAACTCATTTTATTCTTTTTTTTTTTTTAATTTAATAATTATTTATAAGTTTAAAAATAGTAATTGTACTATTAAGTCTCATAAAAGTCAAGTCATACATAGGGCTATACTGCCCTCTTGTGTTCAAAATCAGGTAGGCCTATTGTATTTACATAAAAATATACTAGGTATGTGACGGTGAGAATATTTTACCACCGGTTAATCGACGTGTGACACCGCTGGGGGCTTTTGAATCGCAAACTTAAAAACGAAAGTAAAATATTTTCGTCCGCACTGACATTGATAGTGGTTGATAATAATAATAATAATTTGTTACATTTATATAGCGCTTTTTCTGAGACCTCAAAGCGCTTTACATAGATGGGGGGAATCTCCTCAACCACCACCAATGTGCAGCATCCACTTGGATGATGCGACGGCAGCCATATTGCGCCAGAACGCCCACCACACACCAGCTTACTGGTGGAGAGGAGACAGTGATGAAGCCAATCAGTATATCAGTACATGGGGATGATTAGGAGGCCATGATGGATAGAGGCCAAGGGGCAAATTTGGCCAGGATGCCGGGGTTACACCCCTACTCTTTTTCGAAGGACATCCTGGGATTTTTAATGACCACAGAGAGTCAGGACCTCGGTTTAACGTCTCATCCGAAGGACGGTGCTCTTTTGGCAGTATAGTGTCCCCGTCACTACACTGGGGCATTAGGACTCACACAGACCACAGGGTGAGCGGTTGAGCGGGCGTTTCAAATGAATTCCTATGGAAGTAGGAATAAACTGAAAAACGTTCACTCTGTTCTGCTCGTTCCTTGTCGTGGATGCGCACCATGAATGCCCGTGCAGCCATGAGCATTTTAGTTTAATTTTAAAATTAGCGCCTTTCGGGGGGTGGATTGCTTGAAATTATTTTACAAAAGCACAATGTTGTGTCTTATTGCGACAGTACACAAATATAAGTTAACACTTTGCAGTTTGAATGTGGTCCTGTATAATGATGTATGTTTTTATGTGTCCACTGTTCCATCGCGCCCACGCCACACACACACACACACACACACACACACACACACACACACACACACACGGTTTACTATCTTTGTGGGGACTCTCCATAGACTTAATAGTTTTTATACTTTACAAACTGTATATTCTATCTCCTCACACTAACCCTACCCCTAAACCTACCCATTACAGAAAACTTTCTGCATTTTTACATTTCCAAAAAGACTCATTCTGTATGATTTCTAAGCTTGTTTACCCATGGGGACCTCTATTTAGGTCCCCACTGTGACACGAGTCCCCATGAGTCTGTGTGCATTCAGGTTGAAGTCCCCACCGGGATAGAAAAACATGAACACACACGCACACACACACACACACACACACACACACACACATTCCAGCATTGCAATCTTGACATCGCAGCCTGTTCATTATAGCCATATATATATATATATATATATATATATATATATATATATATATATATAGCTGCGAGCAGCGATGAAGGGCCAAAGCCGGCGGTACCGCCACCCCGGTGCCTTTAGGTAAAGGCACCGGGGTTGCGGTGCCACCGGCTTGGGCCCGTAATCGCTGCTCGCAGCTATATATATATATATTTATTATTAGGGCCCAAGCCCTGAAAGGGCGAAGGCCCTATTGTTTTCGGTAGGATTATTTGTTATTATTATTATTTTTTTTTTTCTACTTCTCGGGCACTTTTGGGGCCCTTAACAAGCTCGAAAACTCTTGAAACTTTGCACACAGGTCAGAACCCGCGGCCATCAGGGCCGGGCTGAAGCTGGTACCCGGGCGTGGCAGGGGGGCTCGACAGCGCCCCCTGGAACGAGGTCCGAAAACTTGGTCCATAAATGAAACACGCTTGCATGTAATAATATGAAACTCGGTACACATATAGATCTCATCGGGCCAAACAACTTTCATGCTCTAAGTTTTATGCCAGCCCAACAGGAAGTCGACTATTTAGGGTTGTTTGGAAACGCATGCTTAGGAATTTGAAACACTTCTCCTAGGGAATTCACTCGGTCGGCACCAAACTCGGTGTGCTTGAAGTCAAGACATTGAGGATGAAAAATTGCCAGGGGATTTTTGATATCTCGAACGGTTTGGCCGTGGCGAGGAAACGAATTTATGGCGAATAATAGGACACAGGAAGTGCATTATAACTTCTGCATACATTGACTGATCTTGATGAAACTTCCGCAGTGTGTTCGTGGTCAGAGGCTGATCACATTGATGTGACGATTGTGACTTAAAGTTATAGCGCCACCAACTGGCAGCAAGAAGTGTGTTACTTTCAAAATGCTTTGAAATCACCCTCTTATTTTTACCCGATTTGCTTCAAACTTTATCTGTATAATGTAAACACACGGCAGATGTAGACCTGTGAAAGGATTATTGATATCTTAGATACTGTTGCCGTGGCAACGCATCAAACTTTAATTTTCTTTTTGGATGCTTTTGAGACTCTTAAGATGCTTGAAATTGGATGAAACTCGACAGACACATCACATTTATTAGCCAGTAGACATGTGCAAAGTTTCAGAAACGGGCGTGGTGAGGGGCTCAGTAGCGCCACCTTTAGTCATAAGTGGGGGGGTTAGTTTTATCAACAGCAACAAAACTTGGTATGTGTATTGTTCTCATCAAGACGGACAACTTTCTAATTGACATTAACTATCTCCGACCAACAGGAAGAGAGATATTTTGGTTTGAATGTGGATTTCCTGAAGAATTTTCTCTCCCTCTCTCTGTGTCTCTGTGTGTGTGAGGGGAGGGGGGGATTTGACTATTGCTTTTATATTGTTAATCTAGGTTTCAGGGGCTTTTGGGGTCCTTAACGTGCTCAAAAACTCTTGAAACTTTGCACACAGGTCAGAACCCCCTGCCATCAGGGACGGGCAGAAGCTGGTACCCGGGCGTGGCAGGGGGCTCAACAGCGCCCCCTTGAACTGGGTCTGAAAACTTGGTCCATAGATCAAACACGCTTGCATGAATTAACATGAAACTCGGTACACATATAGATCTCATCGGGCCGAACAACTTTTCCCCGGTCAAGTTTTACGCCAGCCCAACAGGAAGTCGGCTATTATGGGTTGTTTGGAAAACGCTTGCTGTGGAATGCGAAGTACTCCTCCTAGACAATTCATCCAATCCCCACCAAACTCGGTGTGCATGAAGTCAAGTCATTGAGGATGCTAAATTGCGGAAGGATTTTTGATATCTCGAACGGTTTGGCCGTGGCGAGGAAACGAATTTATGGCGAGAAAAGAGAAACACGAAGCGGTATAACTTCTGCATACATTAACTGATCTTGATGAAACTTCACCAATGTGTTCGTGGTAAGAGGCCGATCAGATGGATGTAACTATTGTGAGTCAAAGTTATAGCGCCACCAACTGGCAGCAGGAAGTATGTCACTTTCAACATGCTTTTGACAAAAGTGGGGGGGTTAGTTTTACCAATAGTTACAAAAATCAGTATATATATTGGTCTCACCGAGCCGGACAACTTTCTAATTTACAGTTATTAGCTCCGAGCAAAAGGAAGTCAGATATTTTGGTTTGAATGTGGATTTTTTGGATATTTCAGACTCTGAGTTTTTAGCTACTCTTCCTAACTGGTTTATTTTATTAACACCAAACTTTTTCAAAATGATGAAAATACATTAAAGATGCTAAATTGTGAACGGATATTAAACATCTCAAACGGTTTTGCTATAGTGAGGGACTAAAGTAATGTACAAAAATGAAACACTAAAAGCCTCATCATCTAAAAATGTAATTAAACACCATTTATTTCTATATAAAAGTATACAAATATCACAACTAAACCCATTTTATTCTTTTTTTTTTTGTTCAATTTAATAATTATTTATAAGTTTAAAAATAGTAATTGTACTATTTAGTCCCATAAAAGTCAAGTCATACATAGGGCTATACTGCCCTCTTGTGTTCAAAATCAGGTAGGCCTATTGTATCTACATAAAAATATACTAGGTATGTGACGGTGAGAATATTTTACCACCGGTTAATCGACGTGTGACACCACTGGGGGCTTTTGAATCGCCAACGTAAAGACGAAAGTAAAATATGTTCGTCCGCACTGACATTGATAGTGGTTGAGCGAGCGTTTCAAATGAATTCCTATGGAAGTAGGAATTAACTGAAAAACGTTCACTGTGTTCTGCTCGTTCCTCGCCGTGGATGCGCACCGTTATGAATGCCCGTGCAGCCATGAGCATTTTAGTTTAATTTTAAAATTAGCGCCTTTCGGAGGGTGGATTGCTTGAAATTATTTTACAAAGGCACAATGTTGTGTTTTATTGCGACTGTACACAAATATAAGTTAACACTTTGCAGTTTGAATGTCGTCCTGTATAATGACGGAGTATGTTTTTATGTGTCCACTGTTCAATCGCAACCAGCATTGCAATCTTGACATCACAGCCTGTTCATTATAGCCTTAATAAAATATAATAATAAAATAGGCAACCTAACATATAAAAATTACACTGCTCTAAATAGTCAGTAGTACAATTCGTACATTCACAGTAAGCACCGCTCCACTGTGATGTTTCCAAGCACATTTTGAAGAGGATGATTTTTTTCGTCGATATTGGAACACGAGTGAAGAACAAAGCCTATAATAAAGAATAGTTTAGCATCCAAATACATCGCAAATGTTGAAACATCTTGATTCTTATAAGAGGGTTACGTTACGTGAGCCCAACACTGCTTACTTTCATTTTAATTTTTACATTAAATTTAAAGGATTTGTTGTGGAATATTTTGAGTGTATCATAAAATCAGAATAAGGTAAGTCAAGTAATATTTTCTGTCTTTTATATATTTATATGTGTGTGTGTGTGTATATATATATATATATATATATATATATATATATATATATACACAAACACACATATATATATATATATATATTATATTTATTTATATATATATATATATATATATATATATATATATATATATATATATAAATATATATATATATATATATATATAAATATATATATATATACTATATTTATTTATATATATATATATATATATATATATATATATATAAATATAGCTGCGAGCAGCGATGAAGGGCCAAAGCCGGCGGTACCGCCACCCCGGTGGCTTTAGGTAACTAAAGGCACCAGGGTTGCGGTGCCACCGGCTTGGGCCCGTAATCGCTGCTCGCAGCTATATTTATTATTATTATTATTATTTTGTCAACCTTTCGGGCACTTTTGGGGCCCTTAACATGCTCGAAAACTCTTGAAATTTTGCACACAGGTCAGAACCCGCGGCCATCAGGGCCGGGCTAAAGCTGGTACCCGGGCGTGGCAGGGGGCCTCGACAGAGCCCCCTGGAACGGGATCCGAACGCTTGTCCATAAATCAGACACGCTTGCATGTAATAATATGAAACTCGGTACACATATAGATCTCATCGGGCCAAACAACTTTCATGCTCTAAGTTTTACGCCAGCCCAACAGGAAGTCGGCTATTATGGGTTGTTTGGAAACGCATGCTGTGGAATTTGATGTACTCCTCCTAGGAAATTCATCCATTTGCCTCCAAACTCGGTCGGCATGAAGTCAAGACATTGAGGATGCTAAATTGCGGACGGATTTTTGATATCTCGAACGGTTTGGCCGTGGCAAGGAAACGAATTTATGGCGAATAATGGAAACAGGAAGTGTGTTATAACTTCAGCATACATTATCTGATCTTGATGAAACTTCAGCAGTGTATTCGTTGTAAGAGGCCGAAAACAAGGATGTGACTATTGTGAGTCAAAGTTATAGCGCCACCAACTGGCAACAGGAAGTGTGTCACTTTCAAAATGCTTTGAAATCACCCTCTTATTTTAATCTGATTTGCTTCAAACTTTATGTGTATAATGTAGACACATGGCAGATGTAGACCTGTGAAAGGATTATTGATATCTTAGATACTGTTGCCGTGGCAACGCATCAAACTTTAATATTCTTTTCGGATGCTTTTGAGACTCCTCACATGCTTGAAAATGCATGAAACTCGACAGACACATCACATTTATTAGCCAGTAGACGTGCAAAGTTTCAGAAATGGGCGTGGTGAGGGGCTCAGTAGCGCCACCTTTAGTCAAAAATGGGGGCTTAGTTTTTCCTAGAATCACAAAAATCGGTATGTATATTGTTCTCATCGAGCCGGACAACTTTCTAATTTACACTTATAAGCTCCAACCAACAGGAAGTCAGATATTTTGGTTTGAATGTGGATTTTCTGAAGAATTTTCTCTCTCTCTCTGTGTGTCTGTGTGTGTGTGTGTGTGTGTGTGTGGGGGTGTGGGGGGGTGGGGGGGGGGGGGGGGGGGGGGTTGTCTATTCAATTTAATCTTTGTTTTTCAAGGTTTTAGGGGCTTTTGACGCACTTAACGTGCTCAAAAACACTTGAAACTTTTCACACAGGTCAGAACCCACGGTCATCAGGACCGGCCTGAAGCTGGTACACAGGCGTGGCAGGGGGGCTCAACAGCGCCCCCTTGAACACGGTCTGAAAACTTGGTCCATATATCAAACACGCTTGCATGAATTAATATGAAACTCGGTACACATATAGATCTCATCGGGCCGAACAACTTCCGCACTCTAAATTATTAGCTCCGCCCAACAGGAAGTCTGCTATTATGGGTTGTTTGAAAAACGCATGCTGTGGAATTTGAAACACTCATCCTAGAGAATTCATCCGATCCCCACCAAACTCGGTCAGCATGAAGTCAAGACATTGAGGATGCTAAATTGCGGACGGATTTTTGATATCTCGAACGGTTTGGCCGTGGCGAGGAAACGAATTTATGGCGAGAAAAGAGAAACACGAAGTGTTATAACTTCTGCATACATTAACTGATCTTGATGAAACTTCAGCAGTGTGTTCATGGTAAGAGGCCGGTCAGATGGATGTAACTATTGTGAGTCAAAGTTATAGCGCCACCAACTGGTAGCAGGAAGTGTGTCACTTTCAAAATGCTTTTGACAAAAGTGGGGGGGTTACTTTTACCCACAGTTACAAAAATCAGTACGCATATTGGTCTCATCGAGCCGGACAACTTTCTAATTTACAGTCATTAGCTCCGAGCAAAAGGAAGTCAGATATTTTGGTTTGAATGTGGATTTTTTGGATATGTTAGACTCTGAGTTTTTAGTTACTCCTCCTAAGTGGTTTATTTTATTCACACCAAACTTTTTCAACATGATAAAAATACATTAAAGATATATATATATATATATATATATATATATATATATATATATATATATATATATATATATATATAAATATAGCTGCGAGCAGCGATGAAGGGCCAAAGCCGGCGGCACCGCCACCCCGGTGCCTTTAGGTAACTAAAGGCATCGGGGTGGCGGTGCCACCGGCTTGGGCCCGTAATCGCTGCTCGCAGCTATATTTTTTCTTACGACTATTATTTTTCTTACGACTATTCAGGAACTTTTAGGGCCCTTAACATGCTCAAAAACTCTTGAAACTTTGCACACAGGTCAGAACCCGCGGCCATCAGGGCCGGGCTGAAGCTGGTACCTGGGCGTGGCGGGGGGCTCGACAGCGCCCCCTGGAACAGCATCCGAACACTTGTCCATAAATCAAACACACTTGCATGTAATAATATGAAACTCGTTACACATATAGATCTCATTGGGCCGAACAACTTTCGTGCTCTAAGTTTTACGCCAGCTCAACAGGAAGTCGGCTATTATGGGTTGTTTGGAAACGCATGGTCTGGTATTTGAAACACTTCTCCTAGGGAATTCACCCGATCACCACCAAACTCGGTGTGCATGAAGTCAAGGCATTGAGGATGAAAAATTGCCAGGGGATTTTTGATATCTCGAACGGTTTGGCCGTGGCGAGGAAACTAATTTATGGCGAATAATGAAAACAGGAAGTGTGTTATAACTTCAGCATACATTAACTGATCTTGATGAAACTTCTGCAGTGTGTTCGTGGTAAGAGGCCGATCAGATGGATGTAACTATTGTGAGTCAAAGTTATAGCGCCACCAACTGGCAGCAGGAAGTGTGTCACTTTCAAAATGCTTTGAAATCACTCTCTTATTTTTACCCGATTTGCTTCAAACTTTATGTGTATAATATAGACACACGGCAGATGTAGACCTGTGAAAGGATTATTGATATCTTAGATACTGTTGCCGTGGCAATGCATCAAACTTCAATATTCTTTTCGGATGCTTTTGAGACTCTTCAAATGCTTGAAAATGCATGAAACTCAACAGACACATCACATTTATTATCCAGTAGACATGTGCAAAGTTTCAGAAATGGGCGTGGTGAAGGGCTCAGTAGGGCCACCTTTAGTCAAAAATGGGGGCTTAGTTTTTCCTAGAATCACAAAAATCGGTATGTATATTGCTCTCATCGAGCCGGACAACTTTCTAATTTACACTTATTAGCTCCGACCAACAGGAAGTCAGATATTTTGGTTTGAATGTGATTTTTTGGAGAATTCTCTCTCTCTCTCTCTCTCTCTGTATCTGTGTCTCTGTGTGTGTGGGGTGTGGGGGATTTGTCTGTTAGGAGAAATTTGCTTTTATAATTGTTTTTCAAGGTTTCAGGGGCTTTTGGGGCCCTTAACGTGCTCGAAAACTCTTGAAACTTTGCACACAGGTCAGAACCCACGGCCATGAGGCCGGGCTGAAGCTGGTACCCGGGCATGGCAGGGGGGCTCAACAGCGCCCCCTTGAATGGGGTCCGAAAACGTACTCGGTTACCTAATGTAACCTCGGTTCTCTCTAGAAGAGGGAACGAGTATTGCGTAAGTTGCTTACGCTACGGGAAAGTCTTCTTTCTTCGAGATCTGAAGCCAAAAATTATCCTTAATTTTGTATTCATTGTCAACGCAGTGCGGCAGCCGGCAAACCAAGGCAGGCTGTATAAGCGTGCTCATTGGCTGCTCGGCGGCAACTGCTTAAGCCTATCAGTGAGCCTCGTGAAACGTGGCCTCCAATGAGGGCGCTTCGCGCCCTCCACACCCTACTAACCGTCAAGATGGGCGTGGCCAGAGTGTATATAATGAAGGCTCACAAGCTGAATATCTGGTTTTCGTAGTCTGAAGCGCAAAAGCTCGTGGCGCGACACGGCAGGTTACGCAATACTCGTTCCCTCTTCTAGAGAGAACCGAGGTTACATTAGGTAACCGAGTACGTTCTCTTACGAGAGGTTCTCTCGTATTGCGTAAGTTGCTTACGCTACGGGAACCCATTGTCAACGCCGTGCGCGCCGAGCATCCAGCACTTGAAACCCAGGGAGACCGGGGAAAACATTCTGCTGGAACAGGTGGCCGGTCGGAGAGACGGGCCAACACAGTACAAAGCACTTCACTCAGTGTATAAAATAGAGCGGCGCCGCCGGTCTATAAGTATATATCAGTGCAAAACAGTGGGGCCGGCAGCGCGAGCCCACACAGTACATAAGCACACATTAGGGGAAGAAAAGAGCGACATCATCGGTCTTTTACGAAGAGAATAACCCTGCGCTGCCGCAGAATAACGCGCTGTTTACCGGTGCTGGCCCGCGCTGCTGGCCGCCCGTCTTCCACTCTGCTGCGCGGGCCAGCACCGGTAAACAGCGCGTAACGGGGAATGATAAACAGAGCGGACCAGCCGGTCTGAGTATAAAACACTTCACCCTAAGTAACATGCCAGAAATATCGTCAGCATATGAACGTAGTCTGCACATGAGCGACTGGGCAGAGCATACATGTCACTTATACTGACAGCAATTTAGCCTGTAAGGCGGGAACTTCCAGGTTATAAAACCTCACGAATGTCGATGAGGAGGCCCAGCCCGCTGCCATACAAATATCGTGGATAGAAATTCCACTGGACCATGCCCACGAAGAGGCCATGCTTCTAGTAGAGTGGGCTCTGATACCCAGAGGGCACTGCAGGTGTTTGGAGGCATAAGCTGCTGCAATCGCGTCCACTATCCACCTGGACAGGCTCTGTTTCGAGGCGGCGAGACCCTTGGTGCGCCCACCGAAGGAAACAAAGAGCTGCTCGGAACGCCTGAAAGCGGCGGAGCGCGTGATGTAAACTCTCAGCGCCCTGACAGGGCATAGGAGGTTATCACTGTCCCCATTATCGGATGCTGGCAGAGCCGAAAGGGAAATAATTTGTGCCCTAAAAGGGGTTCCAATCGCTTTGGGGATGTAACCGTGTCTCGGTCTGAGAATGACTTTCGAGTCGTTCGGTCCGAACTCAAGACATGCAGGGCTAACAGATAGCGTGTGCAAATCCCCCACGCATTTTACTGAAGACAGAGCTATCAGAAAAACGGTTTTGAGCGACAGGTACTGGTAAATCCACAGATTCAAGCGGTTCAAAGGGAAAAGCCTTCAGGGCCTCCAGGACCAAGGACAGATCCCAAATAGGAACCGAGGGGGGCCGCGGGGGATTCATCCGTCTGGCTCCTCTGATGAAGCGGATAATAAGCTCGTTCCTTCCTAATGTCTGGCCGCGCGTCGTCTCAGCGAACGCTGCAATAAGCACATACACTTTGAGCGTGGAAGGGGACCTGCCCTTGTCCAACAGCTCTTGTAGGAAGGAGAGCACCCGTGGGACCCCACATGCACGTGGATCTAAGCTCTTAGTAGCACACCATTTAGAAAACACCGACCACTTAGACGCGTAGAGCCGTCTCGTGGAGGGGGCTCTAGACTGCGTGATCGTGTTCACGACCCCTTCTGGCAGGTCAACGGGTATCCGTTGATTACCCATGCATGCAGAGACCATCGTTCTGGATGGGGATGCCAGATCGATCCACCGGCTTGAGAGAGGAGATCCTTTCTCACGGGGATCGGCCATGGGGATGAGTGCGACAGCCTCACCAGCTCTGGGTACCAGGTTTGGTTCTCCCAACGCGGGGCTATAAGAAGCACTGGGTGGTGCGTTTCCCTGATCCTCGCAATGACCTGTGGTAACAGGGAGATCGGGGGAAAAGCGTACAGCGGGAGGCTGGGCCATGTCTGGGACAGCGCATCCTCGCTTTTCGAGAAAAATTTCGGGCAGTGAGCGTTGTCTCTTGACGCAAAGAGATCGACCTCCGCTCTGCCGAATAGGCACCAGAGAAACTGGACTGATCGGGGGAAAAGCGTACAGCGGGGGGCTGGGCCATGTCTGGGACAGCGCATCCTCGCTTTTCGAGAAAAATTTCGGGCAGTGAGCGTTGTCTCTTGACGCAAAGAGATCGACCTCCGCTCTGCCGAATAGGCGCCAGAGAAACTGGACTGTCTGGGGGTGCAGGGACCATTCTCCCGGGGGAATGATGTCTCTGGACAGTCTGTCTGGACCGACATTCAGGTGGCCCGGCACGTGCGCGGCTCTCAGCGAGCGCAATGAGCGGTGAGCCCACACGAGAAGGCGTTCTGTCAGCTTGCACAGGTTTCTGGATCTGACGCCGCCCTGTCGGTTCACATAGGATACCACTGACATGTTGTCCGAGCGGACTAGCACATGGTGATCCCGTATAAATGGGAGGAAGCGCTTGAGCGCGTTCTTGACCGCTATCATCTCCAGTTTATGTGGAGGCATTTCTCCTGGTCTGACCACAGGCCAAAGACCGGTTTGCCCTCGAAAAGAGCGCCCCAACCTGAGGTGGAAGCGTCCGTCGAGATAACTTTGCGGTGCGAGATGGCTCCCACTGTCACTCCCCGCTGCAGCGCGCGCGCTGTGTCGACAGGCGGGCCGTCATTGCCACAGTGTCCAGATCCAAACCCAGAAAAGAGGTTGATTGACTGGGCACTAATGAGCTCTTGGTCCAGTTGACCGTGAGCCCCAGGCTGTCCAGGTGGCTTAGATGCACTGTTCTGTGGGCGATGAGTTCGGCCTCTGACTGTGCTAGAATTAGCCAATCGTCCAAGTAGTTCAGAATTCGCATTCCCCGACCCCTCAGGGGAGCGAGAGCCGTGTCCATGCACTTCGTAAATGTACGGGGTGCCAGCGACAGGCCGAAAGGCAGGACGGTGTACTGATATACCTGACCGTCGAAGGCGAATCTCAAGAATGGCCTGTGACGGGGTATTATCTGGATCTGAAAGTACGCGTCTTTTAGATCGAGAGATATAAACCAGTCCCTCGGGCGAATTTGCGCGAGAATTTGCCTGGTTGTGAGCATTTTGAACGGTCTTCTCATAAGAGTTTTGTTCAAACGTCTCAGATCCAAAATTGGTCTGAGAGCTCCGTCCGTCTTGGGAACGAGGAAATAACGGCTGTAAAAGCCCGACTCGCTCATAGAAGGGGAAAACCGGTTCTATAGCCCCTTTGCACAGAAGTGTAGCTATTTCTGCTCGAAGTAGATGTGCTACTTCCCCATTCACTCTGGTCTCGGTACGCGCTTGAAAGCGCGGAGGGCGGCGAGCGAACTGCAGAGTATAGCCCTGTTTTACTGTGCTTAGCACCCATTCTGACGCGCCTGGAATAGCTTCCCATGCTTTCGCGTGTGCAGCCAGGAGCAGAATGGCCTCCGAGCTCTGATTGCCGCGCGTCGCGGGCTCGAGAGCTCGAAACGGAGGCGCGGGCGCAGCGCGTGCGCTCTTGGTGCTTAGATACGGCGGCTCGCATGCAGCGATAGCTGGCCGTTTTACACACAGTATCCCAGTGGCTTTGGACGGGGAACATACAGTGTGAGGCGCGACGCGCGAGGGCGGCGTTGGGGCGAAATGTTTGTTAGTATGTGTGAGCGCTCGAGGGCGGGCACAGGACTTGCATTTAAAACATGACCGGTCGTGAGAGGCCGTGTAACAGAGCGGGCAGTGAGTAGGTGTGGGCACGGGGAGGTGGACACGTGACCTACTTTTAACACTCGAGCGGCTTCTGCCTGCTTTATGAGAGTGGGCTCTGTGAGAGACACGGGATTTATAGTGCTTGTGGGGGGGTTGTCTATTCAATTTAATCTTTGTTTTTCAAGGTTTTAGGGGCTTTTGACGCACTTAACGTGCTCAAAAACACTTGAAACTTTTCACACAGGTCAGAACCCACGGTCATCAGGACCGGCCTGAAGCTGGTACACAGGCGTGGCAGGGGGGCTCAACAGCGCCCCCTTGAACACGGTCTGAAAACTTGGTCCATATATCAAACACGCTTGCATGAATTAATATGAAACTCGGTACACATATAGATCTCATCGGGCCGAACAACTTCCGCACTCTAAATTATTAGCTCCGCCCAACAGGAAGTCTGCTATTATGGGTTGTTTGAAAAACGCATGCTGTGGAATTTGAAACACTCATCCTAGAGAATTCATCCGATCCCCACCAAACTCGGTCAGCATGAAGTCAAGACATTGAGGATGCTAAATTGCGGACGGATTTTTGATATCTCGAACGGTTTGGCCGTGGCGAGGAAACGAATTTATGGCGAGAAAAGAGAAACACGAAGTGTTATAACTTCTGCATACATTAACTGATCTTGATGAAACTTCAGCAGTGTGTTCATGGTAAGAGGCCGGTCAGATGGATGTAACTATTGTGAGTCAAAGTTATAGCGCCACCAACTGGTAGCAGGAAGTGTGTCACTTTCAAAATGCTTTTGACAAAAGTGGGGGGGTTACTTTTACCCACAGTTACAAAAATCAGTACGCATATTGGTCTCATCGAGCCGGACAACTTTCTAATTTACAGTCATTAGCTCCGAGCAAAAGGAAGTCAGATATTTTGGTTTGAATGTGGATTTTTTGGATATGTTAGACTCTGAGTTTTTAGTTACTCCTCCTAAGTGGTTTATTTTATTCACACCAAACTTTTTCAACATGATAAAAATACATTAAAGATATATATATATATATATATATATATATATATATATATATATATATATATATATATATATATATAAATATAGCTGCGAGCAGCGATGAAGGGCCAAAGCCGGCGGCACCGCCACCCCGGTGCCTTTAGGTAACTAAAGGCATCGGGGTGGCGGTGCCACCGGCTTGGGCCCGTAATCGCTGCTCGCAGCTATATTTTTTCTTACGACTATTATTTTTCTTACGACTATTCAGGAACTTTTAGGGCCCTTAACATGCTCAAAAACTCTTGAAACTTTGCACACAGGTCAGAACCCGCGGCCATCAGGGCCGGGCTGAAGCTGGTACCTGGGCGTGGCGGGGGGCTCGACAGCGCCCCCTGGAACAGCATCCGAACACTTGTCCATAAATCAAACACACTTGCATGTAATAATATGAAACTCGTTACACATATAGATCTCATTGGGCCGAACAACTTTCGTGCTCTAAGTTTTACGCCAGCTCAACAGGAAGTCGGCTATTATGGGTTGTTTGGAAACGCATGGTCTGGTATTTGAAACACTTCTCCTAGGGAATTCACCCGATCACCACCAAACTCGGTGTGCATGAAGTCAAGGCATTGAGGATGAAAAATTGCCAGGGGATTTTTGATATCTCGAACGGTTTGGCCGTGGCGAGGAAACTAATTTATGGCGAATAATGAAAACAGGAAGTGTGTTATAACTTCAGCATACATTAACTGATCTTGATGAAACTTCTGCAGTGTGTTCGTGGTAAGAGGCCGATCAGATGGATGTAACTATTGTGAGTCAAAGTTATAGCGCCACCAACTGGCAGCAGGAAGTGTGTCACTTTCAAAATGCTTTGAAATCACTCTCTTATTTTTACCCGATTTGCTTCAAACTTTATGTGTATAATATAGACACACGGCAGATGTAGACCTGTGAAAGGATTATTGATATCTTAGATACTGTTGCCGTGGCAATGCATCAAACTTCAATATTCTTTTCGGATGCTTTTGAGACTCTTCAAATGCTTGAAAATGCATGAAACTCAACAGACACATCACATTTATTATCCAGTAGACATGTGCAAAGTTTCAGAAATGGGCGTGGTGAAGGGCTCAGTAGGGCCACCTTTAGTCAAAAATGGGGGCTTAGTTTTTCCTAGAATCACAAAAATCGGTATGTATATTGCTCTCATCGAGCCGGACAACTTTCTAATTTACACTTATTAGCTCCGACCAACAGGAAGTCAGATATTTTGGTTTGAATGTGATTTTTTGGAGAATTCTCTCTCTCTCTCTCTCTCTCTGTATCTGTGTCTCTGTGTGTGTGGGGTGTGGGGGATTTGTCTGTTAGGAGAAATTTGCTTTTATAATTGTTTTTCAAGGTTTCAGGGGCTTTTGGGGCCCTTAACGTGCTCGAAAACTCTTGAAACTTTGCACACAGGTCAGAACCCACGGCCATGAGGCCGGGCTGAAGCTGGTACCCGGGCATGGCAGGGGGGCTCAACAGCGCCCCCTTGAATGGGGTCCGAAAACGTACTCGGTTACCTAATGTAACCTCGGTTCTCTCTAGAAGAGGGAACGAGTATTGCGTAAGTTGCTTACGCTACGGGAAAGTCTTCTTTCTTCGAGATCTGAAGCCAAAAATTATCCTTAATTTTGTATTCATTGTCAACGCAGTGCGGCAGCCGGCAAACCAAGGCAGGCTGTATAAGCGTGCTCATTGGCTGCTCGGCGGCAACTGCTTAAGCCTATCAGTGAGCCTCGTGAAACGTGGCCTCCAATGAGGGCGCTTCGCGCCCTCCACACCCTACTAACCGTCAAGATGGGCGTGGCCAGAGTGTATATAATGAAGGCTCACAAGCTGAATATCTGGTTTTCGTAGTCTGAAGCGCAAAAGCTCGTGGCGCGACACGGCAGGTTACGCAATACTCGTTCCCTCTTCTAGAGAGAACCGAGGTTACATTAGGTAACCGAGTACGTTCTCTTACGAGAGGTTCTCTCGTATTGCGTAAGTTGCTTACGCTACGGGAACCCATTGTCAACGCCGTGCGCGCCGAGCATCCAGCACTTGAAACCCAGGGAGACCGGGGAAAACATTCTGCTGGAACAGGTGGCCGGTCGGAGAGACGGGCCAACACAGTACAAAGCACTTCACTCAGTGTATAAAATAGAGCGGCGCCGCCGGTCTATAAGTATATATCAGTGCAAAACAGTGGGGCCGGCAGCGCGAGCCCACACAGTACATAAGCACACATTAGGGGAAGAAAAGAGCGACATCATCGGTCTTTTACGAAGAGAATAACCCTGCGCTGCCGCAGAATAACGCGCTGTTTACCGGTGCTGGCCCGCGCTGCTGGCCGCCCGTCTTCCACTCTGCTGCGCGGGCCAGCACCGGTAAACAGCGCGTAACGGGGAATGATAAACAGAGCGGACCAGCCGGTCTGAGTATAAAACACTTCACCCTAAGTAACATGCCAGAAATATCGTCAGCATATGAACGTAGTCTGCACATGAGCGACTGGGCAGAGCATACATGTCACTTATACTGACAGCAATTTAGCCTGTAAGGCGGGAACTTCCAGGTTATAAAACCTCACGAATGTCGATGAGGAGGCCCAGCCCGCTGCCATACAAATATCGTGGATAGAAATTCCACTGGACCATGCCCACGAAGAGGCCATGCTTCTAGTAGAGTGGGCTCTGATACCCAGAGGGCACTGCAGGTGTTTGGAGGCATAAGCTGCTGCAATCGCGTCCACTATCCACCTGGACAGGCTCTGTTTCGAGGCGGCGAGACCCTTGGTGCGCCCACCGAAGGAAACAAAGAGCTGCTCGGAACGCCTGAAAGCGGCGGAGCGCGTGATGTAAACTCTCAGCGCCCTGACAGGGCATAGGAGGTTATCACTGTCCCCATTATCGGATGCTGGCAGAGCCGAAAGGGAAATAATTTGTGCCCTAAAAGGGGTTCCAATCGCTTTGGGGATGTAACCGTGTCTCGGTCTGAGAATGACTTTCGAGTCGTTCGGTCCGAACTCAAGACATGCAGGGCTAACAGATAGCGCGTGCAAATCCCCCACGCATTTTACTGAAGACAGAGCTATCAGAAAAACGGTTTTGAGCGACAGGTACTGGTAAATCCACAGATTCAAGCGGTTCAAAGGGAAAAGCCTTCAGGGCCTCCAGGACCAAGGACAGATCCCAAATAGGAACCGAGGGGGGCCGCGGGGGATTCATCCGTCTGGCTCCTCTGATGAAGCGGATAATAAGCTCGTTCCTTCCTAATGTCTGGCCGCGCGTCGTCTCAGCGAACGCTGCAATAAGCACATACACTTTGAGCGTGGAAGGGGACCTGCCCTTGTCCAACAGCTCTTGTAGGAAGGAGAGCACCCGTGGGACCCCACATGCACGTGGATCTAAGCTCTTAGTAGCACACCATTTAGAAAACACCGACCACTTAGACGCGTAGAGCCGTCTCGTGGAGGGGGCTCTAGACTGCGTGATCGTGTTCACGACCCCTTCTGGCAGGTCAACGGGTATCCGTTGATTACCCATGCATGCAGAGACCATCGTTCTGGATGGGGATGCCAGATCGATCCACCGGCTTGAGAGAGGAGATCCTTTCTCACGGGGATCGGCCATGGGGATGAGTGCGACAGCCTCACCAGCTCTGGGTACCAGGTTTGGTTCTCCCAACGCGGGGCTATAAGAAGCACTGGGTGGTGCGTTTCCCTGATCCTCGCAATGACCTGTGGTAACAGGGAGATCGGGGGAAAAGCGTACAGCGGGAGGCTGGGCCATGTCTGGGACAGCGCATCCTCGCTTTTCGAGAAAAATTTCGGGCAGTGAGCGTTGTCTCTTGACGCAAAGAGATCGACCTCCGCTCTGCCGAATAGGCACCAGAGAAACTGGACTGATCGGGGGAAAAGCGTACAGCGGGGGGCTGGGCCATGTCTGGGACAGCGCATCCTCGCTTTTCGAGAAAAATTTCGGGCAGTGAGCGTTGTCTCTTGACGCAAAGAGATCGACCTCCGCTCTGCCGAATAGGCGCCAGAGAAACTGGACTGTCTGGGGGTGCAGGGACCATTCTCCCGGGGGAATGATGTCTCTGGACAGTCTGTCTGGACCGACATTCAGGTGGCCCGGCACGTGCGCGGCTCTCAGCGAGCGCAATGAGCGGTGAGCCCACACGAGAAGGCGTTCTGTCAGCTTGCACAGGTTTCTGGATCTGACGCCGCCCTGTCGGTTCACATAGGATACCACTGACATGTTGTCCGAGCGGACTAGCACATGGTGATCCCGTATAAATGGGAGGAAGCGCTTGAGCGCGTTCTTGACCGCTATCATCTCCAGTTTATGTGGAGGCATTTCTCCTGGTCTGACCACAGGCCAAAGACCGGTTTGCCCTCGAAAAGAGCGCCCCAACCTGAGGTGGAAGCGTCCGTCGAGATAACTTTGCGGTGCGAGATGGCTCCCACTGTCACTCCCCGCTGGTACCAGTCGGCCGCTAACCAGGGCTTCAGTGCTGAAACGCAGCTCTGAGTCACTCTGATTCGAATGCCGCCGGAAGCCCAGGCTCTGTGAGGCACTCGGGCATTCAGCCAGCGTTGTAGCGGGCGCATACGTAACAGACCCAGCTGAAGCACTGCTGCAGCTGAAGCCATACAACCCAGCATCCTCTGAAATGTCTTGAGAGGTGCGGTGCTGCCCGGCTGGAAAGACGCGGCTAGGCGTCGAATGCAGCGCGCGCGCTGTGTCGACAGGCGGGCCGTCATTGCCACAGTGTCCAGATCCAAACCCAGAAAAGAGGTTGATTGACTGGGCACTAATGAGCTCTTGGTCCAGTTGACCGTGAGCCCCAGGCTGTCCAGGTGGCTTAGATGCACTGTTCTGTGGGCGATGAGTTCGGCCTCTGACTGTGCTAGAATTAGCCAATCGTCCAAGTAGTTCAGAATTCGCATTCCCCGACCCCTCAGGGGAGCGAGAGCCGTGTCCATGCACTTCGTAAATGTACGGGGTGCCAGCGACAGGCCGAAAGGCAGGACGGTGTACTGATATACCTGACCGTCGAAGGCGAATCTCAAGAATGGCCTGTGACGGGGTATTATCTGGATCTGAAAGTACGCGTCTTTTAGATCGAGAGATATAAACCAGTCCCTCGGGCGAATTTGCGCGAGAATTTGCCTGGTTGTGAGCATTTTGAACGGTCTTCTCATAAGAGTTTTGTTCAAACGTCTCAGATCCAAAATTGGTCTGAGAGCTCCGTCCGTCTTGGGAACGAGGAAATAACGGCTGTAAAAGCCCGACTCGCTCATAGAAGGGGAAAACCGGTTCTATAGCCCCTTTGCACAGAAGTGTAGCTATTTCTGCTCGAAGTAGATGTGCTACTTCCCCATTCACTCTGGTCTCGGTACGCGCTTGAAAGCGCGGAGGGCGGCGAGCGAACTGCAGAGTATAGCCCTGTTTTACTGTGCTTAGCACCCATTCTGACGCGCCTGGAATAGCTTCCCATGCTTTCGCGTGTGCAGCCAGGAGCAGAATGGCCTCCGAGCTCTGATTGCCGCGCGTCGCGGGCTCGAGAGCTCGAAACGGAGGCGCGGGCGCAGCGCGTGCGCTCTTGGTGCTTAGATACGGCGGCTCGCATGCAGCGATAGCTGGCCGTTTTACACACAGTATCCCAGTGGCTTTGGACGGGGAACATACAGTGTGAGGCGCGACGCGCGAGGGCGGCGTTGGGGCGAAATGTTTGTTAGTATGTGTGAGCGCTCGAGGGCGGGCACAGGACTTGCATTTAAAACATGACCGGTCGTGAGAGGCCGTGTAACAGAGCGGGCAGTGAGTAGGTGTGGGCACGGGGAGGTGGACACGTGACCTACTTTTAACACTCGAGCGGCTTCTGCCTGCTTTATGAGAGTGGGCTCTGTGAGAGACACGGGATTTATAGTGCTTGTGTGCAGGGGTGAACACAGAAACGTGGGCACATTCACTGCATTTGAAACACATACGGCGTGAGCCGTGCAACCAGACATTATGCTCATTTGAGATTTCTCTGGGTCGCCGTGAGAACGGTGGTTGCGCGCAGGCGAGCGGGTAGATATACCGGCTCGTTGGCTGCGAGGTAAACATCTGCAGTAGCCATGGCAATGGGGACTGACAGAGCGTGAAGCTTTGACGGTGGTCCAACCGCAGCGGGACTTAACCGTCTTTTCTTCCCTCGTGTATAGAGGCTCAATAATAATCGAGCACCTTGAGTAGGAGGGGTGCGAGAGGCGGGTTCGCTTTCTGTATGTAAGAAAAGCTGGCCGCGAGCTCGGAGAAGCGAACAGCATAAATTTTATCTGTTGCGAGAGCCGGGATCGAACACGGGTCTCTGGTGCGAAAGCCTATAATTCTGCCACTGTACCACAGGGGAGAACACAATAGCTTTCGGTTAGCGCGAGCATATAAGTGAGCGACCTCAAGTTTGTTTGCAGGCGTGCGTGTAATAAAAACAGGCTCGTTTACTGCAATAGTAATATTTCCAGCCGCCTGAACTTAAGAGCGGACTGAGAAATGTGTGAGAATTGGCGGTTTGTCCGGCCACAGCGGGACGAAAACACTCTCTCTCCTCTTTTCGCCGGTGAGTGAGGCGCGCGCGCTGAACGTTGCTCGTGACCGTTGCTCGTGACCGTCCGCTCTGTCATCCCTTGTGAACGGCGCAATCTGCGCGGCCCAACAAGGGGGAGAGCGGGTTCGCTTTCTGTAAATAAGAAAAGCTTGCCGCGAGCTTGGAGAAGCGAACAGCATACATTTTTTTATCTGCCGCGAGAGCCGGGATCAAACCCGGATCCCTGGCGCAAAAGCCTAAGATTCTGCCACTGAGCCACAGGGGAGAATACATAAGCTTTTTACACAAGCCGCAGGAAAAAAACGAAAACGCCTCGTGCTCTTTTAGAATGAGAGAAAGTATGTGTCGCAGTAGGCGAACACACACAGCAGTAAAAGGATATGTCGCCGGATAGCGTAGCAGGCACGGATGGCTGAAGGCGGCGAAGGCGGCCGGCTTCTTCAGGCGCTGTCCTAGGCTTGCTGGTCGCTGGTTTCAACGGCGGCGGCTCTCAAGATCCAGCGATGCGAAGAGCTTCGCTGAAGACAAGAAAATCAGATATTCAGCCTGTGAGCCTTCGTTATATACACTCTGGCCACGCCCATCTTGACGGTTAGTAGGGTGTGGAGGGCGCGAAGCGCCCTCATTGGAGGCCACGTTTCACGAGGCTCACTGATAGGCTTAAGCAGTTGCCGCCGAGCAGCCAATGAGCACGCTTATACAGCCTGCCTTGGTCTGCCGGCTGCCGCACTGCGTTGACAATGGATACAAAATTAAGGATAATTTTTGGCTTCAGATCTCGAAGAAAGAAGACTTTCCCGTAGCGTAAGCAACTTACGCAATACGAGAGAACCTCTCGTAAGAGAACTTGGTCAATAGATCAAACCAGCTTGCATGAATTAATATGAAACTCGGTACACATATAGATCTCATCGGGCTGAACAACTTTCGCACTCTTAAGTTATACGCCAGCCCAACAGGAAGTCAGCTATTATGGGTTGTTTGGAGAACGCTTGCTGTGGAATTTGAAACACTCCTCCTAGAGAATTAATTCAATCCCCATCAAACTCGGTGTGCATGAAGTCAAGACATTGAGGATGCTAAATTGCGGACGGATTTTTGATATCTCGAACGGTTTGGTCGTGGCGAGGAAACGAATTTATGGCGAGAAAAGAGAAACACGAAGTGTTATAACTTCTGCATACATTAACTGATCTTGATGAAACTTCCGCAGTGTGTTCGTGGTAAGAGGCCGATCACATGGATGTGACTATTGTGAGTCAAAGTTGTAGCGCCACCAACTGGCTGCAGGAAGTTTGTCACTTTCAAAATGCTTTGAAGTCACTCTCTTATTTTTACCCGATTTGCTTCAAATTTTATGTGTATAATGTAAACACACGGCAGATGTAGACCTGTGGAAGGATTATTGATATCTTAGATACTGTTGCCCTGGCAACGCATCAAACTTTAATATTCTTTTCGGATGCTTTTGAGACTCTTAGCATGCTTCAAATTGGATGAAACTCGACAGACACATAACACTTATTAGCCAGTAGACATGTGAAAAGTTTCAGAAATGGGTGTGGCAGGGGGGCTCAACAGCGCCCCCTTGAACGGGGTCTGAAAACTTGGTCCATATATCAAACCCGCTTGCATGAATTAATATGAAACTCGGTACACATATAGATCTCATCGGGCTGAACAACTTTCCCTGGTCAAGTTTTACGCCAGCCCAACAGGAAGTCGCTATTATGGGTTGTTTGAAAAACGCATGCTGTGGAATTTGATGTACTCCTCCTAGAGAATTCATCCACTCGCCTCCAAACTCGGTCAGCATGAAGTCAAGACATTGAGGATGCTAAATTGCGGACGGATTTTTGATATCTCGAACGGTTTGGCCGTGGCGAGGAAACGAATTTATGGCGAAAAAAGATAAAAACGAAGTGTTATAACTTCTGCATACATTAACTGATCTTGATGAAACTTCAGCAGTGTGTTCGTGGTAAGAGGCCGATCACATGTATGTAACTATTGTGAGTCAAAGTTATAGCGCCACCAACTGGCAGCAGGAAGTGTGTCACTTTCTAAATGCTTTTGACAAAAGTGAAGGGTTAATTTTATGTACAGTCACAAAAATCAGTACACATATTGGTCTCATCGAGCCGGACAATTTTCTAATTTACAGTAATTAGCTCCGAGTAACAGGAAGTCAGATATTTTGGTTTGAATGTGGATTTCTTTGCAAAATCAGCCTCTGTATTTTTACCCACTCCTCTTAAGTTGTTTATTTTATTCCCACCAAACTTTTTTAACATGATGAAAATACATTAAAGATGCTAAATTGTAAACAGATAATAAATATATCAAACGGTTTTGCTATGGCGAGGGATTAAATTAATGTCAAAAAAGGAAACACTAAAAACCTCCTATCTTCTAAAAATGTAATTATACACCATTTATTTCTATATAAATATATATATTTTGTTACATATATATATAATGTGTATATATATATATATATTTTTTTTTTTGTTACATATATATATATATATATATATATATAATGTGTGTGTGTATATATATATATATATATATATATATATATATATATATATATATATATAAATATAGCTGCGAGCAGCGATGGAGGGCCCAGGGCGGTGCCACCGGCTTGGGCCCGCAATCGCTGCTCGCAGCTATATTTACCAATTGTTTTTATCATGATGATCATTTTATTTAGTTAACATTATCGTCTAACATTTTAAATTGGAAATGCATTTTTGAACAATCATCAACAATTATTATTTTTTTTAAAAACCAGTTAATGTAATAAAGAAATATGAATTAATTCAAATACATTTACATTCTTTATTATCACTACAGCATATACACAAGTATCAAAGTGAAAGTCTTGGATGCAATCATGTTGTGACAGGAAAGACCAGAATCAACAAAACACTAACTGCATAGTATACATGTAATGCACAGGATTCTCATAATATACATTACTATACAAAATGCACTAGTACATAATATACAGAATGTTTAAAATGCATATATATTTTAAATGATGCGATGTACATTCTGTTGTATTGGAGTGCAATATCAGTCTTTACAGGAATAGTCCACCCAAAAAAATTACAATTATCTTCTCATTTACTCGCCTTCACGCCATCCCAGCTACAATTGTTGTCAGAATTAATGGCACCCCTGGTAAATATGATCAAAAATGGCTGTAAAAAATAAATCTGCATTGTTTATCCTTTTGATCTTTCATTCAAAAAAATCACAAAAATCGAACCATTCATTGAAGTAAAAGATTTGAAAGTGGGGGTAAATCACATTATAAAATAAATGCTTTTCTCCAAAACACACTGGCCATAATTATTGGCTCCCTGTCATTAAATGCTTTTTGCAACCTCCTTTTGCCAAGATAACAGCTCTGAGTTTTCTTCTATAATGCCTGATGAGTTTGTAGAACAACTGACAAGAGATCCAGATCCTTCAGATTCACAAGTTCATGCTGGTGCTTCTTCTCTTCAGTTCACCCCACTCATTTTCTATAGGGTTCAGTTAAGGGGACTGGGACGGTCATGGCAGAAGCTTCATTTTGTGCTCAGTTACCCATTTTTGTGTTGATTTTGATGTTTGTTTTGGACCGTTGTCCTGATGGAAGATCCAACTATGGCCCATAAGATTTCTAGCAGAGGCAGTCAGGTTTTGATTTTTTATCTTTTGGTATTTGCTAGAATCCATAATACCATGTATCTGAACAAGATGTCCAGGACCTTCAGCAAAAAAAATATAAAAAAATAGGCCCACAACATATAAGATCCAGCAGTATATTTAACCGTAGGCATGGGTACTTTTTATCCCTTTTTGCATCAAACACATCTGGTGGGTTTGTTGCCAAAAAGCCATTTTTTGTTTCATCTAACCATAGAATCCAGTCAATTTTAAAGTTCCAGTCATGTCTGACAAATTAATATGCTGGAGTGTATTTTTTAAGGAGCGAGGAGGATTTTTCTTAAAACCCTCCCAAACAACATGTGGTGATGTAGGGGTTGTTTGATATATTTTTTTTAGGCTTTCTGACCCCCAAGAGTCAAGTAATTTCAGCAATTATCCATGTGTGATCCTTTGGCCACAGAATCTTTGGCCACTCAAACTTTCCTCGTAACATCTTTAGTTGATTGGAACTTCTTAATTATTGCCCTGATGGTCAAAATGGGGATTTTCAATTCTTTTGCTATTTTCTTACAGCCACTTTCTATTTTGTGATGCTCAATAATCTTTTGATGCACATCAGCACAATATTCTTGGGTTTTACTCATTGTGATGGATGATTAAGTGAATTTTGCCTTTGTGTTTCCTCATATTTAAACTCCTGTGAAACAAGAAGTCATATCTAGACAATTTCATGTTCCTAGCAGGCTTGTGCAAAATTCAGAATTTCAGAATTGGCCTCCATTCAATTCATGAATTGGAATTTGAATTGAATTTACTCCACCCCACAGGACGTTGAATTGAATTTGAATTGGAATGACAGGAAGTGGAATTAAATTCATGGCAATTCAAAGAAATTCCACACAGTCACACAACAGAAAGAATGTGTTGAGTCTCGCATGCATTCAGTGTTAGGAAGGTTACTTTGGAAATGTTATTGCTTACTGTTATTAGTTACCCATTATAGATGTGGTTTGGATTACTTTATTTGGATAACTTTATCAATGCAAAGCAATTTCGTTTTAAGTTGATTAGTAACTAATTGAATTAAACATTTTACCTCAGTAATACAACTAAATACAATTACATTAATTTTGTAATTTAATAACAGAAATTTAATTTCACGTAACTATTTACTCCTCAACCCTGCATACATTTTGTTCTAAAATAGATATTGATCAAATTCTTGAAATAAATTACCCCCTCAATGTTGTTTAATTAGTTTTGTTCCAATGCAATTTTCATTTCAAAGTAATCACACAAACACAACGTTGTTGTAAATGCAGTTATCATTTATTCCAATGCAAAAAATTACTGAGCAACACTGTTGCATCTAATTCTCAATAGCTCCTCAAATGTTTTTTCATTGAGTCTGCACCGTTCTGGTCTGAATATCTTTCCTGCAACACTAAAGATTCTCTCAACAGGTGCAGAGTGAAGTTGTAAGGGACTTCTGAAACTTAAAAAGTCCAGTGTTGCCCATCAAATTGTTTAGCAACCATTTTAAATAATTGGTTAAAGTAAAGCATTCTGGGAAATGGAGTCATGTTCCATCATGTTCCACAAAATTACAATTACAATAAATCAGACTTAATTATTTGTTCTGTGACTAGAGCTTTTAACATTCATTGCTGGGGGAAAACATATCCTTTTAATGTAATCCGTACAAGTAGTTCAAAACTAATATCATTTATAATGCAATCATATCTGACATATACTGTAAAGCTTCATTGTTAAACACTTCACTTAAAATATGTATATGAATTTCTTTGAATTTTTATTGAATTGCAATTCCTTTAATTCAAATTCGAATTGTAATTCTAGATCATGTTTTTGACATCAATTCAAATTCAATTCAAATTTAAGAATTAAGGAGTCATTCTCAATTCAATTCTGAATTGTGCACAAGCCTGGTTCCTAGTCACCCTGGTGTGCTAAAAAAAAGATAAATATTAATGGGCATATACTTCAGAAATATTTTACTCGTAATAAAACTCTAGGGGTGCCAATAATTGTGGCCAACGTGTTTTGGAGAAAAACATTTATTTCATAATGTGATTTTCCCCCATTTTCAATTCTTTTACTTCAATGAAAGGTTAGATTTTTGCAAATTTATTGAATGAAAGATCAAAAGGATAAACAATGCAGATTTATTTTTAACAGCCATTTTTGATCATATTTACCAGGGGTGCCATTAATTCTTACCACAACTGTATATATGACTTTCTTTACATAAACACAAACAAAGATTTTGAAGAAAATAATCCATCTCTGTGAGTCCACATAATACAACTGGATTGCAACCCATGTACGTATGACAGCTGGTTGGAAGCGATTGTTATTAGTTAAAACAGTCTAAATTATTAGTATTTTTCTTATCTATTGTTTCACTTGAGAAGACTGATTTATCACTGGGGTCATATGGATTATGGTCACGGTAACTGTTTGTGATTTTTAAAAGCGTCTTTAGGACTCACGGAGATGGATTATTTTCCTAAAAATTGTACTCGGTTACTTCCGTAACCTCGATTCCCTTAGAGATAAGGGAACGAGTACTGCGTTGCAAACGCTATGGGAAAACTCCTTTCTCGAGAATATTGAAGCCTTTATTTTAAAACGCATTGCAGCTGCACAGCAGAGAGCATGACAGCTTGATAGAGCAAGCTGATAGGCTGTGCTGTGGCAACTGCACAAACCTATGGCGAATCCGCAAAGGTAAACGGTCCAATCGGAGCGCTTGGCACCTTGCCAACCTGAGTGCGCCAAAATAGGCGTGGCTGAAGAGTATAAATTCAGAGAAAATTCGCCATATGACAGGTTTAATCGACTGAAGTGAAGCACCTGAAATAGCACGGCAGGCAACGCAGTACTCGTTCCCTTATCTCTAAGGGAACCGAGGTTATGAAAGTAACCGAGTACGTTCCCTTACGAGAATGGTTCTCTCATACTGCGTTGCAAACGCTATGGGAACCCAATTTAAAACACCGTGCTATTCGCCGGTGACTACTCTGAATGTGTCCGGGGAGACCCGGGACTGATAACAGAGTAGTCTAATAGACCAGAATGACGGGCCTTAAATGATATACACTGTATATAGTGAAGCACAAGGGTCACTAAGTCACACATAGGTCTGGGTCGGGAGAGCCTGGGCCCTAAATGGAGAGAATTTGTGCCTGTAAGGCGGGGACCTCTAGGTTATAGAACCTTGCAAATGGTCCCTTAAGTGAAAGGTCCCAGGCCGGCACCGAAGGAGGCCGCGGCGGGTTAAGTCTCCTGGCTCCTTTAAGGAAGCGAAAAATGAGGTCGCTTTTACCCAAGGAAGAGCCAGCCACCGGTGAGTGAAAAGCTGCAATAGCTGCTACATACACTTTGAGCGTGGAGGGGGAGCGTCCCACGTCCAACAGCTCTTGGAGAAATGTAAGTACCCTCGGTACTTCACAGTTAAGTGGGTCGAGATTCCGAGCTAGACACCAGCTGGAGAAAACTGACCATTTGAGGTGGTAGAGACGTCTCGTGGACGGAGCTCTAGCCTCCATTATGGTGTTTAGGACCCCTTCTGGGAGGCCCTGGGGTACCCGTTCAGGGGCCATACATGGAGGGCCCACAAGTCGGGACGGGGGTGCCAGATTGTCCCGTTCGCCTGCGTGAGGAGGTCGCTCCTCAGCGGGATCAGCCACGGAGCTGTCGTGGACAGCTCCATCAGCTCTGGGAACCAAATCTGGGTTCGCCAGAGGAGGGCTACGAGAAGGACTGCGCACTTGGTGTTCCTGATCCGTTCGATGACCTGAGGGAGCATCAAGAACGGAGGAAATGCATAAAGGGGAGGCTGGGCCAACCCTGTTCTTTGAAAAGAATATTGGGCAATGAGAGTTGTCTTCTGAGGCGAAGAGGTCCAACTCTGCTTTGCCGAAGATTTCTCAAAACAAAAGCACCATCCAGGGATGGAGAGACCATTCCTCTGGGGGAACATTGCCCCGAGACAGCATGTCTGCTTCTGTATTCATTGTGCCCGGCACGTGAGCTGCCCTGAGTGAGCGCAGGTTGGCGTGAGCCCATAACAGTAGCTGTTTGGCTATAGTAAACAGGTTGCGAGACCTGAGGCCGCCCTGGCGATTTATGTAGGACACCATGGCCATGTTGTCCGTACGGACCAAGACGTGGTGTCCTGCCAGATATGGGAGGAAGGTTTTTAGGGCTAGATAAACTGCTGTCATTTCGAGGCAGTTTACGTGTAGGCGTTTCTCCGAGCTCGACCAGAGGCAGGAGGCAGGCCTGCCCTCGTACAGGGCTCCCCAACCAAAGTTGGAAGCGGCTGTTGAGATAACCCTCCTCTCTGAAACCAAACCCATGTTTACACCCTGCTGGTACCAGCTGGTGTTCCTCCAGGGGGCCAGAGCTCTGGTACAGCGCTGGTTTACCCTGATGTTCATGAGGCCCGAACATGGGCTGGGCTGGAATTTGCGGTCTTAGCCATAGCTGAAGCATACGCAGTAGACCTAATTAGAGTACTGAAGATGCCGAAGCCATAAGGCCCAAAACCCTTTGAAACGTTCTGAGGGGTACATAGGAGCCCGCTTTGAACGACGCGGCAAGCCGCTGTATTGTTAGAGCCCGGCCCGGCGTGGGCCATGCTCTCATTTGAACAGAGTCGAAAACTGTTCCCAGGAACGCGATCCGTTGGCTGGGGGACAGCACACTCTTGCCAAAGTTTACCCTGAGCCTGAGGCGTTCTAGATGGCCAAGGAGCCAGGCTTTGTGAGTGTGGGACTCCGCCTCTGACTGAGTCAGTATGAGCCAGTCGTCGAGGTAGTTCAGGATGCGCATTCCCCGCTGTCTCAGGGGGGAGAGAGCCACATCCATGCACTTCGTGAATGTACGAGGCGCTAGAGCCAGTCCAAATGGTAGGACTGTGTATTGATATATCTGCCCCTCGAAGGCGAATCTTAAGAATGGCCTGTGATGGGGGTTTACTTGGATGTGAAAGTAAGCGTCTTTTAGATCTACTGAAAATAACCAATCTCCTGGGCAGATCTGCGCTAGGATGTGTTTGGTTGTGAGCATCCTGAATGGCCGTACCATGAGGGCCTTGTTCAGGTGTCTGAGATCTAAAATGGGTCTTAGACCGCCGTCTTTCTTCGGGACGAGAAAGTAACGGCTGTAAAGGCCCGACTCACTTTGTGATGCGGGAACTATCTCGATCGCCCCTTTTGCTAGTAGACTCGCCACTTCGGAGCGGAGGACATGAGCCATAGTGCTCCCTCCCGAAGTGTAAGTTATAGCGCGAAAGCGCGGAGGCCTGCGGGCGAACTGAAGTGAGTACCCATTCACTATTGTATTCATCACCCAATCTGACACATCAGGGATGGCTCACCAAGCCAGAGCCCGATAAGCCAGAGGCTGAATCATTTCTGAAGGCGAAGCGCCCGGGCACGGGGGCTCGAACTGACAGAGGTTTATGTGAGGAAATTTGCTCGATTTGTGCTCTGTGTGGGTCGCTGTTAAAACAGCGTTTTTGTGCAGGGGTGCGTGACAGATGACGGGCCCATGTTCTGCATTTAACACATCTCCAGCCACCTGAACTGAAGAGGGGGCTGTGAGAGGCACTCGAGCGATCTTCGGGGGTAGTCCGGCCGCAGTGGGACAAGAACCCCTCTTCCCACCGGTTAGGACGGCTTCTTAGGCTCATGGTCCAGTGTGAGCTTAGGCCGGGGACCCTGGCGCTTGGGGAGCGGGTAGCGTTTCGCAGGCTTGTAGCGTGGGTCGGTCTCAGCCGCTGGCCGGGGCTGATAGACTGGTGGCACTGGTTTCTCTGGCTGCGGCGTACTTCTAGGGCGCCGTGAAGCCGAACTGGAGCGCTTAGGCAAAAAGTGCTTCATAGCACTGGAAGCTTTCTGAGCCTCCGTGAAGCGCTCTGCGAAGCCGCTGACGGAAGGGTCGACGAGACCTGAGACACAGGAGAAGTGTCAGAAGGTGTGGGCGAGGCACGCGGGGATGGACCTGGTGTGCACACGCTCAGATCACCGCGCTCGTGGATCCTCTGCTCGCTCCGCTTCTTGCGATGGAAGATGGGCGGGCCCGCTCTCTGACGTAGCGAGAGTGAGCCTGGATCGAAACGCTGAGCCTGTCATACTGTCACAGGAACGGCAGCCGCCTTTAGTGAGTGCTGCCTCGGCATGCTCAGGACCGAGGCAGACAGCACACTGGGTGTGTCTGTCCGACACATGGAGGGGAATCCCGCAGGATTCGCACATGTGGAGCGGCATTTGCAACAACGCGCTCTGCTCTTTTAGACAGAGAAGACTGTCCTGCACAGTTCATCTCCAACCCTAATCAAACACACCTGCCTTTAATTTTCGAGCAATCCTGAAGACGTTAATTGGTTCAGGTGGGTTTGATTAGGGTTGGAGATAAACTGTGCTGGACAGTCGATCGGCAGGAGCAGGGTTGGGCACCCCTGGTTTAAAGGATATGCTCGTTGGATGCCACAGGGAAACGATCAGCTGACGAGATGATGCCGGCGCTGAAGCTGTTCCGCTGAAGAGGCTGTTCCCACGACGAGAAGGCTTCTTTTCTGGAGAGGTCTGCAAAAATGAGGTGAGAAACAGAGCTCGAGCTGAAGGAGATAAATCTGTCATATGGCGAATTTTCTCTGAATTTATACTCTTCAGCCACGCCTATTTTGGCGCGCTCAGGTTGGCAAGGTGCCAAGTGCTCCGATTAGACCATTTACCTTTGCGGCTTCGCCATAGGTTCGTGCAATTGCCGCAGCACAGCCTATCAGTTCGCTGTATCGAGCTGTCATGCTCTCTGCTGTGCAGCTGCAATGCGTTTTAAAATAAAGGCTTCAATATTCTTGAGAAAGGAGTTTTCCCATAGCGTTTGCAACGCAGTACGAGAGAACCGTTCTCGTAAGGGAACTCCATTCGCGTTTATCTGTAGAAAGAAAGTCATATGCATCTGGGATGGCATGAGGGTGAGTAAAAGATTATTTATTTATAAACTATTCCCTTAACATTCATATCCTGTTGGTTATGCTAGTCTAGGATCAGCATAGACTAATAAGAAAAAAGTGCAACCTTTTGTGTACTTGTGAACTGTGTTAGTTTTAATCTAGAGTTCCAAAGAAATTAAAATATATTGCATAATATCAGGTGTTTGAAGAAGATCAAGATAGTCATTCAAAAGTGATGTGTCTGAGCAAAATAATATTATTGTCTGATGGGGCAATGGATATCTGGTACTACCACTCCATCCTCTGGGTCAGCATCAGAATTTTGTTCATGGAAAAGTTGCCCCACTTCCTGGAAAATGAGAAAGGATATGTATTATAGTCTAACAATACAAACTGCTTTGAACTCCCACATAACAAATTGCAGACTTAAAATATTTATTTCAAACATATAAATAAATAATATAGTATTTTAAGGGGATTTTGCAGTTCTAAATATTTACCTCTAAGTTATTCTCCATTCATCATCTGTAATACTGTAAGGTAACAGTAAATGGCAGTATAGCCCTATATATAAATATATATCCATAAGTCAAAATTACTTGAGTGTATTAGGTTTTACGTTTGGACATATATTTTGACATTATTAAAGCTTACTTTTTGTCAAAGTTAAGATTGTTTTATTCATTTGAAGTGACAATTTTTTTCATTTTTATCACAGTCAATCTGGACACAGAAAAAGCATTTTGTTACTCATACTAGCATATAATAGCAAAATAAGTTGCACAAAGGTAATCAGAATAAATATTGACCGTGCGACTAGGGCGATATTTAAAATTAAGTGTTTAGCCTATATATCATGAACAGAGACGTGGTCTGTGGTGAAGTTCTGCCTCTCCTCCTCTTTCAAAAACTCTGCATTGCAAATCAATCAGCAATTGACAAATTCAGGTTCAAGTAGCTTTATTGGCATGGAAAAAAAGTCTTTATATTGCCAAAGTTGACAGCACTCTGTGCGGCGAATCAGGCCATGATTGACGGCGCTCTGGTCCAATCTCCAATGGCATCGGCCATTGTCAGAGACACTATATTTAGGACTGTACAGTACTCTATATGATCTATACAATCTAATCAAAGCAAATATGATCTAATCGAAGACTGTATGTATAACCAGGTCCTAATTGGGTTAAATCAAGACAACATTGCTGTGTAATGTTGTGGGCTCTCAATGAGCTTTTAAATACCTCTCCACCTAAAAAAGTAAGTAGCTTATGTAACAATATGTGTATTGTGAATTGTTGCCAGAGACTTTTATTATGCATGTATGGGGTGCACCTGTGTTGTTGTGGGTGAGATTGCGGGAGGTATCAGGAAGTAAAGTGGAGAGTTCGGAATTACATGCGAGCCTGTTTCTTTCATGAATATAACACACACAGAATATTGAAACAGCTTACTTATCATTATTGATTTTTATTTTTATATATTTATTTATTTATTTATTTATATATATCTGATAATGTAGATGATAATGATGATATAGCCTAATTAATCTGTGCTATTCCTAAGAAATCATCTCAAAAATGTAGTGTAGCAGCAGATGAATACAGATAAAATAATAAAAAAAAAATCGTATTAATCCTATCTTTATATCACTAAAATTAAATAAGAAGCCGCGCTTACAGACTCTCACATCCACACATGTAAACACAACACTGACTTCTTCCCTTCAAGGTCATGAAGCTGTCAATCAAAAACTCTTTGAAACATTGCTAGCCCAGCCCCCACAAGGGATTTGTGCCATTTGTCAGTAATATAGATCAGCGAAATTTTCGGTGTAACTTAATGAATCTCTGCTGATGATTTTAAAATAACATTCACATTTTTAATGTCTCTGTAACTCATCTATATATTCCACAGACAGTAGTGATAATTAAGTGTGCTTGCTGAAAGCAGCACACTTATTGTTCTTCTTAAGTTTTCTTCTTCTTCTTCTTCTTCTTCTTCTTCTTATTATTCCCAGGAGATAAATTTTGGTCAGCTCCTGCGCCTAGGCCCTTTGATACAGAGACACCGTTCCAACTTTAAAACGTCCGGTCAGTACCGGTGTAAGTTGCTCGCGAAGATGACATCACGAGTCCATGTCGTTCTTCCGCCATATTGGATTGAACAGAAAGCGAATCTAAATTTTCACAGGTCACAAATTTGGTCCAAACTTCACGAAACTGGACGTACATGATCCTTGGACCAAGCCTCACAAAAGTTACTAGAAGGATTTTTGATTTTCGGAAGCGTTTGCCCGTCACAGCCACAACGAAATTGGCGGCGTAGTCGCCAAACAGGAAGTCGTCCATATCTCAGGAACTCTGTCACGTATCGAAACCAAACTTTGTACATGAACTCGGGACTCCAATGTGAGGATGCACAAGATCTGATTGTTTTTTTTTGTTTGTTTTTTTTAGGCTAATTGACAAACCCATTTACTTATGTCTATGCAAAAGAGTTTCACCTCACACTTTTAATGTTAATGCATTTAGACAGTAGGTGGCACTGTTGTATTGCATTTCACAGAGATGCCAAGTCAGTGTATAGACTGCATTCGTTTTTACTAGGTTTGTCTTAATAAATGCAGGGCCTGAATTTCATTTTTTAAACTGGGAGGGAATTCCCTGCTTACATGGGTCACATGGGGGGGGGATCTAAAGATTATTGGGGGGGGGGGGGGATAACTTTTGATGCATCGGTCTAATTTAATCATCTTCATTTATTAATATCTACAGATTTGTATGCATGAATTGTGCATTTCCAGTTCTCAAAACAGTTAATAACAAAACAAAAAAAAACTTTATACAAAATACATCATGCTCTTCTTCGCTAACCGAACAAACAATTCAATGTCTGTGGCTGTGTTTGTACGCGCGGGAAATATGCTGCGCATAACAATAGAAAACAAGGAGAAACGCGCAGTCACATGCTCAAACAATCAACAACGTCGCTCTAGAGGTGCATTCCATTTGACCATAAGTGGACTGCGAAGTGGACTTCACAGGGTAGGCTATTCCGCCATCTTAAGTGAGATTCCAATCCGAAGGGAGCGAACATGTTCAGTTCAAAGGGCACTGCTCACGGCATAGGGAATAAGGGAACATCGATACATCACTTCACAGGAAGTGGAGAGCGATGATCACCCAACTGTCATTTTGCACACCACGTCATCACCAGTCAGAGCGGTCATAACGATGGAAGAGTTTACGTATGTGTGTAAGTATTCATACATTTCGCCATTGTTATACAAATGACAGTATTTTTAACGGTTATTGTTGTGAATATTACATATACTATTTTTGATGATTATAATTTATCTCAGTGAATGCAGCCAGCTTAGCTAGTTTGTGAAGTAAAGTGATTTTATTTTAGGTAGTTGTAAAATAGTGCAATATAATTGTAAATATATAATATAATAATAAAAATTAAAATATGAATGTAGTCCTATATATATTTATGTTATATCATAATCTGCGCGACCCCGTCGTTGACTTTCTTTGATGACGTTTGCAGGGCATTTCAAATGAGCGGTTATTGTCAGTGAAGTCCACTTACACTGATATACCGTGCTCAGGGAGTAGGGGAGCAGTGAACACTGCGTATGGACCATGGTATGGACCCTGTCGAATGGAACGCACCTTAGATGTGTAAAAACAAGTGGAAAGCGCGGGCGCAACGCTGTCTCCTTTCCACAAGCGCTTGCTCTCCCGCGTCTGTCGTTGCTATGCAACCATGAACTGCGCTCTCCATGATGACAAGGAAGTATCAGCAAAAGATTAATTGATTTCTAGCCCTTGCATTAGCTTTACTACTAGATATATTTATGGAGATGAAATAATAAGGCGCCCTGTACAGCTATGATCAGCTGTTCGGCCGAGCATTCAATGTTGTTAGGCTGCAAGCTGATCAGTTGGTTCGTTGCCGCCGCGCTCTATCACTCGCACACCATAAAGAGCAATGGTGTAATTTTTAATGTTTCAATTTCGTGATTAAAATGACATAATTTGGAAGCGGATAATTTCTTCACAAACAGCTCATTATGACTCAATGTTAGAATGCTGCACCTACACTCGATAGTGTGAATAAGATCAGCGCAACGCAGACCACTGCATTGACAGCGTGAAACATATGATCTGTCTACGGCCAGGGCTCAGCGGAAGACAGAGAATGCCGGTCCAGCGCTGATTGAGGAATTAAATTCGAAAATAAAAGACAGTTTGACATCTTTTTTTCTTGCATCTGTGAATTTATTTTTTTAATCATTTGTTCTGAGATGAAGCGAATATATTTGTGCGGGAATTTCTCGCACTATAAAAGCTAATCTTGCGGGAATGGTTTAAAGGGGTCATGAACTGGCTTTTTTAATTTTTTTATATTGATGTCTGAGGTCAACTTATGACGTTCGCTTGGTTTTTACATTCAAAAACATCAAAATGAAAAAGTAATAGGCTATTTTCTACCCTGGTTTTGAGCCTAGCTCCTGAAACGCTCGGTTTTTATGGGCGTGCCGCATTGAAGACTTGGAAGTAAACACCCACTGCTATGATTGGATAACAGTTTTGCATATTATAATGAGTTTCATGTAATGCGCGAATCGGTGGGCGGGGCTAAACAGGCAGTGTTGAAGTAGGCGTTGATCTTCTTCTGCGGAGGCGGTGTTTGATACCCTTTGACGTCATAGATCCCCACTTTGAAAAACCTGTCGTTCGCTGTGCCTGGTGTCAATAACAGCTTTTATTGGACTAACAAGGACGTTTTCAGTTCTGAAACTTACAGGATATTCTTATAGTATGATGACCTCTTATATGTCAAAAGCTCAAGGAAAATTTTATTTCTCAGTTCATCACCCCTTTAAATTATGCGCAATCCCCACATTCCCGCACCGAAATTCAAGCCCTGAAATGGCAGCGGGATGTGTATATCTAGCATATGGCGCATATTTCATATAAAGTTAGGCAAGGCCAAACAGCGTTATCCATGTTGTTGCGATTGCATCGCTAGAGTAAGCTAATAGTGAAACTGATAGCGTTTTTCATTTAATTACAATATGAGGACTGACGGTAGGCAATAAAAATCAGCGTTTCTGTGTAGGTGATGACAACCATCTTGACAGCAGCAATCAAAGCATCGCTAATTATGGTAGACCTTAATTTGAGATAGTAAATTTGTTCCTAATCAAAGGGAACACTCAACCACAGAACTACGGTGACCGGGAGGGGACATGTTCGGTTCACTTATTTTTGTCCTGGCCACAACATATAAACTCGTGGGAACGTGATATTAACTCGTGGGAACGTGATTATAAGTCGTGGCCACGAGATCATTTTGTTGATAAACGACATCATTATGTCATGGCCACGCGATGCAACGTAGCCTCGAGATCATATGTTGAGGGAACGATATATTTTTCTCGTGGCCACGACTTCATATTTTGAGAGAAGGACATCTATTTGTCGTGGCCACGAGTTGAGGGAGCCACAGCGGCCAATACTGTAACCGTACCATAGCATAGACTGGGCTACAGCAGAGATGGAGATGACAGAATAAATATCATTTTACTTTAAATTAGGAATGTCATATAAAGATATAGTGCGGTCTTTGGCATTAAGACATGGGTAGCCTACGTTATAAGTGAAAGACACATGAAGCGCATTCTTAAATTGAATGGACTTTTTTGTTGCACGCATATTTAGGGACCGTCTCAAAATTGCATGCGACATTGGCATAAACGTTTCTAACTTCAATAGCATTTGAAGACAATGACTTACAGTCATAAAACCAACTGTACATTGTTCACCCAGGTCTCATGTATGATGCACACCTTTTAGATTTTTGATATTTATGACAATAAACTGCTAAATCATATGCAAATATTGCTATGTAGGCCTATTTCACTACTGTATGGGATCATACACAAAATATGACAATATTTAAAGCTCAATATCATTTGAAGACAATGACTTACAGTTATAAAACCAACTGTATATTGTTCACCCTAGTTAAAAAAAAGTATGCTAAGTATACTTGCAGCCAGACTAATTGTCAGTATACTTCAAGTGTATTAATAATTAGTTAACTTGAAGTGTGCTATTTTGGATAAATTTTTTTGTACTAAGTGTATTTTAGTTATAATTACAATTACAATTATTTTCAAGTATTTCTCATCCAATAGTGTTAGAGCAGTCAAATCAACAATGCTGCTAAATGTAAATTGTCCCTGACTACCTAAACCAAGGAAGCACAAACACCATCAGGTGACAGAAGATGTATAAAAAACCTTTGGAGAAAGTCAGCTTGCCTTTCCCTGGGTTGAGGTTAGACCAAAGTCTTCATCTGAGTCATTGGCCTGAAAAAAAAAAAAATATATATTATAAGAGATGTCTGAAAATCAAGAGAGAAACAATTTGTGTACAGCAGAGTACATAGATCAAAAAAAAAAAAAAAAAAAAATGACTCACCATTTCAGGACTCCCTATGTTTGTGGCATCATCAGAACTGGTGTGATGATCTGGACGGAGTGGGCTCGCTATGTTTGTGGCCTCATCAGAACTGATATGATGATCGGAAGTGAATGCCAGGGGTCTGGCAGCCTTCTTAGTGTTTACTAGCTTTACCTGGACAAAAATGTTAATAAGGAAAAAAAAAAGAAAAACATTAAAAATGTTGTGGTTGGGGAGAGACTCTTGATATGATTGTAAAGCACTTTGGGTGTAAATTAGTACATATTAAACTGCCATGCTATATAAATGCTTTATTTATTCTGATTGAATTTTTTTTTAGTGCGGTCCTGTTTATAAAACATTCAAACTATAAAAATGTAGCCAAAAACTCAATAAGACAGTATGCATACATTATGAAGACATTGTGGAACTTCATCCTCAGAGCAGGTGTTTTGATCTTGTGTGTCTACGGCCCTGCTCTGAGAAAGGGAATTCTTCAGTTTTTGTAACATCTTGTCTCTGGCTGCCTCTTTGATCTTGGTTTGCTTTGGCTGAAAAAAATTTAGGGGGTAATAAATAAAAAAATGGTTAAAATCTTCACAATGTCACATTCATGCTGATATACTGAAATTTGATGCAGATTGTTTTTCTGATTAGAAAATATTTTGGCAGCAGTCACAATGAATCTTTGTCTGGCCAAAGATTTATTTGATCATTTACTGTAATATCTGAGATTACTGCTTTGCTGGAGATGGCAGAATGACACACTTTATTTATAAGCTTTATGTGATTAGAACAGTGTGAAAAAAAATGCTGCATGTCTTTTTTGAAACTCATAACTTCATATTCTTTGGCTTTTTATGAAATTGTCTTCCAATGAAAAAATACTGTATTTTAGTTTTTGTTTACTTGTATAAGTCTTACTTGTGGACTTTCTGCATGAGAGAGGTCTCTATAGCTTCGACTATGAATGAAACATATATAGTGTTTATTGCTCCATAATGCGTACAATACCCAAATTTGAGTACAAATAGAGAAAAACGAAGTAATCCTCAAGACAGGATTTTAAAAATGAGCATGATAATGCATCTGTGTTTTTTTGTTTTTTGTTTTTTTTTAAATGAGGACAGTTGTGAACTACCTGAGGTACAGAGTGTAATTAGGGACTCATATTTAATATTACATGCATGGAATCAATTTTACATTTAGCATATCTTCTGGAAAATTAAAATTACTATCACTATGACATAAAACTGTCAATATTACATAAAGACTTATCCATATCCACTCTCCAGCCTGGCTTTTTTAGCCTCCACCTCGTTGCTGGTGTCCAACATTTTCTTTTTGACACGAACACCCCTGCTTTCATCCTTGTTCCATATGTCCTTTCCCAAAAGTAGTAACGTTAAGTTTTTCTTCATGACGAGGTCTTTGAACGAATCTGATATAACAAGCGCAAAAACACTTTAGCCTAACGTACACCTGCTATCAAAAAAAGCGACACAATAGCGCAATAAAGCACTTGAAAGTGTAACTTAAGAAATAAAATAAAAAAACAGACCTCCAAACAGCAGGACTTTTGCAGGCACCGTCTTCTTTGGTTCTTTACGTGAAGGCCACTTTATTTCTAGCCAATTGTCGTCTCCATCAAGGTCTGGTTTTGACGTAACTTGACTATGCTGGTCTATATCTACAAGGATCGATGTACTCTCCACTTTTAATGATTTATCATAAGTAATAAATTGCAAACTGGAACGGCATCATGTCTTAGTAACGTCTCCTCCTGCTGCAAAACGTCGCGTAGCGCGGGAGCATCAATCGAAGTGAGTACCATCTGCTGCTCTGATTGGCTGAAAGCAACCCTAAGACACTTGATTGGTCAAATGCCGTGGCGCCGATTTTCTCAAAATCAAAGTTCCCTTTCGAAGGGAACTCGACAATACGTCATCTTGACGCTATGGGGAACGCCTCAGGCGTGACAGGTGTCTGAAATCAAGTATCAACTCACAGCAATCATGTTGACCGGCGACAGCCCGTGCATCATCAGCTTGAATGATGAGCGCGCGACCTGGATGTATAAAAGGGAGCCTTGCACACATGACAACATCTTTTCTTCTTCAGGGACTGTTTGTCTGTTTTGAGAATATCGCTGAAGCGCGCGGGAGGCTCTTGTGCAAACTGTGAGCGTTTTTCATTTAAAGATGCTCCGCTCTCATCGGACCCTTTTCTCGAGGGAGGAGGGTTCAGCATCTGAGCCCCGTGGTGCGCGCGATCTGTGAAACAATACTGTTTGGGTACGAGGCGTTCACAGTCAGTTCCTGAGGGTGCTGGCAGTGTTCATTAAGAAATATCTCGGCGCGCGTGAGAAAGAAAAAAATCCGTGCGCTGTCGGATGTTTCAACCTCGCACCTGTTGACTTTCTTCTCGAGGGATGAAAGCCAAATATATTTTAACGGCTTGTTTCTCGCGCTTGCCGAGGCAGTGTGTAGATTACGAGAACGTATAAATAAATATTAAAACAGTATTGTCTGGTGATTATGGCTGCATTTAATTCTATGAATTAAAATGATGGAATATTATCTGACTTTTAAGAAGTTAGATATTTAGTAATTCAGCCTATCATCCAGATCGCGTTATCCAGTGTTTTTGGCTGCATTTTAATTGAGGAATTAAAATGATGAGCAGTGAACAAAAAGAGCAGGTGTAATTCTGGTCTTTTTGTAAAATGTGAAATTAACATATTTCTGTTTCTTTTCAGACCACGTCTCCTGTTTTAGAGTCTGGGGCAAAATGTTATGAGTAAGAAAGTAAATCTAAAGATTTTTTCGATGGTCAGGTAGTAGGTCTTAACAGGCCTCCTTGACCAGACAGTCCCCATTTTGCAACCGGACAGCGCTTGGGCCTCCCTGAGGTGAGCTCCCAGGAATTGACTGTCAAGGAGTAATGTGGTTATCAGGTTATAGGCCTCACTAGGCCTTCCTGAATATGAGCTTCCACATACTGTGGTTATCAAGTTATAGGCCTCTCCAGGCCTTCTTGAATATAGCTCCCATATAATGTGGTTATCAGGTCATAGGCCTCACTAGGCCTTCCTGAATATGAGCTCCCACATACTGTGGTTATCAAGTTATAGGCCTCTCCAGGCCTTCTTGAATATAGCTCCCATATAATGTGGTTATCAGGTCATAGGCCTCACTAGGCCTTCCTGAAAATGAGCTCCCACATACTGTGGTTGAATATGAGCTCCCACATTCTGTGGTTATCAAGTTATAGGCCTCACCAGGCCTTCTTGAATATGAGCTCCCACATACTGTGGTTATCAGGTCATAGGCCTCACTAGGCCTTCCTGAGTATGAGCTCCCACATACTGTGGTTGAATATGAGCTCCCACATACTGTAGTCGCCAGGTTATAGGCCTCACCAGGCCTTCCTGGTTATGAGCCTCCACATGTCAGGTTACAGGCCTCACCGGCCTTCCTGAATGTGAGCTCCCACATACTGTGGTCATCAGGTTACAGGCCTCATCCGGCCTTCCTGGTTATGAGCTCCCACATACTGTGGTTGAATGAGCTCCCACATACTGTGGTTATCAAGTTATAGGCCTCACCAGGCCTTCTTGAATATAGCTCCCATATAATGTGGTTATCAGGTCATAGGCCTCACTAGGCCTTCCTGAATATGAGCTTCCACATACTGTGGTTATCAAGTTATAGGCCTCTCCAGGCCTTCTTGAATATAGCTCCCATATAATGTGGTTATCAGGTCATAGGCCTCACTAGGCCTTCCTGAATATGAGCTCCCACATACTGTGGTTATCAAGTTATAGGCCTCTCCAGGCCTTCTTGAATATAGCTCCCATATAATGTGGTTATCAGGTCATAGGCCTCACTAGGCCTTCCTGAGTATGAGCTTCCACATACTGTGGTTATCAAGTTATAGGCCTCTCCAGGCCTTCTTGAATATAGCTCCCATATAATGTGGTTATCAGGTCATAGGCCTCACTAGGCCTTCCTGAATATGAGCTCCCACATACTGTGGTTGAATATAAGCTCCCACATTCTGTGGTTATCAAGTTATAGGCCTCACCAGGCCTTCTTGAATATGAGCTCCCACATACTGTGGTTATCAGGTCATAGGCCTCACTAGGCCTTCCTGAGTATGAGCTCCCACATACTGTGGTTGAATATGAGCTCCCACATACTGTAGTCGCCAGGTTATAGGCCTCACCAGGCCTTCCTGGTTATGAGCCTCCACATGTCAGGTTACAGGCCTCACCGGCCTTCCTGAATGTGAGCTCCCACATACTGTGGTCATCAGGTTACAGGCCTCATCCGGCCTTCCTGGTTATGAGCTCCCACATACTGTGGTTATCAAGTTATAGGCCTCACCAGGCCTTCTTGAATATGAGCTCCCACATACTGTGGTTATCAGGTCATAGGCCTCACTAGGCCTTCCTGAGTATGAGCTCCCACATACTGTGGTTGAATATGAGCTCCCACATACTGTAGTCGCCAGGTTATAGGCATCACCAGGCCTTCCTGGTTATGAGCTTCCACATGTCAGGTTACAGGCCTCACTGGCCTTCCTGAATGTGAGCTCCCACATTCTGTGGTCATCAGGTTACAGGCCTTACTAGGCCTTCCTGAATATGAGCTCCCACACACGGTGGTCGCCAGGTTACAGGCCTCATCCGGCCTTCCTGAATGTGAGTTCCCACATACTGTGGTCACCAGGTTTCAGGCATCACCAGGCCTTCCTGGTTATGAGCTTTCACATGTCAGGTTACAGGCCTCACTGGCCTTCCTGAATGTGAGCTCCCACATACTGTGGTCATCAGGTTACAGGCCTCATCCGGCCTTCCTGGTTATGAGCTCCCACATACTGTGGTCGCCAGGTTACAGGCCCCATCCGGCCTTCCTGGTTATGAGCTCCCACATAATGGGATATCAGGTTACAGGCCTTACTAGGCCTTCCTGAATATGAGCTCCCATACACGGTGGTCGCCAGGTTACAGGCCTCGCCAGGCCTTCCTGGTTATGAGCTCCCACATATTGTGGCGCCAGGTTACAGGCCTCACCGGCCTTCCTGGTGATGGGCTTCTACATGTCAGGTTACAGGCCTCACCCGGCCTTCCTGAATGTGAGCTCCCACATACTGTGGTCATCAGGTTACAGGCCTCATCCGGCCTTCCTGGTTATGAGCTCCCACATACTGTGGTCGCCAAGTTACAGGCCTTACTAGGCCTTCCTGAATATGAGCTCCCACACACGGTGGTCGCCAGGTTACAGGCCTCATCCGGCCTTCCTGAATGTGAGTTCCCACATACTGTGGTCACCAGGTTTCAGGCCTCATAGGCCTCCCTGAGTATGAGCTCCCACATGCTGTGGTCGCCAGGTTTCAGGCCCCATCCGGCCTTCTTGGTTATGAGCTCCCACATACTGGGGTATCAGGTTACAGGCCTTACTAGTGTTACAAGCTCTCCCAGTCTAGGGTTGGGAGAGGGTAACAGGATTAAATTAAATCAAAACGTAAACATAAACATAAACGAAAACGTGGAGAGTTCCCTTCAGTCCTCTGCCCCAGAAATGTGAGCCAACACTTAATGCAATAAATTAAATTAATTTATTTTGCTTAGACAAAGAAAATGGAAGCATTCAATTTTCAGGAGAAGGTTATACCAAAACAACAAACAAAAGAGTAAACTTACTATTGGGAGGAGAACTAAATGACCTACACAGGTAAAATAAAATAAATAAACAACATATGCTTCCCTCCACTCCCTGACTAACCAAAAACAGGGATTAACGTTTTACAAAAAGAAAAAGGTGGCACCAACTCCCTACAGCTTCCAATAACAAAAATAAACAAAAAGATTGATATAATATTGTTACAATACCTTTTAATACCGAAACAAAGTTAAACAAAAAAAAGAAGAGATAAAAGAAAAATCACTACCTGATATCAAAACTATAATGCTGTAATGCTGACACCCAAGCACACACAAAAGATGCACTGCAATACACCAGGACAACACACCAGTTTCACACTTGATTATAGCAACACACAAGTCTGGTGCAGGGGAGAAGTGAACCTCTCTCAAGCAGTGTTCACTCTGCTCTCTTATAGTGTAGCTCTGCAACAGTCCTTATGAGCTGCAGGTGTGGCTAATTAGCTGCAAGGCAAGCAGAGTGAGGGAGAGACAGACAGAGCGCATGACAAAAACAACAATATTCAACAAAGTAAAATACAGATCACAAACACTTTACATAATACGTCCCCAGGACGTAACACCTTCACCACCAAGAATTACAAACAAGTGTTTGTAATTAAATGTAGACCCTTACCATTTTCCTCATTTATGAAAGGCACAAAGGTCAAAGAAAACGGCATCCCTTTAAACTCTAGAGAGAGCATCGGCCATAACATTTTCAGTGCCTTTCTTGTGTCGAATGTCCAGAACATATTCTTGGACAGTGAGAGACCACCGTAATAAACGCTGGTTGGAACCTGACATACGGGAAAGGAATACCAAAGGGTTATGATCAGTGTATACAATGATAGGATTAGAGCTACTCCCCAGGTACACATCGAAATGCTGAAGAGCCATCAACAGTGATAGAGCTTCCTTTTCGATTACACTGTAGTTTTGCTGGGTCTTGGAGAACTTTTTGGAGAAGTAGGAGACAGGATGTTCAATATTGTACTCATCCTCTTGTAGCAAAACTGCACCAGCTCCTTTAGCACTTGCATCCACTTGCAAACTGAAAGGCATTTTGAAGTTTGGAGCTGACAGAACAGGAGCATGACAGAGGAGATCTTTGGCAGCATCAAAAGCAAGTTGACAATCACTGCTCCATAATGGCATTTTGAAGTTTGGAGCTGACAGAACAGGAGCATGACAGAGGAGATCTTTGGCAGCATCAAAAGCAAGTTGACAACCACTGCATAATCTCACGTTTTCTTGGATTTACTCTGTAAGGATGTTGTTTTATAGGAACAGCATCACCAACATCAATGTCATGAACACACACAGTAGTCCTACCTGGCACATCACTAAACAAGGTAGGGAAGGCACATAGTAACTCAATTAAGACATGAGATTGTTCATCAGACAGATGAGAAAGAAAGTGTGGAAGATCTTTCATTATAGCTGAATTATTTAACCGGGTAGAGGAAATTGGTACATCTCTACACATTAAACCATCTTCCTTTAAGGAGTAATTCGCTATCACACCTACTGCGGCAACAGAGGACGCCAGCGGGACCGGAGATTGATCTACAGTCAATTCACAATGAGGCCTGTTTACATAGGCCTTAAGCCTGTTCACATGACAAACCCGGCTTTTACATTTGCGGTCAGGAGTAGCAATCAGAAAGTTTGTCTCATTTAACTTTCTTTCAACCAGGTATGGACCAGAGAACTTTGCATGAAAAATGGAACCAGGCGTGGGGAGTAGAACCATGACTTGATCACCAGGACTAAAATCTCTTTTCACAGACTTCTTGTCAAAATAAGCCTTCATCCTTGTCTGCGTCGTAGACAGATGAAGTTTTGCGAGAGTTTGGGCATTGTACAGCTTCTCACGAATAGAAATGACGTAGTCATCAACAGGCAAAGCTTTTGAAGTCGGACTCAACAGCTGTTCACTTAAGAGTTTTAGTGGGCCACGGACTGTGTGGCCAAACACTAGTTCAGCAGGGCTAAAGCCAATTGACTCCTGCACAGATTCTCTTACTGCAAACATTAGAAAAGGAAGGCCCTCAACCCAGTCTTTTCCGGTTTCCACACAATATCGACGTAGCATCGATTTAAGAGTTTGGTGGAACCGCTCTAGTGCACCTTGGGACTCAGGGTGATATGCTGTAGAAGTTTGGTGACAAATACCAAGGGTTTCTAGCGCTTGTTTGAAAACCTTGGAAGTGAAGTTTGACCCTTGGTCACTCTGAATTACTTTTGGCAAACCAAAAGTAGAACAAAACTTGAGTAGTTCTCTTATTACCACCTTTGCTTTTAACGTGCGTAATGGGACAGCCTCTGGGAAGCGAGTCGCAGCACACATAATGGTCAGAATGTACTGGTGTCCTGACTTAGCTTTGGGTAACGGTCCAACACAGTCAACAATTAAGCGATCAAATGGGTCACTTACAACTGGGATAGGATAGAGAGGTGCAGGAGGGATTTTCTGGTTGGGTTTTCCTGCCAGCTGACAAGTATGACAAGATCTACAAAATCTGGACACGGCTGACTTAAGACCAGGCCAAAAAAAAAAACTAGTAATGCGATGGTAGGTTTTTGTTATACCGAGATGTCCAGACAAAGCATTTTCATGGGCAAGTATTAAGACTTGCTGCCGATAACCATCAGGCAAGACAATCTGCTGCACCTCCTGCCAGCCTATCTCTTCTTTTGGGGGTTTCCACCTACGCATTAACAATCCAAGTTCCCAGAAAAAAAACACACCCGAATTAGGCACATGGGTAGAACCATCTGCAGCTTCTATACACTTGACTAGGGAAGGGTCTGCTTTTTGTGCTGCAGCTAAGTATTCCCTACCTGCCTTTAGAGGAATTTCAGCTGTTATTTTTTTATTGATAGTTACATCACAGTCAGGGTCTGGAGTAACAGACAGGACACACTCCACAGAGTTAGGCTCAATCAAAAATGAGTTTGAGATATCCACCACTTCCTCAAATTTCTTTGACTGGGCACGGGTAACTGCACAGGCAGGAAAAACGGACGGGAAATTCTCTGCCAGATCAGACTTCTGTGTAGCACTAGGTTTATATGATACAACTGGTCTAGGAAAGACTGTGCCACCCGCAAGGTCATTTCCAAGAATCAAATCAACGCCCTCTACAAGCAACTGTGGACGCACTGCTAACCTGACCACACCAGTCACAATGTCAGATACTAGATACGCAGTATGAAGTGGCACATTCACACAGTGCATTTCAATTCCACGAATCAGCACGTCATTACCCGTAAAAGAGTCATCAGAGAAAGGCAATATACTCCCAGATATAAAGGATTGAGCTGCACCCGTGTCACGTAAGATTGTTACAGTTTTAAAACCAGAATCAGGAGATAGGGAGACTGTGCCTTCAAATAAGAAAGGGTGATAACTCTCTCCACCAAGAGAGTTGCCATTACACACGGTGTGCACAAGTGCTATGTTTTTGGGTTTGGAAACCGCGCTCTTCTGTTTCCAAGCCTTACAGTCCGCAATCAAGTGGTTTGGATCAAGGCAGAAAAAACAAACTCGCCTATCACCATTGTTTGGAAGTTTACGCGCAAATTTAGATGCGGGTTCACTTTTAAATGAATGTACTGCACGTGGTACCACTGAGCTCTCCAAATTCACATATGGAGACCTGGCAGATGTGTGGGCTGAGAACACATTTCTGTGTGTCAGCACAAACTCATCTGCCAAGACCGCAGCATTAGCCAATGAAACCACTTTTTGTTCATTTAAGTGCATTACGATGTTTGTTGGAAGACAATTTTTAAATTCCTCTAGCAAGATCAATTCCTGTAAATCCTCTAAGGATGTAACCTTGCTAGAAAAACACCACTTTTCAAAAAGAACTCTCTTTTCTCTCACAAACTCACCATACGTTTGTTTGACTGTTTTCGAATGACCACGAAACTTCTGTCGGTAGGCCTCAGGGACTAGTTCGTACGCTCGCAGTACTGCAGCCTTAACAATATCATAGTCAAGAGAGCTTTCAATTGGTAGCGCCGAACAAACTTCTTGAGCTTTTCCGGTTAGACTACACTGGAGTAATAAAGCCCACATATCCTTTGGCCACCTCAATTTACTAGCGGCACGCTCAAATGCGACGAAGTACGAATCGACTTCTGTTTCTCTGAATGGAGGTACAAGCCTTATATACTTACTGACATCGAAATAATCGCTAGGAGGTGCATGAGAAAAATCCTCTGTGCCCGCACTACCACCAGTCGTTAAGGGTGATGAAACTGATGCGGCTCTAGTATGTGGAAATGGTACTGGGTTTCTAGCCAGGCGCTCTGATTCTAGATCCAATTTACGTATTTGGATATCTCGCTCAGCCTGCCTCTCCATTACACAAAGTTTTATAATTTCTGCCTCACATTCCTGTTTTTTAATTTCAAGTTCCAATTCCTTTAACTTCAAAACCATTTTTGGATCCTGAGAGATAGCTGACTCAGAGTTGAGATTCACCTCTTCAGCCTCCGATGAAGCCACAGACTGAACCTCAGTGCTCTCGTCAACTTCTCTAGGCAAAATACCTTCGTTTACTAATTTCTCAAACAAGATGTCCTTAAGTACCTGTTTAGTGACATCTTTTTTTACAGAAATATTAAAGAATTCTGCTATCAACACTAGATCACTTTTCTTACAGCGATTAAGGCGAGACACGGCAGGCAAAAACATCGATTTTTCATGCAGTGGTCAGTTTTGAGATTTTGGCCGAGTTTACTCCTTCAATATGTATTATTTCAAGCTGCTATAAAGAAAACGCTGAAAATATACATTACAGTGTTTATTTTGTTACATTTTGTTTACTTGCGGCAGTAAGTTTCTCCCGAATTTACCAGGAAGTTAGTATTCCATCGCGACATGCCTAGCTCCGTCTGTTCACTGAAGTCTGTCATGTCCGGGATCGTTGTAAAGCTCTGATTCTCATGCACAACGCTATGTAAACCAAATATGGGCATTTCCTTTCTATCAGTAACCAATCGTGAATGTCCAAAGGGGGATTTAAAGCTAACGACGAAATCTCATTTAGAACTATTAAATCTTTAACTGCCGTTTTCTCAAAATAATTTTTTTGCGTTTTTTTGTCATTCTCCAGTAGAAACATCTCAGCCTATGTAGCACCTATGTACACCAAACTTTCCAGTTATACACTTAGCAGTATTCTGAAGATCTGTTCAGAGGGATTTGTTAATAAATCATTCCTGGCCTGATTTATGTGACATTTTAATAAAAAAAAAATGTCGAAAATCGATATTTTAAGGCTATGGACAGTATATTTTGATTTCCTAGGTAATGAAAGCATATATCCTGAAATCCCTCTGAACATCTTTTTTCATCTTGTGTGTAATCAAAATGAAAAAATAATTTTGCTTCTGGCTTTATCATATTTTCAGATATATCTACTGAAAAAATATGCAAAATTGCACATATTTAATGAGATAATACCTAATTTGCATAATTAAACATAAAAATTTCAAAAACTTGTAAAACATTTTTTTTATGAACTTGTGTAAGTAATGAACTGAGGAAGTTTCATGGTGATATCTATTATTTAAAAATGTTACCCTATTCACCTGTAGTGTCTCGCCTTAAACGCTTCAATTGTAGGAGAAAGAGTAAACGCGGTAAAATCAAACTCCATTATTTTAATGTCCACTACACTTTCCTCTCCACCTACAGTCGAAAACAGTCAAATAATGGTAAATGAGAGAAGAGAGTACTTACCACCAGCCAATTAACGGACAGACGAGCCCCCACTTGTTACAAGCTCTCCCAGTCTAGGGTTGGGAGAGGGTAACAGGATTAAATTAAATCAAAACGTAAACATAAACGAAAACGTGGAGAGTTCCCTTCAGTCCTCTGCCCCAGAAATGTGAGCCAACACTTAATGCAATAAATTAAATTAATTTATTTTGCTTAGACAAAGAAAATGGAAGCATTCAATTTTTAGGAGAAGGTTATACCAAAACAACAAACAAAAGAGGAAACTTACTATTGGGAGGAGAACTAAATGACCTACACAGGTAAAATAAAATAAATAAACAACATATGCTTCCCTCGCGGTCCCTTCCTATGTGGCTCAGACCCCGGTCTTTCACCTCGGGTCCCACTCTAGATGCGTCCTGTTGTCGAAGTCTTCTGTCGCAATGTTTTACGACAGGCGCTTCCCTTTCAAGCTATCTCCCACATTCTGTGGTTACAGGCCTCATTAGGCCTTTCTGGAGGTAGCCCCACATTGTGTGGCTGTCAGGTTACAGGCCTCTCCGGCCTTCCTGAATACGAGCTCCCACTTACTGTGGTCGCCAGGTTTCAGGCCTCACAGGCCTTCCTGAGTATGAGCTCCCACATATTGTGGTCACCAGGTTACAGGCCTCATAGGCCTTCCTGAGTATGAGCTCCCACATACTGTGGTCGCCAGATTACAGGCCTCACCCGGCCTTCCTGATATGAGCTCCCACATACTGTGGTCGCCAGGTTAGGAGCCTCACCAGGCCTTCCTGGATTCGGAACGGCTAAGTACACGCACTTGTGTTTCGTGTATTCTCTAAATTCCATATTTTTGGTAAGGGTTATGCGCTGTCCGCTTCATTCCCTTTCTTACGTGGCTCAGACTCCGGTTCTTCACCTTGGGTCCCACTCTAGATGCGTCTTCTGTCGCAATGTTTTACGACAGGCGCTTCCCTTTCAAGCTATCTCCCACATTCTGTGGTTACAGGCCTCATTAGGCCTTTCTGAAGGTAGCCCCACATTGTGTGGCTGTCAGGTTACAGGCCTCTCCGGCCTTCCTGAATACGAGCTCCCACTTACTGTGGTCGCCAGGTTTCAGGCCTCACAGGCCTTCCTGAGTATGAGCTCCCACATATTGTGGTCGCCAGGTTACAGGCCTCACAGGCCTTCCTGAGTATGAGCTCCCACATACTGTGGTCGCCAGGTTACAGGCCTCACCCGGCCTTCCTGAGTATGAGCTCCCACATACTGTGGTCGCCAGGTTACAGGCCTCACAGGCCTTCCTGAGTATGAGCTCCCACATACTGTGGTCGCCAGGTTTCAGGCCTCACAGGCCTTCCTGAGTATGAGCTCCCACATACTGTGGTCGCCAGGTTACAGGCCTCACCGGCCTTCCTGATATGAGCCCTCATGTACTGGAGCTCCCCATATGAGGAGGTCATCAGGTCTTAGGTCTCAGTAGACCTTCCTGGTTTAAACCCTCTCTTACTTCCCCAGTGTTCGGAGCGAGCACTGGATAGACCCGTGGATTGAGTGGACGACTTCCGTCGTTTCTTGAGGTTGAGTCACACTCTCCGGGAGATCCCGTCTCTGTGTTCCGGAACTGAATGGTTTCTGCCAGCTTCGCAGGCCTTTGGTTTCTGGATGCCTTATCCAAGGCAACTTCCAGAGGCTCTGTCTCGGACAGACAGGCTATGGCCAGACTGTGTCTTAGTATAGATCACCAGGCCAGCCTGGTGGTATTTCAGGTGGCACACTCCCCTGAATAGTGACTGGCTGGGGGTCCCTTGGGTCCCACACACCCTAGAAGTGACCCCTTCTATTGGAAGCTGTGGTCCTAAGCCTTTGAGCTGGCCCAGATATACCCCCCATTAACTATGTTCTGGCGGTTTCTTGGTTCATTAGCTTGGGCTATGACCGGTAGGGAGTGCTGTCACTGACAGCCCGATGTGACCTAAGGGTGAGTGGTTCCAGTGTTTTCTGAATTACTGAATTATATCGTTCCCCATAGCGTCAAGATGACGTATTGTCGAGTTCCCTTCGAAAGGGAACGTCTCAGGTTACGAATGTAACCTATGTTCCCTGAGAACAGGGAACGAGACAATACGTCTCCCTGCCATGCCTCGGGGCCTGCCTGCAACAGTCCCTTCAGACGATGGGATGTTGTCATGTGTGCAAGGCTCCCTTTTATACATCCAGGTCGCGCGCTCATCATTCAAGCTGATGATGCACGGGCTGTCGCCGGTCAACATGATTGCTGTGAGTTGATACTTGATTTCAGACACCTGTCACGCCTGAGGCGTTCCCCATAGCGTCAAGATGACGTATTGTCTCGTTCCCTGTTCTCAGGGAACATAGGTTACATTCGTAACCTGAGACGTTTTTGAATCCAGTAGAGAATACGCTGACATCATCATGGCATCAAAACGACAGTATGACAATTTTGAATTCCGATTAAAAAATGTTTTAAATGGCCTTTCAACGCATTTATATGTTTTATTACTTTCTGAAAGTAGCAATTAAGTGAATTGCAAGCATGAAGAAATACATTTAAAAAATTCCATAATTTAACAAAGTATACTACAACTTCAGGTTATTTAATAATGTACTTTGAAAGTATACTTTCAATGCATTGTTACAATGATAATTTTCAGCACATAGTTAAAAAATATTCATAAAATATATTTAAGAAAAGTGCAAATAAATATACTTATAAAAAATAAACAACTTTCACTTCAAGTATATTTTTGTAAAATATATTTTTTTAGAAAATATACTAAATTACAATTATTTTAAAGTGTGTTAAAAATTGTATTGTGAAAATAGTCAAAAGTATGCTGCTAATATACTTTTTGTATATTTAAAAATAGTACATTTTTTATTAGTATATTTGCAATATTAAAACAGGGAATATATTACAAATACAATAAAGTATACTTTTTTTCACTAGGGCATATAGGTCTCATGTATGATGCATAGGGATGGGAACCGAGAACCGGTTCTTCTTCAGAACCGGTGCCCAGTGAATCGATTCCTTGGAACCGTTAGTATGCCTGCTTAACGATTCCGCTTATCGGTTCCGCTCGTTCAAATGTGACACGACGTCACACACGTGCTGCGTTGTTTTGGTTCAGAACGTAGCAAACACTATGAGCAAACATGGCATCGAGGCAGAAGCGCTCTGACCGCGTCCTAACTACATGCGACGCGACTGCGCGACACGCGATAAAAAGTATAATTTTCCATGTTAATCAAAGTTTAACCAGCCGCGACACGCGACGATTCTATTTGAAACGAATCCTATTTTACTGCGACGTCGCGCTGGAACAACAATCTCAAAGTGTGGCTATGATAATATCAGGTACTATTTTTGTGCTTTATTTAATGTTAAAAGCGTGTATAATGTGACTGAATATCATTTAGTGCTCCCAGCTTTGTAGCTGTAAAAACAACAATGGATAATTCACATCAGATCTTGAAATTAAACAAATGGAAACAAAAACGTTCAAAATGTGAAGAAAACCTGTGTATTATTTGACAAAGATTGTTTTAGTAACTCAATAGCCTAATCCAAATGAGCACTGTTAATATTCCAAAAGACACAAGCTCTTCCTAAACTGTTTTCAGTCTGTGTTTTTAGTTTTTATGGCACATAAATGGCAGTTTTATTTATTTTTTTGTCCGGACCAATGAATGTGAAAATTGTCAATTTCCTAATCCTAAGGCACTCTTCTTGATAATCTTTCAAGGCACACAGGTTGAGAAACACTGCCCTAGGCTATAGGTCCCTGGACTTTACTTTGAGAAGTAGCTCACCTACTTTTAGGTTTGTTCTGAGGTTGCTACACATAATTTGTGTATACTCTGTGCTGTGTCTTCTGATCAGATATTAAAGCGAGTTAATACAAACAAATTTGTACTTATTCCCTCACCCAATAAGAATCGATAAGAGAATCGATAAGGAATCGGATCGATAAGCAATATCGATAATGGAATCGGAATCGTTAAATTCTTATCAATTCCCATCCCTAATGATGCACACCTTTGATATTTTTGATATTTATGACAATAAACTGCTAAATCATAGGCAAATACTGCTATGTATTTCACTACTGTATGGGATCATATACAGAATATGACAATATTTAAAGCTCAATAGCATTTGAAGACAATGACTTACAGCCATAAAACCAACTGTACATTGTTCATATAGGTCTCATGTATGATGCACACCTTTAATATTTTTGATATTTATGACAGTAAACTGCTAAATCATATGCAAATAATGATATGTATTTCACTACTGTATGGGATCATATACAAAATATGACAATATTTAAAGCTCAATAGCATTTGAAGACAGTGACTTACAGTCATAAAACCAACTGTACATTGTTCATCTAGGTGTCAGGTATGATGCACACCTTTTAGATTTTTGATATTTATGACAATAAACTGTTAAATCATATGCAAATATTGCTATGTATTGCACTACTGTATGTGATCATATACAGAATATGATCATATTTAAAGCTCAATAGCATTTGAAGACAATGACTTACAGTCATAAAACCAACTGTACATTGTTCATCTAGGTGTCAGGTATGTGACAGTAGTGAAATACATAGCAATATTTGCATATGATTTAGCAGTTTATTGTCATAAATATCAAAAATCTAAAAGGTGTGCATCATACATGAGACCTGGGTGAACAATGTACAGTTGGTTTTATGACTGTAAATCATTGGGCCCTATTTTAACGATCTGAAACGCAAGTGTCAAAGCGCAAAGCGCAAGTAACTTTGTGGGCGGGTCTTGGGGCTGTTGCTATTTTCCCAGTGGGATAAATTACTCTTGCGCCAGGCGCAAATCTAAAATGGGTTGGTCTGAAGTAGCTTCATTATTCATAGGTGTGGTTTGGGCGTAACGTGAAATAAACCAATCAGAGCGTCATCTCACATTCCCTTTAAGAGCAGACGCGCTTTGTTCTAAAGCGGATTCCTATTATAACGGCGGATTTGCCAGACGCGCGCCAGGAGCGGTTCACAGCCAAGGAGAGCAACGCTCTCGTCAGGGACGTGACGAAATGTGGAGAAACCCACCCAAATTAACTTCGGTTAAAAAGGTGTATGATAATTTGGGTAAATGTGTAAGCTAGATGTATGCTTTTATAATAAATAGTCTATCTATCTATCTATCTATCTATCTATCTATCTATCTATCTATCATAATAATGTATGATTTGCAAAAATGAAAACTGCTGCTTCTGTGTAGATGAGAGAATCAAAGTGTATGCGCGTTGTGCACACGCTACATTGATTATGGCCAAGCATGCGCCCTTAAAATAGCATATGAATAACATGCGCAACGCGCCACTGACTTTAAACTATTTTTTCCTGGTTAGAGGCGCAGTTGTTTTCTAAACCTGCAAAATAGCATGAAGGAACGTTTGCGCCGGAACACGCCTCCTTTTTTGCGCTGAACCGCCCAGGGAGCGCAAGTTCATTCCCTAGTTTAGCGACGTGCTTCTGTGGAGGGAAAAGCGCGCTTTGCGCGGGTGCAAAATAGGAATGATACATGCGTCAGTGTACAAAGTCAATTGCGCTGGGTGCAAGATAGGGCCCATTGTCTTCAAATGCTATTGAAGTTAGAAACGTTTATGCCAATGTCGCATGTAATTTTGAGACGGTCCCTAAATATGCGAATATCGAACGTCCAACGTCAAACCAACTTCATGCCAGTGCAAAAGTGCGACAAAAAAGCCCATCCAATTTAAGAATGCCAAAGACCGCACTATATCTTTTTATGACATTCCTAATTTAAAGTAAAATGTTATTTGTTCTGTCATCTCCATCTCTGCTGTAGCCCAGTCTATGGTACGGTTACAGTATTGGTCGCTGTGGCTCCCTCAACATAACTCGTCGCCACGACAAATAGATGTCGTTCTCTCAAAATATGAAGTCGTGGCCACAAGAAAAATATATCGTTCCCTCAACATATGATCTCGAGGCTACGACTTTGCATCGCGTGGCCACGACATAATGATGTCGTTACCTCAACAAAATGATCTCGTGGCCACGACTTTATATGTTGTGGCCACGACAAAAATAAGTGAACCGAACATGTCCCCTCCCGGTCACCGTACAGAACAGCTGGGTGAGTTTTGTATTTGCTTATTGGATACAGTAAATGAAGACTGTCAACTTCTTTTCAATAGGCTACTATTTCATCACCCAAAACACTCCCACTCTCTGCTGTATATTCATAACCAATTATTTCAAAACCAACAACCAAGCCACATAAACAATGCCATTGGCACTAGTCTACATTGCAGACATGTCTCTTAATGCACATAACTTTTCACCTTTTTGCACAATCTTGAAAAAAGTACTATTGTTGAAATTCTCAGATCAAGCAAACTTCAACGCACCCTTATCCACTACCTGCTAATGTTAGTGAACCGCACCCGAGCAAGCACACTTCGCAGTTCCGCCGGAAATGCATTCTAGTTCAAATAATATTTTCAATGTGGGAACAATGATTTTATTCACAAAAGTGAAATAGAATATATATATATATATATATATATATATATATATATATACACACAGTATGAGTTGGCGCTTGTTTGTCGTTTTTTATTTTATTTCTGAATTGCTTAATATATATATATTAAGCAATTCAAAAATAAAATAAAAAACGACAAACAAGCTTTATATATATATATATATATATATATATTAAGCAATTCAGAAATAAAAAAAACGACAAACAAGCACAAACTCACCTTTCCATGTGCTTCTCCCCTCAGGAGGAATTGAATCCACCTACAGCTAGAACTGCGCATGACCACTCGAAAATTTCATAACACCGTACTCATTATTATAAGTAGAGGATAAATGAATCTATTAAGTTTAATAACTTTCCGTGCTAAAAAGTTGTCGTTACTTAAGGTAAGGTCAACAAACTTATTTAAAATCACTTAATTTTATTAGTAAGAAATCATCAGTTACATTTTACAGTGTAGAACCTGTAAGCGCTTCACTTTTTACACTACGTCAACATCGTAAGAAAATGACGTAGAAGAGAAGAGATTGTTGAATAAAGTCATTATTTTTCACAAATTACTCTCTTTGCTGCATAACATTAAGGTTGAACCACTGTTGTCACATGGAAAAATTATAACTCAAAATTATTCAGCTCAAATATGTCATCACCTCATTCCAAATATTGCATGCAGGTTTCATTAAAAATAACAAAAACATTATTCAGAATAATGTTGAAAATGTTATGTGTTTTACAATGTATGTAAATGTAAATGTATGTAAATCATTGTGCATTGCACTGCATCACAAGTAAACAGAGTTAAACAACAATTAAAGTTACAGAAAGTTATGGAATCTATGCATTCTAAATTACATTTATATTGATTCTGGATTAAGAAGTTATTGTGAACATAATCTGGTACAGACAAGGAGGTGTTACATCTACAGCATGTAACTGCTCCAGATGGAAGCCAATAGGGCGGTACTGAGAGCTCCAGCCATGGACAGCTGGACAGCACTTGCTCCATTGCACAGATCTGTAGCACAGCAGAATTTGTTCACTGTGTATCCCGCACCCAAGATGCTTCCACTGGTGTTGTTGCAATCAGATGCGCAGCCACTCGTGGACAGGCTCAGAAAACCAGTCACATTGAACTCTGTGAAGTAATATCCCATAGAGAACACCAGAAGAAACATACGATTATTATTATTATTATTATTATTATGATTATGATTATTTTCATACTACTGCAAAAAAAAAAAAAAAAAAAAAAAACTTGCAAAAATCAACCAAAGAATTTTACTTTAACTTCAACAATTTGTTACATATTTAAAAGTCCTGGCTTATGTAAAATAGTTGAACCTTGTTTGTGCCTTTGTTTGGGAAAGTATTTGTTTAAATGTCTTTTGCCTTTGTACAAATGATTTACAATTAACCCTTAAAAAGGCAAGAGTAGAAAATGATAAGCAAAAAATCATTTCATGTAATTTTTTATATCATCTGGACTTAAGTAAAACATATCCAAAAGAATTTTTGAAATATTTGATATATTTTGGATTTTATGAGTTGTGACTCCCAGGTCACGTTGCCTGATTAGGGTATAAAAAAAGGTCATTAGTCATTAATTAAGTCATTAAGTCATTAATCTGTTAACTGTTACTGGCCCACTTGCCACTGCATTTTTAAAACAATTATATCCTATACTTCTTCTGATCTAATGTTGACAAATTATATATCATTCAAAAGCTTACAAACTCAAGATTCAGCCTGTGAAAACTGTTTTGAAATCGGATATAAAAAATGGTACTTTAACCCCCTTAACTGTCACCCCCTTTTTGAGAATGGACATTAAAATGCACTATTCAAACTTAAATGGTTGTAATTCGAGAATGCTTTTGGGTATAGACCTTGGTCTTGTTTAAAAGAAGATACTCAGCAGATTATTGCTGAAGTGAAAGCACTTAAAACAATTAAAATATGAAAAAGTTATAGAAGTTTAAATTTACAGTAAATCAAATATACTGTACTTAATATTCTTTTATATAAAATATATATTTTACAAAATATTGTTTACTCTAAAATTGATATAAAATCAAAGCCATATATCTAACCAAGTTCTGTTCCAAATTTGAAGATGATATCACAAAACTTGAAGTTCCCATGAGATTTTGTTTAGGCGTAATACCAGAAATAGCCACCGGGTGACATACATTGCATTGAATTTAATTGTATGCATTCTGCCGTAACAAATTAATACATTTCTGTCCAAATATCACTTCTGTCACAAAATATCGAACCTTGAGACTCAGACCTTTCTGACAATATTTTGTCAATATTAGAAAAGGTTTTGATCATAAATTATGAAACATGATTACGCCCAAAAGAGGTGGAGTCAGATAAAATAATTTAGAATACCGTTTCTATGGTAACATAACGTCCAATTTCAAAACGGTTTTCACATGATGAATTCTGAGTTTGTAAACTTTCAAATGATACCTAATTTATGATAAAATATGTGATGTAATAAAAAAGGCAATATAAAAGATAATATTATATTTTAGAGGATAATATATATATATATATTATACTTTTTAGAGGATAATATTATTTTATAATTTTTTTATTGACAAATACTAGTTTATATGTTTTATTATGAACTTTTAGCATGAAAACGTACTCGGTTACCTAATGTAACCTCGGTTCTCTCTAGAAGAGGGAACGAGTATTGCGTAAGTTGCTTACGCTACGGGAAAGTCTTCTTTCTTCGAGATCTGAAGCCAAAAATTATCCTTAATTTTGTATTCATTGTCAACGCAGTGCGGCAGCCGGCAGACCAAGGCAGGCTGTATAAGCGTGCTCATTGGCTGCTCGGCGGCAACTGCTTAAGCCTATCAGTGAGCCTCGTGAAACTAACAGTCAAGATGGGTGTGGCCAGAGTGTATATAACGAAGGCTCACAGGCTGAATATCTGGTTTTCGTGGTCTGAAGCGCAAAAGCTCGTGGCGCGACACGGCAGGTTACGCAATACTCGTTCCCTCTTCTAGAGAGAACCGAGGTTACATTAGGTAACCGAGTACGTTCTCTTACAAGAGGTTCTCTCGTATTGCGTAAGTTGCTTACGCTACGGGAACCCCTTGTCAACGCCGTGCGCGCCGAGCATCCAGCACTTGAAACCCAGGGAGACCGGGGAAAACATTCTGCTGGAACAGGTGGCCGGTCGGAGAGACGGGCCAACACAGTACAAAGCACTTCACTCAGTGTATAAAACAGAGCGGCGTGGCCGGTCTATAAGTATATATCAGTGCAAAACAGTGGGGCCGGCAGAGCGAGCCCACACAGTACATAAGCACACATTAGGGGAAGAAAAGAGCGACATCATCGGTCTTTACGAAGAGAATAACCCCCCGCGCAGCAGAGTGGAAGACGGGCGGCCAGCAGCGCGGGCCAGCACCGGTAAACAGCGCGTAACGGGGAATGAGAAACAGAGCGGACCAGCCGGTCTGAGTATAAAACACTTCACCCTAAGTAACATACCAGAAATGTCGTCAGCATGCGAACGTAGTCTGCACATGAGCGACTGGGCAGAGCATACATGTCACTTATACTGACAGCAATTTAGCCTGTAAGGCGGGAACTTCCAGGTTATAAAACCTCACGAATGTCGATGGGGAGGCCCAGCCCGCCGCCATACAAATATCGTGGATAGAAATTCCACTGGACCATGCCCACGAAGAGGCCATGCTTCTAGTAGAGTGGGCTCTGATACCCAGAGGGCACTGCAGGTGTTTGGAGGCATAAGCTGCTGCAATCGCGTCCACTATCCACCTGGACAGGCTCTGTTTCGAGGTGGCGAGACCCTTGGTGCGCCCGCCGAAGGAAACAAAGAGCTGCTCGGAACGCCTGAAAGCGGCGGAGCACGTGATGTAAACCCTCAGCGCCCTGACAGGGCATAGGAGGTTATCACTGTCCCCATTATCGGATGCTGGCAGAGCCGAAAGGGAAATAATTTGTGCCCTAAAAGGGGTTCCAATCGCTTTGGGGATGTAACCATGTCTTGGTCTGAGAATGACTTTCGAGTCGTTCGGTCCGAACTCAAGACATGCAGGGCTAACAGATAGCGCGTGCAAATCCCCCACGCGTTTTACTGAAGACAGAGCTATCAGAAAAACGGTTTTGAGAGACAGGTACTTTAAATCCACAGATTCAAGCGGTTCAAAGGGAAAAGCCTTCAGGGCCTCCAGGACCAAGGACAGATCCCAAATAGGAACCGAGGGGGGCCGCGGGGGATTCATCCGCCTGGCTCCTCTGAGGAAGCGGATAATAAGCTCGTTCCTTCCTAATGTCTGGCCGCGCGTCGTCTCAGCGAACGCTGCAATAAGTACATACACTTTGAGCGTGGAAGGGGACCTGCCCTTGTCCAACAGCTCTTGTAGGAAGGAGAGCACCCGTGGGACCCCACATGCACGTGGATCTAAGCTCTTAGTAGCGCACCATTTAGAAAACACCGACCACTTAGACGCGTAGAGCCGTCTCGTGGAGGGGGCTCTAGACTGCGTGATCGTGTTCACAACCCCTTCTGGCAGGTCAACGGGTATCCGTTGATTACCCATGCATGCAGAGACCATCGTTCTGGATGGGGATGCCAGATCGATCCACCGGCTTGAGAGAGGAGATCCTTTCTCACCGGGATCGGCCATGGGGATGAGTGCGACAGCCTCACCAGCTCTGGGTACCAGGTTTGGTTCTCCCAACGCGGGGCTATAAGAAGCACTGGGTGGTGCGTTTCCCTGATCCTCGCAATGACCTGTGGTAACAGGGAGATCGGGGGAAAAGCGTACAGCGGGAGGCTGGGCCATGTCTGGGACAGCGCATCCTCGCTTTTCGAGAAAAATTTCGGGCAGTGAGCGTTGTCTCTCGACGCGAAGAGATCGACCTCCGCTCTGCCGAATAGGCGCCAGAGAAACTGGACTGTCTGGGGGTGCAGGGACCATTCTCCCGGGGGAATGATGTCTCTGGACAGTCTGTCTGGACCGACATTCAGGTGGCCCGGCACGTGTGCGGCTCTCAGCGAGCGCAACGAGCGGTGAGCCCACACGAGAAGGCGTTCTGTCAGCTTGCACAGGTTTCTGGATCTGACGCCGCCCTGTCGGTTCACATAGGATACCACTGACATGTTGTCCGAGCGGACTAGCACATGGTGATCCCGTATAAATGGGAGGAAGCGCTTGAGCGCGTTCTCGACCGATATCATCTCCAAACAGTTTATGTGGAGGCATTTCTCCTGGTCTGACCACAGGCCAAAGACCGGTTTGCCCTCGAAAAGAGCGCCCCAACCTGAGGTGGAAGCGTCCGTCGAGATAACTTTGCGGTGCGAGATGGCTCCCATTGTCACTCCCCGCTGGTACCAGTCGGCCGCTAACCAGGGCTTCAGTGCTGAAACGCAGCTCTGAGTCACTCTGATTCGAATGCCGCCGGAAGCCCAGGCTCTGTGAGGCACTCGGGCATTCAGCCAGCGTTGTAGCAGGCGCATACGTAACAGACCCAGCTGAAGCACTGCTGCAGCTGAAGCCATACAACCCAGCATCCTCTGAAATGTCTTGAGAGGTGCGGTGCTGCCCGGCTGGAAAGACGCGGCCAGGCGTCGAATGCAGAGCGCGCGCTGTGTCGACAGGCGGGCCGTCATTGCCACAGTGTCCAGATCCAAACCCAGAAAAGAGGTTGATTGACTGGGCACTAATGAGCTCTTGGTCCAGTTGACCGTGAGCCCCAGGCTGTCCAGGTGGCTTAGAAGCACTGTTCTGTGGGCGATGAGTTCGGCCTCTGACTGTGCTAGAATCAGCCAATCGTCCAAGTAGTTCAGAATTCGCATTCCCCGACCCCTCAGGGGAGCGAGAGCCGTGTCCATGCACTTCGTAAATGTACGGGGTGCCAGCGACAGGCCGAAAGGCAGGACGGTGTACTGATATACCTGACCGTCGAAGGCGAATCTCAAGAATGGCCTGTGACGGGGTATTATCTGGATCTGAAAGTACGCGTCTTTTAGATCGAGAGATATAAACCAGTCCCTCGGGCGAATTTGCGTGAGAATTTGCCTGGTTGTGAGCATTTTGAACGGTCTTCTCATAAGAGTTTTGTTCAAAATCTCAGATCCAAAATTGGTCTGAGAGCTCTGTCCTTCTTGGGAACGAGGAAATAACGGCTGTAAAAGCCTGACTCGCTCATAGAAGGGGAAACCGGTTCTATAGCCCCTTTGCACAGAAGTGTAGCTATTTCTGCTCGAAGTAGATGTGCTACTTCCCCATTCACTCTGGTCTTGGTACACGCTTGAAAGCGCGGAGGGCGGCGAGCGAACTGCAGAGTATAGCCCTGTTTTACTGTGCTCAGCACCCATTCTGACGCGCCTGGAATAGCTTCCCACGCTTTCGCGTGTGCAGCCAGGGGCAGAATGGCCTCCGGGCTCTGATCGCCGCTCATCGCGGGCTCGAGAGCTCGAAACGGAGGGGCGGGCGCGGCGCGCGCGCTCTCGGTGCTTAGATACGGCGGGTCACACGCAGAGATAACTGGCCGTTTCACACACAGCGTCCCGGTAGCTTTGGACGGGGAACATACAGTGTGAGGCATGACGCGTGATAGCGGCGTCGGGGGCGAAATGTTCGAAAGAATGTGTGAGCGTGTGGGAGCGGGCACAGCATCTGTTTCTAAAACATGACCGGTCGTGAGGGGATGTGTAACAGAGCGGGCAGTGAGTAGGTGTGGGCACAGCGAGGTGGACACGTGACCTACTTTTAACACTCGAGCGGCTTCTGCCTGCTTTATGAGAGCGGGCTCTGTGAGAGACACAGGATTTATAGTGCTTGTGTGCAGAGGTGAACACAGAGAAGTGGGCACGTTTACTGCATTTGAAACACATACGGCGCGAGCCGTGCAACCAGACATAATGCTCTTTTTGAGATTTCTCTGGGTCGCCGTGAAAACGGCGGTTGTGTGCAGGCGAGAGGGTGGATTCACCGGCTCGTTGGCTGCGGGGACTGACAGGGCATGAAGCTTTGACGATGGTCCGGCCGCGGCGGGACACAATCGTCGCTTCTTTCCTCAGGCTAGGAGGTCTTTGCAGGCTCAGGCTTTACCGCAATCCTCTGCCGGGGTCCCCGGGAAGGAGGCAGTCTGTTTCGGCTGGTCGAGCGAGAACGAGGATGGCTGCCCTGTCGTCACTGCAAGGACGGAGGTCGAGCTGGGCGCTGGGTGGAGCTTTGCGCAGGCTGGTCACGAGGACGGCGTGCGGCAGAGCTAGAGCGCCGAGGCAGAAAAAGATTCATCGCCTGCGTGGTCTTCTGAACCTCCGAGAAGCGGTCCACGATCCCGTTTACCGCTGGGCCAAACAGGCCGGTGGGGGAGAGGGCGTTAAGGAACACCGCGCGCTCAGCTCTCTGTAACAGTCAGAGAGGCCATGCACCGTCCAACAGCCTGGGCAGCGGATTTCGTGGCGCGAAGGGAAAGGTCCGTCGCGCTTCTTACATCCGTGATGGAAGCAGACTCCAAACCCTTCTCGTCCAGATCACGGAGGAGGTTAGCTTGGAGAATCTGCAGTACGGCCATAGAGTGGAGTGCAGATGCAGCCTGTCCGGCGGCGGTGAAAGCGCGGCCGACGAGGGCTGATGTGGTCCTGCAAGCCTTAGACGGGAGGGCAGCCTTTGAGCGCCAACCAGAGGGCGGGCAAAGGTGCGCTGCGACCGCCTCTTCCACGGGGGGATAGCATTGTACCCCTTCTCAGCGGCGCCGTCAACCTGTGAGAGCGTCGATGAGGCGTGTGAAGAAACTCTCGCGGAGAATGGAGCATTCCACGATTTAGAGAGCTCGCTGTGAAGCTCAGGCAGGAAGGGCGCGGTTCTGGACACTGGCTGTCGGCGGCGGTGATGCAGGAAGCAGCCGTCGAGCCTGTTCGGTGCTGGCTCCTTAGGAGGAGACCAATCAAGGCCCAGCTGTTCAACAGCCCGCGTGAGGAGGCGTAAAAGCTCCGCGTCCTCGCCCGCTCGAGTACGGCCCGAATCCTGGACTGAAGAGGAGGCAGTAGACCATTCCTCGCTGTCAGAGGCCAGGATGGAACAGCTGTCAGCGCGCTCATCAAACTCATCCGCCTCATCCCCTGAAGCGGCGGCGGCGCGGGCGGTAGCCGGCGGCTGCGCGGCCGGGAGGGGGGGCGGGGAAGGCGAGAGAGAAGCTCGAGGGAGAGGTTCCGGCGAGCTTCTAAGCGCCTCGTCGGTCTCCGGTGGTCGCTGTGAGCGGCACTTTTTCTTGCGCGGCCCAGCAGGGACGGGCGGAGCGACATCTTGATTAAAAACTTCAAGTCGAGCCCGCAGGGTCGACATTGAAAGTTCCTCGCACTCAGGGCAGCCGCCCGTAGAGAGTGCGGTGGCGGCGTGCTCGCGGCCCAGGCAGAGAGCGCAGATGAGGTGGCGGTCTCCGTTGCTGAGCGGGGCGCGGCACGAGCCGCAGGAAAAACAGGGCATTTTGAGAAAAACGCCCCGTGCTCTTTTAGAGTGAGAGAAAGCGTGTGTCGCAGGGCGAACACACACAGCAATAGAAAAGGATACGCCGCCGGATAGCGTAGCAGGCACGGATGGCTGAAGGCGGTGAAGGCGGCCGGCTTCTTCAGGCGCTGTCCTAAGCTTGCTTGGTCGCTGGTTTCAACGGCGAAGGCTCTCAAGATCCAGCGATGCGAAGAGCTTCGCTGAAGACAAGAAAATCAGATATTCAGCCTGTGAGCCTTCGTTATATACACTCTGGCCACACCCATCTTGACGGTTAGAGGGGTGTGGAGGGCGCGAAGCGCCCTCATTGGAGGCCATGTTTCACAAGGCTCACTGATAGGCTTAAGCAGTTGCCGCCGAGCAGCCAATGAGCACGCTTATACAGCCTGCCTTGGTCTGCCGGCTGCCGCACTGCGTTGACAATGAATACAAAATTAAGGATAATTTTTGGCTTCAGATCTCGAAGAAAGAAGACTTTCCCGTAGCGTAAGCAACTTACGCAATACGAGAGAACCTCTCGTAAGAGAACCAAAGTTTCAATTATTAAAAGTGTGTGCATCGACTTTTTGTGACAAACGCCAGAACTCCTGTTATGATGTAAATTTTTTGAGGTGCACTCTTGTCATAAATTCATCTATTACTGTTCCTACATAATTTGTAACAAAAAAAACAGTGCTATAATATCTATTTAGGAGTCTTAGACCTTTCCAACGATATATAGTTTGTCATTATTAGATTAGGATTTAATTGTAATATAGTGAATTAAAAACTCAAAATACAAAGATGGTCAAAATTAGGGTTAATCCCTTTTTTATACCCTAAACAGGCAACGTGACTCAGGAGTCACATATATTTCAAAACGTGCTAAATAACAACATGAACAACATATTAATTAATTTTCTTCTTCAGCACCTTAAGACAATGTTCACAATTAATATTAGCAGTATTATTATTATTTTTCCAGAAGATAAGTAAGTTTAATATTTATTTACTTTCCTCAAAATCTGAATGTCCTGCACCACCAGTAGCCATGTTGGATTTAGGTCAGGCTGACTAATTTATCACACAAAAATTGAAGCAAATCATGTGACCAGCATACTCAAGACAGACAGGCTGTGATAAATGATAAAAGGATTTCATGAAGAAATTATTCTTATGCCCCAAAAAAGACAATAAAAACTATGTGACTCGTGAGTCACGTTGCCTGTTTTAGGGTTAAAATTGATAAATATATACAGTATTTTTTGTTTCCATTGTTGCAAATATAATGAAACATGTTAAAGCTGACATATGAGGGCATTTGAAGTGGTCCTTAGCTATACAAAAGAGTAATACATATTTACTACAGTAGCCCACTAATATAAACTGATTTGTGTGCAGTTTAAGGTTAGGGTTTAGCAAATCTCTCTCTCTCTCTCTCTCTCTCTCTCTCTCTCTCTCTCTCTCTCTCTCTCTCTCTCTCTCTCTCTCTCTCTGTGTGTGTGTGTGTGTGTGTGTTGTCTGACCTGCTTTTGCAGTGAAGCAGTTGGTCTGGGAGGTAGTGCAATCCACTTTGGTATAAAAAAAACATTTTCCCAGAACGCCCACTTGACATGAATTACAGGTCAGGGCTTCAGCTGGAGAAACACAGATAGAGAATATGAAATGAGATGAACATTCTTATAAACTTTTGGACACATCCCCTTAAAAATTATCTGGGTAAATTAATTTAAAATCAGAGTTGGTATTAGAATACATTTAGTTACATTTAGAATGTTTAAGTGTACACTGTTTTTGTGTAATCTAGAACTATATATAAAAATGACAAAGATTTTTTTTATAATTTTTTTTATACAAGGCATTCCACATTGTAGAATGATAGAAGCCTACATTATATTCCTTTATAGACCAAGAAAACTAGCCTAGAACCTAGACGCACCCTAGCGGCAGCAAATTTTATTTTGTAGCCAGGGTGGTCTAGCAACTCTCCATTGGCTTTCCAGCTGGAAAAACCAAACTGTAGTCAAGGCCAATCACATCATGTGTAGAGTCGGTGGGCGGGCTTAACATAATGACAACAGAGTTGCTACCTTCCATGTGAATTCCCTGCTACTTGAAAACAAAGAATGGCTGATAGGCGAACATTTTTTTTTTGATTTTTTTTTTTGCCCCACATACTGTAATTATCACAAGGGCCCGCATTTAACGATCTGTCCCTCACGGACTGCGTAACTTCGCTGACGTTTAATGATCTAATTTTTTTTATTGGTATAATTAAGCTGTTATTCATATAGAATAGCCTACACATGAAGAGTTGTGTGTTGCTGGTTACCCAGAGGTCCTTTAGTTACCAGTCACTATTTAAATAATCCATATTAAGCTACACTACCAGTCAAAAGTTTTGGATCGTTAAGATTTTTAATGTTTTTAAAAGAAGTCTCCTCTACTCACCAAGGCTGCATTTATTTGATTAAATAATAATAATAATAGTAATATTGATAATTATTATTATTATTATTATTATTATTATGAATATTATGTGAATATATAGTTAAGTAATTTATTCCTTTGATCAAAGCCGAATTTTCATTTTCATTACTCTTTTTTACAAAAGCTTTCTATTCAAATAAATGCTGTTCTTTTGAACTTTCTATTCATCAAAGAATCCTGAAATAAAAATGTAAATAACTGTTTTCAACATTGATAATAATGAGAAATGTTTCTTGAGCATTAAATCCGCATATGATTTCTGAAGGATCATGTGACACTGAAGACTAGAGTAATGATGCTGAAAATTAAGATTTGGTCACAGGAATAAATTACATTTTAAAATAGAAAACAGTTATTTTTAAATTGTCATAATATTTAACAATATTACTGTTTTATTTTTTATTTATTTTTTAATCAAATAAATGCAGCCTTAGAGAGCAGAAGAGACCGATCCAAAACTTTTGACTGGTAGTGTATCAATTGAGTTTAAAGACATGAATTGACCAATGTAATATAAATTAAAATATAAAAACAATTTTGTTTTTACAAATTGTTGACCTGATGGATTGCTTCATTTCCCCCTACCTGCATCTAATTAAAAAAAGACCAAGGCCCTAATCAAATTTAGACTCACTTAGAGTGAAGAATCCAATCACTGCAATGACTCCAAGCACAATTCTGTTCATCATGCCGACAATGCGAAAAGCAGAGAGCAAACTGAATTGTAAAAGGAGAGAAGATCTTCAGATGGTTCTTCTGAGGTGAACGGGTCTTTGGACAGCAGCATACTAGATGGCTTGTTTGAACACATCTAGATATATGGTCAAGAAAATGAGGGTGGAGTTTTTGACAGAGGAATGAATGATTAGTGCAGGTGAAAAGAAGCATTTGAATGTGAAGAATGAGCAGAATATTCTGGTTTGGGGAGTTGAGAGATGACTGGTTACTGAAACACACACACACTTTTTTTTCATGCTTTTTTTTTTAAAGGGATACTCCACCGTTTTTTCATATTAAACTATGTTATTCCCTTAACTAAGACGAGTTGATACATACCTCTCTCGTCTCAGTGCGTGCACTCAAATCGCTCTGTCTTACGGCGAAACTTTGTTAGCACTTAGCTTAGCCCAGTTCATTCAATATGGGCCAAGCAGAGAAGCTACCAAACACCTCCACGTTTTCCCTATTTAAATACAGTTACTCGCGTAGTGTAACTCGACCTAGGACGGTGACACAAAACAAAACGTTGCGCTTTTCTAAGCGTGTAAAATGGATAACTATATTGTATGGCGGAATAGTGAGTAATATCGCAGTAATATGGCGCAGTAATATCTTCACTAGAGGGAGCGGGGGCCGGTGAGAGGATTTTTCACGAGTGAAGATATTACTGCGCCAAGTCGAAGTGCTTACAAGCACTTGCTATGGTATTCCGCCATACAATATAGTTATCCATTTTACACGCTTAGAAAAGCGCAACGTTTTGTTTTGTGTCACCGTCCTAGGTCGAGTTACACTACGCGAGTAACTGTATTTAAATAGGGAAAACGTGGAGGTGTTTGGTAGCTTCTCTACTTGGCCCATATTGAATGAACTGGGCTAAGCTAAATGCTAACAAAGTTTCGCCGCAAGACAGAGCGATTGAGTGCACGCACTGAGACGAGATAGGTATGTATCAACTCGTCTTAGTTAAGGGAATAACATAGTTTAATATGAAAAAACGGTGGAGTATCCCTTTAAGACGTAGAACCATCTCTTTACGAAAACAACACACGTCAAACAAGCGCTGGAAAGGAACAGGTTCCAAAGGAGCTTCAGCAGATTGTGAAAGGCGAATAGTAGATAAGCGAGACAGTGGAACAGTAAATAGAAAATGCTTAAATGTGGAGGCGATTAAGGTAGCATTAAGGGAGGGATGCTGAAAAACTGTAGACGAACATTGGTGAGTCAAATGAGTATATGTAGGTCTCCACTCATGCTGATTGGATAGACATGTTGATTACTGATTGTTGACAGCTGGTTGGAATGATGTGATAATTGGATCAGATTATTTGAACATGCTCCTCCCGAACTTTGTTAATAAAACATCATAAACATGTTCTCAGGTGCTGCGTTCCAAACCGCATACTTCCCTACTATTTAGTATGGGAAAAAGAGTAGGCGAGCGAAAAAGTATATACGAATCCAAAAGAGTAGGCGAGAATTACCTGGGTGACGTACTAATTATCGCGAGATTCGGACTTAAGTGCGTTCGAATATGCCTACTTTCCTACTATAGTAGGCGAAAACAGTACGTGAAGGAAGCAGTAGCCTATACGTTCGAAACATCAGTATTCATAAAAGAGTAGGCGAGAAGTTCCCGGATGGCTTACTGCTTCCGGCCAGATTTTCGAGTGCTCAACCGATGGATACTCTTCTATCCTAGGAGGCCACGCGAGAGGATACGTCATTATCAAACATCGCAGAGATCGGCGACGCGGGTGCTTTCAAATGTGAGTAAACACAGTTCCTTTTGTTAAAATTGCATGTGTTGAACTACTGTAGAGTAAACTGTTGAATTGTTGAAGGTGTAAAGACGTTACACAGTAAAGTATAGTTGTGATTTTGCTGTAAAAACACGTTTTATTATGTAGCCTATAACGTTAGCTAACAGGGGAGCTCCAGTAAAGACACGTAGGTTACGTCTCTAAAGTGGATTTACATAAACCATATACATCTTAAAGACGCTTATTTTAAATGTCTATTTACATCTGACAGGAAAATCTTGAAATATCACAACATGAAATAGACATCTGAGTGATGAATGTGTGCTATTATGTAGAACAAATCTATAAAGTAACTAACGTTAAACAAGTTATCTTTTTTATTTGTCCATTAGTAGTTGATAAATTGAGGAACATTTATGTTGGATAAAAAGTTAAAACAACCTCAACATGTAGGGGAGAGTGGGGTAAGATCAGCCAGTTTTTACTTATGTGGATCTCAAGTCAAGGGAAATTGAGACAGAAGTACAGTGAAGACATCCACTGTTAATTTGGGATGTTGCCTATAAACTGAAAATTAAAAAAATGCACCTATGACAAAGAGCCTTGGAAATATGACCTCAGAAAAAAAAGTGTTCATGTGACTCAACTTACCCCAGGCTAGGGGGTAAGTTGATCCCAGTCAGTGGGTAAATTGAGCCATCTGGGGGTAAATTGACCATCCTATCTTTCACTTTTTTATGCAAGCATAATAATAAAAAAACTTGCCTCTTTAAAATAATAATATAATAACACACATACCTTTCTAAACAATGTTAACCCTCTGGGGTCTGAGGTGTTTTTGGGGCCCTTGGGATGTTTTGAAATGCCCTGACATTTGTGCTTTTTTCAGTTGCTTATACACATATTAATGGCAAAGGTGTAAATGCACTATTTAGCACAAAACAGGGCTACCATAATATGTGAGCAACATGTATGTACATGTTTGTATTTTTGAGAGAATAATGTTTATGCGTGGTTATTAAAAAAAACAAAATCTTCTCCCCAAATATGTCACTAATATAAAGCACAATACAAATAATTTAAAGAGAAGGCTTATATTGACCTTTTAAGATTTTGCTTACATCTACCTTGTAAATATATGTTTTGCTATTTTATTAAAAAGATTACAATTACAACAACAATTACAATTTCAACAATATTTCAAGTGTACTTTCTTTGTAAAAAATAAATTATAGGCCTACATTTTACTATATGTATTCATTTATTTGAATATAGCCTACATTGGAACAAATACTATAGTAACATCTTAGTTGATGACTTTATTTTGACAAAAAAATAATAATACTGTGCATATATATATATATATATATATAACATACGAGCAGAAATTGCTAAACAAAAGCTTATTTGATGTGGCAGTAGTCTATTTTAAAAAAGTTTATAATTTATCCAAAACTAGTCAACAAAATATTGTCTTTCATATTTCGGCCGACTGTATCGTTTTTATGAAATATTAGGGCGTATAAATGTTAATTGCAGTTTAATATGTTGCTTATGTCTTTGGTGTTTGATTAGGTCTGAGAACTGTGAGTGATTTGTTGTTTGATTCCTTTGTGTTTTGTTTTAATGTAACTTAATGTCTGTATTTTAGAGTTATTGATTAGCCTACTTATGGACAGCACTTTGGTCCATTCTAATGGTTTTGAAAGTGCTTTATAAATAAAAGTTGAGTTGAGACTTATACAAAGACATTGTATTTCAACACATTTCAGTCGATTTTCTTCATTTCAAAAAGGTTGAACCACTGGTTCAATTTACCCCACATCATCTGGCTCACTTTGCCCCATAGTCACCATTTTGGTAAAAACGGCCTAGCTTAGCAATTCAGGATAACCTTTAGCTTAATGATTCACATGGTTTTAAATGTTGACAAATCACCAACATGTACCATACACAACTTTAGACCTAGATCAATTTGCTTTGACAAAACGGCTAATATACCTGAAATGCAGAAAATTTACTTTAACAAGCAAAAAAGGTGTTTTTGTGGAAAAGACTCTTCCTTCTTGTCCCATGTGCTTCTCCTCTTCACAGCAATATATAAATGATGGAGTCCTTCAAAATGTATGGTCCCATGACACCAAATGTGCATAGTTGCCTAGAAACAGGGGGTGGGTCAACTTACCCACTGGCTCATTTTACCCCCCTCTCCCCTAAATGTAGTGTTGAGTTCATAAATCACAGGGGTAACGTGGATCTTGTCTGGATGTTACAGGGTCAGATGAACAGATGTGTGTTTATCTGGTGGAGAGTGGCTCATGAAGGCTTTGAGTGAGTATACTACAGAAATGAATAACTATTTAAATCTTAAGTTGTAGTTTATTTTAATTATTGTAATTTCAAACAGAGCTATTACAGCACCTTTTTGATTCTTGATTTCTGTGCATTTGCTGCAGATCTTTTGTGGTGGAGCAGGACCTGCAAGGAAAGATGATGGCGGCATTTGTGGAAAAAAAAACGTTTTTGTCTTCTAAATAATACTGAAATCAAATGACATTGTGCGGTTAAAATTACTGCTTTTGTGTTATGTTTGTGCATTTTGTAGGATCTGAAATGTCAGCAGGCTGGTGTGAGCACTGAGGATGAGGAGCCCAGAGCTGAATCCTGGAAACGGTGCCATGGATGAGACCCTCCATCACTCCACCTGCTCTTATTGCCTCAGATTGTGAAGCACAACACATCATGCAACAACCTCCGGCACGAGGGAACGGCTCACCTCTGGCGGTCAGCTGAGTCATCAGAATAAAGCCGCAGAATGGGAACCGCTGTGTTGAGATGGCAGAAGGATGTGGGGTTCAGCGCCTGTAGCCTACATGCATGATTGTAGTTTGAATAAAGCTTTGTTTCATGTGTTGACTTATGCATTTGTTTATTGTGTGATGGTGACTTTCATTCATTCTTTTACTAATTTATTAATATTTCTCATTGTTGTCAGTAAATAAAATATAATTATTTAATTAATGTTTTATTTAATTGTAGATATGTTCATTATATACACATCTAGAGTGTATTCAATCATGCATAGCTATGTCATATGACATACATTACAATTTGTTTGTTTTATTGAATTATATCATTTTCAGTAAAAAGTAATATAATTAAGTATTGGTCAGCATTTATCGTTGTCATTATTGTATGTTTTGGGGTGGGATAGCAATGCAATTCATTCTGGGGTAATATTAATTTTTAATATTAATGATACTTACATTTTTCGAGTATAAAATCAAAAGTTTTCCGCCAGGCGAATCTTCGCACAGCTGCCCTTTGTGCAGACATTACAAACGCTGAGGAAACCCGTTCTAGGTAGGGCTGTCGAGTTACTGATGTTACGAGATCTGTAAAAAAATCTCATTATGTATGCAAACCCATAATATATATATATATATATATATATATATATATATATATATATATATATATATATATATATATATATATATATATATATATATATATATATATATATATGTGGCGATGGAGCGGTATTACAGGTAGAAAGAATTTCGACTACGCCACCCGGGGAATTTCGCCCCGGGAAATATGGACAACACTCAAGTTACTATTACTAGGTCACTCAGGTTCGATTCTCTAATAAAGGTAGGCAGAGACGTGGATATGAAAATATACAAAAATTTTATTTATACAAAGTTTAATTTAAAGCAGCAGGGTAGTCACGTTAAAAAGGCAACCTGGAGCTATACTGACAAGGTTTTGAGTTACAAACACATTCAAGTAAACAAAAACACATTTGAATAAACACACACTCTTTCCATACACTGGTTACACAGACACCATAGAAAAAGACACAGACTAACAGGGCTGAGGCAAACCACGGGAGGAGGGATCACTAAACTTAATTTGCAAAAAGCACACTCACACACACAGCAAAGACTTCAAAAAGTGTCACGGCAAACATTCGAAGAAAGCACCACCACCACAAGAGATCCTCCACCCGTGGAACCTCAGCACCTGAAACGAAAATCACAAAAAAATAATTAATAACCAAACTTCAACATACCAACTGCACTAAAGCCCAGCTGGATGATGTTTAGGGTACGGTCATGAGCAGATAATATCACCATTAATAGACAATCACGAATAACATACAAAGGTGTAAACACAGACCATAAATAAATAAATAAATAAACTCAATTCACGCAATGAGCTCACAAGCAGATAGTTTGGTGTTCCATTTTTGACACCAAGTGTTAACCTCAAAAGTTCAATAAAAGAAACATTAAATCAACAAATAATAAATAAAACCAGACAGCAACGGTCCCCCTCATCAGTGGGGTGACGATCTCCTCACAGATGGCAAAAAGTTTGTATTGCACACGGTAGCGACAGTGGAGCAGGAAAATACGATGCGCTCTTAATCTGGCAGCAAGGAATCGACGGGGCTGTAATAGCTTTTTATAGCACCAGCAGGAAGAACAAGATCGCCGGACGAGAGGGAAAATCCTAAGCCAAATACAAAGAAACACTAAGATTTATGCCTCAATGGCTAAACTTTCAGCTCGTAACTACATGCGCAATAACACTTACCGGAAGTAGACGATGCATTCGCACAATGTGCTTGTCCTTTCACAGGCACGGGTACTCAAATCATGCAATCCGCTGTTCAGATAGACTACAGGGACACTGCACATAACTCAACACAATCAGCCGATCCTAAACCCCCAAATAAAGACAAACAATACGCTTTCCATCAACAGTTCACACATACCTGAAAGGCGAGCAGCCAGCAAATGCAACCACTGCGACAAACCGAAGGAAAACCGGAGAAGACAGACAAGCTAAACACAACACTAATAATTAGTCCCCTACATACAAACAAACTAAAAACAGAAGTTGCTATATGCTAACACACGGTCCTACACCTCGCCACTGTAAACACTGGAAGGAGGCGGAGTCGAACGTGACGCATCCCGGGCTACAGCCAACCAGCTCTTAAATAGGGTGGATTACCTGCTGATAGGTGCTCACTAATGTCCATCACCTCATTCATCCGGTTACAATCATATATATATATTATGGGTTTGCATACATAATATGAGATTTTTTACACAGGAAAAAAGAACCTACAAGGTTGAATATCTTAATATATATTTTCTTAAATAATTCATTAAAATACATTTAAAAAAAAAAAAAAAACATTTTTTTTTTGTTATTTATAGGCCTGAGGGATGAAACGACAGTTAAATTCAACAAGAAAAAGAGGAAACAAATAAAGCAGTTAGCCACTTTTGCTTGTGGATGAAAATGTTTGGATATAAAAAAAAAATAATAATTAACAACATATTCAAGAGATTACAATTTTGGGATTTCGTAATAAAAATAACATCGTTAAGGATAAAACGTTGGGTCACATTAGTAGGGTTAAATATAAGAACTTAAATCAACCCTAAATGTATTCACAAAATAAATGGGCAGCAGTTTCTTCAAAAAGACCACAAAATGAGCAAGTTTAATCAATATCAAGATATTTACAGATAGATGAATTAAACGTGTCCGTTCGAATCTTTTAAGTTGTTGCGCGTGTGATAACGCGTCGTAGGTCACATGATAACGTCAACATGGCAGATGTCCGGTGCGCATTCATACTCAACGAGATCTGGCTATAAAGTACCTACTCTTTTAGCGCTCGTTAAGTAAGTACTTATTGAAATTAAGTACCTACTCATTGAGTATGCGGTTTGGAACGCAGCCAGGGTCTTTCCCAGGTCTGTGGGCGTCTTTTATTCCGTCTCTCCGCCAAGTACTGCAATTAGACACAGGTGTTAATCATCATTCACTTGACCCACTTCTCACTGTTCATCTCCACACTCACTCTCCCCATGCTTTACCCCCTACCACAGTGCATAAAATAACTAATTTTACATTCTTGCATTTATGTGCTGACTGCTTCCGCCTACAAGTCTAACTGAGAATTGTTGAAGATTTTGTAAGGATAAAAAAATAAAGACTTTTGCTTTCCTGTTCCAACCCACTTCATAGGCCATTTGGAGTTTCTGAAGGCAAAGAGGTGCTGATGGTGATCAAGGCCTGTAGGCCAAGATGTGTGTACATTGCGTACATAAGCAAACCCTTATTGTCACACCTTTAGTATGGTGGGGGAAGTTGTAATCTTCTAATTGCCAGTTTGAATGTCTCACATTTGGGTTACAGTCACGGCCATGGTTAAGGAAGGGATAAAAGAAGATTGTAACTGTCTTTTTCTTGGGGCACTCTGTCTTTGCCTCCTCTTTTCTTTGTCTCTTCTTCTTTGGGGCTTTGCTCTTCCTCTATACCTGAGCTCTGCCTTCCATCTCTCTTTCTCTCTACACTTTCTCCCTCTCTCACTATTTCTCTCGCTTTATATCTCTCAGGTAATATTCTACTTATACGCTGGGTACAATTAACTGTGTTTTATAGAATTGTATACATCTAATTTGTAACGAATTCAAGTGTAACTAAAACCAAATACTGTTATTAAACCTTCTCAATTATAACCTGTGCTAACTGTTTTGATTCAGTATTAACATTAACATGCTACCTATTGCAATACACTATGTCACACTATAGCAATGCTCTCCCACATATTTTGCTATTATAACTGTGCTTATTTCTGTCATTGGTATAAGTAGCAGTGGGTGGTAATAGACAAGAAATGTATCTTGCTGATAATGTTTCTTTAGTCATTCGTCAATCCTGCAGCCTTAACCACTGTAGTGATAGCACCATTACACACACGAACGAAGGCTTTCTCTGCGTCAAGCTGAAGACGAGCCTCTGGTGGGTGAAAAGAAGAGGAATACAATATAGCTGCAAGCAATAATTAAGGGGCCAAACACAAACAATTTAAGATAAGTCATGCCAGCATGGCTGGGAGCATGCCAGCATGGTTGGTTAGAAGCATAGTTTTTAGTTTTTTTTTTTGCATGATGTTGGACTCAATAAATCCTTATCTTGATTAAAATAAGCAAGCTGACATTCAGTACAATCTATATCTTTTATTATGAATAAATACAAATGTCATTTACCATCTTCTAGTTTGTCAAGAGATTTAAAGCACCTTTTTTAAAGGCCAATTCACACCGCACAGACAAACGGCAACAAAAAACAACAAACAACTTGGCTGTTGAATTTTGAATTTTATGAAAAATAACTGTCATGTTCACACTGCCCCAACAGACACCGAAAAACGCTGATTGAACATTTTCAGTCTGGTGAAAAACCCAAACCAACGCCAACAGGGGTAACACACTGATCCAACAAAACCCAACAAACTTGTTTGTCAGTGTTTCTCTGTACGGTGTGAATTGGCCTTAAGAGTGCACATGTGCTTTTGTGCTCTAGTATGTAAGAACAATATGATTGAATAGAAATAAACTGGAAATAAGAATAAAAGAAAAGAAGTTCGTTAAAAGAAGTTATTACTTCACCACCTGCGTGACATCATTAACCAATGTGGTTGAATGACAAATTTGCACCTCTATGTATTTTCAGATCAACACAAGTATTTCGAAATCATCCAGTTATCAATCAATTTCTATGGAGTGTTAAATTCACTAGTTTTTCCCTTACTTTTGTGAGTTTTGCACAGGACTTTTACGTGCTTTTTCCAAATAATTGATTTTACTCCGAACCATCCCTTTAACAGGTGTAGGTAATTTTCTGGCAAGGCATAGTAATCTCAGAAGTTTAAATAATTGAACAGTATGTTGGATTTATTAAGATAGCAGTATAAAGTTTAAGGTTTATAAATTATATAAACAAATTAGATAGGCTGAAACTGTCTACAAAACAAAATTGGAATGTTATCTGAATATTAAGCAGTTCAGTTGAACTAACAGCATAAAAGTGTCTTCAGTCCCATCTGCTCTGCTGTGGTGGTCTCGAGCTCCCCTGTGGCAACCTGCTCTGCCAACTCCAGTCTGGCCACATACTCTGCCAACTCCGCCATGGCTCCCTGCACTGCTGGCAACGCCTTGGCTTTCTGAACTACCAGCTCCCCCTTGGTGTCTAGGCCCACTTCTGCCACACGGGCCTGGCGCTCCATCCCTCCCCCTGTTCCACCTCCGCTTCATCACTCTCCTGAACTCTTTTGTCAGTTTGTGGAGTGTCTGGAATCCACTGTGTTTTATGGACTTTTATTTTGATAATCCTTGTTTGGATTATTACCATTGGTTTCTTGTTTGGATTATCCTTGTGTTTCCATGTTCATGGAGAAAAGACTGCTTGCTAAAAGATCCTCACCTCTCCTTGTCCCTGCTACACCCATAACAGAACTGAGATGACTGCATCTATGTTTATTGTGTTCCTCTTTGTAATGTATGAGCATTTAGTTCATTCTGTGATGACATCAGAAGGCAACGCCCGCACACACACAGTGTACGCGTGTGAGTCACCTGTATGCAACCAGAGAATATGAGACATAAATAAAGTTTGAAAAGTGTTCTTACATCCACGTCTACTGGCATCCTTATAGACGGCTCTATAAATATGCATGTCAGAGTGATTACAACAGGGACTGACATTACACTCTTTTTAAATTAGTTTTAATGGAAGATCTATGTGTCCTGAAGGGACTGAAGTTTCACCATTTTGAAATGAAGGGATTTAATAAAAAGTACCTTATTATTATTATTATTATTATTATTATTAAAAGTAGTAGTAGTATTTTACTGATTGTCCAGCATCTCATTTGGCCACTCTGAAGCTCAGGAATGACACTGACATCAATAACAAAACGCAAAAGTGAAACTAATTTATTCCATATTTTATTGTCTTATATTTGCAGTGACAACACACATTTTGTTTTGACACTTTGTTAAAGGAGGGCCCAGCACCTGATCCGTGCTAGCTGACATCACCACATGCATGCTTGTGTTTCATTCTATGATGGCACCCCTACAAAAGATTTTTTTCCTCTTAATCCATGCTCTTTACACTCATTTATTCCAACTATATCAGCTTTACCAAAAAAAAAAAAAAAAAAAAAAAAAACAAACAAACAACTGAACAACACATGTTGACAGCGTTACAAATTTTATAAAAATAGAGATACAAGATAACACCCCCCTGTAAATAAATCTGTTTGACTACATGCAGACATGTGTGTGTGTGTGTGTGTGTGTGTATGTGTGTACCAATACAACCATGTGTACCTATGTACCAATATGTATTATATTGCTACCAAATGAATATCTGCCCGGTTTCTTTTTAGAAAAAGTATTTTATTTAAGTTAACTCGATGGTATGTTAAAATTATCACTACTGGCAAACTTGAACTTATGATCGAAAGCTATTCAATTTCAAGTAGGTGACCCAATTTAAGTGTTAATTCTAATAATGGCTTAAATTAAAACCTTAATTATTATTATTTATTTTTTTGTATGTGTGAGTGAGCTGATATTATCCTCCTCAAATGAGGATTTTGACCATGAACACAGAGGTGATGGTAGTGAAGGCCATGCTGACAGCAGAGAAGTGAAAGTGACCCAGAGCTGAGTTACACAGGTCAGTAGAACAGCATGTCTTCGTCATTTTGTATAGGCTTGAATTTGTGTTGGCCGGGAAATTCACCTGCTCAGTTTTATTGCATTGGGACACATCAAGACATCCTTTCATCTTGATATCCACTAAAGTAGCTGAAATTGAGATGCAAGAAAACACAGATTAAGCTTAAAAATATAGAACAGAAAAAATATATGCTAACATAAAAATGGTCTTCATATATAAATTCTAACAATAAATTATTCAGTTTTAGAATATTAAATCTTACAATTTAAGGAGATGCAAAAATAATAACTGTTTATTGAAAATGTATGTACTTAAAGTTTGGTTTCCTTTCAGTCGCTCGCGTTCGACCTAGTCTGACGTTATGACTGACTGGGATCACGCTTAGGGAGCCTGTCATCTTCGAGTATTGAAAAAACGAGCCAATGCACATTATCGTGCGTGAATTACATCACACGCTCCGCCCTGCAGTGCGGGTATAAATACGGAAGTGGATGCACGCTTCGGAGCCGATCAGATCATTCTGATGTCTCTGAAGAATGTTGTTTTCTACAACGAGCAAGTGTGTCAGTGTTCTTCTGGAAGACTCTTCCAGTGCTGGTGTGTGACAGCGAGTGCAGCGGTGATTGTGAGCTACGGAAGCACTCAACTGCTGTTTTAACAGCATTTCTTTGAGTGTTTTGTTGGCGGCCAGATGAGGGCGGAAGTAGTGAGTGATTCACTGTAAAATGTTGCCGCAGTTGTTCCCCTGTGTGCTCCGGCACTGGTGACAGGTCCCATTTCCTGAAAGAGCAACACGGTGTGTTTGCGTCTTTTTCAAGATACCATTCCATCCGTGCGTTTCTGGGTGCGGTAGGGCTCTGTCCCCCTCTGACGGTCACGATAGATGCATCCCGTGTTTGGGCTTACAACACGCTGAAGCAACTCTCGTGGATGATTCATGTTCTCATTGTGGGAATATGGTCATCTCGGTGTTGAGATCAGTACTTGCCTTCGTTAAACGCGAAGTCCCCACTCCTATGGGCTGGGTGATCTGAGGATTACGGTGAGGGGAAATCCACCCAGCAAGGCCCCGTTGATCCCTCCCTCCTCTCTCACACCACAGCCGGTGGAGCTCCCCGAGGAACGTGCTGGTCCCTCTGTAGTGGACCGACCCGCCGTTTCGTTCGGGCCCCTCCAGAGGACAGGATGTCCATCGCAGACCGTGAGCTCATGGGTAAGCTCCGCACTGCGACCGACCTTGCCCTCCGGGGAACGAAGGTTGCAGCTCATGCGATCATTCTGGCGATATCCACCTTAGTGGTCCAGGAGCGCCATCTCTGGCTCAACCTGGCGGATATGAGGGATGCGGACAAGGTTTGATTCCTGGACTCGCCCATTTCTCAGGTTGGGCTATTCGGTGATGCAGTAGAGAACTTTGCCCAACAGTTCTCAGCTGTCCAGAAGCAGACGAAGTCCATCCGGCACATTCTGCCCCGGCGGCCCGCTACTGCCTCCACCCGTCAGCCCGGGTCAGATACTCTGCCTGCTCATCGCCAAGGGCATCTGTCTGCCTCCGCCTCTGCTCCCGCTGAGTCATCGCAGCAGCCTCCACCCAGGTCTCAGCGTGGACCCGGTCGCAGATGGGGCGCCCCGCCTGCTCCAGGCGCTACCAAGCCAGGTGGTAAGCGCAAGTGCAAGCTCTTGGTTTAGTAGAGAGCTCTTGGAGATGGTCACCGATCCACTCCCTCCCCCCGGTGGAGGGCTGGGAGGATTCATTGTTTGTGTATGTGTCTGTTCCGCCGCTGGCTCCCTTAAAAGCAGAGCCAGCGGTACTTACATTTTCAAAGAAAGAGCAATTTCCTCTGTTCCTGGGTCCCTAGAGGGCCAGACTGATGGTGTGTGACTCTGTAAAACCTTGCAACCTTCAGCTACCTCTTGCATCGCCAGCCAGCAGTCGGGTGCGGTTCGAGGACCCGGTCTCGCACATTAAGAGTCACACTACACACTTAGACCCTGCTTCGGGCCACCTTCGGGCCTTCCGAGCTGGGACCCTATTTTTTGTCTAGAAGTCTGTGGTACCCTTGGTTCCCCTGCGTCGGCCAGTTGTAGCACTAGACGGTGCTCCTGACTGATCAGACTCGGCTTCACTAGCTGGTAATTGAGTGCGGTTCGAGGACCCGGTCACGCCTTCTCACGCACTCTCTGCCGCTACTTAGAGACAGGAATTAAACACTCAGACCCTGCTTCGGGCCACCTTCAGGCCTTCCGAGTTGGGTCCCTGTTCTCTAGTTCGCTGCCTCACTCCAAGTATGTCTGTGATACCTTTGGTTCCCCTATGTAGGTCCGTTGTAGCACTGGAAGGTGCTTCCAACCGATTCAGCCGATTCCTTTCTATCAGCAGACTCGGTTAGACGATTCAGTTCCTCCGGCACCTGCCCATGCTCAGCGCTATTTGTTACACTTCAGTGTTCCAAATTGTGTCTGTCATGTGTGCGGTCATCGCTTCCTACTGGCGAAGGATGTGATCGAGCCGTTCCTACAGCCGATATGAAGACAGGCTTCTAAAAATTGGCCGTTCTTCATTGCACTCAAACTATAGTGAGTTAGACCATCAGGGATCTATGTTCTTGATTTCGGGCCCTTTTCAAGCTTCCGTTCAAGTTACAAACACAGTAACGCATTCCTAATGCTCCATCCCCTTGAATGGTCTGCAGCGTTCGACCTGAAAGACGCGTACTTCAGATCTCTACCCTTCCGCAATGCAGGCCATCCTGTGATCTTGCGTTGAGGGGTCGAAGTCTCAGTACAAGTCCCTCCCTTCGAGTGTCAACTGGAGAAAAGTAACACGTCCATAGACTGAGGAGCTTATTTCCGGTTTGGAGGTGGACTTGGTTTACACGTTTCTCAACAGGAATGTGTCTGGTCGGTGCTTCATAGAAGTGAGAGAGGGTCCCACTGAAAAACCTTCAGAGGCTCCTGGGGCATATGGTAGATGCAGTCGCATATAAACCGGCTTCCTCCATATGATGACCGCTTAAGCACCGGCTTCATGACCAAGTCCCTAGGTGTGCAGCACCCTCCGTGTGTTAACAACATCTGGTCTGCTGCCAAACTCTCAGCAGTGTTCAGACCTTTTGTTTCTCCAGACTAAACGCTCCTAGAACAAGTGTCTACTAAACACCAGCTCAGGGGCCACGTATAACGGGCATGCAGTAAACAGATTTGGGCGAACCTCCCACTGCATTGGCATTCATTGCCTCGAGTTGTTAGCAGTTCCCTTGCTTGATGATACTGCTCAGCAAGTTTGCACTGCCCAGTACAGCGACCCCTGTGTTCGGCTGGAGCCACCTCAGTGACATTCCATATGTTGTACTGCCCGCTAATTTCTCTCAGTCCATATGTGTATTCTCCACGTTACCTCCCTTCGGGCAGGATGTGGCTTCCGCAGCGTTTGCCTTCCAACGAAAGGTAATGCTTTCCCAGTGGTCCTGTGGAACAGCAGTGACTTTCCTGGCCTAAGCCATGTTCTATGTCCGCCTCAATATGCGGGAGGATCAAGAGGCTTTTGTCTAGGCACTAGAAGGTGGCAGCAATTGTGGCGTTTTAGTTGGGACCCCAATCAGTCGTAACGTACGGCTACGTCGAACATGAGTGACTGAAAGGGAATGTCTCGGTTACGTATGTAACCCTCGTTCCCTGAAGGAGGGAATGGAGACGTAGTCCCGTAGCCACTATTGCTGTACCCCCGCTGACCCGGGTTCCGCTCGGCTCCTCAGCGAAAAACAACCGGTGCGTGCATCCACTTCTGTATTTATACCCGCGCTGCGGGGCGGAACGTGTGATGCAATTCACGCACGCCAATGTCCATTGGCTCGTTTTTACAATACTCAAAGATGACAGGCTCCCTAAGCGTGACTACGTCCCCTTTCATACGTAACCGAGACGTTTCTCATAACTTATGACCTAATTGGGAAAAGGGTGTTCAATGGTTTTTGCACAGCATAAACTTACCAGCTGTCCCTAATCCACTGAAGCACTGCTGACCAGCATCACATGTCGTTTTGGTTGTGAAGCAAAGACTCCAGAGACCAACTTTACAGTCATAACACTGCAGGGCCTGACCTGAGAGAGAACAGATTCACAAAAAAATAATAATAATTAAGCTGTTAGTTACATGGTACCCCTCATGGAATTTATTAAAATCTTTTTTTAAAAGCATAGAAGTTTCTCTAGCATAAAAAGTAATAAACAGTTTTCTAAATGTCCTGTTTTACTGGAAAGGTATAAGGTAAGAGTGTTGTAGCACCATTTTGCAGATTTGTTTTTCGCACTGATCTAAAAAGCAACATAAGTAAAATTGTCAACATTTCTCAACCCTTTCTCCTCTAATTGTGTGCTCTAGATCAGATGTTCTGGGTTCTGGTGAGGGTGCGAGTCATGTGAAGCACCTGAAGAATTCACATAACAAGAAGAAATGCTTGAAAATTACTATAAAACCCTGCTGTTCTGGTCTGGTTTCTTTAAAATACACATCTGTGTTAAATTATGTCATTCACGGCAACAGGGGGATGAAGAATTGCATGCACATAAACTTAAACATGCAATTGAAACACAAAGAGTTCATCTACAACAATAGTTTACCCATATATATATATATATATATATATATATATATATATATATATATATATACTTATTCTAATTGTCTCCTTTTGTAACCCATGGATTGAGTGAGTAAATGTTGACAGAAATTGTATTTTTTTAATGAGATAACATTTTAAGGTTATATACTTTAATATCTAATTAATAGCCTTTGTATTAAACACACACACACACACACACACAGAGAGAGAGAGAGAGAGAGAGAGAGAGAGAGAGAGAGAGAGAGAGAGAGAGAGAGAGAAACTAAATATGAAAAGAAAGAAAAGAAAATCTACACAGGCTGGTTTCGGTCACACCCTGGGTGGAAGTTAAAACCTTTCGGGGAAGTCTCCCCTCCTATCTACCACACCCACCCACCCACGTTTATCTTCATGTCTATGAGGGACCTAAACCTAACAAAAATGTACAAAAACAATACTATATTTATGAATAATGTTTACCTTTAATTTTTTTTAATCTGATTTTAAAGCTAAATTCCGAATAATTTTGTATCCAAACAATAGCTTATTAATAACCCCCATCCATTCACACTTTCTCAAGCTTACAAAATGAGTAGATACATATATCATATAGTGAATGATCCATGTTATATTTGAAATAGTTATTTTTAAGTTCTAATGCAGTCACAGTTCACTAACAGGGGTTTGAAACATTCACCAATTAAACAAAACCATTCAAGTAAATAAAATAAACAAGGTGAAGAGGCGTTTATTTTCTAGCCATTAAACACCCTCAACCACCAATTTGTTACACAATGAGTTACTACAAACAGAGAAAAATATGCACATATATGATTTCTCCAAGATTCAGGTGTGCTTCAGATTTTTTTTTTTTTTTTTTTTAGATCTGGGCAAGCATAGACCTGATTGTGACATGTCAGATAATTACTGAGTTCTTCCCTCTTTTCTGTGAAATGTCTCTCTTTTCTTAAATCCCGGTTAAACCTGTTTTCCAGGCACATGATAATTTGATCTTCTTTAGAGCAGATTGTCTCACTGACAGTGGTGGGTGGAGGTTACAGAGAATATGTATTTGATACCGAATGTTGTTTGATACTGTGCAAAATCAAATAGCCACTTGGTTACCAATAGTTGCTGAGACAATGTTGTCTCCTAAAGAATCCAAGTTTAAATATGGAAAATAAAAGCCATGGAAAATATGTTGGTGGTGAGATTTAAAGTTGCTTCAAATGGTTTCCACAATTACTCAGAGTTGTGTAATGGTGTAAAACGTTGCCTGGTTTGTCTGTAACAAATGCAGGCTAAAGATCGGGACTGATCCTCAACAAAACAGTATCCATACCGACGTGATGACTCCGATCTTCAATCAGATGGAACTGGATAATATTCTGATTGTTCCAATCCAATCTGACTGCTGACCTATAATGCTGCCTGAATCATAATCATACACTGTTCATTCGTTGACCAGAGGAGAACTGGCCCACAGACTGAGCCTAGTTTCTCCCAAGGTTTTTTTTCTCCATTCTGCCACCTGATGGAGTTTTGGTTCCTTGCCACAGTTGCCTTTTTTCACCTTTGTTGCTATAGGCTTTTGGCTTGCTTGGTTGGGGACATAAAATGTAACATTTAATTTAATATTCAAAAATAATATTGATCTCTCTACATTGACACCATTTTATGAGAACTGAACTGAGCTGGACGATGACATCACGTTTTTCTCCAGAATGGCTAGATATACAAATTAACTAAATTAATTACTTTTTTACAACAAAAATGAAACATCACTGAACTTACTAAAGCTGGACTGTGATGCTATTTTCTTCTGGAAACAAACTTTTTTTGCATTATTTTCCTGTTATCTCTGTAAAAGCTGCTTTGAAACAATCTGTATTGTAAAAAGCGCCATATAAATAAATGTGACTTGACTTGGCTAAAGGACAGGTAAACAATTGCAACAGAGTGGCTCTGGAAAATTCTCTTTGGAAATTCTGTTTACTGTTTATTCTGTTTTTCAACAGTGGTCTGCTATATTTCACAAAGGAAGCCCATTTGTGCGGTCGTTGGCATTATATGAGAAGGACATTCTGAATATAAGCCTACTGTAAAATTAGCTGGCTTAAAAATGCAGATTGATCAGTGCAGAGTTATTCCAGATGCTTCCCGATGCTATTCGTATTGGAATTGTGTAATCACAGATTATGAACAGATGTTTTCAGAGGTGGACAAAGTAAACAACTTCCTTACTTGAGTGAAAGTAGATACGGGTCAAATATTACTCTGTTACAAGTAAAAGTTGTAAAGACTGTTTTTTACTTAAGTAAAAATACAGAAGTACTTGTTTTTAAAAGTACTTAAGTATCAAAAGTAAATGTCAACGGACGGTTGCCACCGCCGAAGTCCATTAATAGCCTACCTGACAATGGACACCTCGAAGGGCATTAACCCGCTTATACCATGGTCACTTGCCAAATAACACATTTTTAAAACATTAGTTTATATTTTAATTAGTTTTACAATCGAAATCTAAAGTTTTTACAAACAATAACTTGGTTTCCCTGGTTACGCCTGACGGTTTATTTAGCAACCGGAGATATTTATACCCTGCAGCTAATCAGAATCGAGTATTCACCCAGACCATGGTATAAACTAAATAATCTGTCATAGTCATACTATACTGTAGCTCACATTATTGGGGTCGCTTGCAAGTCACAGCAGCACGAATTACGTGACCAGCAACATATTTCTGCTTCAAATATTGTGCATAGTTAACAGTGAGTGGTGGTTTCAGACATTATTTTATTAAAATGCATTTGTCAGTGCCGCACTCGTACTGACTCTTATTCTGCCTGACAGAAAGAAAAGCTCGTAATTTACTGAAGGCGGAGCGTTTTGACCAATCAGATGAAAGGGGCGTTTCAGCGCCGCCCACGTGTGCAAATTAAATATCGAACTGTACTACATCAAAAAATCACAACTTGTAAAGGACTATAATAAAGGGGGGTTAAAAACAATTGATTTTGAATCTATGGTTGGAGTTTTTAGAGTTAACTGGGTAAAAGTCTTTTTAGATAAACCTGATTCTCTATGGTATCATATTCCCAAATATATTTTTGATAAAGTGGGAGGCTTAGAGTTTCTTTTAAAGTGCGATTTCGAGGTATCCAAATTGCCAGTAAAACTGTCTGAATATCATAAACAAGTTCTTCATTACTGGAAGATGGTATTTACTCATAATTTTACACCACATGGCTCCACCTTGTGGAACAACAGAGTGATAACAATAAGTAGAAAAACACTTTTTTTCAGAAATTGGTTTGAAAAGTGAATCATTTTCATCACAGATATATTAGATGAACAAGGTAATTTTCTTAGGTTTACGGATTTTAAAACAAAATTGAATATAGAAAGTTTAATAAGGGATTATAATAAGGTATGTAAAGCAATACCTATAGCCCTATTAAATATGATACAAAACTATTTACATTATTCCAAAAGTCAAATAAATTTGCCTAAACTGCAACTAAACCAAATTCCCCTAAATAACGAAAAATGTAACAATAATTGTATTAGCAAAATATTCAAATGTAAACTATTTCATGATTTTGACCAAAATATAAAAATAAGGCATTATGATGACAAAATAACAAATAAATACATCAAATTCATGAAATGGCCTATACCTCCTAAAATCAAAGAAATGCAATTCAAAATTATAAATGGATATTATCCAGCAGCAGCAATGCTTAAAAAGAGATTTGGTTTTGAAGTGGAGCCATGTGTGTTCTGTTCCCAGGAAGATGAAACTATTGAACATTTGTTTTTCTCTTGTCCGGTGATAAAAAGATTCTGGCAAGATGTCATGAATTGGCTGGAAACAAAAATGGAGAGAATTACACAATTAAAGTTAGAGCAAATTCTTTTTGGTAATGAAAACCTTCCGAAGGAACTTTTTAGAATTTACAATATCATAACAATTATGGGTAAATATCATATTCATAAATGTAAATGGCAAAACAAAAATCCATCCCTAATGGTGTTTAAAATTGAACTGAGGGAATACTTGACTTCTTTGAAACTTCTGAAAGACTCCAGTGATAACATTTACTCTCTATGTGAAGATGTCTCAAAATATTTGTTATTATAATTTGTAAAGCTTCCATGTAACTTTATTTTAAGAATATATGAAGACTGAGGACAATATATGTATGTGAACAACTTTGACATGCCTTATGGACTGAAGTGCCTTTGCTTAATTTATTTTATTTTACATTTATTTGTATTTATTTTCTTTATCGAAATTTGTTCTATTTAACTGTGTTGAACTATGTTCTGCACATAAGTCTCCCAACGAGAGATTTTGTAAATTGTGTTAACCAATTTGTTATAAACCGATTTATAAACCACAAACGAAAAATGAAAAATCGAGCTAAACTAAAAAACGAATAAACGAGCTGGTTTTCATTTCTCATTATTCCATTCCAAACAGGAAATGTAATTATCAAAAAGTACACGGACCTTATACTGTACAAACTCATGAGCTATAAAGAGAAATAAGCATGGCTTTACACGGACCCATACAGGTGTCGTACATGCGCGAGTCTGTTGTTTGATGCGCAAACAAACCTCTCGCTCTTGGCTCACTGATCGCTATAACATCGTATTTCTGCATAAATACAGTTCAATATATTCACGTAGTTGTCGAAATTAATGTGAAGTTTGTGAGGATCAGTTGTGTTTATTCTGCAGCCTACACATGGGCATCAGGACACGATAGACAAACATAGACACGATTGTTTGTTCTGACACAGGAACTGTTCGCTGATTACATCGATCCGCCTCCAGATCGCTGAGTTTCCACACAAATTGTTTTTATTTTTCATTCATATTTTGGTGTGTTTAATAATTCTGAATGGATCCGTATGCAGTCATTTGGCATCTCCCTGTGGTCTTGCTTGGAATGACAGTTGACTTGTGCTTCATTTAAGTTGTAAAGAATGTCTTTGGTGACATTTTTGCAAAGCATGTTTGCAAAAAAAAGAACACTGAAGGTTTAAATCTATCTTAAATTAATTTTGTTTGAAAAATAATAACATGGAGTTGAAAAGTAATAACAATAGAATACAAATGTTTTTATGAATAAAAAAGGGTTGGGGCTGATTTGCTGTTTGCAGTATTGATTTGGAAATGAGGGGGGCCTTGGAGTAAAAAAGGTTGAGAACCACTCTGCTACAGTATATAGTTAATTTGCTGAATATATAATTACATCTTTATGATAGTATATGTTTATTAATAATCAATGAAACAAATTATTATGGAATAAAATAAATGTTCTACTCCTTGGTGATTGAATTAGAAAAGTGACCCAAACATTTACTTGGTAATTATAAAATTACTAAGTAGACTATATTATTATTAAAAAGTCTTCTTCATGATGACTGGGCTGGAAAATAAGAGGAATGAGCAAAAAACAAAAAAACAAACAGCATCAATTTGTGAATTGAGAAGCACCGCTATCTCACAATGAATTCGTAAAGACAACAAGGTTTTTTTTGTTGTTGTTGTTGTTGTTGTTGCTTATTCCTCTTATTTTCCAGCCCAGTCATCACGAAGAAGCCTTTTTAAATAATAATATAGTTAGTCTACTTAGTAACTTTATAATTACCTCACTCGTACGAATTCGTACAATTTGTCTAAACCCCAGTGATGGGTAGGTTTTAGGGGCGGGGTCAGGGGTAGGTCATTTGTATGAATTCATAAGAATTGTGCAACTCGTAAAATATGTACGATTTAGCAAAAGTCGTACGAATTCATACGAGTGAGATCGTATGAATTCGTACGAATTAGTCACATCGTAAAATTCGTACGAATTGCCGTGAGATGGGGTTGGAAGCACCCATAGTATAGTAATTCAATCTAAAAGTTAAAATTATATTATTGTGAATGCATGTTGTGACATCATATTAATTGAAAAACTCCATGGAGCATTTGTGCTTTTGAAAATTCAGTTGTCACTGTAGGATTGCACTGGCAATAATAAAAATAACACTTCTTAGAATACAGGATACCAAAACATGTAGAACAGAACAACCAATATAATCAAGATAAGAACAAACCATGAACTGAGCAAACTCAGGGTTTAAATAAATAAAGTCAGGCTAATCAACAAAATTGAGAACAGGTGCAAATGAACTAAACAAGCGCAAAACCCACCCAAAACAGACATTAAACCCAGCTTACCTGTGACAGTATTAAGCTGGTCATGCGATATCAACATGTCACCCCTTAATGTGTCAAACAATTTATTGAGGAATTTGAGACACAAATTACTGGGTGCACCTGCAGCTACAAAAATGTACTATTTTTATAAATAAACTATTTTTCATAAACATAAATACTGATAGTTTAGAAAAGAATGTAATGTAATATAAATAACACACTTTAATAGCTTCAAAGTAATTTGTGTTATTGGCTTGGAGTGTAGATAATCGTTATTTCTAAAAGCTAACTTGATTGTAATTTTAAGTTATTTAATAGAATAATATGTTAATGATATACATATTATTACTTTAAATTTTAAATATACTTAAAAGTTTTTTTTGACAAGATGTAATTTCTAAAATATGTTATTTTTAACCCATATTCTCAGGTTGTGCTACAAATATCCCTCAGTTTGTCTGTATGATCTGTACATTTTCCATCATATTCTAATTTTATCCATCATGAAAATAATGCATCGCTTGGTATGTTAATGTGACAATATAACAAATGACGTATTTCTCCCCAAATCCTTGTTCCCATTTTGTAATATTGATCTGCCTGCTTTGACAACATTGTATGAGAACTGAACTGAGCATCAAAATGATCCTCGTCCACACAGATCCGCGTAAACGACTAAAATGCTGTATTATGCATTCAAGACAAGTAGTTGGCATTGTCACTTTGTAAAGAAAGACTACTCGCCTGTGCACAAATGCATTCAAACACGCATGCCTACAGACCAGTGGTTCTCAAACCTGTCCTGGAGCACCACCAGCCCTGCACATTTTGTATGTAAACAATGTTTGATAGCAACAGCTTTTCTCTGCCCAAGTCATGCAATAAATCTGACATATGCAACCAGTTAACAGATCAAATATTCACATATCCTTGTGATCTCTCAGATGAAGGTTAATTTGTAAGTAACCATCAGTTTAATGTTTAACAGTTTGCGATTTACACATAATTGTATTCTTATTTAGTTACTTGGTGTTTGGTAATGAAGGACCTCATTTTTGAATTAGCAACACTGACTCAATGGGCCCTATACACCCGGCGCAATGTGCAAATGTTTTTTGCTAGTTTCAGCCTGACGCAGTTATCATTTTCACGTCCTGTGCCACATTGTTTAAATAGTAAATGCATTTGCGCCCATTTGTGCGCCCATGGGTTTGCTGGTCTGAAACAGTTTGCGAATGACACATAATTGTATCCTTGGATCATGCTGGTCTGAAACCGAGGTGTGTTCAGGCACATTGTTGGTGCATTTCTATTTTGAGGCAACTAAAATAGACTGCGCCATTGACCAACAAAAACCTGGTCTAAAGTCAATAGGGGCTGTCGCACCAGAGGAACCTTTTCTAAACCTGTCCTAAACCAGGACAACATGAACTACCAGTGACGTTAATATATGCTGATTGGCCGAACGCACGCGAAACACCAGCACCCGCCATTTTTAAAAAAGCTGTGTAAACACACAGATTACAGCCTATATATTTACCTCACACACTAACTCTATGAACATGGAAAACAGTGATAGATGGGCCTCTTAACCTTTACGCTGAGGAGAAAATCCAACGCAACTTTGAGGGGACCAAGCAGAACATGATTATGTATTTCTGCTCAACTACACGCCCTAAGTGCACTTGCGCCGTGCGCTTTAGACCATGTGCTTATATCGTTAAAATAGGGCCCATAGACAAACAAGTCATTCATAAGAGGACAACTGATGGCACCTGTATTCATAGCAAATAGTTTCTAACTAATTAATCATTTGATTGTTAATCATAAATATAATAATATATTATGTGTCGGCAGTCATTCATGCTTTATTATTATTATTATTTTCGTGCACAACCGATGAACTTAACATAGGCTGAAAGTAGCAAGCTAACGTTAACTGTGAGGCTGCTGCTCGGTAAAATAGTTTTCAAGAAAACATTTAAGTTGGAAAACTATTTAGCCTAAGCTACTAAAAAGAACACCAACATTTAACATGAACTATTAAAAATAATAACAATTCATGTAAAAAATGTATGGAAAGCTGGCAACCAGCACGTTTCTTACCTTGACCCCCTTCTTCCATATGGATCAATATCCTGTTCTCATTTCAACAGGTCTGGGCAAACTACTGAGTAGGCACCAATCAGAGGCCACATTTTTATGATGTCATCATGTAGACTTCTTACAAAGTATTTTACGGTATTTTAAAACTACAAAATACAAAACACTAAAGTATTTTGATACAAAATATGAAGCCATTTTCATCAACCCTATCAAATACAAATGACAAAATACTATTTTATATTTGAAATACGTATTTGAAATACATGTATAATAAATACTGCCCATCTCTATAGTTATATTTAATATATCTGTTATATTAACACTCATCTGAGCTTTTGGAGTTATTTGTGGTCTGCTGCAGGTAATTTGTTAATACTTTTATACTGTTCAGTTTTGATGTTTAATGGTTGAGGAGAATAATCACCTCATTGTACCCAATTCTGATTTCTAGAATTGGGTACAAAAAATATCTTCTCTATTTACCTCACTGTTAAAAGTAAAGGTTCTTTATTGGCATCTATGGTTCTATGAAGAACCTTTAATAATATCCATGGAATTTTTCCAGTGCACAAACTTTTTTTTAGAGGAAAAAAGTTATTCAGATTATTAATGATCTTCACACAAAGAAAAAAAAATATATTTTTAGAACTGTTCTTTGATGAACCCAAAATGGTTCTTCAATGGCATTGCTATGAAATCAGATTTATTGTTGCCACATTCCGAGTTCTTTTCAATCACACTTCAGTCTAGAAAATGAGTATAGGCACCAAAATCAAAACAATAAAGTGAGATTAATCTAACATGATCCAAGTTTTAAAAGCTATACAGAAACAATGTGCTCTTTTCTATATTCTCTCTGTAAAACATAAATGAACTTCCACTCTATACAAAATAATAACAGAGATATGACAGATCTTTGATCTGATTCAGAACAGTGGTCCAAAGCAAACACCCAAACTGACAAGTTCTGACAAGTTTGGGTGTAAACTGGCCTCTCTGCCTCAAACTAACCTGTCTCTTTCTCTCCCTCAAAAACAAGCACACATCGACAAATGGGCAAGAACAGGCTAAACCAGACTTTACAATACTTACAATACAATACTACAATACAAAGCTATTACAGAACATAAAAAGTTCTAAAATTCCTAAATTCTAAAAGTATTTATTTTTTGGAAGCTTGGTGTAGACTAAAATCACTGAAAGCAATATTAGGCTATAGGCTACTCATAAGACTGACTCATAAACCACAGGCTTCTAAATTTATTATGTTCGTGACTCACGGATTCCCATATTCCACAATCTGAATTGAAGTGGAATGAAAGTAGCCTAGCTCATTCATCACTAAAATAAAACAACCATAAATAACCTATCAAATAATCTACTGCGATTATATAGTTGCTATTAGAAGCCATTAACAACGTGAAAAACAAACAAACAAAAAACTAAAAAAACCCTTACCCATAGCGAAATACAGAACGACTGCAAAGAAGCCACAAGTGAGTTTGTTCATGTTTCTTGCTGTAGCTGAGTTCAAGTAGAAGAAGACCATTAAACTCTAGTCACACTGATGTGAACAGCAGAGATCCGCTATATTTATAGATCCACACCCATGGCACCGCCCGTACTGAACAGTTTTGCAGCAACCTGTATCAAGGGCGCGGTGTACAATACATTATTTTGTTGTAAAAAAAACCTCCCAAACATTCCATTTTAGTTGCGTGAATGTCGAAAGCAGCAACGTTACTTTTCTATCAGCTTTGTTAAACACTTTACATCGAGTGACGATTAATTGGTGTTTTTTTGCATGGATTGCATTAGGCAGCCGCTGCTCGTCTCTTAAGGCAGGTGATGTAGTGGGTTTCCGTCCTTTATCTTGGCCAATCATTCAGGAATTTGCCGCTGGCTCTTAGATAGTGGTAAAACACGAGATAATATTTTGGATATCAAATGGGCAACCTTTGGCCTTATTAATCTACTTGTTACAGAGCAAATAAATTTGGCTAAGGGCAAAGTTAAGCTTCCTAATTTTAAGTTTATTTAAAAGGGGTCGTGAAATTGTTTTATTGTTTTATGTTAATATGATTTTTACATCAAAAAGTGTCATAATTTAGAAATAAAAGGGTTTTCCTACCCTGATTTTCACCATCTGATTTGAACAAGTATTAGGTCTCTGCAGGACAGTAATAAGAGTTGCCAGATCAGTGAGTGCCATTAACAGAGGGGCGTTTTTAACCGCTTTACCTGATTTCCCCATGTCACAGTGAGGGTAGGGTTTAGGGGTGTGGTCGGATGAAGGGCATCATTTTAATTGCATGATTTATAAACACCCACCAGTTTGAAAACACCCACAAATTTAGAAACGGCCACTTTTGTTCCGCAGAGACCCACCCTTCATCCAAATGACTGTAAACCCAGATTTTGTTTCTAATTAAACTTACGAGTGATCATTACTTATTATTTTATGTTTAGTAAAAACCTGCTATCATTACTAAACAACATTAGTTGTTTATTTTATGTTTAGTAAAAACCTGCTATCATTACTAAACAACATTAGTTGTTTGTACTATTTAACTGAAAGATTCATTGCACTAATCAGGTTTAGCAGAGATAACTTGGTATGTTTAGTTTCATAAGGAAGGGGAGGGGCCAAATCAAAAACCTGCCTGGTCACGTGAAAAGACCCGCGTCTAACGTGCGTCCAAGGGGCTCTACACCTGGCGGGACGAGTATTGAGAATTGTATTGAGTATTGAGAAGCAGATGGTATTGAGAATTAACAGAGGTTTAGATGTTGATGAATTATTGTTTAATTTGTAGTCACCATAATGGTGATAAGTGTTGGCTTTAGTTGGGCTCCTGCCCTTGACAATTGAACATTAGTCTTTTTCTGGCTGCTTTACCTGTGTGTTTAAAAGGCACAATTATTATAGCAAAAAAGCCAAGAGTATAGTGATCCAGTGACTATGACTGCATATTGATGTAGTCATCTATAAAGTTTATAAGTCAGCACCTCATTTCATCTGTTTAATCTCTTATTGTCTGGGTCTTTCCATAATGATTGATATGAATATTAATACCACTCAACATGTTTAGTTTCAGCTTGTGTAAAAAGTTAGGATTCCATGTTAATACCACTCAACATGTTTAGTTTCAGCTTGTGTAAAAAGTTAGGGTTCCATGTTAATACAACTCTATCACGACAGAAGGCGAGGAAGCAAGCGCGAGTGTAATCAAACAGCTCTTTATTATAAATTGTAAAGTTCGTAAAACTTGAGTCAGGTGATGATGTGTGGCGCAGGGACCTCGATGGCCAAACACAGAAAGCAGGTGGTGAGTGGTGAAGTGCGCTGATGAAGATGGTGAATCCAGACGAGGAATGAAGAACAATGGAGACATTGCTCTGGGGATGAAACCCTGAGGACAGACTGACAGTCGCCCCCAATTGTTTACAAAATTCTTGCCAAAATTTGGACACAAATTGGGGTCCTCTGTCGGAAACCACGTCTGTCGGGAGGCCATGTAAGCGAAAGACGTGATTAACGACGGTCAATGCTGTCTCCTTGGCTGAGGGTAATTTGGGCAAGGGAATGAAATGTGCCGCCTTCGAGAACCGGTCCACCAAGGTCAAAACTACCGTGTTACCCTGGGAGGGTGGGAGGGCGGTGCCAAAATCTAGCGAAATGTGGGACCAGGGTCTCGAAGGGACAGGCAGCGGTTGAAGTAACCCATCTGGGGATCGATTGGAAGTCTTACCAGTGGCACAAACTGAGCAAGCCAAAACAAAACTGTGAACATCACGAGCCATGAGTGGCCACCAGAATCGTTGCTTGACCAAAAACTTGGTACGACTAACTCCTGGATGACAAGCCACGTTGGAACAATGCCCCCACTGAATAACGTCGGACCGTAATCCCTCCGGTACAATTCGACCTCCCATACGAGTGTGGAGACAAATAGATTCTCGGGTAAAATGCACTCGGGAGTAGACAGGCGTTCGGAACGGTCAAAAATGTGCGATAAAGAATCGGGTTTGATGTTTTTAGAACCCGGGCGGTACGAGAGTGTAAAATCAAAACGTCCGGAAAAAAAGTGCCCACCGAGCCTGCCTGGAGTTCAATCTTTTGGCGGTTTTAATGTATTCCAGATTCTTGTGGTCTGTCCAGACGATAAAAGGTACCCCCGTCCCTTCTAACCAGTGGTGCCATTCCTCCAACACTAACTTAACTGCCAACAATTCTCTGTTACCAATGTCATAATTGCGTTCGGCAGGGGACAAACGATGAGACAAAAATGCGCACGGATGCATTCTGTCGTCTGTGGGAGAACACTGGGAAATCACTGCACCTACCCCCACCTCTGACGCGTCGACCTCCACCACAAACTGACGTGATGTATCAGGGGCAATGAGGATGGGGGCTGAAACAAAGCGGCCTTTCAGTTTGGTAAACGCAGCCTCGGCTGCGTCTGACCACCTGAACGTAGTTCTGGGGGAGGTCAAGGCAGTCAGAGGTGAGGCTAGTTGGCTGAAGTTGCGAATAAACCGCTGGTAGAAATTGGCGAACCCCAGAAACCTCTGTAGGGCCTTACGGGAATCTGGACTTGGCCATTCCACCACAGCCTTAATCTTCTCAGGATCCATGCGTATTCCCTCAGTCGACACAATGTACCCTAGGAAAGGAACAGACTGTGCATGAAACGAACATTTCTCCGCCTTGACAAAAAGCCCATTCTCTAGCAACCTCTGAAGCACTCGTCAGACGTGCTGCACGTGTTCCTGGAGAGAAGATGAAAAAATCAATATGTCATCCAGGTAGACATATATGAACTGGTCGACCATATCTCGCAGCACGTCGTTAACGAGTGCCTGGAAGACTGCTGGGGAGTTGGACAAACCGAAAGACATGACCAAGTATTCAAAGTGCCCCCTGGGGGTGTTAAAAGCAGTCTTCCACTCATCCCCCTTCCTGATGCGGACCAAATGATAAGCATTACACAAGTCCAATTTAGTGAAGATAGACGCTCCCTGCAACCTCTCGAAGGCTGAAGACATCAACGGCAAAGGATACGTATTCTTTACCGTGATGCTGTTCAGCCCTCAGTAATCAATACAAGGTCGCAGAGAACCATCCTTCTTCCCCACAAAAAAGAACCCCGCCCCCGCTGGAGAAGAGAAAGGGCGGATGAACTTCGTTGCTAGAGAATCAGAAATATATTTCTCCATAGCCTCCCTTTCTGGAGCAGAAAGCGAATATAACTTGCCTTTAGGCGGAGACTTACCTGGCAGTAAATCTATAGCACAGTCATAGGGACGATGCGGAGGAAGAGAAGCAGCCCAAGACTTACTGAGCACCTCCTTCAGGTCATGGTACTCCGCACGCACGTTAGACAAATCCACTGCCTCCTCCTGAAACACAGAAACAGAAACAGACGGACAGGCAGACACTAGACAGGACTCCTGACACTTATTGCTCCACGCCACAATAGACCTCTGGAGCCAGTCCACTTTGGGGTTATGCCGGTCCAGTGGTGAATGAAATGGTGGGGAGTTCTTGACCGTTGAGGGCGTGGATGGAAATCCTGTGGGTGAGTGGTTTGATAGGGACTTGGAACCTGTGCACGAAAGTGTAGTCCATGAAATTACCCTCAGCCCCTGAGTCCAGTAGTGCTTGACAGTCGTGTGAATGTGTTGACCATCTCAGTCTTACCGGGAGGAGTGTAGATGTAGACGAGAGCTTCTCGGCGGAGATCCCACCCGACAGTAGCCTCTTCGGGTTAGGTCCCTTCACTGGGCAGGTGTTCAAATAATGGCCTGCCGCGCCGCAGTAGAGACAGAGCCCCTGGGATCTCCGCCTTTCCCTCTCCTCCCGGGAAAGCCGAGCTCGCCCCACCTGCATGGGCTCGTGATCGTAGGTAGGGCTAACCGCGTCCCCGCCACTGAACTGCTGGCTCTCAGCTTCTCCAGGGACTCGACTAAGAGAAATGCGTCGCTCGACTCTGGACAGCCGTGCATCTACTCTTAGAGCCAGCTCGATGAGTCCATTGAGCGTCGTAGGGAGGTCCAGGGCGTAGATCTCCTTCTGGACGTGGTCAGCCAGCCCATGCAGGAACATGTCCCACTGCGCCTCCTCGTTCCAGTGACACTCTGCTGCTAAGGTACGGAATTTGATGGAATAGTCTGACACTGATCTCTCCCCTTGATGAAGGTCGGCGAGTATTCTAGCCGCCTCTTTCCTGGCAACGGCACGGTCGAATACTCGCCTCATCTCAGCGGAGAGTGCCTGGAACGAGTCACAGCAGGGGTCTTGGTTCTCCCACACCGCCGTTCCCCATAATTCCGCTCTCCCAGTCAGCAGGATCAGAACAAAAGCGATCTTTGTTCGCTCTGTACAGAAGGTTCATGGTTGAAGTGAAAAATGCATGGAGCATCGTGTCAGAAAAGCTCTGCAATAACTTGGATCTCCGGAGTACGATTCAGGAACTGGTAGGCGGGGTTCTGACTGGAAGAGGGTCTCAGGTGGTGTGGGGGGAACGGGCGGCGCGGGTGGCGCAGTGGGAGCTCGCAGAAGTTGGAATTGCTGGGTGAGCTCAGACACCTGCGCCACGAGAGACTGAACTGCACGGCCCGTGTCGTTCAAACTCTCCTCCTGGGAATTCATCCGATGAATGCTGCTGTTGAAGAATGCCTCCAGGGAAATCTGCGAATCACTCACTGCTTCCATTGAGGGTCAGATCGTTCTATCACGACAGAAGGCGAGGAAGCAAGCGCGAGTGTAATCAAACAGCTCTTTATTATAAAATGTAAAGTTCGTAAGACTTGAGTCAGGTGATGATGAGTGGCGCAGGGAACTCGATGGCCAAACACAGAAAGCAGGTGGTGAGTGGTGAAGTGCGCCGATGAAGATGGTGAATCCAGATGAGGAATGAAGAACAATGGAGACATCAAACAGGAACACCAACTCACGACACCAAAGCACGGAACAGGAACGCCAACACAGGATCAGAGGACACAACACATCACGGGGAATACAACAACGATCTGACAGTGGAGAGGAGAAACCAGTGAGTATTTAAGGATGAGTTGATGAGCTTCAGCTGGTGCTGCTACTGACAATCAGCTGTGCTGCTGATCAGTGGTAACGATCCGGTCACGCCCACACACACACACACACACACACACACACACACACACACACAACAACAGATGCACGAGACAAGAAGGAAACAATGAATCTGTGAATCGTGACAAACTCAACATGTTTAGTTTCAGCTTGTGTAAAAACTAAAGTGGTACAGGGCAACGGGTTAACACGCGATTTGCGAGTAAAGTCAACTAATTCGGGTTAAGAGTGTAGTAATAGTAATAGTAATTCATCCTAAATAGTATGTGTGATTAGAATAAGTGTGTCCCAAAGCATAGTATGTTGAAAAGAGCATGTCAAAAGTCTCCGGATGGTCTATTATTTCCGGTAGATTTTTGATTGTGAAAAAGTGTTACATAACTACAAAACATGGCAGATATGCGCAACCGACAGTGAGAGATTTAGATAAAGGTTTGAATGACTAATCAAAGTTTAACCTGATAAAAAATATATTTAATGTTATCCATGTTATATTCATATATTAGAAAATTTTATTAAATTAAATGTAGAGGATTTTAACTGTGACAAAATGATTAACAGGCCAGTTTACTGTGACAGGATGCAACAGAGAGCAACAAATTCTAAAACACCATTTTAGACGTAGAGAGGCTTGAGCCATTGATAGCAGAGTAATGCATTTATTAATGCAGTAATTAGAGAGAGAGAGAGAGAGAGAGAGAGAGAGAGAGAAGTTAAGCATTATATGAATTATCTGAATCTGTAGCTATGTTTCCATCCAAAGTTGTGAATTTAACTAAATGTGCAAAATTTAAATATCGCATAAAACATGTGCGAATAAAGCATGCAGCGTTTCCATTCAGTGAGCTGCAGAGAACAAAAACCGTCACCTCTTAATAAACTGTCTCTAAATAGCAGAAATAAATAAAAAAAATGAAAGTTACTGCAGTAGGAGAAGGCATTGTATATAGGATAATAATCTTCCGCATATAATAAATTACTTACGCCCCAGAGCGCGCAGACAAAACAATAAACCCGGTCATGTTATTGTGATGGATTTTTTTAATGAATAAAATAAACTGTATATCAAACTAATCATAACTCTAACATCTAACATTCTAACATATAAACCTTACTTTCCCTTTTTAGGCCTAACAATTCTTGGTTACACTTTATTTTAAGGTGTCATTGTTACAATGTAATTATATATTTAAGTACTGAGTAATATTAAGCAATACATGTACTTACTATAGGGTTAGGGTTGGATTAGGATTTGGTTGAGGGTTAGTTGCATGTAATTTACATAATTTACTACTATGGTAAACAGCAGGTTTATACACTGTAGCGGAGCCATAGCCCATTGGCCGCTCATTTAATTACTGTGATGTTTTACACCTTTCACAGACCTCACTACATTCTCCATAGTCTGTAGCAATGAAAGGAAGGGGCGGGCTTTCAACCATGCCACACCCCAGGAGGCATAAAATGCAGGTTTATATATTGTAGCGGAGCAATCGCTCATTTACTGATTGTGATTTTACATTTACATTTTACATTTATTCATTTAGCTGACGCTTTTATCCAAAGCGACTTACAAATGAGAACAATAGAAGCAGTTAAAACTAACAGTAGGACAACAATATGCAAGTGCTATGACCCTTCAGTACATGTTATTTATTTATTTATTTTAAATAATAGAATAGAATAGAATAGAATAGAAGAAAAAGTGTTAGTATTACTGGATCAAGTGCTGTCGAAAAGATGCGTCTTCAGCCGTTTCTTGAAAGTGGCTACGGACTCAGCAGCTCTGGTTGAGTTAGGCAGATTATTCCACCAGCAGGGAAAAGTCATGGTAAAGGTCAGAGAAAGAGATTTTGTGCCTCTTTGAGATGGCACCACACGACGTTGTTCGCTTGCGAGTGCAAGTTTCTGGATGGTACATAAGTCTGAAGTAATGAGTTTAAGTAAAAGGGAGCAGAGCCAGTGGTTGTTCTGTAGGCAAACGTCAGTGACTTGAATCTGATGCGAGCGGCAACTGGCAACCAGTGCAATTTTGTGAGGAGAGGAGTGACATGCTTTTTTGGCTCGTTAAAGACCACTCTGGCAGCAGCATTCTGGATCAGTTGCAGAGGTTTGACAGTGCAAGCTGGAAGACCAGCCAGGAGAGCATTACAATAGTCCAGTCTGGATAGAACAAGCGCTTGGACAAGGAGTTGTGTAGCATGTTCTGATAGGAAGGGCCGGATCCTCCTAATGTTGTACAAGGCAAATCTACACGAGTTCTAGCAATGTGGTCTGTGAAGTTCAATTGATCATCAATTACAACTCCAAGGTTCCTGGCTGACCTTGATGGAGTTATGGATGACGAGCCTAGCTGAATGGTGAAGTTGTAATGAAGTGTTGGGTTGGCCGGGACCACAAGTAGCTCTGTCTTCGCAAGGTTTAGTTGAAGGTGGTGGTCCTTCATCCAGCCAGAAATGTCTGACAGGCAGGCTGAGATACGATCAGCTACCATTGGATCGTCAGGCTGGAATGAGAGGTAGAGTTGTGTATCATCAGCGTAGCAGTGATAGGAAAAAACATGTTTCAAAATAGCACCATGAATCAAAGACAAGCGGTCAGTCGGTGGATACGACAAGAGCGTGCAAGTTTTTTTTTTCTTAATATCCAGTTCTCCTGTTGTTTAGTTTACTATTTGACACAAGATAAGGCTATTTTTGATTCTCTGCTTATTTAAAAATTTTACCTTCTCATAAATCTGTATTTTATTTAGATGCATTCCTACTTTAAAGGTGCCCTAGAATTTGAAATTGAATTTATCTTGGCATAGTTAAATAACAAGAGTTCAGTACATGTACATGACATACAGTGAGTGTCAAACACCATTGTTTTCTCCTTCTTATTTAAATCTCGTTTTTGAAAAACACCCCTGAAAAATAGGCGAATCTCCACATAACACCGACTGTGATGCAACAGTCGGGATCATTAATATGCACGCCTCCAAAAATTTGCATATGCCAGCCCATGTTCAATGCCAGGCGGAACTGCGCCCTCCCAGGAATCTATAACGTTACCTAGGCTACTTTCACTTTTAAAAATTCATCATAACCGTGCGCGCGCGATCTGCTTGCAGTCGTCGAGATGGATGCATGTGTGTGGGAGAAATTTGGAGTTATCTGAAGAAAATATTGTGAAAGGCTTATTTGCTGCATGCATTTTCGTGTTGGATAGCCGCAAATGTGGAACTTCATCGCCGAGGAAGCACGCAGATAACTGTGGTAACAAAGCAAGCAGTTCTATCGAACAGTATTTTTCAAATGTAACACTGTTAAGTATGTGTGGTGTGCAGGGCGTGTTTGAAACCAAAATTGTCAGATGTAGGCTAGACGAAATTGCGTGGCATATAGTGTTGTAGCCGCGTCTGTTCTATTGATAAAATGTGATAAGGCTACTCAGTTTAGTGGTAACGTTAGCCATGTTCTTCATGTAGCCTACCGGCCTTTTTACAGCTTCAGCTGAAGTTGTCCTTGTGTTAATTGTCGTGTAATAACTTCTGTATGACCTGGCAATAAACATTTTTGTAATTGTGTCTATAATGTGATTGGCTAAACTTTATTTCGGGTGCGGGTCGGGTGTCGGTTCTATTTTAAGCGGGTCGGGTCGGGTGCAGATTTTAATTAGTGCTGCTGTCGGAAAACGGGTCGGATGCGGTTTGAAGCACTGCGGGTACGGGCGGGTGCGGATTTACAAAATAGGACCCGTGCAGGACTCTGATGTACGGTTGAACGCCTAATCTCTCCATTGTCACGCTGGACATCAGGGACCTGTTTGCTGTCACTCTGAGCTACTGTAATGAGCCTGCAGTGAAACAGCCAATCAGAGCAGAACTCCTCATTACTATTCATGACCATTCCAAATAAGGTAAAAACAGACCATTTCATTCTAGGGCCAATTTCTAGGGTTGAAAATGGACCTGTAAAACCATATCTGGACATTTTAAATGCCCTTAAATAAGCCATACCCTCTATGTAGATATCAGAGACACACCTTTAAATAACAGCCGCGTCTGAAAATTATTGCAGTTTGAATTTTATTACACTTAAGTGTAGCACTGTCCAACAGCTAGTTCGATTCCTTCCATTTTCGTATTATTTGCTTTTGCTGTGCTAATTGCTGGGCCGAGACAGCTGTCCTCACTCAAGCGTTGAAAGCATTATATCTATGTAGTTTGCGCACTGTCACAGAAGTGTCAGCGGAAGCGTTCAGCTCGCGTGTGAAGACCATCGACTCTACCTGTGCGACTCCACCAAGCAAGGTCACCAGTAAGGCACTTGAGTATCTTCTTCTCCCTTTCCTTTCACACTTTTATCTTATTTACCCTTACTCAACATGTGCTTTCAATACATTCTTGTTGTCTCTCCACAACGCTTTTTCATCACGCACAGACAGAAGGCAGCGCAATACTGCTAATCTGCGTCCCATTCTCTTATCCTCACACACACACCTCTCTCTCTTTATGTGGGTCTATAGAATTGTCAGTCAGCAGTCAATAAAGCTGACTTTATTCCAGCCTTTGCATCTCATTCTACTCTTAGCACGCATGCGCCGACGAGAGTGGCAGCTGTTTTCAGTAGCTCCGTTTGTTGTGTCTTTTTAGTCTTTTATAACTTCTTTTTCTTTGCAAACTTTTTATCTTTTTTACGCAGCGTGTAGATATTTGTATATCCTATGGATATGGCTATTAGTAGTCTGCAATACAGCGGTAAAAATCTAATTTATTTGAGGGAAGAACTGCTTGAATTAAGGGCAATGGGACACGCCGGACATACCGGCACATTTCATTCGATCCCGGAGGAACTAAGGCGACAATACCGGGGATGCAGAGCGGGAGCTAAAGTCAAGGCTAGACGCATGGAGAAGCGATGCAGGTTTAAGCTGCCCGTTCCTTCGTGTGTGATGGGGAATGTGAATTCACTGGCGAACAAGATGGACAAGATGGCTGCCCTGGTGAGGAATGTGAAGTTATATAGGGAGTGCAGCCTACTATGCTTCACGGAGACATGGCTCACAAGCAATATCCCGGACACTAACCTGGAGCTAACCGGCTTTTTAACTGTGAGGGCGGACAGAGACCCTATACAAAGCGGCAAAAACAAAGGTGGGGGGCTTGCACTCTTTGTCAACACTAAATGGTGCAACCCAGGACATGTGACGGTGAAGGAAATTATCTGCTGCCCAGACATTGAACTGTTAGCGGTGAGTCTTCGTCCGTATTATATGCCGAGGGAGTTATCGCACGCCATTGTTGTTTGTGTTTACATCCCCCCACGTGCTCTGGCTGAAACCGCATATGACGTCATCCACTCTACTATCGCAAGGCTTCTGGTTCGGCACCCTGAAGCCTTCATTGCGATTTCACGGGATTTTAATCATGTTACACTTGACTCAACTTTGTCTGCTTTTTATCAGTTTGTAAACTGCCCTACACGGAAGAACAGAACAATCGACCTCATGTATGCAATGTCAGAGACGCATACACTGCCACTCCACTGCCACCGCTGGGGAGATCAGATCACAACCTTGTCTTCCTACAACCACAGTACATTCCACTTGTCCGCAGACAACCTACCACCACATGCTCCTTCAGGAAATGGTCTCCTGAGGCAGAGGAGGCGCTGAGAGACTGCTTCGAGTCAACCGATTGGAATGTTCTGCAGGAATCATATGGCGATGATATTGAGGGGGTCACAAACTGCACTACTGACTACCTGAATTTCTGTATGGACATTGTAGTTCCCACAAGAACTGTATGCTGCTTTCCAAATAATAAACCTTGGATCACCAGTGATGTCAAGAATCTCCTCAATAAAAAGAAGAGAGCGTTTAAAGAGGGGGACCAGGCGAAGCTGAGGTGCGTACAGGGGGAACTCAAGATCAAGCTGAAAGAGGCAAAGGAGGAATACAGAAAGAAGGTAGAGCAGAAGTTGCAGCAGAACAGCATGAAGGAGGTCTGGGAGGGCATGAAAATTATTACTGGCTGCAAGAAGAAGAGTAGCATAGTGGAAGGGGATGTTGTGAGAGCAAACCAGCTCAACCAGTTCTACAACAGGTTTGATTGCCCTGTTACCGCTGCAATGGCTTGCCCAACCCCCACACCGCACCCCCCACCTACCTTAATCTGTTCACAGCATGCCCCCCCACCCTCTCGCTCATCTCGATCAACTGTACCCCTCCCCTATGCATGCACTTCGGCCTATAGTCTTCAGCCAGCATTCACTGATGCTCCACTCCCTCCAATACTCAATAAAGGGACCCCACTTCCTCCCATCATCACGGCGTATCAGGTCAGAGGAGAGCTGAGTAGACTTCGCCCAGGGAAAGCGGCTGGCCCAGACCGAGTGTGTCCCAGACTGCTCAAAGCCTGTGCGGCGGAATTGGCGGAGCCTCTACAGCATGTCTTCAACCTTAGCCTCCGTCTGGGGAAGGTACCAGCACTGTGGAAGACATCATGTCTTATCCCAGTTCCTAAGAAACTGCTTCCCAGTGAGCTAAATGACTTTAGGCCAGTCGCTCTGACTTCACACATGATGAAGACGATGGAACGACTGCTACTTCGCATCCTGAGACCACAAGTCAGCCACTCACTTGACCGGCTTCAGTTTGCATACCAGGAGAAGGTGGGCGTGGATGATGCCATCATATACCTACTGCACAGAGTGCATTCTCATCTGGACAAGGGGAAAAGTGCTGTGAGAATTATGTTCTTTGAATTTTCTAGCGCCTTTAACACCATTCAGCCTGCCAGATTGAGGGATAAGCTGGTGCAGATGGGGGTTGATGCTCACCTGGTATCCTGGATAATAGACTACCTGACGGAGAGACCACAGTTCGTAAGGCTGAAGGACTGCTTCTCGGAGACTGTGGTATGTAGCACTGGAGCGCCTCAGGGGACTGTGCTTTCACCGTTCCTGTTCACCCTGTACACTTCTGACTTCAGCTACAACTCAGAGTCATGCCACATGCAGAAGCTTTCGGATGACACAGCAATTGTGGGGTGTATTAGGGATGGACAGGAGTTCGAGTACAGGAACCTGGTTAATGACTTTGTGCAATGGTGCAGGCTCAACCATCTGCAGCTGAATGCAACAAAGACCAAAGAGTTGGTGGTGGATTTTAGGAGATCGAAGCCATACATGCAACCAGTCTCCATTGAGGGGGTCAATGTGGAGGTGGTCAGCATATATAAGTACCTGGGGGTACACTTGGACAATAAGCTGGACTGGTCAGCCAACTCGGATGCGCTGTATCGGAAAGGGCAAAGTCGGCTCTATTTCCTGAGGAGACTGCGGTCATTCAATATCTGCAGTAAGCTACTCAGGATGTTTTACCAGTCAGTCATTGCCAGTGTCCTGTTTTTTTGCTGTGGTGTGCTGGGGAGGCAGTACTAAGAAGAGAGATGCTGGGCGACTGAACAGACTGGTAAAGAAAGCTGGCTCTGTTGTCGGCATTGAGATAGAGTCACTCACAGCTACTGCAGAGAAACGGACAATGAGCAGGATGCTGGCGATCATGGACAATGACCGCCACCCACTACATAGCACGTTCATTAAACAGACGAGCAGGTTCAGTAGCAGACTTCTGTCACTGTCATGCTCTACACCTGTCTGTGTATACTGCTCTATAGCCAGCCATTAGTTAATATTCATAGTCATAGTTCATATTTTTTAATACATTTATATATATATATATATATATATATATATATATATATACTTTTATCTTTGTGTGATGTATGTGGATGTGTGCTGTCTAAGCTATGGGATGCCTTAAATTTCCTTCGGGATGAATAAAAAGTATCTATCTATCTATCTATCTATCTATCTATCTATCTATCTATCTATCTATCTATCTATCTATCTAGTATCTTGGGCTTGACTGAGACCTGGATTCGTCTAGAAGACTCAGCAACCCCTGCTCTCTCTAAAAACGTATCTTTCTCTCACACCCCTCGCCAGTCTGGGAGGGGTGGGGGTACAGGTCTTCTCATTTCTAACAATTGGAAATACTCAACAATCTCTTCTATATGCAATAACAACTCGTTTGAATATCATGCTATTACACTTACAACTCCCAGTAAGATCCATACTGTAGTCATATATCGCCCCCCAGGTCAAATGGGAAGCTTTGAAGAGGAGCTGGATGTGCTGCTGTCCTCTTTCTCTGAGGACGGCACCCCACTTGTAGTCTTGGGTATTTTCAACATTCATCTAGAGAAACCGTATGCAACAGACTTCATCTCTCTCCTGTTTCAGATAATTTCCTCATTACTTTCAATCTACAACTTTCTACCTGTGCACCACCAACCCCCCTACCAGTCACTTTCAGACGAAACCTGCACTCACTTTCTCCCTCCCATCTTTCCTCTGCTGTGTCATCTTCTCTTCCCTCACCCTCATAATTCTCATCTCTGGATGTTGCAATGGAAAAATTTGATTTTCATTGATCTTCAACAGATATTGTAATGCAAGTCACATGTTTCTATGTTCATATTGTGGTATGTGAACAGGAGATATATGTATGTTTGCATACTTGTGGAAGTGGCTGAGTGTGACACTTTAGGAACATATGGGACAGGACCTTTGACCCTAGTATTGACTTTTGGTGGTTCTAATGGCGCTTTTCCATTACCAGTACCAGCTCAACTCGTCTCGTCTCGTCTCGTCTCGGCTCGCTTTTCGCTCCGTTTTCCATTGCAGATAGTACCTCCACAATAGTACCAGGTCGTCATAGCGACGCTGCAGGAAACTGCCGTGACTTAATCTTCTACGCGACACACACCCGCTACCCACACACACAGGACAATGGAGGAAATCGAGTGTATGCTGTTTTTGGATGTTTTTGTTTTTGTTTTTGTTTTTTATTCAGGATACTCCGTCTGGCGCGTGCAATGATGACGCAGTGAATAGTGACGATTCTCTCTGACCAATCAGCAGTCTGCCGTGTTTTCACGTCACATTTTAGTATCGCCTCAGCTCGCTCAGAACCTCGCCGGAGGTGGTACGAAAAAAAGTACCTGGAAGCAGGTACAGGTACAACTTTTACACAGTGGAAAACCAAACAAAGGCGAGTCGAGCCGAGCCGAGGCGAGCTGGTACTGTGTAGTGGAAAAGCGCCATAAGTGTCAACTAAGTGATCAGCTAAGTGATAAATAGAAACAATGGGTCTCTAATCTCTGGAATGCAGGGAAAGAAGCCTGCTGAAGAAAGGCCTAAGAAAAGGGTATAAAGGCTGCCCATCTCTTCCTGTCTGTGTCACACTCACTCCATAGCTTAACTTCTGTGTGGTTGACTGGGCCTATTCTTGCAAGAATAAATACTTTTTAAAAGACTATTTGATTCAGAGTGTCTCTTACGCAGTGATGATGCTTTAATAGAATTTTTGCCACAACAATGTGAGTACCGCAACGGATACCTTATGTTCCATTTTAACTTCTTCTCTAGACAATATCTGCCCTCTCTCCTCCAGGCCTGCACGCACTACTCCCTCTAACCCCTGGTTATCTGAGGTTCTTCATGAACACCGGACCGAACTCAGGGCAGCGGAGAGGAAATGGCGCAAATCAAAAGACACATCTGACCTGAGTATGTATCAATCTCTCCTCTCTTACTTTTCTGCTGATGTTCATGCCGCAAAATCTTCATATTTCTACAAGATCAACAGCTCCTCCAACACACGATCACTCTTCAAGACATTCAACTCTCTCCTCTGTCCACCTCCACCACCACCCACCTCCTCTTTAACTGCTGATGATTTTGCTAACTTCTTCACCAACAAAACAACAACTATCAGCAATCAGTTCTCAGATCCACATACGCAAGAATCCAGACCAACCTCTCCCACAGCCAATAACCTTCTCTCCTCCTTCTCTCCACTAACCGAGGAAGATGTATCTAAACTTATCCTCTCCAGTCATCCTACCACCTGCCCTCTAGACCCCATCCCCTCACACCTTCTACAAGCCATCTCTCCCACATTTCTACCAGCACTCGCACACATCATCATCTCATCCCTCCATACTGGCATTTTCCCTACTGCATTCAAGCAGGCTTGGGTAACTCCACTTAAAAAAAACAACATTAAACACAAATATTCCTTTCATAGGTAAGATCATTGAAAAAGTTGTCTTCAATCAGCTGAACAAATTCTTAAGCTCGAATGGATACTTTGACAATTTTCAAACTGGTTTCTGACTGCATCACAGCACAGAAAGCTCATAAAGATAATACATGGTATTTGCTTAAATACTGATACAGGCAAATTATCAGTGCTGGCACTACTCGACCTCAGTGCTGCATTTTACACTGTCAATCATAACATACTTCTTGACAGGCTGGAAAACTGGGTGGGGCTTTGTGGGATAGTCTTAAAATGGTTTAGGTCATACCTAGGAGGGAGAGTTTATTATGTGAGTATAGGAGACCATAAGTCTGAGTGGACATCCATGACATGCAGAGTCCCTCAAGGCTCAATTCTTGCGCCACTCCTATTCAACCTGTATATGCTCCCACTGAGCCAAATAATGAAAAAGAACCAAATTGCCTACCACAGCTATGCAGATGACACACAGATCTACTTAGCCCTATTGCTTAACGATTACAGCCCCATTGACTCCCTGTGACAATGCACTGATGAAGTCAACAGTTGGATGTGCCAAAACTTAAACAAAGACAAAACTGAAGTCATTGCGTTTGGAAACAAAGATGAAGTTCTCAAGGTGAATGCATTCCTTCACTCTAGGGGTCAAACAACTAAAAATCAAGTCAGGAATCTTGGTGTGACTCTACAGTCAGACCTTAGTTTCAGTAGTCATGTCAAAGCAATTACTAAATCAGCATACTATCACCTGAAAAATATTGCAAGAATTAGATGCTTTGTTTCCAGTCAAGACTTGCATGCTTTCATCACCAGCAGGGTGGATTATTATAATGGACTCCTCACTGGCCTTCACAAAAAGACCATAAGACAGTTGCAGCTCATACAGAACGATGCTGCCAGGATTCTGAGCAGAACCAGAAAATATGAATATATCACACCAGTCCTCAGGTCTTTACACTGGCTCCCAGTTACATTTAGGATTGATTTTAAAGTATTATCACTGGTATATAAATCACTCAATGGCCTAGGACCTCAACACATTGCAGATATGCTCACTGAATATAAACCCAACAGATCACTCAGATCATTAGGATCACATCAGCTAGAAATACCAAGGATTCACTCTAAGCAAGGTGAGTCCACTTTGAGCTATTATGCCAGTGCAGCTGGAACCACCTTCCAGAAGAGATCAGATGTGCTCCTACAGTAGTCAAATTCAAATCCAGACTCAAAACACATCTGTTCTGCAGGGGTCTCTTCTGACAGGGGTCTGGCGACAGAGGGGGACGAGAGTGGCGAGGCGGAGCGTCGCATACTGTCATCTGCGGCCAGCAGCCAAGACCATTGTGAGACCAGCAGCTGGTCCTTCCCTGGTCTCCTCTGTCAGGACGCGGCATATGACCATGCCCCCACACCAGGATGCTCCGCCTCCCATGTCTGGGCCGGTCATTCCGCCTCGCTGCCCCATCATGGGTACGTCTGTGGTTCGCATGACCCCACTGGTTCAGTTTTTGGGAGCCTGGCTAAAGCTTCCCAATCTGTCCCTCTGGGTCGCAAGAAACATCACGCTATGCGATTCAGTTTGCACGGTCTCCTCCGCTATACCACGCCCCTGTCATGCGTGCAGAGGTCGCTACCCTACTGGCGAAGGGTGCGATCAAGATCGTCCCTCAAGCCGAAATGAAGTCTGGCTTCTACAGTTCCTACTTCATTGTACCCCAAAAAAACGGTGGGTTACGACCAATCCTGGACCTGCGGGTCTTGAACCGAACCCTTCCATTCAAGATGTTGACAGCCAAACGTATTTTCGAATGTGTTCATCCTCTGGATTGGTTTGCAGTGATCGACCTGAAGGACGCGTACTTCCGTGTCTCTATTATTCCTCGACACAGATCATTTCTACGTTTTTCTTTCGAGGCGCAGGCATACCAATACACGGTTCTTCCATTCGGGTTAGCCCTGTCCCCTCGCGTCTTCACGAAAGTTGTCGAGGCAGCCCTTGTGCCACTCCAGCAACACGGGGTTCGCATCCTGAACTATCTCGATGACTGGCTGATCCTTGCTTACTCTCGAGACCAGGTTTGCGAACACAGGGATCTGGTGCTCCGGGCCCCTCGCCTGTTTGGGCCTTTGGGTCAACTGGGAAAAGAGCAAACTCTCCAAACTCTGTGCAGAGGATCTCAGTATGGAAATCGACTCGGTCGCCATGTGCGCACAGCTTACGAGCGAATGCGCGTAGTCACTGCTGAATTGCCTGAGTCAAATCAAGGGCAAGAATGCGGTTCCACTGAAGTTATTTCAGAGGCTCCTGGGGCATGTGGCATCCGCAGCGGCAGCCACACCGGACTGTTTCATATGAGACCACTTCAGCACTGGCTTCGCGATCGAGTCCCGAGATGGGCATGGCAACAGGGTACGCTCCAAATACCAGTTACAAACCTTCACCCAGTGGACAAACCTCTCCTTTCTATGAGCCGGAGTTCCCTTAGAATGAGTTTCCAGGCATGTTGTTGTCTCAACAGATGCCTCCACACGCCTATGCTTTGAAGTGGAACCTTTTCGTCACCTAATGTTCTTCTCACTGAGAAAACCCCAGAAAATGCGCGATAGGGCCCATGCTCTCCTTCTTCAAAGAAGGGTTGGAATGAAGGCTGTCTCCTTCCACCCTGAAGGTTTACGTGGCTGCCATCTCTGCGCACCATGACCTTGTGGAGTCAAAAACGGTGGGACAGCATGACCTGGTCGTCAGGTTCCTCAGGGGGGCGAGGAGACTGAATCCTCCTCGCTCTCCTCTTATACCCTCTTGGGACCTTGCAGTGGTCTCAGCCCTGCAGAGAGCTCCCTTTGAGCCATTGCGATCAGTGGATGTTCCTGTCAATGAAGACAGTGCTCCTGGTCACTTTGGCTTCCATCAAGAGGGTAGGGGACCTGCAGGCATTTTCAACGAAGTGTGCCTGGAATTCGGGCTGGCTAACTCTCAAGTGATCTTGAGACCCCGCCCTGGATACATGCCCAAGGTCCCCACTCTCCTTTCAGGGATCAGGTGGTGAACCTGCAAGCGCTGCCCTTGGAGGCAGACCCAGCCTTGGCACTGCTCTGTCCAGTACGTGCCCTCCGTGCTTACGTAGACAGAACGCAGTGTTTCAGGACCTCAGACCAGCTCTTTGTCTGTTATGGTGGGAAGCTGAAGGGAAAGGCTCTCTCCAAACAAAGGTTGTCTCACTGGATAGTGGACGCCATTGTCTTGGCTCACCAATCGCAAGGTCGACCATGCCCCCTTGGGGTGAGGGCTCACTCCACCCGGAGTGTAGCTTCCTCCTGGGTTTTAGCGCATACAGACATCTGTAGAGCTGCAGGCTGGGCAACACCCAACACTTTCGCAAGATTCTATAATCTCTGCGTAGAGCCAGTGTCCTCTCATGTACTCGCTTCCACTAGCCGGTAAGCAGGACCTGCTCGGTGTCATCGCTTGCTGCACCATTCCACTCCACGGACTGGATATACGTGCATCCGGTTGGTCAGCCCTCTAGGGGTGTAACGATTTCAAACCGAACCGAAAAACCGCGATACACCACCCACGATACGTATCGCGATACTTTCATGGCGTACTAAGGATGCCCCAACCCCTGCTGCCCCGGCCCAGCCCCGGCTCAATGGACCTCATATCTTATGTGTACACAACGAATACAGCGTTATAGCCTAACCACCATTAACACCCTATAATAGCAAGCTCCGTATTTTGTTACTTTCGATAATAAGCAAGGTGTAATCTTTCAAATTCTGTCTATTTGATGACGAAATTCAAACAATAAATGCCGTTTTGGCGCTCTTTGATGTGGCGTGACAGATCACTGTACTAGCTCCTCATTTATAGCGGCAGCGCGGAGCGCGAGTAAACGCGATTCCCTTCCTCAGTTACAGAATAAACATGAATGGACACAGCCTTATATTTACCTCAGGCAAGTCATTCAGTGCCCACAGCTTGTTGGTTCCTAAATGAACTCTTGCACTAAATAAATGCACTATATTAGCCGCCCTATATAATATATTTTACTTAACATGTTAATGATTGATATCTTGATTATTTAATGTAGCCTATGTTTTAAATATCTGTCATGAAAATGACAGCAACTGTGTAAATATTTATATTTCAATAACAAATTAGAGTAGAAAACATAAGTTAATGAGAAAACTGCCTTATGTGCAGTTTACATGTTTTCATACAATGTGTTGAGTGTTGATTATTATATCTAAAAATAAATAGTATCTGAAATTAGGCTAAAAGTCTAGGCTGTTGTTAACCTTTAAGGTTATAGTAATGTGTGGGCTCCCTATATAGTTTACAGCATTAGCAGATCTTTTTTTTTTTATCCTTGCGAAAAGTTTAATTGTAATTGAATTAATTTAAAGACAAAGACAGAATTTGTTCATTAAACCACTGTAAAAAAAAAAGAAGCAATTTTAGCTTTCTAAACCCCCCACCCCACCGAACCGAACCGAACCGAGATGTCAAAACCGTGGAGCGTACCGAACCGTCAGTTTTGAATGAAACTGAACGAAAGGGAACGTTTCGGTTACGTATGTAACCCTCATTCCCCGAGGAGGGCACGGAGACGTTACGTCCCTCTGCCACAACCGCTGGAACGGCCTGGAGTTCAGTCTTGGCTCCTCAGCGGAAAACATGATGCGAGATTGCCGGCGTCCTCCTTTTATACCAACGCGGTCGGGCGGAGTTATGCTATGCAAATTCCGCAGACCCATGGCATTTCCATTGCCATTGGCTCGTTTTCTAGAACTTGAAGGTGATAGGCTTTTAAGTGAAACCCCCATTTCGTCATTCACTGACGTAAAGTCTCCGTTCCCTCCTCAGGGAACGAGGGTTACATACGTAACTGAGACGTTTCATCAATAAACAAGTCATTAATATTAAGTCATAATATCGAAATATTGACTGTTTTTGTTCTATTTTAACAGTGAAATAAACAAAGATCACAGCAGAACCATATTGCGTCTCACAGCAACACTCGTTCATGTTTTCATTACTGAATGATTCAGCCTTTTGAACGAATCGGTTGAGTCAAAGATTCAATGACCCATTCAGGACCCATTCATAAACAACTGCCTCATTCTTAAAGGTATAGTTCACCCAAAAATGAAAATTAGCCCATGATTTACTCACCCTGAAGCCATCCTAGGTGTACATGACATTCTTCTTTCAGACAAATACAATCAGAGTTATATTAAAAAACTGTCCTGGCTTCTCCAAGCTTTATAATCAGAGTGAATGGCTGGAAAAAAATTTGAAGCCCAAAAAAGTGCAACCATCCATTATAAAAGTAATCCATATGGCTCCAGGAGGTTAATAAAGGCCTTCTGAAGTGGAGCCATGCATTTGTGTAAGAAAAATATCCATATTTAAAACTTTCTAAACTGTAATCACTAGCTTCCGACAGATGGCTATACGCATCGATTTACAGTGGAAGACTAACCCTTGACCCGACGCACAATGCACGAACACAGAAGCTCAGAGGAAAGAGCAAAACATTGTAGGAATATTGTCGATATTGACAATATTCCTACATCCTACGTCACGGCGCAAGTCGACTTGCATAGTATGCATACGGTCGTCTGGCGGAAGCTAGTTATTTTAGATTTTAAAGTTATAAATATGGGTATTTTTCTTACAAAAACCCTTGGCTTCGCTTCAGAAGGCCTTTATTCCTGAAGTGGACTGGTGGACATACCTGCAATCAGCATGCCATCAGCTCCCTCAAAATTTACGACATCTGTGGCATTGTGCTGTGTGATAAAACTGCACATTTTAGAGTGACCTTTTATTGTGGCACAAGTCTAAGGCACACCTGTGCAATAATCATGCTGTCTAATCAGCATCTTAATATGCCACACCTGTGAGGTGGATGGATTATCTCGGCAAAAGTAGAAGTGCTCACTTACACAGATTTAGACAGATTTGTGAACAATATTTGAGAGAAATAGGCCTTTTGTGTACATAGAAAAAGTCTTAGATCTTTGAGTGCAGCTCATTAATAAAATGAGGGCAAAAACAAAAGTGTTGCGTTTATAATTTTGTTCAGTGTATTTACAAATGTAATAGTTCTTAAAGAGATAGTTAACCTAAAAATAAAAATTGTCAATGTTTACTCACCACCATTCCAAATCTGAATTTCTTTCTTCTGTGGAACATAAAAGACGATAATTTGAGAAATGAGAAGTGTCTTTTTTTTGGTCCATACAGTATAAGTCAAAGGTTAAACAAAATGGTTGAAATTGAATTGAAATTTATTTGACAAGTTTACAAACTGTACAAAACAATTATCCCACACACTTTAAAAAACTGTCAAGGATAAAAACACAAAGCCATTGGCTTATTTACGTTGCGGCCCCCGATGTTAATAAATGGGAAATCTCAGGCAGAGATAAACATAACACAGGACCTGCTCGAAATGCTGACAGCGAATACAAACCAAAACAAACAAACAAGACTTCAAATGAATACAGGGCAAAAGGCATTTAAATAGACAGGGATAATGATCAAATGAAACAGGACACAGCTGCAACAGATAAACTAATAATGAGCAGAGAGTTCTGGGAAATGAAGTCCGGGAATAACATGGTGGCAGTTAATGATGGTTAAACCTGCTGTAAATGTGTGTAAATCAGTGAGGAATGAGGCTGCCATCTGCTGGTAGTTAAGGGGACCGTAGCTAACAGATGTAACAACATGAGGAAGAGTAGCCCAAATGATAACAGAATTTATAAAGAGTAAATTTACTGCACCCTTGTTCAAAATCAATGTTTTACTGTCAAGTGAATTTCTATGTGACAAAAATGCAATATTAACTTTGTTAACTGCATTTGCTGTCAATTCAATAATATATATTATTATTTTTTCCTGTCCTGTATTATTTGTTCATTTATTTAAACCAATTTAAGGCCATTAATCCCAGCAAAACATTCATGTGGGAACTTGTGAGCCGGATTTTAACCCCAATCCAGCCCTGGATGTCAGTGTTTAACTTTGAAAGCCAAATATTAGAAGTCCTGTTGAAAACAAGAAACATACAGGATTTCAGCCAGGCTTATTTGTAGTTATTCAAATATTTTCATTGCTGTGTAAAGGCAGTCACACTCAGTCACACTTACGCACACGTCGACCATTAACTACCTTAACTTCAGGACTCATTGATGAGCTATAATCTGTACTGTTGGAAGAAAGATGAATGAATAAACAAAGACTTGATACGCATCAATCCTTCTGCTCTCTGCATCTGCACAGGTGGGTTGAAACTCAAAGCCTTATTTACATCAAGTAAATCAGAGAGTAGGGATTCTGCAAGCTGTTCAGCCTTATTACAAGATGGTTATTACAAGTAAAAGTCACTTTAATGAATGAAATGAATCTGACTGGTGTTTCAAGTTAATTAAATAATTAATGCTTGTTATATTTTTAATGTGGCTGTTGTTATTTATTACTATCTTGGTTATTTGTGTAATTCAGATACTTTGATAAAAACAAAGAATATAATACAAACACTTTTTACTAAGTTTACTTTATTTTTACTAAAATGCTTTTCTTGTTCAAGGGTTCAAGAGATGAGTAAAAGATGCTGTGCTTCGCCACCAAAAGAGCTCGATACATCACCTTAAGTGTGAGTGTGATCATCTGTCTATTTATAATCTCTCGACCTTCTGTACAAAGACATATCTTTGGAGCATGTGCATGTGGTCAGTGTGTGCTAGACCTCACTCATGACACCTGGTTCCAACAGCACTATGACCCCTACACCCAACCCTTACTGACTAAGAAAAACAGCAAACTCAGCAACGCCCTCTATTGGTGGTGGCAAGTAAGTGCCTCACCCAAAATATCCACAATGTAGGATTATCTATGCAATATCATTATTGACATTAATTTCAAATTACCTTGAAGAAGGAAATCTAGTGTATTGTATCACTGGAATCCATTGGATTATACTTGTTGTTTTTTTAGCAGAGAAGACAGCTCTGATAATCATGTATGTTCTTCCATAATTTTTGAACAGAAGCTGCAATATAAGAGTAGAGTGAACTACAAAGCAATAGCCGAGATGTTATTTGGCATCTTTCCAAATGAAGAAGATTACTCTGATGCTGGCCCAGGCCGCTGCAGAACCTGTGCTGTAGTGGGGAATTCTGGGAACCTCAAAGGATCCCACTATGGTGCTCTCATTGATGCCCATGATCTTGTTGTTAGGTGAGTGATTTAACTGCATTGAGTTAACAGTGTTAACTGCATGGAGTCTCCATAAACTAGAATAATTATATGATATGTAGTCGTATTGGTCTTCTCTCTACATATAGATCATTCTATAAATAATGTTTACTCCTTAAAAAAAATTATGCATTTTAAATTAATTTGTATTTTATATTTTATTAAATTATGTATTATTAGCATTGCAAGAGATGATGTATAGTAAGTCAAAAACTAAAACAAAATCATTACAATGATTTCTTGGTCTGGGTGTTGTTGTATGCACTATGTATGAAGCATTTACGTTTTACTGTGGAGTGAGTGTCTCTTGGCAGTTCCAACTTTGCATAGAGCTATTTAAATATATTATTTGCACAAAATAGTACATTTAAATAGATGTTATGGGGTGTATGCTTCTAACATACAACGTGTTTCCAAAACACTGAAGTTCTGCAATGATGAAATGCCTCTGAAAACAGAAACAGAGCATAGTTTGGTCTTGATAATGCAGACAAACTGCTGCCAATATCTGAAACTGGAATCCAGCCTCTGAAGGATTGTGGCTGTGATACAATTAGCAGATAAGCTTGAGAGTTGTAATAACAATGTCATAAGCCGCTTTTCCAATGTTGGGCCAGTGAGAGCCAGGGCTAACAACATGCCTTAGACCTCAAGCACTGAGGCCAAAATCAAATTGCGTTTCCACTGTCAGGGCAGTGTTGATACAAATAAACGCCTGTTGTTCTAATGTAACCGGTCCTCCTCGCCTTATCCCTCACCGACCCTGACAATGACATGTTATGGAAGGAAGGTTTGCTGATAAAATTAGATCAGATTGGAATGGGTGGTAGTGGTAGACTATATCATTGGATTAAAAAAATTAAATAATAATAATAATAATAGAAAGAATTATAAAAGTGATGATTGGAGAGTATATATCAGAAAAAGGTTTGATTTAGAATGGGATTCCACAGGGTAGTGTCATAAGTCCATTGTTAATTATTATTATGATTAATGTCCTGTTTGCAACAATAGATATTAATATAGATATATTGTTGTTTGCAGATGATGGAGCTCCTTGGTTTAGAGGAATGTGGATTATATTGTTAATAAAATGCAATCAGCTTTAAATAATATTGATAAATGGTCTTATAAATGGGGATTAAAATTCTCTATGGAGAAAACCAAATATATTTTCTTTACAAATAAAAAGATTTAAATCAAAAAAATTGTGACATGAAGTACACACATAAATAAGATGGAAGACAAATGTAAGATTTTAAATGTAATGAGTTGTGTATCAGGTCTTGAATGGGGGGCTGATAGAATGTCAAATCCACTTAAGAAGGAAGCAACTGACATTGACATACTGGGAAAATTTATATGGTCAGAAGAATAATCATTAGAGAAAAAAGAAAATATTAGAGGCAAGTTGGGAACATTAATAGTTTTGGCTGCATCACTGAAGATTTAGTACAGGATATGAAATTAAACGAGTATAAAGTTATCCTAGCTGTAATATTACCACCAATACCTCTATGGATTTTACCACAACCAAATGTTGTTTTATTCCTATTGGAAGCAAGACAAGAAGGGTCAAAATGCATTAGAGGCAGAGTTAACAAGGGAGTTTATGGACTAAGAACATTATATACAGGTTTTTACAGATGCATCTAAAGATCCAGGGAAAAGTCAGGTGGGGGTTGCATACATCATACCAAGATTGAAAGAGGCAGAAGAAAAAATTAAATCAGATAAAGTTTCAGTGTTTATGGGAGAAATACTAGCAATTTTGATAGTAAAATAAATTAAATGGGATTAAACAAAACTCTCATATGTTCAGATTCAAGCTTGGCCCTGTTAAGACTGGATGCTCAACAGTCTGAAACTAGACAAGATATACTGATGTAGATCCTTCAGATATTATATAATGCAGCAGACAAAATAAGTTTGGGTTCCTGTGCATATTGGAGTATCAGGGAATAAGGAAACAGATAAATAACAAACAAGAAATGACTTTTTTTTAGCTTAATTTACCTTAACTGAACAGCTTCGGAGTCATTGGAATGGTTTTATGACTTTTTTGGGTTGAATAGTGGTCTTCTCGCACCCCCCTTGCGCCTGTGAGCGGAAAAACACCCTTGCAACTTTGCCGGCCTCAGCGTCAGGAAGTATCGCGTGATATCAGGTCTTGCGATGTAACGAGTTGCTTTACGGCACTGCACACATACACTATCTAAACATTTATATGCTAGCCTTCTGTGTATCATACATACCTCAGTGGACATGGCTTTGTGCGTTTGCCGGCTTCTTTGAAAACAAATGCACATGACCACAGGGAGAAGATGGGAGAGGGGAAAGTCGCCAACGAGTTTTGACGACAGTGTTGTCAAATATCTATTTCGAAGCTGTAGTGGGAGCTCTATAGAGAAACCTGCGAGCAAAAAGCTAGTAAACAGCAAAGAAATTGCCAAAACTGCATAGCGCCGCTTTAAATCAATAATAAAAAAAAGGAGATAAATCAAAATTGACAATTTTATTGGGATAATGAACAAAAGGTCAGGTATCTACATTTGATACAACCATTAGGAGGAAGAAGAAGGAATTCAGGTGGGAGGAGGAAAGAAGATTATATTATATCTAGACTGGGACATACAGGCGTCACAATCCCCAGTCACTGTACTATCACCTGTCACCCTCACACTACATTTCCCAGCATCCCTCCTGGACCCCACTTGCACTAAGTCAGCCATCATCACATCTGCCACTGATTATCAACTCCTCAAGAGACACATATAAGCAGCCACTCTCCACTTCACCCATGTCTGCTCTCGTTAAACTGTTAAATCTAGGATTTTTTGTCCTCATGTTTGTGGTCTCGCATTTTGAAAATCTTATACGATTTTAAATATCTTTTGATGTGGCCTCAGCATTACTTGCCCAACCACTTACCTTGAATTACTTACCTGTTGTCACTCTGTCTTCAGTTTTCGTCAGTCTTCTGCTCCTTTTGTCTCACCAGCCAGCTCGTTGCAAGGAAAAGGACTGTTATCATCCCAGCTAAGTGTTTCAAGCCATTCTATGAATTCAGATACTCAACTGTGTGCATTGCTTGCCTCTTTGATGTTCCTGCAAATAAAGATCTGTTTGTGTATATTACCTCAGTTTTGTCTTCTTCTGTTGGTGTAACAGAAGACCTGACCATTAACCGACAACAGCAACCATGGATATCATATCTTTTGACCCAGCAAAAATGTCCATTCAAATTGAATCTGAATACATCCTATCCATTACACAAGATGGTCGCCCAATTGAAGAATATGTTGAGGAATTTCTTGATCTTTCCAACCTGGTACCATGGAATTATGGAACCTTGCAGACATTCTTCTGGGGTGGATAAGATGATCATCTTTATCAACAGATGCCGGTGTCTGCTACCACCTGTTCTCTGGAGGCCTATCTTGATTATGCACTGTGGCTAAGTGGTTCGTCCTTCGCTGTGGGAGAGGTTATCGTCTGCCATGTGGAGGAAACCAACGCCAGCCACCCTCCTCACGACCATGCAATGGCTGCTTTCAATACCATCTTGGTAAGTGCTCTGATTTTTCTTGTCTCAAACAACGCGGACATGTCAGCTATGCTAGCAGACCCACCTATCAAGAAGATTTCCACTCTTCAGGTCCTCATGTCCAGAATCAGTTCCAGATAAATTAAATTCCAGAGGCCAACTCAGAGAGCATTGCACTGTCCATCACGCCCCCAACCAAGAGTCCAGTGATGGTTTCAGCCCCAGACCAAGAGTCCAGTGATGGCTCCAGCCCCTGACCCAAGAGTCCAGTGATGGCTCCAGCCCCTGACCCAAGAGTCCAGTGATGGCTCCAGCCCCTGACCAAGAGTCCACTGATGGCTCCAGCCCCTGATCAAGAATCCAGTGATGGCTCCAGCCCTTGACCAAAAGTCCGGTGATGGCTCCAGCCCCTGACCAAGAATCCGGTGACGGCTCCAGACCCCGATCAGAGTACTGTGATGGCTCCAGCCCCACAGTTCAGTCATTTTAAATATTTTTTCCCCTCCTCTCTCTCTGGGCTGTGAGAGAAATGGGGCTGAAGATGGAGGAGCTGAACAGGCAGCACCATCAGAAGCACAAGGCCTGATAGGTCTGGGGAGGGAAGGAAAATAGTGTGTGATCCATTATCCACAGTAGATGGCGGTAATGCACTATTTCAGAATGCGAGCAATTAATAAAAAAAGAAGAATACCCATGATGCACTGTGAGGGTAATGCAAAAAGAATTCCCCCATCTCGCCAGAAGATGGCGCCCATAGCTGAATCATCCATCCATCCATTTTCCAAACCGTCCAATGTGGGTTCAGCGTAATATCATACAGGTATAAACACCTTTTAAATTAATTATTAAATTGTTTAATTAAGGTTTATACATGCTATTTCATTGACAAAGTTCAAGATAATCTTTTCATTACTACTGGAGCTGCTAGTTTGCTAAGTTTCAAATGATTATTAAACAGCAAGTAGCCGGTGCGTCGGTGTACAAAGTCAATTGCGTTGGGTGCAAGATAGGGCCCACTGTCTGAATTCACTCATTTTAATTTACTCTAAGTGGACTATACTGTAAGTCCTCCCCAAGGGGAAGCAATGGCTTCTGGTGTTCTATGTCAGATCATTTTATAATTATTTGGGTAACACTTTACAATAAGGTTCGTTAGTTAACATTATGAACTGCACACATACAGCATTTACAGTATACGGTGTCGTGCTTACTACTCACACAAGATCTAACAAATTGGCGACGAGGATACTAAGTTTTGCTTAACGTTACTGACTTATCAACCATGTCTGTGCATGTCTCTGCACCGTCAATGTTCCTGGCCTGCCTGGGAGAGCCTACCATGCCATTCGGCATGTGGTTGCGCATGTTCAATAACTATTTGATGGTAATCAATGCAGTGGGCGCTGCATGGCCTGAAGCTCGGAGGAGGGCTACATTACTTCACTGTTTAGGCGCAGAGGGTCAACGGATCTTTTATGCACTGAAAGACATTACAGAAAGCAACTACCCTTGCAACACAATTAGAAGCTGCGGCTGAGCACACAAAGAGAATGATGGCCGACAGAGATGCTCCAGTGCGAGCCGTACAAGTCAAGCCACATCATGAGAGAGGGAAACACCCTTCACGTCCGACTGCTGTCCCCGCAAATTATGCAACAAGAAGGGACATTTTGCTCGTGTGTGCCGTTCAGCCCCAGCGAGTGATGTGCAAGTGCATGACGTCACAGTGCTGTATCTAGAGAACTTTGCCGAAGTACCAACGAAACTACATTGCGAAGTGACTGACAATACTCCTGCTTCACCTGACACCACAGTACAATTCGTTGTGGATACAGGTTCTTCTGTGTCTATATTGCCTCTTCACATTTATAAACACCACTTAAGTGACACACAATAGAGAGCCTAAGTCCCTCCCCTTCCGGTGGAACACCATGGGACCTTAATTCGGAAAAATATTGTATGGTAGTCAATGGCAAGAGACAACAAATATTTTGATCTCGTTTGAATTGTGCCCTGAATTACACATATGATGTTTGTCAATTTAAAATATACATTTTAAGTCAAGAAAGTCGGAGTTTGATGTAAAACTGTTGAGGTATAAGACTGTGAAAATACGTAATTACAAAGACTACAAACCCAAAAGGCACACATGTGACGTCATACCTTTTCTCTCAATGAATGAAGCTAACTTTACTGAAGCTAACGTCTGTCTGTTTCTATAGTCTTACGTTATAATCGTAACGTTACGCCGTCATGCATGAGTGTTTTGTACCAGACTGCACACATACTAGCAACGGATGGTGACGTACATATAGTGCGAGACGAGAGATGTAGTTCATTGAGCGATTTTCACATAAAACTAAATGTTACTCTTCTGTTTTATGACAAACTGCGACTTTCTTGACTTTCATAATTATCTTTTAAATTGACAAACATCATATGTGTAATTCAGGGCACAGTTCAGATGGAATAAAAAGATAAGTTGTCTCTCGCCATTGACTACCATACATATTTTTTCCGACATAAGGTCCCATGAGCCGGAAGTGGAGGGGAGGGACTTAGGCTCTCTATTATCAACACCTGCCATCCGTCTTGTGACTTATACACAGGAATACATACCTGTACTCGGATGCCTGCAAGCACAAGCGTGTGTATCAAGTGCGTCAGCTGCTGCCACGTTCTTCGTTGTGGATAATGGGACTGCTTTGTTAGGCATGGACTTGATTTCTGCCATAAAACTTCAAATAAAGGGTGATAATGTCTGCTCCTCGGTCATGGCCACCAATACCACATCCCTGACAGATACTGAAAAAGGATGTGTAAAGAACTTTGTCCACAAGGTGTAACGGATGACAGACAGGATGTATATGCAACAACGCTCTTTATTGAAAACAAAAAGGTAAGCTGCAATCTAAGTTATATCTGCTGGGTTTGTTTGTTTGCGTGGTAATGTTTTCTCCTCCCCTTACTTATCGTGAGGCGTCCCCAACCCACTCGCGTTGTTTTCAATTACATATAGGCATTGAATATGCAATAATATATGTACCTATATGTAATATGTACCTATAATATACATATAGGTATTACACCGTAACTTCAGTGCGGCAAAAATTTAACGTTGGTAAAACAAAGGCAGAGTGCCTTAACTCCAACTGTAACTTGATTCCAGCATTCTAGAGTGCAGCGGAACAAAGCTAAAAGACCGTAACTGATGTTAAGGGCTTCTGCCTTTGCTTTCCCTCTGCTTTTGGAAGTTATGACAAAAACAACATCTTATTTTTAGCAGAAAAGAACAAAATTGACTCAAGATATTTTTCCACATGATAAAACTGATGTCCATTGTTCCAAAAATGGCAATAACTAATTTTGACCAAAATTGAAGTTAAGGTCTTTTGCCTTTGCACGGCAGTAATGTCTCGGGTAAAATACACTCGGGAGTAGACGGGCGTTCGGATTGGTCAAAAATACGAGATAAGGAATCGGGTTTGATGTTCTTGGAACCCGGGCGGTACGAAAGAGAAAAGTCAAAACGTCCGAAAAAAAGAGCCTGCCTAGAGTTGAGTCTTTTGGCGGTTCTGATATATTCTAGGTTCTTATGATCGGTCCATACGATAAAAGGTACCCCTGACCCTTCTAACCAGTGACGCCACTCCTCCAGTGCTAACTTGACTGCCAACAATTCTCTGTTACCAATGTCATAGTTACGTTCGGCAGGTGATAAACGATGAGACAAAAACGCGCAAGGATGCATCTTGTCGTCTGTGGAAGAACGTTGGGAAAGAACTGCTCCTACCCCCACCTCTGACGCGTCAACCTCCACCACGAACTGACATGATGGATCAGGGGCAACGAGGATGGGAGCCGAAACGAAGCGGCTCTTAAGTTTGGCGAATACAGCTTCCGCTGTATCGGACCACCTGAACGTCGTTCTGGGGGAGGTCAAGGCAGTCAGAGGCGCGGCTAGTTGGCTGAAGTTGCGAATAAAACGCCGATAAAAATTGGCAAACCCCAGAAACCTCTGTAGGGCCTTACGGGAATCTGGACTTGGCCAATCTATCACAGCCTTAACCTTGTCAGGATCCATACGCATTCCCTCAGACGAGACGATGTACCCTAGAAAAGGAACAGACTGTGCATGAAAAACGCATTTCTCCGCCTTGACAAAAAGCCCATTCTCTAGCAACCTCTGAAGCACTCGTCTGACGTGCTGAACGTGTTCCTGGAGAGAAGATGAAAAAATCTATATGTCATCCAGGTAGACATATATGAACTGGTCAACCATATCTCTCAGCACGTCATTGACGAGTGCCTGGAAGACCGCTGGGGAGTTGGACAGCCCGAAGGGCATGACCAAGTATTCAAAGTGCCCCCTGGGGGTATTGAACGTGGTCTTCCATTCATCACCCTTCCTTATGCGAACCAAATGATAAGCGTCACGTAAATCCAATTTTGTGAAGATGGATGCTCCCTGTAACCGCTCGAAGGCTGAAGACATCAGCGGCAAAGGATAAGTATTCTTTACCGTGATGTTGTTCAACCCTCGGTAATCAATGCACGGTCGCAGAGATCCATCCTTTTTCCCCACAAAAAAGAACCCCGCCCCCGCTGGAGATGAGGAAGGTCTGATGAATTTGGATGCTAGAGAATCAGAAATATATTTCTCCATAGCCTCCCTCTCTGGGACAGAAAGTGAATATAACTTGCCTTTAGGCAGAGACTCACCTGGCACTAAGTCTATGGCACAGTCATAGGGACGATGTGGAGGGAGAGAAGCAGCACGAGACTTACTGAACACTTCTCTCAGGTCCTGGTACTCCCCGGACACGTTAGACAAATTCACCGCCTCCTCCTGGAATACAGACACAGGTACAGACGAACACGCAGACACTAGACATGACTCATGACACGTATTACTCCACATGGAAACAGAATTGTGACCCCAATCGACTCTGGGATTATGTAGTGTGAGCCAGGGATGACCGAGTACGACAGGTGCGAGAGGTGAGTTCATGAGGAGGAATGATATTGTCTCTGTGTGGTTGCCAGAAGTGATGAGAGTGATAGGTTCAGTGGTGTGTGAAATGTTAGGAAGTTGTTGTCCATTAAGAGCCTTGACAGAGATCTTGTACGGAAGAGGGGAAACCGGGATGTGAAGATGGTGAGCCAGTTCTGAGTCCATAAAATTACCTTCTGCCCCCGAATCCAGTAAAGCCTTGGTGTCGTGTGTGTGGGTTGCCCACCTTAGTCTTACCGGAAGGAGAGTAGCTGATGATGGTGATGATGAGGTCTTCTCGGCGGAGATCCCACCCGATAGTAGCCTCATTGTTACTACCGGGCTTGATCTTTTAACAGGCACGAGTGGATGAAGTGGCCCGCCTTCCCGCAGTATAGGCACAGTCCTTGGGACCTCCGCCGTTCTCTCTCCTCCCGGGCCGAGCTCTACCCACCTGCATGGGCTCGGGATCACAAACGGGACTGACCGTGTCCAGGTTCTCAGAGCGCGGGTTCTCCATGCCGCGAAACGGAAGGTTCTGTTGGAAGCGACCCATTCTGCTCAGCCGAGCATCCACTCGTAACGCCAACTCAATAAGTCCATTCAGACTGCGTGGAAGGTCCAGCATATAAATTTCCCTCTGGACACGGTCAGCCAACCCATGCAGGAATCTATCCCACTGCGCCTCCTCGTTCCATCGGCACTCTGCAGCCAGGGTGCGGAACCGGATGGAATATTCCGACACCGAGCCATTACCTTGGCGGAGATCGGCGAGTAGTCTGGCCGCCTCCCTACCCGCCACCGCACGATCGAAGACCCTTTTCATCTCATCGGAGAGTGCCTGGAACGAGGTGCAGCATGGGTCTTGATTCTCCCACACTGCCGTTCCCCAGAGAGCCGCTTTGCCGGACAACAGCGTCAGCACAAATGCCACCTTGGTCTGTTCTTGACTGAACGTCAGTGGCTGTAATGAAAAGTGCATAGAACATCGGGTCAAAAATGCTCTACAAAACTCCGGTTCACCTGAATATCCCTCTGGTGTCGGTAGTCTCGGTTCGCGCTGCTGGGGCGGCTCTGGTGGATGGGCTGAACGGGCAGTGTGGGCGGCGCAGTGGGAGCTCTTAGCTGTTGGAGTTGTTGGGTGAGCTCGGACACCTGCTTGAAGCGCTTGAACCGCCCGACCTGTGTTGGAGATGCTCTCCTCTTGGGTGTCCATTCTCGCGATGCTTCAAGTCGCAAACTCGTCCCAATTCGCGGCGCCTGCTACATCCATAATGTGGTCAGATCGTTCTGTAACGGATGACAGACAGGATGTATATGCAACAACGCTCTTTATTGAAAACACACAGATGGTCAGAAACTCAGAACACAGTTGATCGCCAACACAGCGGGACAGGTGGGCGGACACAAACGCTGGTGGTATGGTGACGCAGGGACCTCGGTGGGCAACTGGTGCTGGTGCTGTAATCCAGTGATGATCCCTCGTGAAGTGCTCGGTGATTCCGTGATGAGTGCAGGTAATCCAGGAAGACACGACGAAGACAAGAGAATCCAAAATGGCACAAGGAACACAGGAACAGGCACGGGAAACACACCGGGAAACCACAACGATCTGACAACATGAGACACCAGTTACTGAGCTTATAAAGGGACATACAATTGAAACCAGCTGGCGCTACTGATCACTGATGATCAGTGACCACGCCCACAGACACACACACACACAACAGCACGTTAGACGAGAGAGAGACAGTGAATTCATAAACCGTGACACAAGGCAAAAATTGACCCCACAGTAAAACCTGTGCGTCAGAAATTGCGACGCTTACCTTTTGCATTCCGATCGTCTGTTTCAGCTGAATTAGTGTGGATGCTTCAGCCTGGGTGTCCCCCATCGTTGTTTCTGGGAAGAAAACCGGTGGGATACGAATGTGTGCCAACTTAAGTGAAGTTTACAAAGCCGTCATTATTGACTGTTATCCATTACCACAACTTGATGAAATTCTTACCAGCCTTAGGTGTGACACAATTTTTTTTACTATAGATCTGGCTAATGCATACTATCAGCTTCCCCTGCATGAGGAGTGTAGAGATATTACAGCTTTTATCACTCATGACGGCCTTTTCAGATTTTGCAGGGTTCTGTATGGCCTGGCGTCGGCACCCTCCACTTTCCAAAAGATGATGGCCACCATCCTGGAGGGCGTAGCAGGTTTCAAAAATTACCTGGATGATGTTATCATGTATGGAGAAACAGAAATTGAAAGAGTCTGGGCTGGTGTTAAATGATAAAAATGCAATTTCAAACAGACTTCACTGCGGTTTCTGGGCCATGTAATCATGGAATCCTACCTGTTCGAGTGCATCTGGATGCTGTCCGTGAAGCTCCGCCTCCATCTGATGCAGCGTCTCTGCAATCCTTCCTAGGATTAGTGTCCTGGTACTCAAAATTCCTTCCTGGGTTTGCGACAGTTGTTGCCCCAATGCGTGAGTGCGCTAAAGAAAAAGGACAATTTTTTGGACGCCTGCTGCTCAAAGCAGTTTTGAGAACATTAAACAAATGCTTGTGTCCAGTCCGGCCCTTGCCATTTATGACCCCACAGTTCATTCAGTCATTTCAACGGATGCCAGTGACTACAGGTTAGGTGCAGTGTTCGCCCAAGTGCAATCAGACAGAACAGAAAAACCAGTGGCTTTAGCTTCCCGCACACTCACTGATGCTGAAAAAAAATATTCTATAGTGGAGAAGGAGGCTCTGGCATGTGTGTGGGCTACTGAAAAATGGTGAACGTATGTGTGGGGCCATCGCTTTACACTTTGCACAGATCACCAGGCACTCACCACCTCACCAGGCACTCACCACCTTACTGACTATAAAAGGCATGGGGAGAGCCGGAATGCGGATTGCTCGTTGGGCAGCACGTCTGCTTTGTTTTGATTATGACGTTGTCTATCGGTCGGGTTCCCAGAACCACATAGCAGACTGTTTGTCTCGTCTTCCCATACCGGCACCTGCTGACTCCTCTGCTGATTTAGTGCCTGAAATAGTTGCATTAATTTTCCTCAACATTATGTTCTCTTTCAGTGACTGATTTTGAAACTGCCTGTGCCTGTTGTCCTGAACTGGAAATGCTGCGAAAGCAAATTACACATGGCTGGCCATATATGCATTCCCTGCCAGTCCAACGACAAATCTAGCACCTCTGCAGCCATTTCAGTTTCCTGAGGGTCCGTGGAAAAAACTGGATCTGGATATAGTCGGACCATTTGAAACAGCCACCCCTGGTTGCAGATATGCTATAACGCTCACATACTATCATTCCAAGTGGCCTGAGCTTGCATTTGCTAGCAGTGCAACTACTGAGGATGTTATCAAATTTCTGAGTATGGTATTTAGTCGTCATGGCAACCCAGAGTGTATCATCATGGACAATGGTACACAGTTCACCTCAGCTGTCTTTGCTGAGTTTTTGAAGGAACGAGATATAAAACACATCTGTACATCTTTGTACTATCCAGCATCTAATGGTGCTGTTGAAAGATTTCACCATGCACTGAAAGGTTGCATCCAGACAGCCATTCAACACTCACAAACATGGAACAGAGCTGTTACAGAGGGGCTCCAGGTGTACCAGGCAACCCCTCACGCTACTACGGGTGTGTCACCAAACGAGTTCTTATATGGGAGGAAGATGCGAACCAAGCTTAACATCCTACCTTTACATGGGGAGGGCAAATGTGATCTTGCTGCTGTCCGTGAAAATGTGAAAAAGAAACAGGACAAAATTAAATTATACACTGATCACAAATGCAGTGCTCGCAATCCTCTCTTTGGTGTGGGAGGGAGAGTGAGAATAAGGCTTCCTCGTGCAACCCCAAAAGGTCATCCTAGATTTTCTGCTGCTGTAAGAGTAGAGAAGAGAGTGGGGCCCAACACATTCCTGCTCAGTGATGGGAAAAAGTGGAATGTTTCTCACCTGGCATACTCGCATGGATTGGCTGACTGTGCCAGTAACACATTACAGCAAACACACAACACTACACACAGTTCTGTGAAAGTCTTGCGTATGAGACGGAAGCCTGTTTGTCACAAGGACTATGAGATACACTAAACAGGACTGTTTTACACAACTGTAGCTCTCAATGAAGAAGAAGAAGAAAAAAAAAACTGTTCTGAATGAGTTAATCACTCCTTGGTTTACAAAAGTGTTTGAAGTAACAGTAAATGAATGTTATTAAATATGTTCAAATGTCAATTGACTTCTTTTGCTGACCATTCATGTATTGATGTCATGAGTTATTGATGTCATGAGTTATTAGGTAACAGAGATGTCACTGTTTTACATACATTGAATATAATGTACGGACTGCTACTGAATAGTTGTCTAGGTTGTCACAGCCACTTTATTCAGAGTACATGTTTCCTTCTGGTTGAGTTAAGAAAAATGTTTTTACAAAGAGGGGAAATGTTGTGTCAGGTACTTTAATTCCTAATGCTACCTCTAGAGATGCTGTGTTGTAAGAAGAAAAAGAACTGGGTGAAAGAAAGAGAAGAAGAAGAAGTGTGCTTAGTGTTAAACATGTGAAGTTATTGTTCGGAAAAAAAATATGAGGTCTTTGAAGATATACGGTGTCGTGCTTACTACTTACACAAGATCTAACAACGCCCTAAAAGTATGTACTCTTTTTGTGAAGAAAAAGTAGATACTTTTGAGTAGTGATGGGAAACTGAGGCTTTCTGAAGCATTTCAGGCTTTCTGAAGCATTTCAGGCTTTCATCAAATTGTGCCGAAAAAAAAGGTTCATTAAGAGTAAAAGAGTACACAAGCTTTTGGACATACTATCACGTTATACAATTGCGTCCTTAACGGTTGCTCTCTGTCGCATCCTGTCACTAGTGATGGGCAAATGAAGCTTTGGTGAAGCACTGAACCACTTAGAAGAATTGTTTTGAAAATGGGTTCATTACTCGAAGCTTCAGTAACAGCGACCTCGCCTGGTGAAGTGCCAAGGCTGCATCTAAATTATCCCGGCTAGATAATGGACAGGAGGCTTTAAAGGATTTGTTCACCTCAAAATTAAAATTTCCTGATAATTTACTCACCCCAATGCCTTCCAAGATGTTCATGTCTTTCTTTCTTCAGTGGAAAAGAAATTAAGTTTTTTGAGGAAAACATTTCAGATTTTTTCTCCACACAATGAACTTCAACGGTAACCAAATTGTTGAAGTCCAAATCAATGCAGTTTCAAAGGGCTTTGAAGTGCTTCAAACGGCTCTGCACGATCCCAGCTGAGCAATAGGGTCTTATCTAGTGAAACAATCAGTCATTTTCTAAAAAAATAAATATATATATATATACTTTTTAACCACAAATGCCGTCATTTTGAGGTGAACTAATCCTTTAAGACGAGTGAAATAAATCTATTGCACGCATCTTCAGAGAGAACGAATGTGTGGCGGTGCTGCTGCGAACCACTCAGGTGATTCATTCAGAGAATCTGTGAATAAATGTTCTATATTTTGTGTTATTTCGCTAGTAAAGGTACAGTAGGACTGCATTGCTTGTGGAATGTGAGTTATTGTGGAAATAAGCACGAATATGTCTATTAGTTGCAAAGTACTAGTCACTGCAGGGCGAAAAAAAAAAAAAAAAAACTACATTTAAGATTACACTAAGAACTTAATTGTAATTCAATACATAATTCATTCATTAAAATTATATGTATTTTTTTTACCATCATTCATTAAAAAGAGTATATCATCATCATTAGGCAGGGTACTCAGTAGTTAACACAACACTTCAATATTAAATACTATGGTAATGCCGTAAATGAGTCCTGCCTGTTGTGACATTCCCTTCCCTGCCTTCTCTTATAAAATAACCTTTTCAACATAGTAAAATCTACATATCGTTCCCAACAAAAGTATTATTTAGCATAAAACATGTTGGAGATTAGCGAACATGCTGTCGATTACTTAATGTAATGGTCACCAGCTGGAGTGCCCTTGAGAGCCACCAGAGGGCACTCCACACCAGACTCTCACGTTCACTCACAGACTACATCATTCTCTGCCTGGACTCATCAGCACTCATTATCACATTCACCTGTATCTCATCTTCTTGTTTAGTTCACCCCATATAAGCCTGGTTCACCCCTTCACTCACTGCGAAGTTTTGTATGTTGTTGCACTGCGCTTCTGAGCGTTTTCCCTGGTTTTCTTGTCTCTTGTTTTTTTTTTTGGATTTCTTGCCTGTCCCGTGGATTACTCTTGTGCCTCTGACCCCTGCCTGTTTTGTTTTGTTTTGTTTTGTTTTGTTTGTTTGTTTGTTTGGACTGTCTTCCTGTGCTTGACCCTCTGCTTGTTGGATTACGATTCTGGATAACCCCTTTAATAAAAGCTGCATTTGGATCCTCTACCCTCGTGTCTCAGGGCGGTTCGTAACAGAAAACTTCGCCACACCGAGATCCAGCAGCCATGCCAACCAGGTGTCCAGACGTTCAAATCATGCGTCTCCGTCAGGAGAATCGGTCCATTGAAGACTACGTTGCAGATTTTATTGAACTGGCACATTTCACGCTAATGAGCACCGAGTGCTTAATGATCTTTTTCCACGGAGGATTACTATTGATGCCCGACCATGATCCTCACGGGATATTAGAACAATATATAGATCTGGCCCTGTTGTTGAGCGGTTCATCGTTTATTGTGGGCGTGGAGGAGAAGGAGCTCCGTGAACCAGCAGTATCCCCTCAGCCTGATCTTCACGTCACGCCAAACATAAAGCCTGCCACCGGATCGGTCTATGGGCGTCCAGGACTTATTTCCAACGTGACAGATCCACCGCTGATGTCAGCACGTACTGCCAAGAGGACCACCGGCCCACGGTCTCGTCTTGCCGCGACCACCGTTCCAGGGCCATATCCTAGGATGGCCACCGTTCCTGAATCTCTTCACGTCAGCCCTGCCGAGCCTGAGCTTCTTCACGTCAGCCCTGCCGAGCCTGCGCTTCACATCAGTCCTGCCGAGCTAGAGCTTCACGTCAGCCCTGCCGAGCCTTCGCTTCACGTCAGCCCTGCCGAGCCTGCGCTTCACGTCAGTCCTGCCGAGCCAGAGCTTCACGTCTGTCCTGCCAAGCCAGAGCTTCACGTCAGTCCTGCCGAGCCAGAGCTTCATGACGTCACGTCTTCCGATCCAGAGACTGTTCACGTCACTTCTGCCGATCCAGAGACTGTTCACGTCACTTCTGCCGATCCAGAGACTGTTCACGTCACTTCTGCCGATCCAGAGACTGTTCACGTCACGTCTGCCGATCCAGAGACTGTTCACGTCACGTCTGCCGATCCAGAGACTTTTCACGTCACGTCTGCCGATCCAGAGACTGTTCACGTCACGCCTGCAGATCCAGAGACTGTTCACGTCACGTCCGCCGAGCCAGTGTCTCCGGACAAGATGGCCGCCGCCGAGCCAGTATCCCCTGGTCAAGATGGCCGCCGCCGCCGAACCAGTGTCTCAGGACAAGATGGTCGCTGCCGAGCCAGTGTCTCAGGACAAGATGGTCTCCCCCGAGCCAGTGTCTTCGGACAAGATGGCTGCCGTCGAGCCAGTGTCTCCGGACGAGATGGCCGCTGCCACGTCGCCTGAGCCCTCAGAAGAGATGGCCGCCGACACGCCTGAACCTGAGCCCTCAGCAGAGATGGCCGCCGACACGCCTGAACCTGAGCCCTCAGCAGAGATAGCCGCTGCCACAGTGTCAGTTCCTGAGCCGGTGTCTGTTCCTGTTCCTGAGCCGGTGTCTATTCCTGTGCCATGGTCGCCTGCAGGGTCATCTCCGCCCTGGCGCCTGAAGGGTCGTCTCCTCCCTGTCCTCCTGAAGGTTTGTCTCCTCCTTGGACGCCTGAAGGTTCGTCTCCGCCCTGGCCGCCTGAAGGGTCGTCTCCTCCCTGGCCGCCTGAAGGTTCGTCTCCTCCCTGGCCGCCTGAAGGGTCGTCTCCTCCCTGGTCACCTGCACTGCCTGCTCCTCCCTTGGTTGCCTGCACTGCCTGCTCCACCCTGGTCGCCTGCACTGCCTGCACAGCCTGATCCGCCCTGGTCGCCTGCACAGCCTGATCCGCCCTGGTCGCCTGCACAGCCTGATCCGCCCTGGCCTCCCGTCTTGCCACAGTCTCCAGGTCCTCTTCCACTTCACGGGCCTGGCCCTCCATCCCGCCCCCGGGTCCTCCTCTGCTCCACCACCCTCCTGGACTGTTTTTCTGAGCATCTGGAATCCGCTCCTTAAAGGGGGGGGCTATGTAACGGTCACCAGCTGGAGTGCCCTTGAGAGCCACCAGAGGGCACTCCACACCAGACTCTCACGTTCACTCACAGACTACATCTCCCATCATTCTCTGCCTAGACTCATCAGCACTCATTATCACATTCACCTGTATCTCATCTTCTTGTTTAGTTCACCCCATATAAGCCTGGTTCACGCTTCACTCAACTGCGAAGTTTTGTATGTTGTTGCACTGCACTTCTGAGCGTTTTCCCTGGTTTTCTTGTCTCTTGGTTTTTTTGGATTTCTTGCCTGTCCCGTGGATTACTCTTGTGCCTCTGACCCCTGCCTGTTTTGTTTTGTTTTGTTTGTTTGTTTGGACTGTCTTCCTGTGCTTGACCCTCTGCTTGTTGGATTACGATTCTGGATAACCCCTTTAATAAAAGCTGCATTTGGATCCTCTACCCTTGTGTCTCAGAGCGGTTTGTAACACTTAAAGGGGTGGTATAATGCCCTTTTCACAAGATGTAAAATACGTCTCTGATATCCCCAGAGTGTGAAGTTTTGTGAAGTCATGTTTTAGCTCAAAATAACCCACAGATATTTTTATATAGCATGTTAAAATTGTCACTTTTTTGAGGGTGAGCAAAAACTCATTGTTTTGTGTCTGTTCCTTTAAATGCAAATGAGCTGCTGCTCCCGGCACAGAGGGACGAAGCTTCAAGAGCTTGTAATTTCAAAAACATTTAGTCTTTTATGTTCAAACTGCAGTCAGACAATGATGGAAGAGAGAGACTCAAGAAGTGACAACATGTAGAAGCAATAGGACATTTCTGAATGGTTAGTTGGTGAATTTATGTAGCTTATGTATAGTTACCTTCTAGTCATTGATTAGCATATTCTGTCATGATAATCTATAAATCGTGTTCCGGGGGGCGGGGTTTATGTAAATTTTAGGGTTTGTGATGTCACTAACCCGGGAGGAATGTCATGTAGTCCCTACCAGCCGTTTGTTGTAGTCCTTAAAAAGCGATTTCTTTAAAAGAAAATATCTTCCTTTGCTTTGAACTTTGAGCATTGTAACTTTGCAGATGTTGTTTATGCTCAAACAGCAACATTACACACTAACTAAAGTTAGAAAAGTGAAATCATAATCAACCACCCCTTTAAATGATAAGGTATTTCCTCACAAAAGCGGTTTATTCAGTGTAGTGAAGCCTCCTCTCCATTGACATCCATTCATAAAAAAACAGCCTCTGCTCTTCATTCCTACGTACCAGCATTAGCATTAGCCGTTACGCTTTTTTGGCTAAAGGTTGCAGGCTTGTCATCTAATGGTTTTGACGGATCCACACTTCAAAAATCCACCGGAAATAGTAGACCATCCGGGGACTTCTGGCAAACTCTTTTCAACATACTATGCTTTGGGACACACTTATTTCAATCTCACATACTGTTTAGGGTGGCTAGTATGGACATTTAGACGTAGTGTAACATACACATTGTCTTGTAGGGATGGACAAATGAAGCCTCATGAAGCACTGAGGCTTTCCCCTGATTGTTCCGGGAATAGAGTCAAAGCTTTGAGAGTGTCGAAAACAGTGCCATCTGGTGTTTAGTTTTTCTTGAAATAATTTGTATATTTATATAAATTGTATGACTGGGTATTTAAAAATGTATTTGAATAAGTCTGAATGAAAACTTACTTGTAAAGTAAGTGTCATGAATGTAAGAGAGGAGACAAAAGCAGGAACAAGTGTGTTTATTAATAAATAAACAGAGTGGTCAGAGAGTCCAAAGCACGACACACAGGGGTGGGAGAGTGACGCAGGAACCTCGACGAGCAACGGGGCTGGTGATGAGTGATGAACACAGTGATGATCCGAATCCAGGTGAGTGACGATGAAGAACAGAGATGAAGACACGACGAATAATCCAACTGGAACGTAGATCACAGGGAACAGCCAAACGGGACAGGAACAAACACCAGAATACACCACAAAGCTCTGACAACAGAAGACACCAGTCACAGAGAATAAATAGGTGAGTAGATGGGAATCAGCTGGCGCTGCTGATCAGAGATAATTGGAGGACACACCCATACTAATTAACACACAACACAACAATCACATGAGACAAGGAAAAGGCAGAGAATTTGTGAACCGTGACAGTAAGATCTGGGGGTTTGAACATTCCGACACCCAAAATGAATCGTGCATGTGATTGAACAGAAAATGAGAATTTGTCTGTCATTGGTCATGTGATTTCTACATTAACAACACAAGCCTCCAATCGTGGCTTCATCTGGCACACCCATTTATGCTTGACACGAGCTCCGACACCTCGGTTCAAATGCCACCTCACTATTGTCTAGTCTTGTCTTAGGGGCTGTTTACATGACACCGGTTTCAACTAAAAACCTACAACTTTTTATGTGTTTTGGCCATTCATTTACAAGACAATGGCATTTTGGGTGCTTGAAAACGCAAACTTCTGAAAGCGGTCTCCATGTAAACAGCAAAAACAAGAAGCTCTGAAGACGATGACGTCATGCATAGTACGTGTCCAGTCTATAGGGTTTCATCGCCATCTAACGACCTGACAGCAGAATACAGTGATACAGAATACAGAATACAGCAGTTTTAAGCATATCGTTGTCGTGTAAACGTACCCTTAGATTCGGACTGTATCCATTTGGATTATCTCTTACCTGAAGTATACCTACCTTCTTGTTTCTCTGCTCGTTCCTGGTCCCACTCTCCAGTTCCTTGTTCTGATCATTCTGCAAAGATAAAAAGTAAAGTTAATTCATTACCCAGCAGTGATTGTCTAAAGTGTGTGTATGTGGCTACCCACCATTCCTCCTTTCACCATATTCATCACTATAGATGATTCAACTGCGGGCGCAATCTTCTGGCGAGACCCGGAAATTCATTAAGCACAACCCTCACAGTGCAGAACATAGTCAAAGGATAATTTAATAAATTAATTGATATAAAATGCTACTAGAATTGCCTGTGATAGACTGTTGCAGTGTCTTTTGTAACTGGTAGTGAGCTATTACTCCGTGTTAAATCCTGTAGTAGGACAGTCATTAACAAAAAGCCACATTTGTGTGGCGGTGTCCGGGTTTTACACTGGATAAATTAATAAAGCAGTAGGGACACGTAACCTGGCAAGTATCTTCTTCATTCATCAACTTGCAACTCAAACCACCTTGCTAAAACATATGTGGGAGATGCAGAATGGATAAAAATAACTCAAAAAATAAAAGAGGATTTGAATAAGCCCATTAAAGTAACACGCCGACTTTTTGGGACTTTAGCGTATTCACCGTATCCCCCAGAGTTAGATAAGTACATACCCTTTTCATCTCCATGCGTGCCAAACTCTGTCTGACGCACCCACCGCTAGCCTAGCTTAGCACAAAGACTGGAGGTAAACAGCTCCAGCTAGCATACGGCTCCCAATAAGTGACAAAATAACGCCAACATTTTCCTATTTACATGTTGTGATTTGTATAGTCACAGCATGTACAAATAACAAGGTCACATGAGACATAACCATCTTCTAACCGTATACATACTGGGAACTATATTCTCAGAAGGTGAAGCACTGCTACTTCTGCGGAGTGATTTACTCCAACTCTCAGTGAACTCTCTGCTCCTCACCACGGGGATTCTCAGGTGCTGCGAGCAAATCACTCCATCCAAGTAGCAGTGCTTCGCCTTCTGAGAATATAGTTCCCAGAATGTATACGGTTAGAAGATGTCTGTGTCTCATGTGACCTTGACTAAACAAAAGGATGGGTAAGGGTAAGAAAAGGGTAAGTATGGACTTACCTAACTCTGGGGGATAAGGTGAATAAGCTAAAGTCCCAAAAAGTTGGCGTGTTCCTTTAATGGCATGTTTGGTTCATGCTCTTAACAAACTTTGTTTTATTTCCTCTTTCCATATTGTGAATAATAAATGTGTATCATTTTAATTTGCTTGTTTCACAATGGAGCCTAACTTATTGTAATAATTATTTAACGTAGCCTACTTTTACACTCAGAATTATTCCATGGCATTCTCATGTACTAAACTGCATTTTTATTTTTTTCGCTATACGCTATAACGCCGTGTGCAGAGTAATGTTAACATTTAAGCGAGCTAAAGAGAAAATGGCACTATCAAAGAGTCTAAGACTATTAAAATTGAAAGCTCTCAATTAATTTCAAAATACAGCGTCTCGGTTACATATGGTAACCCTCGTTCCCTGAGGGAGGGAACGGAGACGTACGTCGTGGTGAACGACGAATAGGAATCTCGCTAGAGAGGCCAATCTACTTCGAGGGAAACTAAATGAGCCAATGCATATTGGCGTGCAGTCATTTGCATCAGCTGTGCAGCCTCGCAGCGCGGGTATTTAACAAGCAGCTGGTGCGATTGCACTTCAGTTTTTTGCTGAGGAGCCGAGCCGGTGAGCTGGCTGCCCCGGCGGGTCGCAGCAGATGTGGCGACGGGATGTACATCTCCGTTCCCTCCCTCAGGGAACAAGGGTTACCATATGTAACCGAGACGTTCCCTATCGTCCGGTCACTACGACGTACGTCGTGGTGAATGACGAATAGGAATCCCTACCAAAGCGCCACAGCTGCTGCACCCTATCCAGCGCCCTGTGTAAGCCTCCACACCTTCTTGCCTGGAAGGACGATAGGAGAGGGCTTACACCGAGAGTATCGTCACTGTTGTTCCGTGATAACCCATACAGTGAGATTATTGGATAACACTGGGAAAGCGTGCCCGATCTGAGGGAGGGGAGCGCTGCGGGAGCCACATTCTTAAGGAGAGTTATGTGGGAATAGACATATGGACTAACCCGAGGGTTGTACTGCATATGAATAATGGGTGACTTAGCCCAAGGGAAAGACACAGGTTTCCGTTTAGGAGCAGCCGTGGAGAATATACACATATGGGATCCCCGTAGGGTCACACATATGGGACCCAGCCTAGACCCGGTTCTCAAGGATTCAGCGGATAAAGGCCTGGCACCGGACGCTTCGCCATGTCTGGGCCGAGGGTGTTTGGAGGACTCAACAGGTTTTGACTCTGGAGCAATAAGGGTGCACAGTAGGATGCAGCAAGCCGACAGATCCGGTACTCACAGTGCTTCTACCCGTTTAGGGTGAGAACACGGGAGGACACCGGCTCTACACGTAGGCTATAGTATCTAGCGAACGTGTTAGGTGTCACCCAGTCCGCAGCTCTATAGAGATATAACAGATATCTGTTAGCGAGGAGCCACTTGCCAACGCTCAGAGCGCGAACGGGACAGAGCAAAGCCAGGGCTGGGTCTGCCTCCTCCAGGGGCAGCGCTTGCAGGTTCACTACCTGATCTCTAAAGGGAGTGGTAGGAACCTTGGGCACATAGCCAGGCCGGGGTCTCAGTACAACATGGTTGTCACCTGGCCCGAACTCTAGGCACGATTCGTCGACCGAAAATGCTTGCAGGTCCCCTACCCTCTTGATCGAGGCCAGTGCAATCAGTAGCAAAGTCTTCAAAGAGAGTAGCTTTAAGTCTGCTGACTGCAAAGGCTCAAAGGGAGCATCCTGAAGTGCTCGAAGCACCAGGGAAAGGTCCCAAGAGGGTATGGAGGGGGGACGAGGAGGATGTCGTGCTTTCCTACTGTTTTGCCATCTATGTGGTCATGATATGCTGAAATAGCGGCAGCATGTACTTTGAGGGTGGAGGGAGACAGCCTTCGCTCCAACCCTTGCTGCAAGGAAAGCACTGACCCAATCGAACATCTTCGGGGGTCTTCTCTGCGAGAGGAACACCACTCGACGAACAGGTTCCTCTTCAAGGCGTACGCACGTCTCGTAGACGGCGCTTGCGCATAAGTGATGGTGTTAAGTACCTCTGGGGGTAAGTCACCTAGAACCTCCGCGTCCCGTCCAGGGACCAGACATGGAGTTTCCAGAGGTCCGGACTCGGGTGCCATAGGGTGCCCCGTCTCTGAGTCAGAAGATCCTTCCTCAGAGGAATGGGCCAGGGAGGGACTGTCACGAGGAGCATGAGTTCTGGGAACCAAGTCCGGGTGGGCCAATAGGGATCCACCAGAAGGACCTGCTCCTCGTCCTCCCTGACTTTGCACAGGGTCTGTGCAAGTAGGCTCACTGGGGGAAATGCACATTTGCGGAGGCCCTGGGGCCAGCTGTGTGCCAGTGCGTCCATGCTGAGTGTTCCCACGGTCAGGGAGTAAAACAACTGGCAGTGGGACCGTATCCACCTCAGTAGCAGCAAAAGTGTTTTACAATACAACATCAACTAAATAAGTACATTGTACTTATTTTTTGATGTAAGTATATAGTACTTAAAGCCACTTAATATAAAGTGGGACCGAGTTTTTTTTTTTTAGGTTTATTTTTATATTCTTCCACAACACAAGTATTGAATAACTACTGTAATGTCAACCCACAGATTTTCAAAAAAAAAAGTAAGGTAATAAATCTGATGATTCAATCTTATCTGAAGTTGTTGTATTGTTCTTGTAGATTTGTTGTTGTTTGTTGTTGTTGTGTGTGCAACTGTCCTAAGAATTTTATAAGAAATTTATCAAGATTTCAATTCTTTGGCCCACAAAAAAATACAAATATGTTTTATGCAAGTCATTGAATACAAATAAAAATGAGTGTTAAATATACTCTATCAAAAAAACTCTACCGAAATGATATTTGCTTTTTTTCAGGATTAACAAAGGCCCAACAGAGGGTTTTGAGAGGGATGTGGGGTTTAAGACCACTCACCGTATTATCTACCCCGAGAGTGCTGTAGACATGGACAACTCCACCCATCTGGTGCTGATTCCGTTCAAGACTCTGGATCTGCAGTGGCTCATTAGTGTCTTTACTACCAAACACATTGATCGGTAAGACAAGTTTAACAAATGAACACGCATGGCAATGCCATTGTGATTTCAGTTGTGTAAAACAAACTCACCGGCCACTTTATTAGGTACACCTATTTAACTTCTCATTAATGCAAATATCTAATCAGCCAATCACATGGCAGCAACTCAATGCATTTAAGCATGTAAACATGGTAAAGACAATCTGCTGAGGTTCAAACTGAGCATCAGAGTGGGGAAGAAATGTGATTTAAGTGAAGAATAAGAAGAAGTAGAAGAATAAGTTTTATTTGTATAGCACCTTTCCAGAAGCCCAAGGTCGCTTAACAAAGGTGAAGAACATTTACAACAAACAATACAAATAAATAAATAAATAAATAAATAAATAAATAAATAAACACAAAAGCATCAAATACAATTAATTGAAAACACATTTCAAACAAATATATTTTAAGTTGAGACTAAAAGGCAGATAGAGAAGAGATATTACAAAGAGAGGGGGTAATGAATTCCAGAGCTTGGGAGCAATAACACAAAACTATTGTACACCTAGAAAGCCGGAATCTAGGAACTGACAATTGGCCAAGTTCTGATGATCTAAGAGACTGGATGGGCAGGTATGGGTGAAGTAGGCCTGATAGATATACTGTAGATGTGCAAGACCATTTAAAGCCTTAAAGGTTAACAGAATACCTTAAAATGAATACATGATGCAACATGTAATTAGTGAAGACCATGGAGACAGGGAGGTGAGCACTAGTCAAGTCGAGGTGAGCACTCTCATGGCAACATTTTGTACATACATTTTGCCTTCTAATATGTTTTGTTTTTTGGTGTAATGTTTTATGGTCTTAAATAGTAATATTAATATTTAGTATTATTATTAAGTTGGCTTGAGAGAGCCAACTTACTGAAATCCTATTTAAACTTACTAAGTTGGCTTGAGAGAGCCAACTTACTGAAATCCTATTTAAACTTATTAAGTTGGCTTGAGAGAGCCAACTTACTGAAATCCTATTTAAACTTATTATTATTAGTGGTGCTTGCTGAAAGCAAGGCATCACTATTGTTATTGCTCATACTTATTATTAGTAGTGCTTTTCAAAGCAACACTATTGTTATTGCTCATACTTATTATTAGTGGTGCTTGCTGAAAGCAAGGCATCACTATTGTTATTGCTCATACTTATTAGTGGTGCTTGCTGAAAGCAAGGCATCACTATTGTTATTGCTCATACTTATTATTCTTTTTTTTATTATTATTAGTGGTGCTTGCTGAAAGCAAGGCATCACTATTGTTATTGCTCATACTTATTAGTGGTGCTTGCTGAAAGCAAGGCATCACTATTGTTATTGCTCATACTTATTATTCTTATTAAGTTGGCTTGAGAGAGCCAACTTACTAAAATCCTATTTAAACTTATTATTATTATTATTATTATTATTAAGTTGGCTTGAGAGAGCCAACTTACTGATATTGTACTTAAACGTATTAAGTTGGCTTGAGAGAGCCAACTTACTGATATTGTACTTAAACTTATTATTAAGTTGGCTTGAGAGAGCCAACTTACTGAAATCCTATTTAAACTTAAGTTGGCTTGAGAGAGCCAACTTACTGAAATCCTATTTAAACTTATTATTATTAATGGTGCTTGCCAAAGGCAAGGCATCATTAGTGTTCTCTTGCATACTTATTATTAGTGGTGCTTGCTGAAAGCAAGGCATCACTATTGTTATTGCTCATACTTATTATTAATGGTGCTTGCCAAAGGCAAGGCATCATTAGTGTTCTCTTGCATACTTATTATTAGTGGTGCTTTTTTGAAAGCATCACTATTGTTATTGCTCATACTTATTATTCTTTTTTTTATTAGTGGTGCTTGCTGAAAGCAAGGCATCACTATTGTTATTGCTCATACTTATTAGTGGTGCTTTTTTAAAAGCATCACTATTGTTATTGCTCATACTTATTATTAGTGGTGCTTGCTGAAAGCAAGGCATCACTATTGTTATTGCTCATACTTATTAGTGGTGCTTGCTGAAAGCAAGGCATCACTATTGTTATTGCTCATACTTATTATTCTTCTTCTTATTATTATTATTCTGGACAAAAGTTTGGCGCGTAATGCGCCCCGCACCGTTTGTCACAGACCCCTGAGTGAGGTGTCAAATCGACCGGCTCATTGAGGAGAGGTGTGCTATGACTTTTCTAAGCGATCGGGTGTACGATGTTCGCACAGCGGACGAAAAAGCGGCCAAAAAAGTCCCCATTGACTTAACATTGGGCATTCTAAAAAAATTCAAATCCAAACCGACGTTTTCACACACACACCACTCCAAAGGGCCTGACACCCCTGCGTCTCTCCCTCTCTCTCTCCCTCAGAGGATTTATATTATCAAGCAGCCAATAAGTTATGGCCTAAAATCTTCATAGCCACACCCTAGCAACCAGTTTCAGCACCCTAGCAACCACTAAGAGCTCCCTAGCAACCACCCTAAACCAAAAAAAACAATTTTTTTATTTTTTTTATATTTTTTAAAGCAATTTTACTCTCGTGGCCTTGCGATATCGCTCCATGCTTGTGCCTATTCGGCCATAGGCACGAGGCCGCAGGCCGAGTGCCGTACAGAAGGCACTCGTTATTATAGATTTTAAGAACTCTATAAAAACTCCATAGTAACCATATTTGACAACTACCAACCACCTAGTAACACCATAGCAACTAACAAAAACACCTTAGCAACCACCCTGAACACCCTAGCAACGTCTAGAAATGCTCTAGTAACCACAAAAAACTCTAGCAAGCACCCAGAACACCCTAGCAACTGCCTAGCAACCACCTAGAACACCTAGCAACTGCCTAGCAACCACCCAGAACACCTAGCAACCACCCAGAACACCCTAGCAACTGCCTAGCAATGCCCTAGCATCCACCCAGAATACCATAGCAACTGCCTAGCAACACCATAGCAACCACCCAGAACACCCTAGCAACCACCTAGCAACGCCCTAGCAACCACCAAGAATACCCTAGCAACTGCCTAGCAACCACCAAGAATACCCTAGCAACTGCCTAGCAACCACCCAGAACACCTTAGCAACTGCCTAGCAACACCATAGCAACCACCCAGAACACCCTAGCAACCACCTGGCAACAGCATCTTGCTAAAAACATGCTGGCAACATGCTAATCAAGCTAGCATCATGCTAGCAACATGCTAATCAAGCTAGCATCATGCTAGCAACATGCTAATCATGCTAGAATCATGCTAGCAACATGCTAATCAAGCTAGCATCATGCTAGCAACATGCTAATCATGCTAGCATTATGCTACCAACATGCTAATAAAGCTAGCATCATGCTAACAACATGCTAATCAAGCTAGCATAATGCTTGCATCATGCTAATCAAGCTAGCATCATGCTAGCAACATGCTAATCATGCTAGCATTATGCTAGCAACATGCTAATCAAGCTAGCAACATGCTAATCAAGCTAGCATCATGCTAGCAACATGCTAATCATGCTAGCAACATGCTATTCAAGCTAGCATAATGCTAACAACATGCTAATCATGTTAGCATCTAGCTAAAAACATGCTAGCAAAATGCTAATCATGCTAGCATCTTGTTAAAAGCATGCTAGCAACATGCTAATCATGCTAGCATCTTGTTAAAAGCATGCTAGCAACATGCTAATCATGCTAGCATCATCCAACCAACATGCTAATCATGCTAACAACATGCTAATCCTGCTAGCATCATTCTAACAACATGTTAATCATAGTAAATCATGCTGGAATGTGGTAAATCGTAGTACATCATCTTAGAAACATGGTAAATCGTGGTAAATAATGCTAAAATGTGGTATATCATGGTATCACAACATGTCAATTGTGTTAGCATCTGCCCAGTGGCGAATTTTGCCACTGCAAGCACCACTTCACATTTTCTTCAGGAAATGTACATTTAGAGCCACCTAGCAACCATATTGCAACATATAGAAGCCATATTTCAGCTCCACAACATCGTACAGACATGGTTGTTGGCTCGTATGCAATCATGTACAACACCCTAGCAACCGAGTGGCGAGTTTTGCCACTGCAAGCACCACTTCACATTTTCTTCAGGAAATGTACATTCTAGTTTTTCTTATTATTATTCCACACAAAGTTTGGCGCGTAACTCGTCCCGCACCGTTTGTCACAGACCCCTGAGTGAGGTGTCAAATCGACCGGCTCATTGAGGAGAGGTGTGCTATGACTTTTATAAGCGATCAGGGGTGCGGTGTTCGCCCCAGGGGCGAAAAAGCGGCCAAAAAAGTCCCAATGACTTAACATTGCAACGAACTTTGAGCACTCGTAGCTCTGAGCGAGGATTTTGCAGAAACGTGTGATTTGCCACTTTGGAAGAGGCTGACAGGCTCTGTAAGAACATACCTCACAAAGGGGTAAAAGTTGCACCCCTGGGGGGCAGGAGCGTCCCAAAGTTTCCCATTGACTTACAATGGTGTAGGACGGCCCATGAAATGGGCCGTCCTACACATTGCATAGGGATTTTGTATTGAACGTAGCTCTGGATAACAGTGTCATAGAGACAAGGGGGCGGGCTCATTTTACTCAGACGACCAATCAGTCTCTCAGGATCACTGTGAAGCTATCAAGCCACGCCCTAGCAACCATTTAGAGCACCTTAGCAACAAGTCCCATAGACTGAATTGTCATAGAAACACAGGGGTGGTCTCATTTGACTCGGGGCAGCAAACAGCCAATCATGAATCACCTCAACACTTCCTAGCCCCTCCCTAGCAACCACTGTCAAGCACCTTAGCAACCAAAATCCAAAAAGGGATATCTTCCATTCTGAATGTCACAGAGGCATGGGAGTTGGTTTATATCATTCATAGTGACAAGAAGCCTTTGCAGTTTCATCATTGGCAGCTGTCAAGCAACTCCATAGCAACCAAACAGAGTACCCTAGCAACCAAAATCCAAAGTGGGATATCTTCCATTCTGAATGTCACACAGGCATGGGAGTTGGTTTATATCATTCATACTGACAAGCAGCCATTGAAGTTTCATGATAGGCAGTTGCCAAGCCACTCCATAGCAACAAAACAGAGTACCCTAACAACCAAAATTCAAAGAGGGATTTCTTCCATTCTGAATGTCACAGAGACATGGGAGTTGGATTATATCATTCATACTGACAAGAAGCCTTTGGAATTTCATCATTGGCAGCTGCCAAGCCACTCCCTAGCAACCATTGTCGAGCACCTTAGCAACCAAAATCCAAAGAGGGATATCTTCCATTCTGAATTTCACAGAGGCATGGGAGTTGGTTTATATCATTCATAGTGACAAGAAGCCTTTGGAATTGCATCATTGGCAACTGCCAAACCACTCCCTAGCAACCAAACAGAGTACCCTAGCAACCGTTTAGCAAAACGAATATCTCTGTATCAGAACATCGTATAGAGATTGGAGTTGGTTTATATCATTCATACTGACAAGCAGCCTTTGGAGTTTCATGATTGGCAGCTGCCAAGCCACTCCCTAGCAACCAACAGAGTACCCTAGCAACCAAAATACAAAGAGGGATATCTTCCATTCTGAATGTCACAGAGGCATGGGAGTTGGTTTATATAATTCATAATGACAAGAAGCCTTTGCAGTTTCATCATTGGCAGCTGCCAAGCCACTCCCTAGCAACCAAACAGAGTACCCTAGCAACCAAAATCCAAAGAGGGATATCTTCCATTCTGAATGTCACAGAGGCATGGGAGTTGGTTTATATCATTCATAGTGACAAGAAGCCTTTGGAATTGCATCATTGGCAGCTGCCAAGTAACTCCATAGCAACCAAACAGAGTACCCTAGCAACCAAAATCCAAAGAGGCATATCTTCCATTCTGAATGTCGCAGAGGCATGGGAGTTGGTTTATATCATTCATAGTGACAAGAAGCCTTTGGAGTTTCATGATTGGCAGCTGACAAGCCACTCACTAGCAACCAAATAGAGTACCCTAGCAACCGCTTAGCAAAACGTATATCTCTGCATCAGAACATCGTATAGAGATGGGAGTTGGTTTATATCATTCATAGTGACAAGAAGCCTTTGCAGTTTCATCATTAGCAGCTGACAAGCATCTCCATAGCAACCAAACAGAGTACCCTAGCAACCATTTTACAAGACCTACATCTCTGCATCAGAATATTGTATAGAGATGGGAGTTGGCTCATTAGTTTCAGTTGGAAAACAGTCTGTAAATATCACCATGGTAACTGTGTATTCACACCCTAGCAACAATTTAGAGCCACCTAGCAACCATATTGCAACATATAGAAGCCATATTTCAGCTCCACAACATCGTACAGGCATGGTTGTTGGCTCGTATGCAATCATGTACAACACCCTAGCAACCGAGTGGCGAGTTTTGCCACTGCAAGCACCACTTCACATTTTCTTCAGGAAATGTACATTCTAGTTATTCTTATTATTCCACACAAAGTTTGGCGCGTAACTCGCCCCGCACCGTTTGTCACAGACCCCTCAGTGAGGTGTCAAATCGACCGGCTCATTAAGGAGAGGTGTGCTATGACTTTTATAAGCGATCGAGGGTGCGGTGTTCGCCCCAGGGGCGAAAAAGCGGCCAAAAAAGTCCCATTGACTTAACATTGCGACGAACTTTGACCACACGTAGCTCTGAGCGAGGATTTCGCAGAAACGTGTGATTTGCCACATTTGGAGAGGCTGACAGGCTCTGTAAGAACATACCTCACAATGGGGTAAAAGTTGCACCCCTGGGGGGCAGGAGATGCCCAAAGTTGCCCCATTGACTTACTATGGGGAAGGAACGTCCCGTGAAACACACATGCTTTTCCTACTATGGTAAATTGCATAGGGACTTTGTATTGAACGTAGCTCTGGATCACAGTGTCATAGAGAGAAGGGGGAGGGCTCATTTTACTCAGACGACCAATCAGTCTCTCAGGATCATTGTGAAGCTATCAAGCCACGCCCTAGCAACCATTTAGAGCCCCTTAGCAACAAGTTCCATAGACTTCCATTGAAAGAGTTCAAAGAGATATCTCCAGACTGAATTGTCATAGAAACGTGGGGGTGGTCTCATTTGACTCGGGGCAGCAAACAGCCAATCATGAATCACCTCAACACTTCCAAGCCCCTCCCTAGCAACCATTGTCGAGCACCTTAGCAACCAAAATCCAAAGAGGGATATCTTCCATTCTGAATGTCACAGAGGCATGGGAGTTGGTTTATATCATACATAGTGACAAGAAGCCTTTGGAGTTTAATCATTTGGCAGCTGACAAGCCACTCCCTAGCAACCAAACAAAGTACCCTAGCAACCAATATCCAAAGAGGCATATCTTCCATTCTGAATGTCACAGAGGCATGGGAGTTGGATTATATCATTCATACTGACAAGAAGCCTTTGGAGTTTCATCATTGGCAGCTGACAAGCCACTCGCTAGCAACCAAATAGAGTACCCTAGCAACCGTTTAGCAAAACGTATATCTCTGCATCAGAACATCGTATAGAGATGGGGGTTGGCTCATTAGTTTCAGTTGGAAAACAGTCTGTAAATATCACCATGGTAACTGTGTATTCACACCCTAGCAACCATTTAGAGCCACCTAGCAACCATATTGCAACATATAGAAGCCATATTTCAGCTCCACAACATCGTACAGACATGGTTGTTGGCTTGTATGCAATCATGTACAACACCCTAGCAACCGAGTGGCGAGTTTTGCCACTGCAAGCACCACTTCACATTTTCTTCAGGAAATGTACATTCTAGTTCTTTTTCTTATTATTATTCCACACAAAAGTTTGGCGCGTAACTCGCCCCGCACCGTTTGTCACAGACCCCTGAGTGAGGTGTCAAATCGACCGGCTCATTGAGGAGAGGTGTGCTATGACTTTTCTAAGCGATCGGGTGTACGATGTTCGCACAGCGGACGAAAAAGCGGCCAAAAAAGTCCCATTGACTTAACATGGGGAGTTCTAAAACATTTGAATCCCAACTGCCGTTTTCACACACACAGACTCCAAAGGGCCTGGCACCCCTGCGTCTCTCCCTCTCTCTCTCCCTCAGAGGATTTATATTATCAAGCAGCCAATAAGTAATGGCCTAAAATCTTCATAGCCACACCCTAGCAACCAGTTTCAGCACCCTAGCAACCACCCTAAACCAATAAATACTTAAAGAATTTTTTTTTTACATTTTTTAAAGCAATATCACACTCGTAGCCTTGTGATATTGCTCCATGCTTGTGCATATTCGGCCATAGGCACGTTATTAAAGATTTTAAGAACTCTATAGTAACCATCTTTGACAACTACCAACCACCTAGTAACACCATAGCAACTACCAAACATACCTTAGCAAAATCTAGAAAAGCTCTAGTAACCACCAAAAATACCAGAGCAACCACCCAGAACACCCTAGCAACTGCCTAGCAACCACCCAGAACACCTAGCAAACACCTAGAACACCCTAGCAACTGCCTAGCAACGCCCTAACATCCACCCAGAATACCATAGCAACTGCCTAGAAACACCATAGCAACCACCCACAACACCCTAGCAACCACCTAGCAACGCCCTAGCAACCACAAAGAATACCCTAGCAACCGCCTAGCAACCACCTAGAACACCTTAGCAACCGCCTAGCAACACCATAGCAACCACCCTAGCAACCATCCAGAATACCCTAGCAACTGCCTAGCAACGCCATAGCAACCCCCAGAATACCCTAGCAACTGCCTAGCAACACCATAGCAACCACCCAAAATACCCTAGCAACTGCCTAGCAACGCCCTAGCAACCACCCAAAATACCCTAGCAACCGCCTAGCAACACCTTAGCAACCACTCAGAACACCTTAGCAACTGCCTAGTAACGCCCTAGCAACCACACAGACTACCCTAGCAACCACCCAAAATACCCTAGCAACCGCCTAGCAACACCTTAGCAACCACCCAGAACACCCTAGCAACTGCCTAGCAACCGCCTAGCAACCACCCAGAACACCCTAGCAACTGCCTAGCAACAACCTAGCAACCACCCAGAATACCATAGCAACTGCCTAGCAACCACCTAGCAACCACCCAGAACACCTTAGCAACCGCCTAGCAACAGCATAGCAACCACCCAGAACACCCTAGCAACCACCCAAAACACCCTAGCAACAGCCTAGCAACCACCCAGAACACCCTAGCAACCGCCTAGCAACCACACAAAATACCTTAGCAACCGCCTAGCAACACAATAGCAACCGCCCAGAACACCCTAGCAACCGCCTAGCAACCGCCCAGAATACCTTAGCAACCGTCTAGCAACACCATAGCAACCACCCAGAACACCCTAGCAACTGCCTAGCAACCACCCAGAATATCCTAGCAACCGCCTAGCAACACCATAGCAACCACCCAGAACACCCTAGCAACTGCCTAGCAACCACCCAGAATACCTTAGCAACCGCCTAGCAACACCATAGCAACCACCCAGAACACCCTAGCAACCGCCTAGCAACCACCCAGAATACCCTAGCAACCACCTAGCACACCATATCAACCACCCAGAACACCCTAATTAATTTAAACTAAATGAAACTTCAAACTACTTTAAACTTTAAACTAAATGAAACTTCAAACTACTTGAAACTTCAAACTACTTTAAACTTTAAACTAAATTAAACTTCAAACTACTTTAAACTTTAAACTAAATTAAACTTCAAACTACTTTAAACTTTAAACTAATTTAAACTTTAAACTACTTTAAACTTCAAACTATTTTAAACTTCAAACTAATTTAAACTTCAAACTTCTTCAAACTTTCTGGTCCGGCTTTCTCAAGCCAACTTAAAGTTTGTCTCGACGAACTTTTTAATCTAGTTAAGTTGGCTTGAGAAAGCCAACTTACTGAAATCCTATTTAAACTTATTAAGTTGGCTTGAGAGAGCCAACTTACTGAAATCCTATTTAAACTTATTAAGTTAGCTTGAGAGAGCCAACTTACTGAAATCCTATTTAAACTTATTAAGTTGGCTTGAGAGAGCCAACTTACTGAAATCCTATTTAAACTTATTATTAAGTTGGCTTGAGAGAGCCAACTTACTGAAATCCTATTTAAACTTATTATTATTAAGTTGGCTTGAGAGAGCCAACTTACTGAAATCCTATTTAAACTTATTAAGTTGGCTTGAGAGAGCCAACTTACTGAAATCCTATTTAAACTTATTAAATTAGGCACTACAAAATGAAGTTATCAATATAACGTTCCTCTTACAATTTTTACCCTTTGTACACATGACAGATTTTAACTTTTTAACACAATTATATGAATTGTATCAATCCCTATTAACTAGTACTGAATGCATGAGCTTTTTAACCTTAGATATTTTAAGATCCTCACATCCTATTAACTTACTAAAACCTTTTAGCCAATAACAGTACAATAACAGTACAAGTATTTCCTTTAACCTGTCACACTCTCACCGACAAAATAAATGTCATTCCGACATTACCAACATTGTCATCTTAAACAGTCTCTTATGCACTGGACCTAGAAAATCATCTTCTGTGAGCCAGTGCTTGAGCAGAGGTCAAAGGTCACAGTTCAAATAGAGTCAACACATTATCCACAGTCCATATCTGTTGACCAGCTGTATAAACAGTCCATAAGCAGTCTTTTCTCATACTATTGATCAACAGTCCATCAGGTTCAATGATCTGTATGCATAGTCTGCAAATTGCCTCTTGCAACAGTCTGTGAAATCAGTCAAACCTGTCATCTCTGTAGCGTTATGTTTGGTGAAGTCCATACATGCAGGGTGGCTGAAGGTAATATTGGTGTGGTGATGGCAGCCATGGAACCAGTCCTGGTGCAGGGTAGACAGGGAACAACTGTGGTTGTGGCTGGATACTGTAGCAGGAAGGGCTACCAAGCTGATCATAGGTGATACGTCTTGGAGCGTGTCTTTCTCTTCGTGGCAGCTGGTAGGGTGGTTCCTCAGGTTCAGCAACAGTAGTTAATGAAGGAAAGGCCCTTGGTGGATGATCATCAGGCAGATTTTCAGCAGGCAAGTTCATCTCCTCAGCAGGCAGGTCTTTAATGGTTGTTGTCCCCTCCAGCTGCTTTTCAACAAGAGGCTGTGCTGGTAGCGTATCAGGAACTGGCACTACAACTGTCTGTTTCAGTGGTGGAGGCCTGTGTTCCGACTCTCTCGCTGGTTCAGTGTACCTCTCCTCAGGTACTGTAGGAGATGTGGCGACCTGTAGCGGCTCATGATAAAGGTCATATTCATCCCCACTGTCTTCATCAGAGTCGAGAGACTGTGATGCAGGCTGATGTCTCCTTTTTTTCTTACTTTTGTCATCGTTAGTCATTTCTGGTTGTGTCTCAAAAGGTAAGTGGTCACAAGACATGAGCAGATTTCCGTGCAGGACCCTGGAGCGTCCCCTACCCTTTTCTGGTCTTACTTCATAAATCGGCAGGTCTGAACCCATTTGTCTCACTACTGTGTGAATTGTATCTTCCCAATAGTTACGGAGTTTACCTGGTCCTCCTCTTGGTGTCAGGTTTTTAATCAGAACTCGCTCGCCAGGCTGTAGCACTGCACTCCTAACTTTAATGTCATAGTACTTCTTACTTCTTTCAGCAGTTTTCTGAGCATTTTCATTTGCAATGGCGTATGCTTCCTTCATCCCTTGTTTCCATTTCTACACGTAGTCTCACTGGTTACTGGGACCTGCCTCTGTGCACAATCCAAAGAGCATATCAACTGGAAGCCTGGGTGATCTCCCAAACAGAAGATAAAATGGTGAATAGCCGGTCACTTCGCAACGGGTACAGTTATAGGCATAAACTAGTTTGTTCAGAGACTCCTTCCAATTTGACTTTTGTGTCTCAGTTAGTGTCTTTAACATTCTGTTCATACGTTCCACTTGACCGTTACCCATCGGGTGGTAGGGTGTTTTTCTGGACTCCGCCATGCCACTGAGTTTCTTTAACTGATGGAACAACTGATTTTTGAATTCTCCCCCTTGGTCATGGTGGATGCGAGCGGGGAACCCAAACTTCAGGGCAAAGTCATTGAAGATGAGATTTGCAGCAGTTTTTCCTGACTTTGATGTGGTGGCGTAGGCTTGCGTGAAACGTGTAAAATGATCAACAATAACGAGGATGTACTCATATCCCCTTTTGCATCTGTCAAGATGGAGGAAATCTATACATACCAGTTCAAATGGCTGTGTTGTCACAATGTTTGTCAGAGGAGCTCTTATTTCATGGCCTGGCTTTTTCTGTTTGACACAGCTACAAGTTTTTGTCACATAGTGCTCAATGTCAGATTGCATATATGGCCAGAAGAAGCGGTCACGTACTAGTGATACAGTGCGGTCAGTACCTTGGTGCCCCATGTTATTGTGCAACTCTTTCATCACTTTACCTTTGTACTGCTCTGGTAGGACTAACTGCTTGCGGGCTGTAGTGATTCTGTACAGAATGCCATCACTGTCTATTGTCAATTTGTCCCATTCTCAGAATAGGCATTTTGTCTTTGGACTGGATTCCTTTTGTTCCTTAACTGGCGGTTTGGAACCAGACAGTTTGAAATCAAGCACAGGACGGATGACCAGATCAGATTCTTGTGCTTCTCTTATCTCATCTTTTGGAATCGAGCTGATTGATGCAGCGGTTGTCTCACCTACAACTGATACTGACATAGATGCAGCTGAGAGTGACCAAGTTGCAACAGACTCTTTCTGTACCTCAACTGCTTGTATTGTGGCGGTAATAGTGTCTGGTGGAAGTTCTTCAGAACATTCTCTCATCAGTGACTCTACATCCAGTGGTATCCTTGACAAAACATCTGCATCACTGTTCTCTCTGCCCGGCCTGTACTTTATTGTAAAGTGGAAATCAGCCAATTCTGCAACCCACCTGGAAGTGGTTGCGTTCAGTTTTGCAGTAGACAGTATGTAGCTGAGCGGATTGTTATCGCTGTACACAGTAAATGTCGGAGCATAGTACAAATAATCACGGAACTTGTCAGTGATTGCCAATTTTAGAGCTAGAAATTCTAGCTTGCCAGAGTGATAGTGATAGTTCTCAGCTGCTGTTAAGGTTCGAGAGCCATAAGCAATGACCCTAAGCTTCCCATCTTGCTTTTGATAAAGAACTGCTCCCAAGCCTTGGTGTGACGCATCAGTGTGTACAACAAATGGCTGAGTGAAATTAGGGAAACCTAAGACTGGTGGGTGAAGCAAACAGTCAATCAGCTGTTCAAGTGACTGTTGGTGCTGGTCACTCCACAGGATTGGCTTGTTTGAGGGCACCACATGACTTACTTTCTTTGTTTTTGTTTTCCGTGGGTGGTCAGGTACTTTCTCTGAATCTGCTTTCAGGAGGTCATACAGACAGCTGGCCTTCCTAGAAAAGTCTTTGATGTACTGTCTGTAGTAAGTGAGTAAACCAAGCTTTTTTCTGAGCTGGCCCACCGTCTCTGGTCTGATTTCTTTCAATGCTCTTACTGCTTCAAAATCGGCTGGGTTAACTTTGCTGCCCTCTGCAGACACTATTCTTCCCAAATAACGGATCTGGGGTTTACAGAGGTCACACTTACTTGGCTTGAGTTTGATGCCATACTCTCTGAGGCGCTGCAAAACTTTACGCACATCATTCACATGGCTGTCGAAAGTTTTACTGAAAACTAGTGTGTCGTCCAGATAAGGAATGCAGATGTTATCCCGGAGCCCTTCCAAACATTCCTCCATACAACGCTGAAAAGCAGCAGGCCGAATGGGGGTCCCCACGGGGTCACAAATGCTGTCAGTGGTCTGCTTTCTTCAGAGATAAATCCCTGGTGATACGCTTTTCCCTGATCTAAGAGGGAGAACCAGGAATTACCACCTAAACTGTCCAGGATGTCTTGGACCCGAGGGATGGGCTGGCGGTCGGGATGCGTCTTCTGGTTCACATCTCTGTAATCTATACACAACCGGAGGGTCCTGTCCTTTTTCCTAACGTACACAACAGGTGAAAAGTATGAAGAGTTTGACTTCCTAACCCAGCCCTGAGCTATGAGGTCATGAAGGTAACCTTTCATCTCCTGATACAGTGGTCCTTGACCGGTTCCGAGTCCTTTAGAGAAATAGTCATTTCCAATCGTTCAATGCAGCCAATGTCATTGTCTGATCTGGAGAAGGAGTGACACTCTTCTCTAAGCATTTGCCTAACTACCTCTCTCTGCTCTTCGGTTAGGTGACTTAACCCTACTGGTGGATCCCACTGTTCACTAAAATTACATGGGGTTCGAATGCTGGTATGATTCACTGTGGCTGAGGTGACAGCTTTTTCAAAGACTTGGGCAGGTAACACAGTCATAATGGTTTGTACTGTACCGATTATTGTGCGTCCTAACAGGGCAATGTCGTGGTCAGTGGGATTAGAGACATCAAGCATAATGACTGGACAAACACATTTCCTGACTCTGACTAGTGTGTCAAAGAACTCAAGTCCATCTGGCCACTGAGGGTTCAGGTCTGGCTGAAAAAGCATCATCATGTCCTCTTTGAAAGGCTGGGAAGCTACACGGCACTCAATCTGAATGCTACTGTGTTTTGGTACAGCAGCCTTCTTTTCCTTTGTTTTCACCCCGTATTCATCTGTCTGTTCTGCGCTAACAGCCTGTATAAAAGTGCTCACCTTGTTTCTTTTGAGGCTTGGAAAAGCTTTTCTCACTGTACTGTACCGTTTAGTCTTCTTGGTCATTGCCAGGATGTGCTCGATAACATTGAAACCTATGATGGGATGAGATAGGTGACAGCCTTTCATTACCAGCACTGGGATGATCAGTTCTTTTGTTTGGTCAGTTTCAGAGGCTAGCCGAAAAGTTGTCTCAATCCATCCCAGGTACGGCATTTCAGTCCCATTTGTTGCAGTCAATCTTAGATCATCAGGTGAGTCCAGGATTTCTGAAACATCCATCAGCCTTGCGTTTGGGAGGGATTCCTCTTTCCATCGTTCATCAATGACCGAAACCTGAGAGCCCGTGTCCAATAGAGCTTGGAGGTGTTGGTGATTCAGGTGACACTCAACAAGGCACTGTCTGCCGACTAGCGAGGTGACCTTATGGGGGTGGAAAACCTGTGCTAGGGATGGCAAAGAGTGGGCATTTTCCTCTGTGCAGGAAAGCTTTTCACTGGTAGAGTCAATTTTCAGGTGAGTGCATTTTTCCTTAAGTTTGGTCCAATGTTGTTTTTGACATGCTTTGGAACAATACAGTGTCTCTTTACATGATGAACATTGTTTCAGGTTCTCAAATGACTCTCCTCTGGCACAATTTGCACATTTCTGGGACTTTTCGATAGCTATGGTTAACACTCATCCCTCAGCGGTAACCCTTTCCCGTTTAAAGGGGCCTCTCTTGATGGTCTGACTCCCCGGATTTTACATCCAGCTTGAAAATGTTCTCCACTCCCACATCGGAAGCAGTGTGTGCAGCGTCCATCTGTTCTGGCCTGCTGGCAGGCAAAACATCTCCTTGTAGCTTGAGCAGAGCGGTTTGTATACCAGTTAGGTGCATATTGATGCTGCGCAGGGTCAGGTGCTTGGGGCTGACTGTAGTTGCTGTAATACTGCTGCTGGGGAAGAGGTGGCTAGGGTTCCCTATCTGGCCTCCTAACTGGAGGTGGGACATAGGCATAAGGCTGTGACTGAAACATAGGCTGCTGTAATGTCTCCTTAATCTGAGCTATCTCTGCACTGAGACCTTTTAGAGAAGCTACACCCGTCTTAAGTTCAGCTAACTCTGTTAATATTTCTGCGGGTATCTTAGCTTTGACTTCCTTCACAGAACACTTTGCAGATGGCGTATCTTCTGACTGGACTACACTTACAGTTGTAGAAGGCTGTGGGGCATTAACCCTCTGGGGTCTGAGCTTATTTTCTGTCCCGAAGAGGCGTGCGAAGAGGCGTGATCACATCATTAATATGTATGGCTTTTACACCTGAGAAAGACAAAGACCCTCCCCTAATGGCCCTATTAGGAGCTATCAGGCCCTATCATTCTGAGCAACCTTGCACAAAGAATGAGGAGATTTAAAAAAGAATGGCTTTTAGATTGTTTGGACTTATTTACAACACAAAATAATCCAAAGATACACAACAAATGACAAAAAAGCACATTATTGAAAACAATGATCCAAAGACAGAGACCTTTCTGCCATTCCTAAAAACATTGTACATACCTTTCATTTCCAAGGTGTTTGATTTTCACTTTACCATGTTCATGTATGTGAATGTTGAAGTCAGACACAGGTCTAAATATTATAATATTCACCTTATATCTAGCAACAGTTCAACTGCAATGTGAAGTTTATGCAACAATAACATAAACTAATAATTAAGAATTTCTTACCTTACATCTTTCTTGTCTTCAAATCGCGTTCTTCTTCTTCTGAGGTAAATCCAATGTAAGCTCACAGTGTGTCTTCCAAACTCAACGAAAAGCAGAGACTTGTGAAGTTTTTTGGTGCTTTGTGTTTGAGGTAACGAGCGCGTTCGCGTTCCATGTGGATGATTTGCATGTCAATCTCTTTTGCACACGCTGGGCGTGGTCGAATTAAAAATAATGAGCAAGGGTTTGAGATACTGGGCATCTTGTTGGTTTTATACATATTACTTAAACAGAGAATATTTGTTTTCAGTTTGAATCTGATCATTTAAAAGTACACACTTAAATGTCTATAAAGGTATATGGCTCATAAATGTGTGAATAGTATTCGCTGAGTTTTGTTTCAGTTTATAGACGTGCTCAAGAAAAAAAAGTTCACCGCGACGGAGAGGCAGAAAGCACACCCTGTTTATTTTCTTTATTTTACAAAAGCACAATGTTTTGATTTGATTGTAAGTGGACACAAACAAAAGTAGACATCTCACAGATTCTTTTTTCATATTTCTTTTTTCTGTATGACCATAAATGATGGAGTAATTTAAGTTTATTGTGCTACTATGTGAAGAAAATCCAGAAAAACGCGGGGGCGCGTTTGCCGACCTCAGAGGGTTCCGCTTTTTGTTTCGTCTTTCTATTTCATTAGCACAAGCAATGTTAAGCTTCTCTAGCAAAACCTCATCTGATGTTTCACTATCTAGCAGGAGAGGCTGCATGTCTATCCTGATACTGTCACTCTGGAGACCTGTGAGGACTGTGTGTAAACACATGCGCTGGACCAGCGCAGGGTCATACTTAAGTCCTGATTCTGACTCCTGGGACGCAAACAGTACTTTCTGCCTCAAATCTAAGACGCGCATCAGGAAGCTTTGAGGGGTGTCCTTGCAATGCTGTGATTCTGAAGCTAGCTGTTTGTAAAGCCCTGTTGCGCTCTTTTCTTGAAAGTGGGAACGCAGGATGCATCTAAGTGTGGGAAGAGTTAGCTGGGGTTTACCTTCCAAGTAGCTGCGTAGCTGTGAGCCTGGAGAAATAGCCCTGATTACTGCATCTACAATCTCTACCTCAGGATAGCCTCTGTTAAGTCCATTCTCAATCTGATGGGCAAGGCTGGAAAAAATCAGTTTCTCTTTCTGGCCCGGTTCACCTGTCTGCCCAGAAATTTTAAACTCTTTGCGCCAGTATTGACTGGGCTGTGGCTGAGTGCTGGGTAAGGGCTGCATGCTCACCTGAGGATGGACTGGCGGTTGGGTCTGGCGCAGAGAATCACTGATCATTGCATTGACTGCAGTAATCTGCTCAGTTTCCACTCCTTGTTGTGAGGTTACCATTCTCGGTTCCTCTGTTCTGCGATGTGTTCCTGTTGTTTTAATATCATGTTCAGTTTGCCGTTTTGTTATCCATGCCACTGATCATCTCCGCCATTTCGTCTTTAAGTAGCAACAATTCCGACATGCCGTCATCTTCTAACTCTGCCAATTCCTCTCTTTCAAGGAACATCATAATGTGAGTCATCAGTGATATGCGGGATTTGTCTTGAACATCTCTTCTCTGTTCACCTGATATGTCAAGGAAATCACATATCTCTAGTAACTCGTCTTTAGTCAGGGTGTGCAATTTCCCTATTAACTCTCCCTGTAGTTCTTCCAAGGTGGTTGTCATGTTGACAGGACAGGAGGAACTTTTACCGTGCAGGAGTTGACTCTGAATTAGATGGTCTTTACTGTCTCTGATGATCTCTTAATGGCCTCAGTTGACACGTACTTAACCACCAACATCCAGCTCCCCTCGAACAGCAAAACTTTCCTCCCTGCAGCCTGCCCGGGTTGTGATGTGGGGATTTAGCTGGCTCGGAATTCAGCGACCAGTATGTGGCCACCGGACATCTGAACAGCAATCCCAGCGGTGCCTCCAAAATGTTACAACCCTGAAAAAGGGGAGAAATAATCACGAGTGTGATACGGTTAGGTTTCCTCACTGAAAACTTTAGTGTTATGTCTCTTTTATAACAATACAACATTTTACAGATCAACAGATCTACAGGAAATAGTAGTTTTGTAGGATATAGGGCTTATTCAAGTCACAACAGCATACACTGTAATTCACTGGAACATATACTCATTTTTTCAATATAGCTGTCAAGCACAAAGTAGCTTTAGCTCAGTAAACCATAACTACATTTACCAAAAATGTCAATAAAGTGCTTAAAACACATTATACAAATAACACCGCAAAATAGATTATTAACTGCGTATCTGTTAATTCACAATTTACATAAAATGGCTGCTTCTCTCGGTAGGAAGCTATTTTTCTCTGTAACCGAGCGGGGGCTCCGCTCACACACGCACATATTACACTCTGCAAACTTAACTTTAACTTACTCAAAATGTTACTAAAACACACCTTCAACACTCTTGACATGTTAATACATTATTACATTTACTTAACTCAATTTTATACCAATAACGTACCTGAAAAAGGGGAGAAATAATGACGAGAGTGATACGGTTAGGTTTCCTCACTGAAAACGTACTCGGTTACTAACGTAACCTCGGTTCTCTCTAGAAGAGGGAACGAGTACTGCGTAAGTATCTTACGCTAGGGGAAAATCCTTTTTCCGCGAGATATTGAAGCCAAAAATTATCCTTTAATTTTGTATTAATGTAAAACGCGTTGCGGCAGCATGCAGACATAGGCGAGACAGCTTGCGCGCCTATTGGCTGCTCTGCGGCAACTGCATCAGCCTATCGAGCGAGGCCTATCGTGACGTCAGATCCAATGAGGGCGCTTCGCGCTCACTGCGTCACCTCCCGCCGAAACGGGCGTGGCTTAGGCCTATAAATAAGGCTCGGAGGCAGCTGATATCTGTTTTTTCATCGCCGAAGCGAACCAGAGCGTGTTGCATGCACGGCAAGATACGCAGTACTCGTTCTCTCTTCTAGAGAGAACCGAGGTTACGTTAGTAACCGAGTACGTTCTCTTACGAGAGGTCTCTCATACTGCGTAAGTATCTTATGCTAGGGGACCCAGTGTAAAACACAGTGCGTGCTGGGATCTAACACCAATAAACCCAAAGGCGAAAACGCCCGGGGTTCATTCAGTGCATAATCACCAAGTGAACTCACAGAGAGTCCTGGAAAGAGGAGGGGGGTGAAGCCACTCTTTCCCACATACAGCAGCGTCAGAGACGTGAAGTGCTTAACATCATATCATACAGACAGGGCGGGACTCGGCCTGAACTGATGAGGAAAAATGCGGGTCTTATGCAATTTGCCCACAACAATTTATGGTTGATCAGTGGGCCGCGCCCAGTGGTCTCAGCATTCTGAATAGATAGCCCCCGAAGCAGACAGCACTGATTCGTCTAGACCGACAACAGCCTGGCCTGTAAGGCGGGAACCTCTAGGTTATAAAACCTTATGAATGTAGACGGGGAGGCCCAGCCTGCCGCCATACATATGTCTTGCAAGGCAATCCCACTGGACCAAGCCCACGATGAGGCCATGCCCCTCGTGGAGTGCGCTCTGACACCCAACGGGCACTGCAAGCCCTTGGTAGTGTATGCTAGCGCTATAGCATCAACTATCCACCTGGATAGGCTCTGTTTCGATGCAGCCAGTCCCTTGGAACGCCCGCTGAACGAAACAAATAGCTGCTCTGTCTGTCTGAAGGCAGACGAGCGAGACACATAAGCTCTTAGCGCCCTGACTGGACAAAGAAAGCTTGCGTCTCCCTCCTCGTCAGAGACCGGCAGGGCTGACAGGGAAATGACCTGAGCCCTAAACGGTGTGTTGAGGGATTTTGGAACATAACCGTGCCTAGGTTTGAGTATGACTCTTGAGTATGAGTCATTTGGCCCAAATTCCATGCACGTCGCGCTCACGGAGAGCGTGTGTAAGTCACCTATGCGCTTCACTGAAGCGAAAGCCAGAAGAAACACTGTTTTGAAAGACAAGTGTTTAAAATCAATCGTTTGGATAGGCTCGAATGGGTCACCTTTCATGGCCTCCAACACCGTAGAAAGGTCCCACACAGGGCATGAGGGAGGTCTGGGAGGATTCAGCCTCCTAGCTCCCCTAAGGGTCCCGTGGGACTTGTCATGTCTGTGAGTGAATGTGGGCGCGGGATAGCGGGCACATTTACTGCATCGAGTGCATTGTCTGCCTGAGCAGTGTGAATGCACACTGGTTTCGTTGTTACAGAAACCGTGAGACATGCAGAACATAGTGTTTGTGGGCACTGGGCAGTGGGCACATTTACTATGTTTGATGCGCAATCGATCTGGGTCGATTTTATGAGCGCAAGCCCCGTGTGGTGGGCTGTGCTTGTGTGTAGGGATGTGCACTGGGCAGTGGGCATTTTTTATACACTCATAGCACCATCAGCCGTGGCCGGGACACCAGAAAATACACTCTTTATGGGATTTATCTGGGTAGCCGTAAAAACGGCATTTGTGTGCAGGCAAGGGGGCAGCTGTTCCGGCTTGTTTACTGCAAAATACACTGGAACAGTCGCATTTCTTGGAACTGAACGAGCGATGAGTTTCGGTGGAAGTCCGGCCGCGGCGGGACTCGAACACCGTCGTTTTCCTAGGCTTGCTAGGACGACTTCGGGGCCTCAGGCTTCACCGCAATCCTAGGCCGTGGCCCACGCGGAGCGGGGCGGCGGCTAGTCGAGCGAGAGCGTGGCCTCGAGCTTCGGGCCCGTCGGCGCTGCGACGAGGCGGCAGGGGGTGGAGGCTGTGGCTGTGAGCTCCGAGCAGGAGGTTTTGCACGGCCCGCTGCGGAACTGGAGCGCTTCGGTAAGAAGTGCTTCATGGCCTGTGACGCTTTCTGCACCTCAGCGAATCTCTCCACAAAGTCGTTGACGGAAGATCCAAAGAGGCCAGCAGAAGAAAGCGGGGCGTCGAGGAACGCGGTGCGCTCAGACTCAGACATCTCCGAGAGCGTCAGCCATAAGTGCCTCTCAGCGACAGTGAGAGAGGCCATGCTCCGTCCTATGGCCTGTGCAGCAGGTCCTTTCTCGTCCAGCTTACGGAGGAGATCGGCCTGGAAAATTTGCAGGGTGGCCATCGTGTGCAGCGCTGACGCAGCCTGCCCAGCAGCGGAGAAAGCACGGCCGAGCAGGGTTGACGTCGTGCGGCAGGCTTTAGAGGGTAGCGCCGGCTTAGCACGCCGTCCAGCAGAGGGCGGGCAAAGGTGGGCCGCTATTGCCTCTTCGACCGGCGGGAGCGAATGGTATCCTCTGTTTTTGGCATCGTCAACAGCGGAGAATGCCAGTGAAACAGAAGAGCGCGTTCGAGCCGAAAAGGGGGCGTTCCAAGCCTTGGCAACTTCTTCGTGTAACTCAGGAAGAAAGGGTGCCGGTTTGGACGTAGGCGAAGCGCGATCCCCAGGAAGGAAGAATCCATCCAGCCGGTTGTGAGAGGGCAGCTCAGGCGTTGACCACTCAAGGCCGAGGCTCGCCGTGGCCTGCGCGAGTATACGAATCAGCTCCGTCTCGATGCTAGCTCTTTTGCTTGACAATTGAAGCCGGTGAAGCAAGCGGGCGAACCGGCGAGCTTTGGCGGACTGGAGAAGGTTCCGGGACCCGCTGAGCACGGCGCTTTTTACGGCGCGGCAACACAGTGGGCGGTGGTGCAGACTCAGAGAAAACTGCCAGGCGAGTCCTCAGAGTCACCATAGGCAGTAGCTCGCAGTGAGGGCAGCCGGCGTCAGCGAGCGCGAGAGCTGCATGATCTTCACCCAGGCAGGAAACGCAGATAACATGGCGGTCCCCATCGCTGAGTGGGGCTCTGCACGAGCCGCAGGAAGGCATCTTTAGAAAGACGCTAGCTCTTTTAGAGAGTGTGTGTCGCGCCGGCGAACACACACACACAGAACAGAGAGTGAAAGGATATAGGCGCTGGATAGCGCAGCGGGAACGGCAGTAGAAGGCGGCGTGGCCAGCAGCTTCAGAAAATGGCTCGTCCCGCTGAGAGGCTTTTTCAGACGGCGCGGCTTCTCTCTCCGGATCCAGCGATGCGAGAGCTTCGCTGAAGAGATGAAAAATCAGATATCAGCTGCCTCCGAGCCTTATTATAGGCCTAAGCCACGCCCGTTTCGGCGGGAGGTGACGCAGTCGGGAGGTGACTCATTGGATCTGACGTCACGATAGGCCTCGCTCGATAGGCTGATGCAGTTGCCGCAGAGCAGCCAATAGGCGTGCGAGCTGTCTCGCCTATGTCTGCATGCTGCCGCAACGCGTTTTACATTAATACAAAATTAAAGGGTAATTTTTGGCTTCAATATCTCGCGGAAAAGGGATTTTCCCCTAGCGTAAGATACTTACGCAGTACGAGAGACCTCTCGTAAGAGAACTTTAGTGTTATGAGGAAAAGGCCGCGATTTCCCCGGAAACTTGGGTGGAGACAAAAGCAGTCGATCACAGGCACATTGATTAAGATCACTTTGTCGATCACAGATTAACACTTTTACCCTTAAATTAGGCACTACAAAATGAAGTAATCAATATAACGTTTACACATTCCTCTTACAATTTTTACCCTTTGTACACGACAGATTTTAACACAATTATATGAATTGTATCAATCCCTATTAACTAGTACTGAATGCATGAACTTTTTAACCTTAGATATTTTAAGATCCTCACATCCTATTAACTTACTAAAACCTTTTAGCCCATAACAGTACAATAACAGTACAATAAGTATTTCCTTTAACCTGTCACACTCTTTTAGAAAGAAATTTGCTTGTTTGTGCTTTCGCCGGAAAGCCACAAGGGAGAATCACTGAGTCAGCTAAAGCTGTAAGGTGCCGTTGGTCCACTGTAGAGGCTTGCTTCGATGGCGAGTAAATATACTGTATGCTTCGATGGCAAGTAAATATACTTTATGTACTTCTCAGAAATATACTTAAAATTGCATTTAATTATTCTTGACTTATACTGACATAAAAGTTGAATAAATATTTGGCCTACTTGTACTCAATCTTTTGTTCAAGATATATATACATAAAAGTATAATTAAGTATTCTAAGTATACTTGGCTTGTAGTTGTGTTTACTCTTTGGATTGAGTAGCCTATTAAATATTTTTTCACATAGTTTTACATACTGTTTTATAAACTTACACTGTTTGAAAATATTGATTTATAAAGAAAACAGATATGTTCCAAATTCTGAATATCTGAATTTTTGTGTAGGCTAGTCCACTGGTAGAGCACATAGGAATTTTCTTCAAATTTACTCTTTCCCCGCCATTCCACTGAATTTTCCAGCTATCCATGTTTTCACTGTTATGCGGTATGGGGGGCTATTACGCATCTTCTGAAATAGTACAGAATATCCGGATCAAAACACAGGTGAAGAAGAAGCAGAAAAAAGTGATTGAAGCGTTGCTTATGCACATGTAAGCTAACGCGATCATCAAACAAATGAACAGCATATAAGCTCAAAACTGCCTAACTTTACCGAATGAAATGTCGAACCCATGAAGAGGAAATGACTGTGAAGCTTTGATGGACTCAATGTACTCCATCTGTGTTTTGATCATCATTCTGAATCCCATCCGGACGTAGTCTTTAACAAAAATGTGATTTTCTCAACTTTTTGTTTAAAATGTTGCTTTTTTTTATGAAACTTACCAACATTCAAGTATGGATAAAAAGGATGCATGAAACTAGAATTTATTTTATTTTTTAAAGGGAAAGAGTTAAAGTGCAGTTAAAAGTATATTTCAAATATACATAATACTTAAATAGGAACAGTAATATACTTAAAATGCAAAAAATAATATATCGAAAACTATAAGTATGATGTTATGTTCACTTTAAATTTATGCTGCATAAAACTACTAAACTAGTAGTTTACTGAGAGTATACTTCAAAGTGTACTTTCACAAACTAAAACATGCAGTATTTGACTAGTAAACTGTCAGTAAACCTATAAGTTCACTTGTAGTATAGTTGCAGTACAAATGAAAAAGTTAGTTGTAAACTAGTTGTGTACTCTTACACTTAAAAGTATACTTTTATACACTAAAAAGTGTAGTGTACTACTTGGGACTAAAAAATATTTAGTCCCAAGTAGTATTGAAACTACTAGTATCTCACGTCAGTATTGAATCATATAATACATTGATATTAGTATACTTACTACATAAAGTATACTTAAATATATTCTTGAACTTTACTTAAGTATACTTAATAAAATTAACTTAAAGTATACTTATTTTTTGTAAGGGTACCCAACCATACCAAGGAATTGATGATGCTGGGACAAATGATATAGAGAGTGGTGGTAACTCACTGTATCAGATATCGGAGAGGTGATGGATACAAATAGAGAGGGCTCGCAGCAGATCAGTTGATGGGTTTAAAAGGAAAGTCAAGCAAAAACAAAACACGAATACCAGCGGGAAGTGGCAGCACAAGCACTCCTAGTGTTCTCACACCGTAAACCGGAAAGTGACTGGGATATATGTACCAAGTGACTCTGAATGTGCCGATGTTGTTGGTGCAAGACAGGCTGGTCTGAGTATTTCAGAAGCTGCTGATCTACTGGGATTTTCACACACTATGGGCGAAAATGCCTTGTTGATGCCAGAGGTCAGAGGAGAATGGCTAGACTGGTTTGAGCAGATAGAAAGGCAACAGTAAGTTCGGGCGTTTTTCCACTTGAAAGTCTGCACGAAGGTCCGAACCAAAGTTCATGTTTTGATAGATTTTATACATTCGGTTAGTTTTGGTTTGGTTTCACATTGCAATTATGTGAAGGCACTAAAGAATTTTACATGACATACTTGCGTCCTGTCGTCATCATCTATGTGGGCTGCATCTTGACATTGATTGGTTTGTAAACGGACGTGCGTCTGACGTCAGCATGTTGTCAATTCGGCGGGTAACTTTGACAAAAAATGAATGAACAGATGGATATCGTTGCCACTATACTGTTATTATTATGGCATTACTACCTGCAGCACCAACTATACTCGAGGCTAGTTCAAATTCGCCAAATGAACGTCCTCGTTGTGTGCGAACATTTTAACGTCGCCGGCAGGAAAGGAGGACAAGACTGCTTTAGGCTATGCGGGAACCACTGGAACTTCCTGTAAATGGTCTGAAAGTCTAAACCATACAAAAAATGCTTTCACACTAAAACAAAGGTTCAGTTCGATCCAGACCAAGACTACCTTTTTTCGTCTGACCAAATTTCGTCTGTTTGGTCCTTGGTCCGGGGGAGGTTTCACACCTGTAATTTTGATTCGATCAAACTGAAAAGTCAGAAAATCCGGACCAAACAAGGTGTGAAAGGGCCCTCAAATAACCACTCGTTTACAACCCAGGTATGCAGAAGAGCATCTATGAACGCATAACACGTCAATCCTTGAAGCAGATGGGCTATAGCAGCAGAAGACAATACCAAGTACCCCTTTTGTCAGCAAAGAACAGGAAACTAAGTCTACAATTCACATGGCTTACCAAAATTGGACAACTGAAGATTGGAAAAATGTTGCCTGATCTGATGAGTCTCGATTTCTGATGTAAAATTCAGATTGTAGGGTCAGAATTTGGCCTAAACAACATGAAAGCATGTCCTGCCTTGTATAAATGGTTCAGACTGGTGTTGGTGGTGTAATGGTGTGGGGGATATTTCCTTAGCACACTTTAGGCCTTTAGTACCAAGTGAGCTTCGTTTAAACACCACAGCCTACCTGAATATTGTTTCTGACCATGTTCATCCCTTTATGACCACAGTGTACCCATCTTCTGATGGCTACTTCCAGCAGGATAACACACCATGCTACAAAGCTCAAATCATCTCAACAGGTTTCTTGGACATGACATTGAGTTCACTGTACTCAAATGGCCTCCACAGTCACCAGATCTCAATCCAACAGATCACCTTTGGGATGTGGTGGAACGGGAGATTTGCATCATGGATATGCAGCCAACAAATCTACAGCAACTGCATGTTGCTATCATGTCAATATAGACCAAAATTTCTGAGGAATGTTCTGAGGAACACTTTGTTGAATCTATGCCACAAAGAATTAAGGCAGTTCTAAAGGCAAAAGCGGGTACAACCCGGTACTAGCAAAGGTGTACCTAATAAAATGGCCGGTGAGTGTTTTACATGACTTTTAGACATCATAAAGACATCACTTTATTTCAACAGTGCCCACTCTGCTGATTCAGCCTGTAGATTTTTCCCCTCGTTTAAAAAAAAAAATAATTATGTTGACCAGCTTTATATATTTACATATCGTATTTAAAGTTTGCCCTAGAAGCATTGCAATTGTTAAAAATTGGTCATAATAGCATTTTCCCCTTTGTTTTTTACTTTTTCTTTAGAACATATGTTCCAGTAAATCCCACAATAAAAGCAAACAGGGACAAGGTGAGTAGCAGCACTCAGTCATCAGTGCTTCAATATACACTGAACAAAATTATGAACACAACACTTTTGATTTTGCCCCCATCTTTCATGAGCTGAACTCAAAGATCTAAGACTTTTTGTACACAAAAGGCCTATTTCTCTCAAATATTGTTCACAAATCTGTCTAAATCTGTGTTAGTGAGCACTTCTCCTTTGCCGAGATAATCCATCCACCTCACAGGTGGAGCATATCAAGATGCTGATTAGACAGCACAATGCCACATATGTTGCAAGTTTTGAGGGAGCGTGCAAATGGCATGCTGACTTCAGGAATGTCTACCAGAGCTGTTGCCCGTGAATTGAATGTTCATTTCTCTACCATAAGCTGTCTCCAAAGGCTTTTCAGAGAATTTGACAGTACATCCAACCGGTCTCACAACCGCGGACCACATGTAACCACACCAGCCCTTCACCTCCAAGATCGTCTGAGACCAGCCACCCGGACAGCTGCTGCAACAATTGGTTTGCATAACTAAAGAATTTCTGCACAAACTGTCAGAAACCGTCTCAGGGAAGCTCATCGCATGCTCGTCGTCCTCATCGGGGTCTCAACCTGACTGCAGTTTGTCATCGCAACCGACTTGAGTGGGCAAATGCTCACATTCGATGGCGTCTGGCACTTTGGAGAGGTATTCTCTTCACGGTTGAATCCCAGTTTTCACTGTACTGGGCAGATGGCAGACAACGTGTATGTTCACCCACAACGTGTGGGTGAGCGGTTTGCTAATGTCAACGTTGTGGATCGGGCCTATGGTGGCATTGGGGTTATGGTACGGGCAGGCGTACTAAACTGCTTACTAAACAGGCCTATTCCGGTGTGTTTTTCTGTTCCAACTGGCTGAATGTGTTAGGCCCAAGTCTCCCTGAAAGTGCAATATATTATAATTTGCTGTAGAGAAACAAAGACTATAAGGGTATGTTTATGCAAAACAAAAGATGTTTTGCTTGGTTTAAAAAGATAAGAATTGACCAATTTTCCCTTTTCAGTTTCTTTATTTACTCAGCTGTTAAAAGTGTGAAAATAGACAAATAAAATATTCTGTTTTTGTACAGAATTTGCCATTACATCTAAAAAAAAAAAAATCACTGAGCAACTAAGTGCATAGGTGTTTCAACTTATCACTTTTAAATAAAAGCACCAGAAGGAAACCTGCATTTTCCCTTACCCTTTTCCTGATCTTACAGGATAAAAACATATAAGGATGATATGAAACATTCCATAAAAAATTTCAAGATTTTTACAGCTGACTATATTCACATTAATGTTCTTTCATTAAGAATGACACACTAATAATGGTCCATCAAAATAAAACAGAAACTCAAACTGAATGTGATGATGGCAAAATAATATAATTGTTTTAAACTACGCCACCAAATATCATTTTACCCACATGAAACAATGTTATATTGAGAAACCAACATTACTTCTTGGTAATGTAACAACAAAGGCTACTCAAACAGTTTGTCAAATGGGGCTAGTCAGTCTTTCAACGGCTCTGGGGCTAGTAAATCAGCACATAGGAGAATGTAAAGTCGCACGTCAACTAAGCAGGTAGCTACCTGATACAACTATAAAATAGCAAGGTGACCAGTAAAACTACAGCAGACGACTACCCCTGGCTAATAATAAAATAAAATAAAAACTTACTTTAAGATACTTCTTCAGGTTGGAGGTGGAGTCTTTGGACACTGAAAGGAGGTTGGTTGTGACTTGTGACTGACCACGCAAACCGCGCATTTTTTTGTTTTCATATTGGGGCTTCTGGGAAATGCATGGAGTTGCCTTAATTTATTTAGAGAGTGAATAAACTCGTGAAACAGAGAAGTATCGTCATGTAATCCATTGATTTCAACAATGTAACTGTATTCTAAATACCAACTATTTAAATTGTAATTGTAACTGTAACGGAATACAGTTACTCATAATTTGTATTCTGAATACGTAACGCCGGTACATGTTTTCCGTTACTCCCCAACACTGGATGTATGTTATGGACAACGAACACAGGTGCATTTTATTGATGGCATTTTGAATGCACAGAGATACTGTGACGAGATCCTGAGGCCCATTGTTTTGCCATTCATCCACGACCATAACCTCATGTTGCAGCATGATAATGATCATCCCAATCATCCCAATTCTTGCATGGCCAGCATAATCACCGGACATGCAACCCATTGAGCTCTGGATCGGCGTACACGAAAGCGTGTTCCAGGTCCTGCCAATATCCAGCAACTTCGCACAGCCATTGAAGAGGAGTGGACCAACATTCCACAGGCCACAATCAACAACCTGATCAACTCTATGCGAAGGAGATGTGTTGCACTGCGTGAGGCAAATGGTGGTCACACCAGATCACACCAGATACTGACTGATATCAGTCTCCCCCAAAGGAGAAGTGCTCACTAACACAGATTTAGAAAGATTTGTGAACAATATTTGAGAGATAAAGGCCTTTTGTGTACTTGTGAAAAAGTCTTAAGCCACTTTCCGACTGGAGGAACCTTTTCACAGTTCCTAGAACTATTGGCTAAAGTACCCAGATGTCGGCGTGTTCGCACCACAGGAACTAGGAACGATTTTAGTTCTAGGAACTCCATTTGGAGGAACTAATTTAGGTCCTACTTCAGAGTAGGGTCTAAACCAGCACTATAGGAACTACCCGTGACGTTAGTGTATGCTGATTGACCGAACGCACGCGGAACACCGGCACCCGCCATTTTTAAAACAGCTAGAATGTAAACACACAGATTATAGCCTATATACAGGGTGCGATTTGCCGGGGGGGATGCGTGGGATTTCCCCCTTTCTGGTCAATGTATCCCTGCCTCTGCTTAATTATTTTTATCCCCCCCTCAAAGTGATCAGTGCTACTTCACTAGTGGCGAGGAGGATCACAAAACTTATCACGGATCCGTGGTTTGATTAAAGTCCATTTTATTTTAAAATGCGCTACTTTGACTGGCTCCGCAGCCTCTCTGTAATCAACACTCTGCAGACTCGCTCAATGTCCCGCCCACGGCGCTATATGATTGGTTACACCTCACGAGTAATAGCCTATCAACACTTGCGAGACGGTTGCAGGTCTTTTTTTACGCCGCATATTCAGCATATTACTGAAGCGGGAATAAACATCACAGTCTGATTATCTGTTTCTGTGATGACAAGCAGCCCAGTCACACCACTGAATGGCCGAAGTTACACATACAGTGTTTTACTCAATTGAGGCTAAACGCAAAGGTTTTTTGATTACTCACTCACTCTTGAGTGACTTCAATGTTAAGTCAATGTAAAGACGCATTTACGCGCGAAGGCGTTTCGCGCGGCGCGGTAGACGCGAAGCCCGAATGAGGCGAATTGACTTTGTCGGCCCGGCCCGACACATTAACTGTAATTATGAGCCCGAGCCCGATTTAAACCCAGGGGTGGCGCCAGGGAAGTTGAGATGAAGCAAAGATGAAGTTGACGATCGCCATCTCCGTAGTGAATGCGCATATATGGATAAATGCATGGATTACATCAGAGTGTTGCCTATTTCTTTTCGTTTTGAATTGTTTCGTTTAAAGACATTTCAAGCTTTCTTTAGATATATTTCTTAATATTCTCTTTGAGGCATACACTTAGTTTCGGTTAATTTATGACGAGATGCGCTCCAGTTAACGTGCACTGCAAGTGACCGCGGCGCGCCTCTATGATTATAGCCTATGTCTGCTATATTTGCTTCTTATTTATTAAATACATGCAATTCGTTGATGAAAAATGTATTAAAATTAAGATACAATTTATACAAAACGAAATTCACTTTAAAGAAAGGTTTTCTACAAAACAAAACTTAATGAAGTGGTCAAAATCATGTCTGACCCACTCCGAGTCTCCCGATGCTACTGCACATCCTATCTTACTCGTGCTGTTCACTTTTCATAAATCAACATAGATGGAAAAAAATAACATTATAATATTTTAACAAATATGAAACTAAATGAGCTTATTTAATGGCTACAACACATATAGTAGGCCTACAGAATCTCTGTACAAATTGCTGCACATTCATTTACTGCTTCTGAATTTTGCACACATAAGTTGAAAGGCATTTGTTTGTACATAGTAAAACATATCTGCAACATTTATCAAGTTCACAGATAATTGTGCGTGCATTTATTAATTATTATCTTAATGAATAATGCAACAAGGACAAATCATGTGAACTGCCTTGTTTGTTTATTCCGAATGAAATGGATCGCAAATGTATCCGAATGAAGAAACGCAAAAAAAAAAAAAAAAAAAAAAAAAACGTGAACAATGATGAACACAGAAAATGAACAAGAATGAACTTTGGATGAACTTTGGATGGCCTAGGAGGAGTAGGCCTAGTAGGCTACAACTCTAATTTAATTCAACAAGGTTTTAGAATATAGAATATTTTTTAAACAAAATAAATATTTTTAAAGTTTATTATCCCGGGCCGGTGTGATGCGTGCGAGTGGAGGAGACGCTGAGCATGACACGTGACGTGTTGCATTTTGTAACACAAGTGCTGGATCAAGGGCCCGGCCCGGCCCGGCCCGGCCCGGCCCGGGTCAAGTTCCGGCTCGGGCAGAGAATCTAAGCTCTGATTTATCTGATCCTGTCCATTAGCTTTGATCCATGTACTGCTTTTCAGAATGTCACCAAGTACAAATATTTATGTAATTTTTCAGCGCGAAAACTCTAGCTAGCTAGCTGGGAACAATGAAAAGGGTCCAGAGCAGCAAATGCAGTGAATGAAGTTCATGTTCTCATGATTTATTTTTATGAATAAAAATGTATGGCGTTATTTTTTAGTCAAAAGTCATGAGCGTGTAAGACATGCTCACGAGCACATTATGTTATTTCACACGCGCAAAAATGAACCTTCAGCTGGCATGATAAAAGTACTCGCGCACAAATTCAACAACCGAGAGGTGTACAAGTAGCTGCGAGCGAGCGCCTGGCATACTCTCATAGGTTAACTCTGCTTGTACAGTGGAATCCTGCTCGCGCGCAGCGGGCTTCTGCTCGCGGAGTGCTGTTTTGCTCGCGCAGTGGATTTCTGCTCGCTCAGCTGATTTCTGCTCGCTCGAGTCTACATGACTTTTGACAATTTGGGGGCGGAAACCAAGGAGGGCACTGACCCTCTTATGATTGGTCACTTTCATCATGGAAAATCTTGGGAAATCCTAACCCCGCCCACCTTCTGACGCAGCGCTCTGCTACTCCGGCTATCTCTGTGTATATTTTAGACAACGAAATATGTGATAAAACACCATACTAACTCTTTTCGTTTTCATTTAAAGAAAAATTAAACATGATAGCCACACAAATGTGGTTCAGGCAACGCGTATTGATTATATTCACTGCACATTGCCTATTTATAAAAAAAAATATATATATATAAAACACAAACCTGCCTCTTTTCGTTTTAAATATAATATAAAAACATTAAACATTTTAATATGGTCCAGGCAATATGTGCATTTGTACTAAACAACAGATTTTGCAGTAAACAACATTACAGTTTTTAAAATTTTTACATACAATTATTACAATTTAAAATGACAAAACTCAACCCAGTCTCTTTTTGTTAAATTTCAGTTTTTATCAATATATTAGCCATTATAAAAGTATAAGTAAAAGGTATAAGAAGCTATACAAATAAAGCTATACATATGAGCTATTTAACTTTACCGTTGTATGGTTAGACTAGAGCGCTGACTTTGTATGTTTGACTGAATTGTTTGCTTTATTTGTATAGCTTCTTATACCTTTTACTTATCCACCTTATTCTGCTCTAAACAATGACTGCCATAACGACGACTCCGGTTGCCTACTTCCGGTTCGTAGCGCTTTACCTGTACTAGCAGCGAGAGAATGAGTTCAAGCTCCTCATGTGCAGTTGTTGGTTGTTTTAACAATTCAAAGAAGATTTCAAACTTTTTAGAAACTGAGTGTTTAGTGTTACTGGTACTTCTATACTCTTTGGTACAGGTCAAGCTATACGAACCGGAAGTAGGCAACCGGAGTCGTCGTCATGGCAGCGCGCATTGTTTAGACTGAGCAGAAAAAGGTGGATACTTTTATAATGGCTAATATTGATAAAAACTGAAATTGAACAAAAAGAGACTGGGTTGAGTTTTGTCATTTTAAATTGTAATAATTGTATGTAAAAATTTTAAAAACTGTAATGTTGTTTACTGCAAAATCTGTTGTTTAGTACAAATGCACATATTGCCTGGACCATATTAAAATGTTTAATGTTTTTATATTATATTTAAAACGAAAAGAGGCAGGTTTGTGTTTTATATTTTGTTTTGTTTTTATAAATAGGCAATCCCATAAGAAATTTTACCATGGTATTTGTACCATGGTAGTACCATGGTACAAATACCATGGTACTAGTACCCCGGTATTTTTGACAGTACCATGGTACATGTACCATGGTATATTGATGGCACCATGGTACATAAACCATGGTATTTTTAATAGTACAATGGGACGTGTACCATGGTATGTACCATGGTATTTGTACCATATCTACAACTGTCAAATGTACATGAATTTAAATATTTAGCTCAGGCAAATAAAAAGACAGTAAACAAAAAAATGTTTTTCCCATTTTATTTTATTTTTTCCATAGATTTAGCATGATTGTCTTTTTATGATCTTGGCCGCATTTGACAACTTCTGGCGAATGAATCCCTTAATTTCAGCATCCGACTTTTCTGGGAAGACAGATTTAACTTCACCTAAAGAGAGAAAAGAAGGGAAGGGAAGGAAAGGAGAACAGACACGTTACAGATAGATACATAGACATTAAGTACAAATAGGTACATATACATACACAGATATTACAGATACAATGACAAACTATTGAGAGTGAAAGAGTAACAGTAAGGGCAACACATACCCACGCCTGCTTTGCAAAATACCTGGTTACCTTAATTTCTTAAGTCTGTATGGCTCACTCAATGTTTTCTAATGTTGTGAAATGATACAACACTACACTACACAGTGCGGCAGGCATTTGTCACTCTTTACGGACGGTACATTACTGACTGTCACTGAAGAACAAATACTTACCAACAATCTTTTAAACATCTTCAGTGGGGAGTGATGGTCGTGTCTCCCCCTTGCATGATGACCCAAGCCCAGTCACACTGTGAGATGCCATGAATGCAGTGGTGTACAGGCCATGCATCAGATCGTTTGTATATTTGGCTGCTGTGACCTTGTTGCAGCGGTCCCTGATTGCCTGTGGAATATCCTAAGAACATAAATTGGTATCACATTGGGTCATATTACCAAAAGCTTGTTATGAAATAGTCGTGTTGGGGTTCAAAGGGGACAACTAAAATAATTTTGTTATCTTCCTATTTATCTCAGATTTCTATATGCAGAAGTTCCCTGGTCCCACTTTATAGTACACTTCTGTTATTAGTGAATATAACTTACCAGACAGACAGAACGGTCATCCACAGGCAGCTGTGTTCTGGAAGACTGCATACAGCATTTAAAAAGCACAGAAGAATGTATGTTAGCCTACTCACAAGAAACCAACAAGAAGACAGACAGACAAAACAGTAGGGCTGTAATCAACAAAAGAAAATCTTGGTCGACTGAAGTCCTGAAATTTCTGACAGCGTTGCATCACGTGCACCTGCACAATATCATATCAAATATAAATTTGCATTTGACTTTTTCCCCGTTTACGATTTAAAAAAAATGCTGCCACGCTGTCGATGTCTTTGTTGGCATGATAGAAGAGGACTGATTATAAATTAAACGCTCTGACAATTAAATAAATAGTATACAGTGTGTGGTTCAAAACATAGCTTACTATCAATTATTGTGCCAAGGTACTTGTATTCTTGTACTATCTCAATAGGTTGGCCATCAATGATAGTGAGGGAAAGAGGGGGGCTCTGTTTCCTAAAATCAATAATTAATTCTTTAGTTTTGGATTTCCTACCAGTATTTCCTACTTCTCCAGCAGCAGCTTTCTTCAGAAATGTTGAAGTCGTGGAGCTTTCCCTCTGTTATGGGTTATTTTGTTGCTGCTGAAATCACAGAACATTTTTTAATCAATATTTGTTTACCACTGAGCTAGCAGCTAACGTAGTTTCAACCAATTTTCTCACTAAATGTAAGTGACGTCACCGATTACATACGTTATGTTTAAAGTTACTTTGTGTAAAATAAATTAGCTCACTTCCAAGGAAAACATATACACATAAGAGGTGATTAAAAGCCCAAACTTTCATAAACAAAAGCTCAACCGAGTTAACGTTAACTTAACGTTAGTTTACCTCTTCTGAAAACGGTTGAGATGCTAACGGACTTTTTCCGAAGACACAAAACCATGTCTATAAAAGTAAATATTCAACAGAAGCGTATCAATTACTGTACAAGTAAGAGAAGTGTCAAGAACAGTTGTGTGTATTATTCTTGTGATTTTAGAGACTAATATCACCTGAAAGTAGTGAAAACAACAGCGAGAGAGGGAGTTTTCCTGCTTACCAGTCGCAGTGGTCCAGCGCCGTTTCCATGGCAACTCTGAGCCGCGGCCGTTCCAGTGTTTGAAAGCGACATGAAAGTTCAAAGTTCACGCGCACGGCCATTGATTAAACCACGTCAAAATCATGCAGCATTTACAAACATCTAGAATTAGAACATTACTTAAATAAAAATCTCATTAACATTAAATTATGAATTTAAAACTGATTTTGGAGATCTATGACTCGTTCATAGACCAAATGGCCTATGCCCACACTACTGCAGTCACTCACAATAATAATTAAAATAAAATAAAAATATTTGGCTTAGTTATTATTCATTAGTTATTTTTATTTTTGCTAAAGTATAAGCCTAAAGTGTTAATCCTCTTACCCCAGGCTTAAAGTAAAAAAATGTCTGTACCATGCGACCATGCAAAGTACCATGCAATATTTGAGGTACCATGGTTATATCTGAGGTAGTATGTACCATGGTAATATCTGTACGGCAGAATGTACCATGGTTATATCTGAGGTACTAGGGCATGTACCATGGTAAATCTGAGGTACCATACTATGTACCATAGTAACATACTGTACAGTATATACAGTACAGTACATTACTGTAGATGTTACTATGGTACATAGTATGGTACCATGATAATATCTGAAGTACTATAAAGTATGTACCATGGTTATATCTGAGGTACTATGGTATGTACCATGGTAGGTACCATGGTAAATCTGAGGTACCATACTATGTACCATAGTAACATCTACAGTACCATGCAATGTACCATGGTACCATGATAATATCTGAAGTACTATATAGTATGTACCATGGTTATATGTAAGGTACCATGGTACTACCATGGAGATCTTCTAAAATATACACAGAGATAGCCGGAGTAGCAGAGCAGCTGAGTGACGCGCGCTGCGTCAGAAGGTGGGCGGGGTTAGGATTTCCCAAGATTTTCCATGATGAAAGTGACCAATCATAAGAGGGTCAGTGCCCTCCTTGGTTTCCGCCCCCAAAATGTCAAAAGTCATGTAGACTCGAGCGAGCAGAAATCAGCTGAGCGAGCAGAAATCCACTGCGCGAGCAAAACAGCACTCCGCGAGCAGAAGCCCGCTGCGCGCGAGCAGGATTCCACTGTACAAGCAGAGTTAACCTATGAGAGTATGCCAGGCGCTCGCTCGCAGCTACTTGTACACCTCTCGGTTGTTGAATTTGTGCGCGAGTACTTTTATCATGCCAGCTGAAGGTTCATTTTTGCGCGTGTGAAATAACATAATGTGCTCGTGAGCATGTCTTACACGCTCATGACATTTGACTAAAAAATAACGCCATAAAAATGTTTCAAAACATCCCCCCCTCTGTTTTTTTTCACAAATCGCACCCTGCCTATATATTTACTCCATAAACTAACTATACAAACATGGAAAACAGTGATAGATGGGTCTCTAAACCTTTATGCTGAAGAGAAAATCCAACGCAACTTTGAGGGGACCAAGCCAAACATGATTATGTTTATCTGCCCAGCTAGCAACACTGGACATCAACCACACGGCATAGGCTAATAACCTTTTTTTCATATACTGTCTACTTTCTATAACAGTTATATCTAACATAACATATTAAACAGTACTGTTAGACAGATCGCTAACTAATAAACACAGCGAATGCGAGCATTATTTGCTCTGGCGTTCTCAGGGCGTTCTCAGCGCCGTCAAAATAAAGGTCTGTCGCGCCGTCAAAATAAAAGTCACCGTGCTTGCGTCACTCCCTTACCCCTCCTACCAGTTCCTATGGCCACTTGGCCAGTGCGAACGCAAACAGCAAAATCAAGTTTGGGAGAGAGTAGTTCTTAGAACTGTTTAGAAGTGGACAGTTCCTAGAACTAAGTTCCTGTAACTACTTGGTCGGAAAGCGGCTTTAGATCTTTGAGTTCAGCTCATGAAAAATGGGGGCAAAAACAAAAGTGTTGCGTTTATAATTTTGTTCAGTGTATTTACCAACCAATAAAACAACCTATCAGGCATTCACTCTCAAGACATGTTTGAATATTATATTTGAATAACACATAAATATAATGATTGTCTAATGGTTCCAGTGTGAATTCTCTCTGTGGCCTCAGGTGATGATTCTCCATCCTGGTTTTCTGAAATATATTCAAGAGCGCTGGCTGCAGAAACATGGCAGATATCCATCCACTGGTTTTATTACACTTATATTTGCCTTGCACATCTGTGACCAGGTAAAACTCAAAGAATATGAAATTATAGAATATTAAAAGAAAGCATCTTTGTTATAACACACACAAATAATTGAGGTAGTGAGAATAAGTCTGTGTGCAGTAAATTATACTCATCTTAGCTTGACAAAGCAACATTTAAAAGCTAAGTCTTAAAAGGTGTCTTAAAAATAAAGTGTATTAGATTCGCCATTTAGATTTAATATGAAACTGAACTATTATGAATAGTTTGAAAAACTTGTAATTTAGGCTGGTACATGACTTACAATGCATGATGTCAGCGCTATTCGTAATGCGGAGGCGGTCTAACCATTTTTTAAAGGGGTGGTATAATGCCCCTTTTCACAAGATGTAAAATAAGTCTCTGATGTCCCTAGAGTGTGTATGTGAAGTTTTAGCTCAAAATAAAATAATATGTTAAAATTGTCCCTTGTGTGTGTCCCCAAATGAGCTGCTGCTCCTGGCACAGAGGGCAGAGATTTAAGAGCTTTTGTGTGTGTGTGTGTGTGTGTGTGTGTGTGTGTGTGTGTGTGTGTGTGTGTGTGTGTGTATGTGTGTTAGCAGCTCCGATTACCTCACGCAGACAAGCACTAAAATGTCAGAAACTGTTCTGCCTTTTAGCCTTTTATGTTTAAGCTGGAGTCAGACAATGATGGAGAGACTACGGTGGCCGAGAGAGCTCAACGCGCTGCAACCAAAGAAAGCACATGCAAATAGAAAAAACACATGCAAATAGAAAAAAACACATGCAAATAGAAAAAAAACCAAACAAATTAAGAAAACATCTTCATCAGTTTCACAACACACGTGTACGTGCTCCAAATACTCAAACACAACCAAATACAGAAACGCGCAGCAAAAGTTCACAACACAACCAAATACAGAAATGTACGGAGCCCCTAAAGGGACGTGGTGGTGGAAATATTTTTAGGTTGAGAGAATTTTATTTTTTTTTTAAATCTTTTGCGTTCCCTCGCAAAGTTATTTGCGTTCCCACGCAAAACTTTTGCGTTCCCTCGCAAAGATATTTCCGTTCCCACGCAAAACCTGTTTTGAGCTCGGACAGACACTTCCTGTTTAATGTCCCGCTGGCAGTGTTTCAGAGCTCCGTACGTTAATGTAGCGTTTCATAGTGTTTGAACTTCGACTCAAATATAAAGAAATGCGGTCAGTGCTTAACTCAAGGAGTTCAGTGAAGTTGGCAGTATTCACATAGGCTATTCGAACTTCCCTATTCTTGAGCTAAACGTTGTTAAAACACAAACGACACCTATTTACAGTCACAACCTAGACAACGAGCTACAACCCAATTCTCATCAAAAAGAGCTTTATAATATTAATTTGTCTCTAAAGACGAATGAGAGACAAGTCCAAATAAGGGGCCGTCTGCAAAGTGCAAATCCCAAAACCCTTCTGCACATTTTATATAATTATATTCAATGGGCTTCACTGTGACTCACTGTACTGTCACCAAATTCAGTTCACACATCACTACTCTCCTGCTGGTTATACTACATTACTTAGTTTGATAAAAAATGCATAATTTTTATGATTATTTATTATGAAATAAAATCAATAACTTCACCCTTTTTAGAAAAAAATATTAAATAACTTCACACTGTTATACAGTGTAATGCCATCAAATTCAGTAAGCAAATATAATGCAAAAGCTGCATACAGTACCAATATAATTTGTGTAATGAATAGGCCTACTTATTTTTTATGTGCAATTACTTCCCAAACTAAGTGTTGTAGGCCTATAACCAACATTAGAGCAGTGATGTGTGAACTAAATTTGGTGTGTTACAGTGAAGTTATTGAATATTTTTCATAATATAAAATGTGCAAAAGCAGTTTAGTATGACCAGTGGGTCACCATTGATGTGTAAACTGAATTGGGTGGCACTACATTTTGTAACATTGAAGTTAATGACTATTTTTGTATTTTTGACTGTGAGTTGATGCTGTAGTCGTTTTTGGGTTATATTGCACTTTGCAGACGGTCCCTTTGAACTTTCTCTCAGCCGCCTGCTCATAGAAATCCATTTAGCCTATATTATACAAGCTTGTTGTGATGAGAATTGGGTTGTAGCTCATTGTCTAGGTTACTGTGATTGTAAATAGCCTAGGTGTCGTTTGAGTTTTAACAACATTTAGCTCAAGAATATTGATCCGGGAAGTTCGAATAGCCTATGTGAATATTGCCAATTTCACTGAACTCCTTGAGTTAAGCACTGACCGCATTTCTTTATATTTGAGTCGAAGTTCAAACACTATGAAACGCTCCATTAACGTACGGAGCTCTGAAACACTGCCCTCGTCGAAACTTCACGCTCTAGCTTACAAGCTTTTGGTGTGGAGCAGACGGGTTTTCCTGTCATTACGCGCAACTCATGTGCCGGGCATTCTAAACAGAGGCGCAGATCTTCTATCGAGGGGAAACCCAATCTACGGAGATTGGCGCCTTCACCCGCAGATAGTGGATATGTTATGGATGAGATTCGGACAGGCAACCGTAGATCTATTCGCCTCGCGCGAAAACTACCATTGTCCTATGTTCTTCTCGCTAAAGGACGTGGACGCGCCCCTCGGGGTAGATGCACTGGCCCACCCATGACCCAGAGTGCTGCTGTATGCTTTTCCTCCCCTGTGCCTGATAATTCCCACACTGGCCAGGGTGAGAGAGCAGGGCCTGTCTCTCATTCTGATAGCACCCAGGTGGCCCAAAGCACCATGGCTGGCGGAGATAATCCCTCTGTTATATGCCGAGCCGTGGCGCCTACCCCCCCGCACGGACCTATTGTCCCAAGCGAATGGGGAGATTTATCACCCGCACCCGGACAGGGTGGCTCTTTGGGCCTGGCCCATGAAAGGACGAACCTAAGCACACTGGGGCTTTCGCCGCGTGTGATTGCTACTATACAGAATGCCAGGGCCGTTTCTACGCGGTCCTTGTATGGCTGTAAGTGGCAAGTGTTCGTAGGGTGGTGCAGTGGGCGTGGTCTCACATCTTATCAGTGCTCAGTTCCTGATATTTTGTGTTTCCTTCAAGACCTCATGGAAAAAGGGAGGTCTTTTTCCACAATTAAGGTCTACTTGGCTGCGATTTCGGCCTGTCATGTGGGTTTTGAGGGCTCAACAGTCGGGCAGCATCCTCTAATCCGCAGATTTATGAAGGGTGCCCGTCACTCCTTGCCAGTCGTTAGGAGAACTGTTCCTGAGTGGGACCTCTCCATGGTGCTGGAGGCTCTGTCTCAATATCCTTTTGAGCCTCTGGGAAGTATTTCCCTAAAGCTGCTGTCTTTCAAGACAGCTTTGCTCTTGGCCTTGGCATCTGCTAAACGTGTCAGTGAGCTACATGCACTCTCGGTTCATCCCTCGTGCACTAAATTCTCTCTTAGTGGAGATAAGGTTTCCCTTAAGCCTAATCTGGCCTTCATACCGAAGTGCTTCCCTGCGTTCACTTCGGAGGTGTTGGAGCTGTCCGCTTTTCACCCTCCACCTTTTTCCTCCCCGGAGGATGAGAGGCTAAATGCTCTGTGTCCCGTCCGTGCTTTACAGACATATATAACCAGGACCAGTGCTTTCCGGAAGAGCGACCAGCTCTTTATTTCATGGGCGCCCCCTCATAGAGGGAATCCCATATCTAAGCAACGCCTCTCACATTGGCTTGTGAATGCTATAGCTTTGGCATATGAATCAAAGGGAGTGCAGCCGCCAGGGGACATCAGAGCTCATTCCACGAGGGGCATAGCCGCCTCTTGGGCTTTGTTTAGGGGAGTGTCACTGCAGGACATCTGCTCTGCTGCCAGTTGGGCTTCTCCTCATACCTTTGTGCGTTATTACCGGCTGGATGTCACCAGTATCTCGGTAGCACATTCGGTTTTAGGGGTGGGGTCTTCTTAGCCCTTCCCTGCAACCCCGTTGGAAGTAACGAATAGGAGTGAATGGGCCGGCAGGCCATGCACATTCCTGTCACCAAGCATGCATTTCCATTCCTTTTCTGGGTGTATTTATATGCACATTGGTGTTGCTGGGGTTATTATCGTGTGTGTGCTGCATACATGTTTCATGTCCTGCATGTTCACAGCAGTCATGTGTGTGCATCAAGATTGCAGGTTCATGATTATGGGACGTGTCAGGCAACGCCTGTCACGATACACACACAGGGGAAGACAGATCCAAGTGCAGTTATTTATTAGGTTAATCCGTACTCACAACAGTCCAGGCAAAGGTCAAAAATCCAACAAGGCAATCCGAGGTACAAGACACAAACAAGAACTGGGTAAACACAGACATCAAGTGTGGTGACATATAACAAGGACTCCGTGACAGACACTAAACAGGCAGGGTATTTAAACACAGAAACTAACGATCATGATGGGGAACAGCTGGGTGCAATGAACAGTGATGAGAGCAGACAAGGATTGTGGGGAATGCAGTTCCTAATGTGACAGACACCGTGGGGGAAGGAGGACATCTAGTGGTGACCCAGGGAACTCAAACCAGACACTGACATAACCCCCCCCCTCTATGGAGCGGCTACCAGACGCTCCAAGACATGACAGACAAAACAAGAGTCCAGGCGGGAGGTGGACTGGTGGAGGATCAGGGGGAGGGATGGGGGGCCAGGTCCATGGAGGGAAACGGGGACAGGGAGTGACAGTTCATCTGGCGGCCAGGGCGGAGACGACCCCTCGGGCGGCCACGGCACAGGAACAGACACCGGCTCAGGAACAGACACCACCGGCTCAGGAACAGACACCACCGGCTCGGAGGCGGCCATCTTGTCTGAAGACACAGGCTCGGCAGACGTGCTGTGCTTCCTCCACGCATGCAGTACCGCCACTGCATAAAAGAGGAAGACCGCTCTCTTGGCCGTGGCAGGACTGATGGTGGGCGGCTCCGAGACGATCTCAGGGATGACAGCGGGCTGCTCGGAGGGGACGGCCTCCGGGACGACAGTGGGCTGCTCGGAGGGGACAGCCTCCGGGCCATTGGGAAGGCAGGAAGTCTTCCTCCTCCTCTGCCGTTTTCGATGCCGAGATGCAGGCTCTGGGCTGGACACCACTGGTCCAGAGTCGAAGAGGAGCCGAATTGGGGAATGGTGTCGGGGTCCATCTCGACCACCTCCTCCCCTGCGGCCTCCACGGGTTCCACGAAACCTGGCCAGACGGGTTCCCTCAAAAGAACCTCCATGGGAAGAGGTGTTGGCTGACCAGGCGCCTGCGGTGCCAGCGGAAAAGGGCTCAGTGGAGGCGACCGCCATGGTCTCCTCAGTCCTCCGAGCCCACAGCGCGAAGCACTCGAACAGTGTCATCCGAGGCTCTGACTCCCCAGATGACGGTTCTCGCCTCTGCTGTTTCTTCTCCCTCTTCATAGTGGGGGAAAGGATACGGGAACCCATACTGCTGGATCTTTTCTGACGGAGTCCTTCTGTCACGATACACACACAGGGGAAGACAGATCCATGTGCAGTTATTTATTAGGTTAATCCGTACTCACAACAGTCCAGGCAAAGGTCAAAAATCCAACAAGGCAATCTGAGGTACAAGACACAAACAAGAACTGGGTAAACATAGACATCAAGTGTGGTGACATATAACAAGGACTCCGTGACAGACACTAAACAGGCAGGGTATTTAAACACAGAAACTAACGATCATGATGGGGAACAGCTGGGTGCAATGAACAGTGGTGAGAGCAGACAAGGATTGTGGGGAATGCAGTTCCTAATGTGACAGACACCGTGGGGGAAGGAGGACATCTAGTGGTGACCCAGGGAACTCAAACCAGACACTGTGACACCGCCTCCCTGGGGCAACTGTCCTTCTCTGGCTTTCAGAACCTCACTGTGAGTGTATTGGGCAATCGGGGAGCTGTCCATGTCTCTCCCATAGGTGGATCTCGAACACGAGATGATGAAAGAGAACAATAGGTTACTGTCGTAACCCATTCTCTGAAACATCGAGTGGAGAGATCCACCAGCTTTGCCCCACTTGCCGCACGAGAAGCGAATATACTTACTGGAGAATAGCAGCGCTGCAGCCATTATATGCCCCTAGGTAAGGGGGCGGGGCCTTACCTGGCATTGGCTGCGCGCTTATTTATTTATTTATTTATTTGAAAAACAAAAGGGACAATACATATTAATGAACATTTTCACAAATGTAAATATGTCAGATTATAGCCTTAGGCTAATTTCCATCTGCAGACCCCCTGGCAGGTTGGTGTTACACACAAATTAATAAATACATACAGATACACTATATACAGACTATATACAGAGAGACAAGGACAAGAACAGTGATCACATTGTAACAATCGGCCTTATCGGTAGAGTTACATAAGCTAAAAAATGGGGTCAGATTAAACTGTGTGAGTTTTTTTAAGTGTTTTAAAAGATGAGACGACAACAGAAATAAAGTGAATAAATGAAGTGTATTTACAATTTCCACTAGGAACTTAAAACAACACAATACAACATAGAAGCCTTAGGCTGTTAAAAGCATAGTCCATTGGTTCCATACCATAAAACAGTCCTTAAGAGTCCTTGCGTGCTGTAAGTCCCAATGTGTAAGTGTCCACCGGTGTATATACAATCCAACTGTAGTGATAATCCAATGAAAAGTGATGTGGTTTGCTGGAATGGTAAGTCCTTAAAATAAACTCCTCAATCCAGCTTTGGTCCTCTTGACAGAGACCCTGTTTGTTTGCCATGCTGCTTCCTTTATGCTGGCTATTTCCTGTTTCCTGTCATGTGATTGGTCACATGACAGGCAGATCCATAATCATTTAAAGACATACACACATAAAACAGATAAGAGGAATAAAATGGACTAAAATGACTAAGACAACATGTAAACCTATTAAAACTCTAATATACATAAAACCATTATAATACATAGAGTGGTTAAAACATGTGTCATGTGTGACAGTGTCATAACATCATGTTAGAACAAACAATAACAACAAGAGTGGACAACAAAGAACATATAAAAAACAGGAAAGCATCAACTGTATTGCACAAACCACAATTTTGCAATTTTGCTTCTGTCTGTCTAGCCAGACTTGGTGCAATTGGATCCTTCTGCAGAGGTCAGGTACGGATGCCCTTCCCATAGGTAGATCTCTCCACTCGATGTTTCAGAGAACCGGGGTTACTACAGTAACCTAATGTTTGTCCGAGCTCAAAGCAGGGTTTGCGTGGGAACGCAAATATCTTTGTGAGGGAACGCAAAAGTTTTGAGTGGGAACGCAAATATCTTTGCGAGGGAACGCAAAAGTTTTGCGTGGGAACACAAATAACTTTGCGAGGGAACGCAAAAGTTTTGCGAGGGAACGCAAAGTTTCTCGGGGGAACGCAAAAGTTTTGCGAGGGCACGCAAAAGATTTGGAAACAATTTTTTTTCCCAACCTAAAAATATTTCCACCACCACGTCCCTTTAGAGGCTCCGTAGAAACGTGCTGCAAAAGTTCACAACACAACCAAATACAGAAACGCGCTGCAAATAACACAGACCACAACGGAAATGTTTCCAGGGGAACCAAAAAAAGTTACGAACCCGGCTGGGACGTGCTTACACCTCAAAAGTCTACTTTATTTTATTTTATTTCTTTTAACTTTTTTTGTTTTGTTTTTTTGTTGTTGTTGCAAAACATAGAGATTAATTTGTTTATGACATACAACTTGTATACAATATACAAAATGTATTAAAGGTCCCCTATTATGCAAAATTCACTTTTGCATGCTGTTTGGACATAAATGTGTGTTGCCAGTGTGTGTACACAACCAGCCAATAGTGATAAAAATCCACTCATCAAATCATCAGCAGTGTCTCCCAACGACCTGTTTTCAGAATGCTGTTTTAGTGACGTCACTAAGCACAGGCCCCGCCCACGAGTGTTGACAGACACTGCCGTTTCAACATAGACCCGCCCTGATCGAGTTCACAGCCATAGATGATGTGTGGCTGGATGTATTAATCCACATAGCTCTCTCTATTTACTCCCGAAATCTGAGGCAGCCGCTGAAGACGAGGTGGAATTATTTTGTTTTTAAAGAAAATGCTCCCTCAACTCTACCGGAATTCGTTTATGTACTTGCGCACTTCTTATAACTTACTGTGTTTACTCAGCTCTTACGGTGATTTTCTGAAGTAAAACTGATGCTTCATCTTTTGTGTGATGTACTTAACTTTAACTTTATTAAACTCATCAGTATATGTTTGATCATCATTCGGACCTGATCCGAAACAGCAGACTTGTAGGCTATTAATAATGGATTATGTATCCATTATTAATAGCCTACAAGTCTGCTGTTTCAAGCAGATGACAAATACGTTATAACCGTAATTAAACTACTAAACTATACCTGTTCCATCTCTATACAGCACTCTGACTCTGTAGGCATTATTGTCCGACTCGAAATGAACACCGTTACTGAGAGTTTCTGATATTATCATCATTCCGTGAGATGAAATTGTCCTGAGAGACTGAGCGTGAGCTCATGAAGCTCCGCCCCCTGTGCCGTCCAGCAGCAGCTTATTTGCATTTAAAGGGCACACACTAAAACAGCGCGTTTTTTTGAGCCCCAAAAAGTGACAATTTAAACATGCTGTAAAAAATGATCTGTTGGGTATTTTGAGCTAAAACATCACATACACACTCTGGGGACATCAGAGACTTATTTTACATCTTGTGAAAAGGGGCATAATACGGGACCTTTAAAGGGATACTTCAGGATTTAGCATTAAGCTTTGTATTAGTAGAAAACCTGTAGTATTTTCGAATTACCGTGCTTTCCACCCTCATATCCCCCTGAGAGGAGAGATTTATGTATTTTTTGTCTGGAAAAAATCCTCCGATGACACAAAAATCGTCATTTTGCGTCATCGGAGGATTTTCTGGCCAGAGGCTAAAGACTACAGCCAGTAGGAGGGGCTGTCCCGCATGTTTACAACCCGCCCATAGAGGGTGGGATCTCACTCACAGAATGTACACACAGTCAGCCGTCTTTCTTTGGAAGCTAAGCTAGCAGGCTCTTGTTCTGTGGAGAAAGCTGAGTAGTAGGAGAAAGCTGAGTAGTAGGGGTTACCATCCTCCTTTTCCCGGACTTGTCCGGCGGGCGAGATCGATCAAAATGTCCGGGATTCGGCTTTTGCTTTCTGCGGTCGCCATTCATTGTTTACATGCACACCTCTTGTTTCAATCTAACTGAATTCATTCCGATCGGTGAATCTGAATGTAGTGTTTACATGAACGCTAAACAAGTGATCGGTTGATGTGCGTTTTAACACTGCTAAGAAAATTCCCGCTCCTCCGTGAGAGATGCGAGACCGGCGCATCTCAGTCATGACGCCACCGGCCTCGCGCCGTTCTCCCGCGGCCATCAGCCTCGTCCTGCTCGCCACAGTAAACATAATGAATGGCGACTGTAGAACGCAAAAGCCGAATCCCGGACATTTTGGGCGATCCCGAAATCCCAGGCAGACTCGTCACAGAGACTCACTGGTAGCCTAACCTTGTTGTTTTCAAGTGCGCTCTCTTACCGGTAGGCGTGGCCTCCTAGGGCAGCAAAGCAAGTGCATTCTGGGAGTTGTTGTCTTTCATCCACATAAGCCAAAAATACATTTTCTGGCTTTTCTCAGTCTAGAAAGCTCCAAATTAAAAAAATTCTTCACATTTCTTCTACATAAATGACCTATTTTAAATACACATTCATCTTTCCAGAGGTGAAGTATCCCTTTAACAATATGTTCAATGTCATCAGAATATAAATGAGAAAAGAACAATGAGCTGAAAACTAAAATAAATAAAAAGATAGAGAAAAAGAACATGAGGCAAAGATATTAATCTATACATCAGTTACACTGTACAAATTTTTTCATATTATGTTTAAATTTTCATAAAGAAAAGTTTCATAAGAAATGTTAAGTAATGTAGGGTCCAAAGTTTTAAAGTTGAGACACAGATATATAACGCATATTTTAAAAGCTTTTTTGTAAAAAAATACTATATTTATTTGCAACCGTTATGTTAAAGGGATACTTCAGGATTTAGCATTAAGCTTTGTATTAGTAGAAAACCTGTAGTATTTTCGAATTACCATGCTTTCCACCCTCATATCCCCCTGAGACGAGGGATTTTTTGGCCAGAGGCTAAAGACTACAGCCAGTAGTAGGGGCTGTCCCGCATGTTTTCAGCCCGTCCATAGAGGGTGGGATCTCACTCACAGAATGTACACATACTGTCAGCCATCTTTTTTTGGAAGCTAAGCTAGCAGGCTCTTGTTCTGTGGAGAAAGCTGAATAGTAGGAGAAAGCTGAGTAGTAGGGGTTACCATACTCTTTTTCCCGGACATGTCCGGCCGTCGAGATCATCCAAAATGTCCGGGATTCGGCTTTTGCTTTCTGCAGTCGCCATTCATTGTTTACATGCACACCTTTTGTTTCAATCTACCTGAATTCATTCCGATTGGTGAATCTGAATGTAGTGTTTACATGAACGCTAAACAAGTGATCGGTTGATGTGCATTTTAACATTGCTAAGAAAATTCCCGCTCCTCTGTGAGAGATACGAGACCGGTGCGTCTCACAGGTACTCATCAGTAATCACGCCACCGGCCTCGCACCGTTCTCCCATGGCCCTCAGTCTCGTCCTGCTCGCCACAGTAAACATAATGAATGGCGACTGTAGAACACAAAAGCCGAATCCCGGACATTTTGGGCGATCTCGAAATCCCGGGCAGACTCGTCATGGAGACTCACTAGTAGCCTAGACTTGTTGTTTAACTACTGCGCTCTCTTAGCGGTAGGCGTGGCTTGGGAGTGGCCTCCTAGGGCAGCGAAGCAAGTGCATTCTGGGAGTTGTTGTCTTTCATCCACATAAGCCAAAAATACATTTTCTGGCTTTTCTCAGTCTAGAAAGCTCCAAATTCAAAAATAATTTCACATTTCTTCTACATAAATGACCCATTTTAAATAAAGCGTTGAGCTCTCTCGGTCACCGTAGAGACTCAAGAAGTGACAACATGTAGAATGCAACAGGACGTTTCTGAATGGTTAGTTGATGAATTTATGTTGCTATTGTGGAGTTAACTATCTTCAAGTCATTGATTAGCATATTCTGTCATGATAATCTATACAGTCGCTTGTGTGGGAACTGTTATAAGATGCATACAGAGTGACATGCCATTGCATTTGTGTTACGTACTGTATTGCATGTGAAAAGACGAATGCAACAGCTTGAGTATACTCACAAATGTGCTCTACTATAACAACTCTTCCTCTTCTCAACATGGACTGCGTGTTCCCGGGGGCGGAGTTTATGTAGATTTGAGGGTTAGTGATGTCACTAACCCGGGAGGAATGTCGTGTAGTTGTAGTCCTTAAAAAACTATTTCTTTAAAAGCAAATATCTTCCTTTGCTTTGAACTTTGAGCGTTGTAACTTTGCAGATGTTGTTTATGCTCAAACAGCAACATTACACACCAACTAAAGTTAGAAAAGTGAAATCATAATCAACCACCCCTTTAATGTTTGTTCTCGTCCATAGTGCTTTAAAATACAATAATCTGTTTAAAATTTAAATGAGTCGGATACATTGTGGACTGCACAAGATTGTGCATGTGATTCGTGTTGGTGATGGAGAGAAACTATGAATTTTACATTTATAACCTCAGTTAGCTTCTGTGCCTTGTCTTGTGTTAACGTTACTACCTGGAAGTTATCATCGTCTGTTTATTGGATTATCTCTGTTTATTTCCTGATTTCTATCAAAAACCACTTTACTGATCCTCAAGCCTGATCTTTCTGAATCCACACAAATCAGGCTGCTCAGGCCCTGCCCACGGCCACTGACTGACAGTCCTGCCTTACCATAGATTCCACCCTCAGCGAGTTGTACGCTATCCGCCATTTTCTCTGCGCTCTAGCAGCTGTAGTCATAATGTCTCGTAAGCAATCCAGGTGTTCTGTTGTTGGATGTAAGAGTGAACATAAGAGTCTTAATTTTCTCCCATCATCCGAGCCACTGAGGACGCAGTGAATTTGTTTTATTTTTGAAGGTAATGCGCAAAATATACCTAAATTCGTTTATGTCTGCACAGATTATTTCATTCCAGACTGCTCTGTGAACGAGGGTCAATACAAAGGGACAATACAAAACACAGGCTTTGGTAAAAAGTTGTTACTCAAGGATGGATCAGTAACTACTGGTCACGACAGTAATGAAAGGGAATAGCGTGCACTTTATTACAGTTCATATGAGTTGTTTTACGGATATAATGTTTACCAGTTTATTAAGCACCCCCCGAAAAGGCATAAAGTCTGTATATATTTGTTTACTGTTAGTTGTAACAAGTGGTTTTGTGTTATTCGCTGTGTATGTTGATGATAATACAAGGGAGAAAGAGAGTTTATTGATAAGACTTTAATGCGCACTTCTTGTACTGTGATATATTCAACTCTTACAGTGATTTTCTGGAGTGAAAACGGTCGCCTCATCTTTTGTGTGATGTACAATAAACTTCATTAAACTGACTAGCAATGTTTTGGCCACCATTTGGACAGGGTACACTACAACAGACTTGTAGTGGATAAAAGCAATGTGACAACATATGTTATAACTGTGATTAAACTAAACTATACCTCTTCTATCTCTATGCAGCATATATTCTCTGGCTCTGTAGGCATCATTGCCCGACACCGGTTCGAACTGAACTAGTACAGTTTCTGCCATTTCATTGTGTGAGATTGTCATGTTTTGTTGCCACCGGAGCACAAGCTTTTGAAGCTCCGCACACTTCTTGAATGGGGGCCAGGAGCAGCAGCTCATATGCATTTAAAGGGACACACACAAAAACGGTGTCTTTGCTCACCTCCAATAAAAGTGGAAATTTTAACATGCTATAAAAAATGATCTGTGGGGTATTTTGAGCTTCAACTTCACAACTTCTGGGGACATCAAAGACTTATTTTACATCTTGATAAAAGTAGCATAATAGGTGCCTTTAAAGAAATTTAAAAGTCTTATTTCTGTCTCTCACAGCTTTGCACTTGTCTGTCCACCGTGGAACAGCTTTCCTTGTCATTTTCCCTCTGCTTTTCAATATTGATTCTAATGCTGCCACAAGGATAGTTGCACAAACTTTCTCATACAAGTTTTCAGTTTCTTGATTTGAATCAATTGCTACCACTTACACTATTCCCAATATGCTATTTCAATTATACATCTTCTTCTTCCTTGTATTGACATTCTATCTGTCTCAATATCCACTGTAGTGATGAACCTATATCCTTGTTCCACACCCATCATTCAAACAAACCAGCTTATTTTCCTCTAATAGAGCCTCTACTACTTCCCATTAGCATTTTTTATGTACCTCCCTCCCCAAATTGTATTATGTGCATTTAAGTACCCGCACCATATTACTCTGACGTGCATTGCATCTTCAGCTTTTCACTTCGGAGCCGAGCATTTCATGTATGCTCCTGTCTGCAAGCAGTGTCTTCTGAACGAGCAAGCTCTTCAAGGAGAACCTCTCAATTTCATCGGTGTTGGTGTCATGGCACGGCAGTGAAGAGTAAGAGTTGCGCCTTCAACAAGTAATAAGAGTAATAAGAGTTGCGCCTTCAAGGAGAGTGAGTGGACACTACAGGCTGCAATTCCCTGTCAGTGTTGCTGCAATCTTTTCCCCTGTGTACTTCAGCTTCTGGATGGGATTGCTGGTCCTTAAAAAAATAAAAAAATAAAAATAATATGGGGAGCCTAGTGTTTCATTCAGGACTCCAGCGGAGGATCAGATGTCGATCGCTGCATCGGAGAGAGGGCTGTTATGCTCTGGAAATGAGGGTGATGCTGAGCTTCCCACTGTAATGGTGTGTGCTTATGCTGACTCAGATTCAGAGTTGACAGCCATGCTTTCCCGGGTCTTTTACCGGATGTGCATTGGAAAACTTGACAGTATGGAGCTATATTGGTGCCAAAAATATGGAATGCCAAAACTGCCAAAATCTGCATAAGTTTTCCTTCTCTCTGTGCGCAGACCACCTCCACCCTGCATTTGAGGCCAAGGCACTCTTAAAGGGATACTAGGGATGCACCGATCCGATACTCAGTATCGGTATCGGTCAGACGAGGCCGATCCAAATCTGATATTGTGCGTATACTATTCAGTGTTATTGTTAAGCCCCACAAAAGTCACAAAAACATTATAAAGCACCATAAGTTTTCGTGCACAATATTATAAGTGTTCTGAAGACATTATATAGTATGTGAGATAGAAATTAATATTTAAGTCGTTAAATTCAAGCTCACAAACGTTTCCCTCAGCTGCGGCTGTTAATCATTCTTCATTCAGCATTCAAACAGCGCGTCGCGTTCGGGTACGACAGTTAACACCATGAAACTCTCTCCAAGATGATTCAATGTTACTATTATTATACTTGATCTGTAGATAAAGGTCTATGGTTTTGCATAAAACAACTTTATCTTGCTGGACTTTATTGCTGTACCTTAATCATGTTACTTTCTACCGGGTGTCTGTTAGATCACAACACTGGAGTAAAGTCAGAGCACTATTTGTTCTTCACGCGCACAGTAACTGAAATTTAAAACTGTTAAAAGAGAATGCTGAATAGACTATTGCATAGATAGATACTGTATAATACACTACGCATCAATATGCATTTTCTTTGTGCTTTAACCCCCTGGGGTCGGCGGTATCGCCGGCGATACCAGCTCGCTTTTTTTTTTTATCAGTTCAAAAGAGATTAATTTTGCTCTGTTGACTTTGATATTACAAACACGTTTCATACATCAATCCATTCTGTGTATTATTTTTGTGTATACTCACAATAAAAACAAAGTGTTTTGCTTTTTGCCAAATAAAGAAAAATAAACACGAAGCGAGTTCTGCCTTCTCTCTGTCAGTGAAGTCCATTCTGAAACGCGTCCGAAAATGAACAATAACTCAGCGAATACTCAGTCAAACAGGCATATAGACACACAGGCATGAAGCTTGAATTCTCTTCTTTTAAATGAAGTAATTTATATAAAAAACAAATATTCTCAGTTCATGTAATCTGTAAGAAAAGAGCGAGATGTCAGTCGTTCTCATCTCATCGAATTATTTTTAATGTGACCCCGCCCACGGAGAGCGCGCGCTATTCAAATGCAAATGACTGAGGCAATCCACGCAAACCTGTGAACGCCCCCATATCAGCTCGAGAAAACACAAGTTTAATCAGATCATTGTAGCCTACTTGTTTACACCGTCTCGCAGCACTGTGAGGAATAATAATAATGGAAAATGTACCTCAGAAGTGCGGGTATTTCGAGGAGCAAGGATCTGATTGAGCTGAGGAATACTGTAGTAAGTTTTTTTTCCTTCTCAAGTGAATCGCGTTTCTGTTTGTGAATGAATGAACGGCAGAGATGCGCGCTGTTTACCACAGCTTGCAAAAAGACAGTTTAAACTTAAATCGCGTTTCTGTGTGTGAATGAATGATGATGTTTTATAGCAAACTGTATTGCTATACTGAGATGAGTAAAAATCGACTGAAATATGCTGAAATAAAATGTAGGCTATTTGTATAAGCAACGTATTAAACTGCAAATTAACATTTATATGCCCTAATATTTCATAAAAACAACGTTACAGTCAGGCGAAATATGAAAGACAACATTTTGTTGACTAGATTTGGGTACAGTTTTTACTGTAGAATATACTGCCACATCAAATAAGCTTTTGTTTAGCAATTTCTGCTCATATGTTATATACATATATATATATATATATATATATATATATATATATATATATATATATATATATAAAATACTATTTTTGTCAAAAATAAAGTCATCAACTAAGATGTTAGCTGTTCCAATGTTGGCTATATTCAAACTAATGAATACATAATAAAATGTAGGCCTATAATAATTTTTTTACAAAGAAAGAGTACACTTGAAATATTGTTGAAATTGTAATTATTGTTGTAATTGTAACCTTTTTAATAAAATAGCGAAAGATATTTACAAGATAGATGTAAGCAAAATCTTAAATGGTCAATATAAGTCTTCTTCTAAATATATATTTTGTCCTTGCATTGTGGCTCAGTCAGTGTCACACCTGAATGAATGGCTCATTATGCAGAGTGGGTGGGACATTGTATTCTCAGGTGTAAACCACTCCTCGTTCACGCCCCCCTCGCATATTGGCTTTCCAAACAAAACCTGTCTTACACAATTTAAATCAATGTATTGTTTTACGTGAACGATAAAGCAAGACTATTTTCACATAATTTTGAAGCCAGAACTCGAAGCGACAACATCCATTAGCCAAAAACACCTTAGACCCCAGAGGGTTAATGTTGAGGTTGAAAACCGCAACTTTTCAATACGGACTTCCACGACGCGCTGCATGCTGTGACTCGTGTTGCTTCAAGCGCATCATTCTGCGCTCGGGATGCGAATAAGCGCTTTGTGCCGCACTGTATTGAAGCCTTTCATATCATAATACAGTGACGCAATGAAAGATTATTAATAGCCCTTCTTGTTTTGTCCTATCTATCATATGTTGCTACCTCATTAAACAGCTGTGCTATACATTTAAAAAATGTCTCAATTTTATAGTAGGCTATAAATAAAATAATTGATATTTTTGATTTTTGTTATCTTGTTTTTCATGAATGTATTTTACAACAATACAATGCAATGTGTAACGTTTTACCAGATTTAGTGTTACACTTATTGTCTCAAATTTTTTCCCCACTAAACGTTTTTTTCACAAAACGTTCAGATTTTATACAATTATTGTGCACTCGTGATTTTTCTAGACTAAATTTTACTGCTGAATTATCCACTAATCTAGTTTATAATAGCATTTATGTCAGATTATGATCATATATTTTTTTGTTGTTGTTTTTCTTTATAATGAAGTTGTCTGTATTAAGTAGATTGTGTTTAACACACAAAATAGTGATTATCAGTTCAACACAGAGTTATAGAAATTCTACTTGATTAAAAAAAAACTGCGCTGGTATCGGCATCGGTCGATACTCAGAATTTTTGGTATCGGATCGATTCTGAAAAAATGGTATCGGTGCATCCCTAAGGGATACTCCACTTTTTTTGGAAATAGGCTCATTTTACAACTCCCCCAGAGTTAAACAGTTGAGTTTTACCATTTTCGAATCCATTCAGCCGAACTCCGGGTCTGGCGGTACCACTTTTAGCATAGCTTAGCATAGATCATTGAGTCGGACAAGACCATTAGCATCTCTCTTAAAAAAATGACCAAAGAGTTTCGATATTTTTCCTATTTAAAACTTGACTCTTCGTTAGTTACATCGTGTACTAAGACCAACGGAAAATGAAAAGTTGCGATTTTCTTGGCTGATATGGCTAGGAACTATACTCTCATTCCTGCGTAATAATCAAGAAACTTTGCTGCCGTACCATGAGTCCAGCAGGCATAATGATATGACGCAGCGCCTGAAAATAGTCCCCAGCTCAGTAACTTCCAACATGACCGGGACTAAGTTTGTCTAACCTATTAGACCTATTTTCAGGCGCTGCGTCATATCATTATGCCTGCCGCACTCAAATACTGGGGCTAAGTCACCCCAGTATTTCATATGCAGTAAATCCTTCGGGTTAGTCCATATGTATATCTCCACATAACTCCTTCGGGGAAGAACGTGGCTTCTGCAGCGTGCTCCTTCCTAATGGAAAGGGCACACTTTCCCAGTGTTATCCAATAGTTTCACCGTATAGGTTACCACGGAACAACAGTGACAGACACTCTCTGTGTAAGCCCTCTCCTATCATCCTTCCAGGCAAGAAGGGGCAGGAGGCTTTCACAGGGCATTAAAAAGGGGGCAGCAGCTGTGGTGATTTGGTAGGGATTCCTATTCGTCAGTCATGATGTAAGTCGAGAGTGACTGACTGATAGGGAACGTCTCATTTACGTATGGTAACCCTCGTTCCCTGAAGGAGGGAACAGAGACGTACGTTCCATCACCATAACTCCTGTACCCCGCTGCACGGCAGGATCAACTGCTTGGCTCCTCAGCGAAAACCTGAAGATGCAATGCACCTGCTACTCATTATGTACCCTCTCTGCGAGGCAGAGTAGCTGTTGCAAATCATTGCATGCCAATGTTCATTGGCTCGTTTAGTTACACTCAAAGTACATTGGCTCTCTGGCGAGATTCCTATTCGTCGGTCACAACGTACGTATCCGTTCCCTCCTTCAGGGAACGAGGTTTACCATACCTAACCGAGACATTTCCGTATTTTCCAAAATGCCACTTTATTTTCACTTTTTTCTATATATTTTTGATGACTGTGGTTGCTCATACCAACTTATTAACTTTATTATATTAACAAATTTGAAGGAACTCAGTGGTACTCAACTCTATCTACCTTTTTCTGCTCAGTCTAAACAATGCACGCTGCCCTGATGACGACTCCGGTTGCTTACTTCCGGTTCGTAGCGCTTGACCTGTACTAGCAGTGAGAGAATGAGTTCAAGCTCGTCATGTGCTGTTGTTGTTTGTTTTAACAATTCAAAGAAGATTTCAAACTTATTGTTCAATTGTCAAACTTATTGTTCTATTGTAACAATTCAGTTTATTGTTCAAACTGAATTGTTAAAACAACCAACAACAGCACATGACGAGCTTGAACTCATTCTTTCGCTGCTAGAACAGGTCAAGCGCTACGAACCGGAAGTAGGCAACCGGAGTCGTCGTTATGGCAGCGCGCATTGTTTAGAGCAGAATAAGGTGGATAGTTCTGGAATACCCCCAGCACTGCACAAGATGTCTTCCTAATCAAACACACTTGATTCAACCTATCAGCTAGTTAGTAAAGACTCCAAGACCTCAGATGGGTGTGTCAGATGAGAGAGACATCAAATATGTGCAGTGTTGGGGGTACTCCAGGACAAGGGTTGGGAATCAGTGTATTAACCAGTTTGTGACTACTATTTAATAGCCTTACCATGTACTGTTAGTCATCAGACTTAATGATATTCTTAAAATGTATGTATATGTTAAGAGGGACGGAACTTCCTTTTGGGTAATTAATATGCTTGGTTCAAATTCCTAAAAATTTGGGTTGCGGCTTCATGAACATGGGAAGATGTGGGTCCATGGCCAAACCAGTTGAGAACTGTTTTAGATCATGCAGGAGCCAAGGAGAAGACACACAGGCGCTCTATATTCTGACACCCCACTGCACGTGTCCTTCATCTTTGGTTAAACTAACCATTTAAGTTTGTAAATTTTTAATGTTCCCCCCTTTTTCAGTTTCAATGAATTTTTTAGTTCAAATAAAAATACAGTGCATAGTTCAGAAACAGTACCTTGCGTTAATGTGTAGGGCTAGCACCACCTAGCATCCAATCAGTGCTAATACCGGTATCATCGGTTTATTGCGGTAAGTCTATCTCAAACAAACTTAAATGACAGTTCAGCTATGGGATTGTGTCAAATGTTGAACCTCTGACACTCTTACAAAGGGTTCCAAATGTAAATTTCCACTTTATATTCATGAATATATATGAGGTCAGATTGTTGTTGAAGGCACACATTATTTGGTTGCCACTTATTTATATGATTACTTTTTTCTTTTCCAGGTGAGTGTATTTGGGTTTGGAGCAGATGAAAATGGAAACTGGCATCATTACTTTGAACAAAATAAGCATCATCGTAACGCTGGCAATCACGGAGGAAGCTATGAATATCGTATTGCACTTAAGCTTCATGAGAAAAAAGGAATACAGTTGTATAAAGGATGGTGACATTGCAGTAAATTTCACATTTATTAAGTATTCTTAATATTATGCATGGTCAAGACATTTTTTTAAGGTCATCATGAACAAAACAAAGGCTATGTACAGGCAGCATGCTCAGTACTCAGTACCACCTAAAACATATGGTGTTCTTCTCAAATAAATATACAAACACATCCAGAGTCATGTTCTAACATAAGAATTGCTCTCATTACCAGATGGCATACAAGCAATTCTGAGTAGTTAACAACAAGGAACAGATATGTAACAGCTATTATTACCAATGGAGGGAAAAATTATGAGGAATATGTGTTATGTTATAGTAGGTCTTTGTTAAATGAGATGGGTATGAAGATTAGAACATAATCTGCTGTTAACTTTTTGTGGATTATTTGGACCATTAAATGCCATCAAGTAAGTGTATGAGGCATTTGTCACATTACTGGGTTTTCAATTGAATGTTGGATGTATGGGTGCCAGTCTATTAGTGCGAACCAGCTGAGGAATACATAGAAGTAAAAAATGGCTGGTAGTAGAAGGACAATCTTATTTTTCTAAAGGAGGGATCCAAATGTCTGTACTGTGGCTATTACATAATGTGAATTAACATGGTATAATCCATTATACTACTGAAATATTTGGTTCTGACTTAGTGAAAGAGAAAACCCAATCACAGTAAGCAGTCATTTTCTTTATACGTACAGTACAATTTACAGTACATTTATTACATCCACAACTTGTTATTAAACATCATTATGCATTTACATGCATTTACATACAGGCTTAATGTATTTAAACCACTCTTTGTCAGCCTTATCTTGCTAAAGTCTTGTATCTTAACACTGCAACTGTGTGTACTGATCTCTTCTTGCTTTTCTTTGGTCTCTACCATTTGTCTGCAGTTTCTGGATGTCCCTACAGTGGGGAAAATAATTATTTGATCCCCTGTTGATTTTGTAAGTTTGCCCACTTACAAAGAAATGAAGGCTCTATAATTTTTATGGGAGGTTTATTTTAATGGATTGGGGTCAAAGTCAGCATTTCTCTCCCTCCAAACATTGCGATTTGAGTTGATACCAAAGAGCTCAATTTTGGTCTCTGAATCATAAGATGTTTATTGGCAAACTTCAGACGGGCCTGTACATGTGCCTTCTTGAGCAGGGTTCGTTCTCTAAATCACATGTACGCACATTTGAAAAATTATCGTAAGATCAAATGTAGGACGGTTTCTACGCAACATTTTATAAATGAGGCCCCCTGACAGACAGCTTCCACAACCAATGAAAAAGACATTTCTTCACACCCATCATTCCAACCTGCAAATTCTCACACTTGTATGACTCAGATACTTCATACAAGTGTCATTAAATCTGAATGAAATCTGAATACAAATCATTAAATCTGAATGGCTTACCATCACAAAAACAGACATATTCATACACTGTGTGAAAATGAATTTGTGCACAACATTTTGTGGAAATCGGATACAAGTTTGTGCGACTTTACAATTTGATAATAACTCTGGAACCATGCATGATAGTATCAAAATTCTAGTTTATTCTGAATTGTTGCCTTTTTCCTCAATTTTATGTTTTTCTATTTTTTTTCAAATACCTCCTTGGACATTTGTCAGATCTGCACTAAGCTTTGCATACATTGTCTCTAGACCATGTTGGCAAAAGTTATGAACTTTTTTTGATCCATTTAACCATTTGACATCCATGTGCCATTTGTTAGGTGTTGCATCATAAGATACATTTTTGGATTGGAGATACAATTGGATTTTATTTATTTATTTTCATTAGAAAAGCAAGACATAAACCAACACATACCAATATAACCAACATAATACACACAGGAAATAAAATGGTGCTGTATATGAAAAGGGTCAACATCAAGACTATAAATGAATAGTCTCTATAAATGAGCAATAAATGGTTAAGGCAGAATGGATTTAGTTCCATAGCTAAATACCAATATGTACGAGGCTATTTGCATTCAAAAACAATTTACATTTTTTTCTTTAGTAAAATGTAATCCAATTTAGTAATTGTAAATTTAGTGCCTGTAAATGGAAAAAAGTCCTTAAAGTCCAATGTAGCTTCAAACTTATTGCCATCATAAAAACAAAACAAAAAAATAGTGTAGCCAATGTGTAGCCTTGTTTTTTACACACTCTTTAACAGATTGACAAAATGATGGGAACATTTTCAGAGACTTTTGATTTAATATCTCTTATTTTGAGACAAGGAATGCTTTTTTATTCAATACAACAGTGCATAGGCCTACATAAAGAACTTTTCAAAGAAAACTAAAGACATTTTTAGATCTGTTGTCAGACCAAAAATGCATTTACATAAACACAGAACGAAATCAAATTATCAGCAAACTTAAAGGGTTAGCTTACCCAAAAATGTAAATTCTGTCATCATTTACTCACCCTCATGTCGTTCCAAACCCGCAAGACTTTCATTCATCTTCGGAACACAAATGAAGATATTTTTTAATGAAATTTTTGTCCCTCCATTGACAGCTACTTAACTAGCACTTTTATGCTTCAAAAAGTTCATAAAAAGATTGTAAAAAAATAATAATATAAATTGAGTGGTTTAGTCCAAATTTTCTGAAGAGACACGATCACTTTAGACGCTGAACAGATTGAATATAGGCTTTTATTTACATATAAACATTCATCAATGCACACATAAGTTATGGTAAACGGAAGCTCAAGCATGTCGCTTGATGTGCAAGAACCAATGAGGTTCACTCTCGTGTGTTACACAGCACATTTGAGCTTCCGCAAGAGGTTTGTTCTCGCGCATCAAGCAGGTTTGGTTGAATAAAATCTAGTCTCTTCAGAAAATTTTAACTAAACCGCACAATTCATATGGATTAGTTTTACAATCTCTTTATGTACTTTCTGAAGCGTCAAAGAGGTAGTTGCGTAGCTGTGAATGGAGGGACAGAAAACGTTCAGATTTCATTCAAATATCTTCATTTGTGTTCCGAAGATAAACGAAAGTCTTACGGGTTTGGAACAACATGAGGGTGAGTAAATGATGACGGAATATGAATTTTTTGGGTGAATTATCCTTTAAAAAATAAGACTGACCAAATAATTAGATTAGTGCTCAATATATTAGATACTTGTTGATATAAATCACAATCTACTGAAAATCAGCCTTTAAAAGTCCTGTTCTAGCTTCAGCTCTAAACTGCAAAATATCAGACTTTTAATATTTCTGCCTTGTTTTCCAGAAAATCTAAACATCTTTAGGACAAGATATATTTACCTGTTTAGGAAAAAAGTTTAAGATTGTAAAATTGTTGTGAAACAATTGCACTGTTGTTTTGCTTAAGTTAAAAAGTTGACAGAAATTCTGCCAGTGACAAAAGACAAATTACACTCACCATCCAATATAGATTTTCTGAAAATTAGTCTTCAGTTTTACACAATTTTGCTTATCAGGAAAATATATCTTGTTATATGAATGTGTATGTTCTTAGGTACTCCCAAAGAATGATTTTTAGCAGTGCGACTACAGCAAATATTTCCTGACAGTCTTAGGCCAATAAGTGCTGATGATTAACGTGCGAGTTCAAAAGTTTGGTTTGTGTTTCTTGACTTCAACCATCAGATGATGGAGGTTTATGAGCTCAGAGCGCACCGCCAGACTGCGGAATGTTGGCTGGGAGAGGACCTTATGGAAACCATGATAGTACTGGATGAGCTGGGTCAGTGCTCCCTAGTGAATACAACCAGACAAGAATTCATAACATTTAAATGCATAAAATAAATAACTTAATTGGGACACAAACCATCACAAGATTTGTCTCATAAGGTTGTACCTGAATTATGCTGGTTCCGTTTTTAAAGTTGGTGAAGGAACGCATCACATCCTGACTCAGGGCCTCCACAGACTGCTTCCATGTGCTGGAGAAACCCCGCACCAACTGAGTGATCCGAGCTGAAAAACAGATATAGGCAGACAAATTCTTAAAAAGATGCAGATTCCTGGGATTCACCCAGACCTCTGTGGGTGTTTCTAGGAGCATCCTTTGATGGAAACATTGTAATATGATTAAGAAGTTTGGGGACAGGATGATTTTTAAGTTTTTAAAATAAGTCTGTTCACCAACGCAGCATTCATTTGATCAAAAATACAGTAAAAACATGAATACTGTGAAATATTAATTTCATTTAAAATAATTTCTTGCTATTTAAATTAAGTATTTTTTTGTGATGATAAAGCTGAGTTTTCAGCAGCCATTACTGCAGTCTTTAGTGTCACATGGTCCTTCAGAAATCATTCTATTATGCAGATTTGCTTTGAAACCTTTATTCTAACTGTATTAGTTGTTGTGCTGCTTAAACTGTGGAAGTGTGGACATGTTTTTTCCCCCAGGACTTTTCTAATGAACAGCATTTATTTGAAACAGAAATCTTTGGTAACATTATAATGTATTTAATGCAAGTATTTGCTGTCATTCTTTATTTAAATGTGAATTTAATTTAATTCACCTTAGCTAAATAATTAATCCTAGCTAAAAGTATTAAAGGGATACTTCTCCCCAAAATTTTGTCACCACTTACCCTCAAGATGTTCCAAACCTGTATGATTTTCTCTCTTCAGTTGTACACAAAAGAAGATTTTTCAAAGAATGTTGGTAATCAGACAGTAGACGATAGTAGGAAGTCAATGGCTACAATTTCAATGGCTATGTTGCTGCAATTAGCTGTGTTTCTATGCTTGTCCTCCTCCCTCTTTTCAAAGGCTTCGTCTCCATAATGGTTGCTCTTAAAGTGTAACACAGCTCAAAGGCAAAGTAAAATAATTCTCTGTAGCAAAGAGGATGTCATCTGCAGGTGCCAAGCGTCCTTTTGCGTTAAACTCTGCATTGCGTTGTGTTGTCAACAAGGGCAACAGGCACAGCCATCAAATGCAATGTCACATACACTGTTCTTTGAGTTGAGCTGTCAAGCTACTGGCGGCTATATGGCAAGGCATCTGTACTTGCCTTTTTTTGTGACCTACGTGTTTTCCTGCAAGGACAGGGAATAAGAAATTCTGGCCCCATTTTGACAACACAGTGTAGATAAATAAATTTGTAGTAGACGATTGTGTTCAATATCTTTAGGGAGACAAAATCACCTTCGATAACAAAAATCTACATGCTACCTGACAGTTCCAATAATAATAATTAAATAAAACTAAATCAGATCTAGTAAAGGAACTATATTTCAAGGGAAAGACAGGTTACAATTGAGAAGAATAAATTTAAGGCAGAATTTGCTGCGATTTGTCGGAGCACTGAAGCCACAAGACAGGGTAGCAATATATGCACTATACTGTACCATGAAAATCAGAATGAACCATTGACAATCAGAACAATCAGTCTGATTAACAACATTCTTTAAAATATCTTCTTTTGTGTACAACAGGAAAAAGGAACTCACAGGTTTGGAACAACATGAGCGTGAGTAAGTGATGACAGTATTTTCATTTTTGGGAGACAACATTAAATAGCATTTGAAAAGAAAACATACACCAGATACAAGTCAAACTAGACAAAAAAAAAAAAAAAATTATACTTAAGAGTAAAAAACATTTGTATTTTGCAAATATATGTAAAAAAATAAAAAAAAATAAAGGGGGCAATTGTGTTTAATGATGATGGCGATGCAGATATTACACACCTTAGCTTTAAAAAAAAAAGATCTGGCCCTTTTGGGTCTGATGCAGTAAACTTAGTTTTAACAAAAGTTTTAACTCAGTTAAACTGATAGATAATTGATAGATCTTTCAAAACTAGTCCCCTTTCGAATAGGAACTCTACACTGCGTCTTGGATGGATGCTATGGGGACACCATCAGCACATGTGAAAGCACTCCAATCTGATTGGTTGGCGAAAGTCCATGATGTCATTAGTGGGAGCGCCCGGAAGTATAAGAGGGCATCGTAGCACACGTCAGCAGCTTTTTTGTTTTTAGGAGCTGTTTGTTTTGTTAGCGTGTGGTGAAGGCAGGATCATGGAAAATTCTAGCAAACATTTTAGGAAGTTTGTGCCTCCGTAACCCAGGTGTTTGACAACTGAGGACACACACAACCTTGTGCCTTTACTGCTTGGGAGAGGAACATGCGCATTCAGTGCTTGAGGGTTCGGAATGCACCCATTGCGATAAATTCACAATGAAAAAGCTTTGTTCACATTTTTCCCTATTCTTAAGGGATGTGGGAAAAGTGTCTGCGCTCTATGGCTCAGGCCCCGCTGTTGTCGGAGCAAAGCGGAGGCTTCAGTAGTGGGGATAGCAGGTCGATCTCTGGTGCGCTGTCTAGCCAGGATTTGCTGTCTCTCGACATCCAGTCAAGAGGAAGCGGATGTGGTTAAAGAAGGTGAGGAAAGTGTGTGTATGGATTCTTCTCAACTTGCTAGCCCAGCATATGGGGAATTGCTGGACCTCATGGCCCGTGCCACAGCCAGAGTGGATCTGGCTTGGGGGCGCAAATGGTAGGCTGGATAAGTGCTTCCTGTTAGGCCATGGTCTCCCATCCCCCATGAGTCTTCCATTCCTTCCCACCTCCACGCTGAAGTGGAGAAATTGTGGAAGAAGCCATATTCTGCCCAGATATAACCGTTTCATCATTCAATGGTAAATGATGACAATTTGTAGATTGAAAGCCTCATGATTGTATTGTTGCACACAGTGTTTCTCCTGTTTGTCAGTGCTGTTTCACTAGTTTAAATCAGAGACATTTGTGTTCTTTGCTGAATTCAAACGCTTCTCACTGGATCTCACAGCGCTGTTTAGTGGTCGAGTGACTGAGACCAATCAGCGAGTACACGCATCTGCTCTAGTAAGCTTGTGCTGCCCTGCCGTTTCAACTTTGGGTCGAGCAGATAAAGGATTCATGAGGCAGGCATCCCCGCGGCATGGTGGAGTGGGTATTTTGTTCCCCATAGCGTCCACCCAAGACACAGCTTAGAGTTCCTATTCTAAAGGGAACATCTCAGGTTACTACATTAAATGTGGCTCCATCACTGCAACTTCCCAAACATACACACACAAGCTGGATGTAGGCTTTATTAGTTTATTGTCAAATAGGCTACAGCGCTTTACAGCCGTTACATATCACATAATTGATTGGTCCTGGTTAACTACTTCCCTAAAACGCTCCCACATGGTATTTTTCTTTCCTTCGTTTTTGTTTAGTTTGTAATTCTCCTTTTTGGAATTTCTCTAGGATCTGTTTTGCTTTCATTGGATGGACAAAAATGATGAGAGAATCTAAAAAATATCTTAATTTGTGTTCCGAAGATGAATGAAGGACTTAGAACAACATAAGAGTGAGTAAATGATGAAGGAATTTTTGGGTGATGAATAAACCGCATGATAAAAGAAAAATAACAGTGAACAGTTTCACCTTAACAGTGAAAACAAAGCAGCTCCAGCACTGACCTTCATCATTTTTGAGTTTGTCAAGTTGCCCTTTCTCTATTAGTCCCTCGCTCTCCTTCACAAATGCAATCATCCCTCCAAACGGAGATGAAAGAATCTCCTCTATAAACTCCTATAAAATTACATATCAACAAACAATGGTTACTTACATGACAATAAGAAAAGCAATGTCCTACTACAAGACAGCTGTCAGTCTGAACCGGTACTTAGTATGCCAGAATGTACCTGTGTTCTAGCCAGTAGGAGCTGCTGAAAGCCCTCAACCTCTTTACTGTCATCAGCTGCTCTCTCCTTTATAACACACACAAAACATATCATCATGATGCATTCTGATACAGTCTTAACAGTTAATAAATAGACTACGGTGTGCAGTATTTCAGATAAATGTATTTAAAATATGTAGGCTATTTGAAACACAAAATGCTTTTTTGTAATTTAAAGCCTTTGAAAGAAATCAAATGTATTTTGCATTTAAATACATTTAAGTTGACTATTTTTGTATTTTCAAAATACATAATATACTTTGTGCAAGTCACACTCTTTATTAGGCTGCTGATTTCCTGTACCAACTAGTTAGCCAGTAAGTCTTGATAGTTAATTGGTTTATGGTTATCAACTGCTTGCTAGGACTGGGTGATACGACGATATATAACGTGGAATTGATTTAACTTTTTTTTTATATCGTTTATATATCGCGTAAGCATATCCATGCAGCTTTTAGTGGGCAGGAGTTATTGACACATTAGAGCAATAAAGAAACATGGACGAATGAGTAATAAAGAGTGGGGCGTGCTTGATGTTAAAAAGAGCTATTACAAGTGCAATACTGCACAAAAGAGAACTCATATTTAGTATTCACACACTGACAGGCAGCTTTCTGTGCACAGGTAAATGGTCAAATGCGCACAAAAATATGTCAAAATCTGAGTATACGCATAAACACAGGCGGTTTATGTTTTGAGTGAAGGTAAACTGATGGGAGAATTTGATATGTATCAATATATTTGGTCCGTGCATAAGCTCTTAAAGTGACTAATATTTTGCTGCTGTCTGTGTCCTTAATCAAACAACAAAAGAAAAAGAAATTCACTCACTGCACTTGACGGAATAACTTTTGTAGCTTTAATAAATATTACTGTGTATTTAATTCATACAGTGAAGACTATGCAGTGTTTTATTTTACTTTATTCAATTTCTGCATTATTTCTTATTTCTGTTAGGTAGACCTACCTGAAAAACTTAGCACTCTTTATTTAATTTGTCTCTTTGTTCTACTGTATTTATTTGCCCTATTGCTTTCATTTTATTTTATTAGTAAAGGTTTACTTGTCTTCAATAATTACTTGAGAACTTTTTACTTGCATTAATACTTATTATTAGATTTTGCTGTGCTATCGAAACTGGCATTGAGAATAGTGTAATTTCACCTGTATCACTTGGTATCGTAACAACCTTATTTCCAGCCAAAACAAAACAAAACAAAACAAAACATAATATATATTGTCATTGTGAAAATTACTCATATTGTGATATAAGATTTTGGTCATCTAGGCCATTCCTATTCTTTGCTAGATAGCAGGAAATGTTCCCAGTTTTACACGTGATTTAGTGGCATTACATCCAAAAGAGTGGACTTGGATGAAGATTACGAAGGGTTAGGGTTCCATCTGGGACAGGGCCTAAAATAACTTTTCACCACAAGTAATGGGCTGCAGTGTTACCTGGTCAGATATAAATATAGAAGTGGTACCCAGATGACAACTTGAAACCGTCTTTTTTTTAAATTTGGAGCAGTTGTACACGCAGTTGGAGCAGTTTCTAAGCAGTTGTACACACCAAAATGTTTTTTGCATTCAGAATAGGTCCAGACAGATTTCAGCCTAATAGTGATACTTCACTGAATGGTCAATTTCACATGTATTCTGTGTATTTCAAAATACAAAATACTGAATGTGTATTTAAATAAATAAAAAAAATTCCAGAGTATTTGGTATTTCATTTTGATCCATTTCAACTGAGGTATTTTGTATTATATTTTGAAAACATGTATTTATGCCCATTTCTGGCAGCGTGGTATATGAGTAACCTCACCATGAGCACATTGAGCATCATGTCATAGTTGTTGATGAGGAAGATGAGCTGGTCTCGTCTAGAAGGAAACTCGGCCGCCATTTTCAGCACAAAATTCTCCACCTCAATCTGGAAATCATATCCATGTCAGGTTTCAATATAAGCCACTTCACCTTTCGAGAACACAGAGGGGTTTCTGTTCTGCTTACCTGCAGCTGTCCAAGTAGCGCGTTAGTCCTCTCATTGGGAAAGGTTTGATTTATGCTGACAATAGCAGAGGAGAATTCAGCATACCGGCGTGTAATCTACACAAACAAGAAGCAAAAACAGATGATTTATGCCACATACATGTAAATGTGCATTCATATCACACTGTATGGAAATAACACAGCACATGTAAGTATCTAAAAATAAAAGTTTTTCTTTAAAATTGAGCATTGTTTTTAGGACGGATTTGTTGAATCAGGTGAATCATACATTTTTCCCTCTTTAATTGAATATTTTATCTTCATACACGGAATGTAAAAGTATAGTTTTGTTACAGTTTTTACTGAGATGTATCTCATATGTTCAAATATCAATACATTTAATGCATGTTTGGTAGGAATAAAAATAAAACTCTTTAAATGGAACAATTGTTATTTCATTTTCAAATCTAAAGACAACATGAGCATAAATGAGCATAATCTTTTAATAATAATTGACGATTGGCTGAGGTCTAGTTGTGAACATACAAAATGTTTGCACTACCAGAAAACCTTTTTTTTGGGTGTGGTATTTCGGCATGTGTTTGTGTATGAGGCTTCATACATAGTGTGGTCTGGTGTCCAGTACACCCAGTTTCTGAGGGTCGGTGTTTCGAATGCTCTGGATGTTCATCTCCAAAATGAGCTCAAATCTTGGCCACAACAATTCTAGCACAGCCTCCCAGTACCTGCACAATACAAATACAAAAACAAAAGCCATTTATAAAGATAAATCAACCACAGAAACACACAAGTGTCATGAAACTGGCAGGTAATGCAGAGGAGCTTGTATGTGGGTGATCTGAGATCTAATTTCCAGATCCCACCACCTTGTTTCTCCGCATAAATAAAGTAGTGATGAAATGGAAGAAGTGACAGATTTTTTCTTCTGTATTGTGACGTACTGTCTATCAGAGTGAAACAGATTATCAAAAAAGAAAAAAAAGTTGTTGACTGGATTTTAATAGTGGATGTAGCAGTTTATTACCTGTTGCTATAACTTCATTGAACAGCGTTTATTTTGTTATAAACTCTGACGCTAAAGGGAACTTTTTGTGTCTGTATAGTGAAAATATAGTGACTAAAAGCCTGCAAAAGTCTTGGACATGCAATATTTATAGGACACATTGAATATTGTTCAACACGTTGAACATTCTCTTGTCTCCTCACCAGTATAACAGAGCATTACGTTTTGTTTTGCTAATGTTGGAGGCTCTTCCTAGAGAAGTGGCTATGATGGCGATGGCATGCAAAGTGATAGAATATAATTTAAGAATTATAACCCACCTAATTCCCACTGTTGCCTTTGGGTTGCTTAGTTGGGGTTTAAAAGACACTTAATATTCAGTAATATTATAAATTTGGCTACAATGAGACTATTGGATGAGAACAAAAACTTGAACTGAATTGAGCTGGATGATGACACCACTGTTTTCTGCAGAGCTGCTGGAATATATATTGTAGTTTGCAATATTGACACGGTTATATAAATAAAGGTGATTTGAAGTTAAAAAATAAGATCAAATATAGATGCATGCAGCAATTAAAGGGGCCAAGCAACACAGAGGCAGAATGAGGAGCTAAAAATCAAGGCAGTGATCATCAGACAACTACAAAAAGTAAAGACATTGTAGCCCATAAATACAATCACTTGTAATGTGACACAATTGGTTATTAGTTTTGAACAATAGGTGACACTCACATCAGATTGATTTGATGTGGTCAGTGTTGGGTGACAATTACACAAAGTTTTGTGTCAATATGTTAACCCTCTGAGGTCGGCAAACGCGCCGGCGCGTTTTGCTGGATTTTCTCCACATTGTAGCACTATAAACTTAAATTACTCCGTCATTTATGGTCATACAGAAAAAAGAAATATAAAAAAAAGAATCTGTGATATTTCTACTTTTGTATGTGTCCACTTACAATCAAATCAAAACACTGTGCTTTTGTAAAATAAAGAAAATAAACAGGGTGTGCGTTCTGCCTCTCTGTCGCGGTGAACTTTTTTTTCTTGAGCACGTCTATAAACTGAAACAAAACTCAGCGAATACTTGTCACACATTTATGAGCCATATACCTTTATAAACATTTAAATGTATACTTTTAAATGATCGGATTCAAACTGAAAACAAATATTCTCTTTTTAAGTAATTTGTATAAAACCAACAAGATGTCCAGCTTCTCAAACGCTTCCTAATTATTTTTAATTTGACCACGCCCACGAGCGCAAGAGATTCACATGCAAATCTCCACATGGAACGCGAACGCGCTCATTACCTCAACAACAAAACACGAAAAAACTTCACAAGTCTCTGCTTTTCGTCGAATTTGAAAGGCTTACATTGGATTTACCTCAGAAGAAGAAGAATGCGATTTGAAGACAAGAAAGATGTGAGGTAAGAAATTCTTACATATTAGTTTGTTATTGTTGCATACATTTCACATTGCAGTTGAACTGTTGCTAGATATATGGTGAATATTATAATATTTAGACCCGTGTTTACTGTTACTGTGTTTGTGGATATCTGCTCAAACGTAGATATGTATATGGTAACCATAATGTTTTATATTTGAGCGCGATCGCGTTTGAATGTATCATATTTTGGATCGTGATCGCGTTTGAATGTATCATATTTTGGATCGCGATCGCGTTTGAAAAGCAAAACACACCAAACGGCTTCATGTTTTTACTATTATCTCATTTCATATCATCATAACGAATGGAAACATTTGAAGTAACATGATAATCAATATATTTTTCTCTAGCTTAGTTGTTACTGAAATCTTTTGGAAGATTTATAGGCTGTTATAGGTTATTGTTATTGCCGAACTTCCTGTCTTCTTTAACCCTTAATCAGTGTTCAAATAGGGTTTACGTTTTACAGAGCAAATGCATAAGGAAATATACATTTCATACATCTAATATATATATAACACTTTTTAAAGTTTTAGAAAATATACATTACATTAGGACATTCTCATGCTGAGAAACGGCTGAGAAAAGACAAAATATATATATCTAATTTTTTTTTTTTTTTTTTTTGACATGGAATAACTCAGAAAGGAAATAAGGACTTTTTTGTGAAGTCCCTCTACATGTGAGCTGCATTTGGATCAAATTTTGTGGTGATTGCAAAAAGTTATCCAAAGTTACAGAATTTGGAACCAAGATAGCATTTTTGTTCAGTCCTTGACACCCCCTAATGGGCATTTTTAAAATTGTTACTCCATGAGGAATATCTTGTGATAAACACAATAGATTATGTTCATTTTGGGCTCATTTTAATTGTAATAATATGCTGTATAAAGTGATGTGACATTTTCAACGATCTGTGAATGTTTCATGAGCTGTATGATGTTTTTGACACATTGCAGTACATAGTAAAAAAAATATTTTAAAGATTATGAAAAAGAAATTCTATTTATCAGCAAATATCTCTAGGAGTATCACTAAGGAGTTAATCAAATTGGCTACATTGATTGTAAACTTCAGACTCTAAGCATTCAAATGACACCTGTTTTGAGTTGATCTATGTAGTAGTTTAGAAACAAAAATGATTATTATTTTTTTCGCAGCTAGGTGTCGCCTGCGGGTGGTACAATCCGTTTTAGAGGGACTACAAAGCAGTCGTTAAGAGTTGATCAAAGTGTTTGGATGTATTAAAAAGCTGAGATTCTAAGCTTTAAAATAATACCAATTTTATATATAAAAAATATATATCAAAGTTGTGAGAAATATATATATCATAAAGTTGTGAGGAGAAGTTGAAGCATCAAGTGAAAATTAAATGAGTCCCTATGGACCTCTATTAGATATATGTGGTCATTGCACTTTCTTTCTTTAACTATAATTCCTAAAGTTTTTCCACAAACCTGCAGATGACAGTATTCTATCCCTAACACATACAGCAGTGTCCAAAAACTATTTAGATTTAATTAAGATCATCATTTAAGTGATTTTTTCACAAAAAAAAATATTTTTCATGAGCCACTTTATGGCGTAGTGAAGTAATTGTGCAGTAAATAGGTAAAAAAAACTACTAAATATCCACAAAAACACAGCATAAATGTGTAGTTGAGAAGTAAAAAAAAAAAAAAAAAGATATAAAGTTTGCCATGTAAAAAATGTATATTTCCTTATGCATTTGCTCTGTAAAACGTAAACCCTATTTGAACACTGATTAAGGGTTAAAGAAGACAGGAAGTTCGGCCAACTATGGTATCTATGGTATCTAAAATTGGTATCCATGTTCTTGGCATGACCCACGGAATCTATTAAGACCAGTTTAATTTAGGGGTGTGCACGAATAGTCAAATATTTTATATAAATAAAAATACTATTACATTTTTACTAAGTTGGTTTGCTGGCCGTAAATGCAGTGAATTTATGATAAATCTCATGCACTAAAACTTGCAGTTATAATTAAATGCACTGGGTGGCGCTGTGGAGTGCGTTTAACAAGTTTATTGTATTTGATCACATAATGCTTTGAATTAGTTTAATGAAAATGATCTTACAAAATGGAATTACTTTTGATCAAATGAATTAATGAAACTGAGTTATCATAATATCACCACCACAATGACAAAATCACATGAAATCCAAACACCAGTCGAATGAGAAAAGACAGTCCATCTCTGCATTCACGACAGGTAAGCGTTATTGTACCCTGAGTTAGCTGAGAAGATAACTTATCTGATAGAAAAATTGTTGTTTTATATTGTCGAGAGGACTCTTCCTTCTCGTTGCACGTGAGTACTACGGATGCCCAATGGGCACACAATACATCCACATAAATTACATCCCTCTTCTTTTAGCTTTTTGTTTTTCTTTTCATTTGCATATAAAAAAAAAAAAATCATAAACATTTAGTCTGTTACCAAACCAATAATTTTTTTACTATAACTAGAAACTGATAAACTATCCTAACTATGTAATCTGAATGTAATACATGGAACATTTTCAAAGACTCAGTACCATGTATATTGAAACTCAGTCTCTGTATCTCGCAGGCATTCTCACTAATCTTCCATATCTGGTACGGTATGATTTCCTTTGGTTATAATGAGAGTTATCATCAATGTGACACTTGGGAACTTCCTTGTCGTGAGTATCAGACACATTTTTCTGTAACTGTTCTACCTCCTACAGACCACTTGTTTCCATGACGATGCTCTTGTCAAATACTGACTTATGTGTGTCTTTTGTTTTCCTTAGATGTTTGCGATTCCTCCTGAACAGGTTTTCATCTGGTGTTCTGACCACAAAGGATCTTGGATGCTCTTGTTTCCTTTGGACTACAGCAGGTTGCCAAGACTCTTCTTTCTGCATTCTGATCCTCTCTCCAGGTTGCAGATCCAGTAAGAGTTTGTCTGCCTGTCATAATAGAACTTTTGCTTTCTTTGAGCTTTCTTTGCACTTCTTTCATGACATTGGATGCTAGCAGTGCAGATGACGTTGGCAACTTTGTCTTGAGACGTCGCCCCATCAACAGCTGTGCAGGAGACAAGTCTATCCCTTCTTGGTGTGCTGCGATACTCACGTAGTGCAATATATGCATCACTGTTGTTACTTTGTGATTTATTCAACAGATTCTTTACAGTTTGCACAGTCCTTTCTGTTTGACCATTAGATCGTACGTAACCAGGACTGAATATTATATGTTTGAAGTCCCACTTCTCAGCAAGGATAGCAAACTCAGCACTAGCATATTGAGGTCCGTTGTCAGATACTACAACATCTGGAATCCTGTGCCTTGCAAAAGACTTCATCTCCAGGATCACTCCTCGGCTTGTAGTGTCAATGAGCTTTCTAATCTCTGGATATTTTGAAAAGTAATCCACACACAACAGTAACCCCCAATTTCCACCAGATGCGTAACGGCTGCGGAACGGCTCCGCTGCGTGACAGCTCCGTGTTTCGTCGTCCGTCAATACCCACCAGGTCCGGAGTTGTTGCGGAACGGCTGCGGCCATGACTGACAGCTGAAGTCACGAGGACCCACGAGATCTCGCTAATTCACGTATGATCGCGCGATATGTAGTTTCTATAAACAGAACGTTATGACGAATGGTATATTATGACGTTTTCAAGGTGTAGTGTAGGGAAATATGATCCGCCATGATCACGGCGTATTTTATTTTGAAAATTAACCGGATCTTTTATTTTGTTTTGTTTTGTTCTGTTTTTTGCTCGACTTCCTGTCCTGCGCACTCTGTCCTGTAGTGCTGCGGAGCTCTCCGGCATCCGGCAAAAATAGAAGCTCTGCGTATCTGCTCCGGAGGGCTGCGGATCGCCGGAGTCGGAACGCAGCTGTACCGCATTCAGTGGAAATACACTCATTGACTTTAATGGAAACCTATTGACTCCGCCGCCATGCCGGAGCCGTAACGCAGCCGTTACGCATCTGGTGGAAATTGGGGGTAATGCAAACCCTTTATGATTAAAAATGTCTGTCCCAATCTTCTCCCATGGTCGTCCAGGTAATGCGTGTGGCAGCAGTGGCTCTCTCTGGTTGTTGTTTTTGTTATCGTTGCAAACCCTGCATTTGGAGACTGTCTCTTTAATATGTGCAGACAAATTGGCCAGTACATTGGCCAAACTGCCTCTTGTTTTGCACTTCATGATTCCGAGGTGAGACTCATGTATTTTGCTGAGCATTTCTTGTCTAAGCTGCTGTGGAACAATGAGCTTATTGGCCTTGAATAACAGACCATCAACATAGATGATTTCCTCTCTGAACATCCAGTAAGGTTGAATTGATCTTGGTAGCGCCAATCTCTCTTTCGATCAGCCATCACTGACAGCGTTCTTTAATGCTTGGATCTCTGCATCATCTGCTGTAGCTCTCTTGAAAACTTCCAGCTTTTTCTCAGAAATAGGAAGTTGTGATGTCACCCAATTCATCTCTAGTTCTTCTCCCAACAGATCCTCTTTTTGCTCTGTCAGATAAGCACGGCTCAGAGCATCATCAATATGTTATTCTTTCCCAGGTTTGTACGTTACATTGAGATTGAACCTCTGCAGACGTAGAAGCAATCTCTGAAGTCTCAACGGAGCTTGAAGTAATGGCTTTCTGAAGATGCTTTCTAACTGTTTGTTTTGTTTCTCCCAAGGTTTTTTTCTCCATTCTGTCACCTGATGGAGTTGTGGTTCCTTGCCACTGTTGCCTTGGCTTTTGATTTGCTTAGTTGGGGACATTTAATATTCAACAATATTATTGATCTGCCTTACTTAAAGTGGATGATGACGCCAATTTTCTTCTAGAAACAAAATTTGTTGTATTATTTTCATGTTATCACTGTGAAGCTGCTTTGATACAATCTGTATTGTAAAAAGCGCTATATAAATAAAGGTGACTTGACTTGTTTGTGGTCACTTCCAATTGTGATTTATTTTCCATACACATACTGGTGGAATTTCTCACAGCCATATACTATGGCAAGCAGCTCTTTCTCTATTTGTGCATATCTGCGCTGACAGTCACTCAGGGCTCTAGACCCATAGGCCACTGGCCTTCCTTCTTGTAAGATCGCCGCTCCAATCCCTTCAGAGCTTGCGTCCACCGACAGTGTTAGCCGCTTGCTGACATCACAGAACTTCAGCATTGGACTGTGAGCAATTATCTGTTTGTTTTTCAAAACTTCTCTTCTGAGCATCTTCCCAGTGCCATACTGTCTCTTTCTTCAGCAATTTTCTCAAAGGTTCACTGATATCAGACAAGTTGGGGATACATTTATATTGAACCACCCCAAGAAATATTTGCAGCTCCAGTTTGCCCTCTGGTGTTGGTTGCTGAATTACTGCTTTAATATTTTCTTAATCTGTCTTTAGTCCCTGAGCATTGAGGATGTGCCCAGTGTATTTGATTTCTTTCATTCTGATTTTGCATTTGTTTCCGTTTAATTTCAGATTATTTTACCTTGCTCTTCTCAATAACTGCATCAGTCTTTGATCTTACTCTTCAACTGTGTCTCCCCACAGTAATAGGTCATCAATGATGTTCACAACACCTTCCAGGCCTTCTATCATTTGGGCAATGGACCTTTGAAAGAACTCTGATGCTGAAGAGATCCCGAAGGGTAAGTGAAGAAAGCGATATCGTCCAATGGGTGTGTTCATTGTGCATATTTTTGAACTCTCTCGATCCGGCTTGATTTGCCAGAAACTTTGATTTGCATCAAGTACTGAGAAGTACTTTGCATTTGGCATTCTTGAGGCCATCTCTTCTACAGTTAACATTTGATAGTGCTCTCATTGTATTGCTTTATTTAGAGCTATGGGGTCCATGCGTATGCAAATTTTGTTTGATGTGACCAGTCACCATGCTGTTGACCCACTCAGTAGGCTCAGTTTGCTTTGCAATAACTCCCATATGTTCCATTCTTTGTAGTTCTTTGATGACTCTATCTCTGAGAGCTACTGGGATCCTCCTTGGAGCATGTACAACTGGTCTGATGTCTGTGTTTATTTAAATGTCGTGTTCACCGGGTAAGCAGCCTAATCCTACAAACAGATCATCAAACTCTTTGAGAATGTAATTTTTCTCAACTTGATACAGCCTTTTAACAATGCCTAGCTTTTGGCAGGCAGCATGTCCAAGAATTGCTGGTGCAACTCTCTCTATGATTTCAAATACAATCTTGTACTTTTGTCCCTTGTACTTACAGGTCAGCGCTTCTTGCCTAATGGCTCCATGTGGCCTGAGTAAGCAACTAGCTTGCAGCTTAATTTTTGCAGCCTTCCTGTGATGTTTAGTGCTTTATACGCATTCTCCAACAACACATTGCATTCGGCACCAGTATCAAGTTTAACTGTGACATTTCTCTTATTATTTTGACCTGCTCTTGAACATATCCTCACTCTGTTCAACTGTGTGCATTATTTTACTCTGACTCATATGGCTCTTGGAAGTGCACATTTTAGCGAAGTGATTTTTCTTTTGACAGTTCTTACATTTGTTCCCAAAGGCAGGACAATTTCTATATTCATGCTTGTTGCCACATTTGCTGCATTTCTTTTTTGTCATTACACTCTGGTCCGATTCACCATCTCATTTCTTTGGCTTCACCGTTTTGACTCTGTGTAGATCTCGTCGTTCAGCACTTTCATCTGACTTGATGTAATCTCACTGGCCCTACAGATGTCAATGGCTCGAGAGGTCTGCCTTTCTCAGCAGTCAGCCTTTTAATTGATCGTCTTTTATGCCACATACAATTCTGTCACAAATTAATGTCTGGAGATTAAAGTCGTGCAGATCCCCGAACTCACACTTTATTTCTCAGGTCTGTGACATAAGCGTTAATCGTTTCTGTGGGTCCCTGAGACTGCGTGAAGAACGCATGTCTAACAGTAAGTTTTTACAAGGTTCACAGAAGTCTTTAAACTTGTTTTTCAGCACTTGTATTTTGTCTTCTCCTGTTCTGCAAAGTGAAACGCGTTACATACTTTAATTGTCTCTTCCCCTGCTACATGCATAAACCTTGCACACCGCACCTTCTCGGATTTCTCAGCTATCCCTCGAATCTCTGAATCCAATTCTTCCAATTCTCAGAGAGATTTCCATGCAGGTTTAACGGCGGCGGCGGCAGCGGCTGTAGTTGTGCCATCGTAACTGTAAACTTTTATTCCTAAACTTCTGCAGCCATGTTATGTTTTATATTGACGAGAGGACTGTAGCACAGATGCCAGTCACTTTTTATTACCTCCATCCTTCTTGTTGCACGTGACTAGTACAAACCCCCAACGGGCACACAAAACAGCCACATATATGACATGATTGAGACATAAGCTTCCTTTAAGTTTTGTCGAGGGAGACAGATTTAAGTTATATATGGACTCGAGTGTAATATGTACATTCTGTATGATAATAGACACAGTCTGCTTTATTAGCATTTTCCCCATTTGTGCTGCTTGAGCTTAAATGCTTTTGTTCTTTGTATTTTTTGTTTAGCCTACACATATTTTTCAATGTTTTCAACTAAAAGAAAACCTTAAGATATAACTTAAGCTTGTTGTGTACATTGCCTAATCGTAAGTTTGTTCAGAAATGGTGACAAAAACTTGATGAATAAAACATCTTTCTCGTTAAACGTAATTTAAAACGAATATTCAAATATATTCAAATATTTTCATGAGCCCATATATTCGAATACAATATTTTTGAAAAATGCCGATCCCTAGTTTCACTACAATAGGCAAAAGTATAATTAAATAATAATGTTTTGAAATTTCATTATAATTCTTGACCACAAGGTTGTGATTTTTGGTCAAACCGTTCTGAAGTTATAAGCAAAAATAGCTGTTTTTCATATCTCTTAACCACTAAGTGGGACTGCGTCAAAACTGTGCAGGTAACATAGCTCATGGATGTCATAACACACACCAAGTTTGTCAGAATACGCTAAAGCATTGTGGAGGTATGGCCTCACGTTCATTTTGGCATGCTCTTTGTCAAATTCGTTTGCGAGTTATTCGAGATCGGTTTAGCTAACCAACTTGAATTCCGAACCATCCAGGAAAAGTTTGAAAAAGATTTTTAGGAAAATTCAAAATGACAGAAAAATTATCATAATGGAAAATTACGTCATAGGGAGCAATAATCTTGAGCCAAGGAATCAGAGGACAAATAACTTTGTTTCTAGCCCTTAAGTCCTGTTCACAGCCAGCGACACAATGCGACATGATCCCATTAATTTTTTTAATGGAGAGCTGGCAACTTCTGGCGAAACAAACGACAGTGATCGTTGCCAACAGAATATAAGCGTGTCAAGAGATGCGAGTCATAGACTTTAAAGGGACACTCCACCCATTTGCACTAAGCTTTGCATTGTTAGAAACCCAGTCATACTATTGAATGGTCGTGCAACACTCTCATTTTCCCCTGAGACGGGAGAAATCCGTTATTTACCTCTTACACTTCCTCCCACAATGACGCAAAAATCGTCATTTTGTGTCATTGTCGGAGGAAGTGTAAGAGGGGGGGATTTCTGTTGAGACTACAGACACTCGTTCCTCATCTTTCCCAGGGGCGGGACCCGCTCACGCTACAGACCTATTACAGATCAGTGGGTGGGACTTTACTCTCTGAAACTGAAAGCAATATCCTCCATCTTGTTTGAAGCTAAGCTAACAGGCGCTGTGGAGACAGATGTAAAGTTATGACAATAGCGGAGGAGAGTACTCAATATGATATAGAAGAAGAGGATTTCGGAAGTCTGATGCTTGAATCAGGTGTTTGTGGCTACCTCTACAAGCCGCATTATAGCGAAGAGCAGCCGAGGCAGAAGACCTGCCTGCCGCGGATGAGGAGCCTGGACTGGCTCGAGTTAGGGCGGACTGGTGGCGCCGGTGATCTCACTATGCAATTACGAACACAGAGATAGAGTCCGTCTGCGGCAAAGAATTCCAACAATGACAATTTCTCCTGGACGAAATCTCTGAATCAGACGAGGACACGGACGTTTGTGGTGTGAACTATCCTAGTTTCACGCCACATATGTTCTGACTGAACATCCAGGTACCATGCAATAATTCACCTTTTCGAAAGAAATACAAACGAGAAGTAATGCACTAATGAGTTCGCCAACTAACTAGTGAAATGCATTTCAAGCTCTGGTGGTAGCTAGCCTTGTAGACGGAAGAGTGATTTCTCTTATAGGCAGATATGCGCTGTTCTGGATTAGTGGGAGTGGCTTGCGGAGCTGTGCAATGTGGTGCATTGTGGGAGTTGTTGTCTTTCATACAAATGCGTCCTGAAGTTATTTTTTGTCTTTCCTCGGTCACAAAGGCACCAAATTCAAAATTTATTTTACATTTCGACTACATATATGACCCACTTTCAATAAAAAACAATGTTCCTATGGGTGGAATGCCCCTTTAAGAGCAGGAGGATACAATAGGTGCCTATGCACCTACGGTGCTTAGCCTCTAATGACATGGATTTAGCAAATAGATTATATGACTATATTAAAGTAACACCAAAGCTGTATTGTCCTGTTAAAACTGTTCAGAATGTGAATGTTACATTACTAGAAAGAATGACAACTGTCCTCTTTCCAGGTCTGTGTTGGTGATTCTGTATGTTTGCAATGACAGAGGGACTGACTTGTCAAGTGCAGGGATGTTCCTCTTGGCCGTGATGGCTCTGAAGCGCAGAATGATGTGAATGCAGAGAAACACAGCAATACTGTCATAACAGTCTGACAAGTATGTTGACAGATTCTTCTAAAGATAGAGAAAAGAGGGGGGAAGAATAGAATGAGAGAATGTCTAATAAAAAACAACAACTACATTTTCACAAACTATTTAAAAAAGTATACTACATAGTGTAATTTTTGTTAGGAAACTACAAAACACTGTGGAAATATGGAACTTTTAGACCATGTAAAAAAGCAATATCATGTTTTTCCCTCAAAGATTCTGATACTGAGTGTGACTGTACCAAGAACATGCTGAGCGTTTTTCCCATGATGCTGTTGAACAAATCCAACGCAGAATTTCCAGCCACCATGAAGAAGTCAGATAAGAAGAGGAACTCTCGACAGCCGTTATCCAACAAAGCATAGTGCTGACTGCGGAAGAGAGTTTCATACGGGTACTGACAGAGACAGAGAGAGGTCAGTAAGAAAGTATACTGCTATAGTAATAAATGTAACAAACATAGTAATTATGCACAAAAATGTTTATGTGTAAAATACTATTTACAGATTAGTGGATCATGTTATAACTCAGTTATTTCAGGCTGCAAAAAAATCTGAAAAAAGTCCCATGAAATCCTGGTGGAACTGCTCATTAGAATGTTACTATAATATTTCTGTCTCTATTATATGGCTCAATGTAAGTCTATTGGATTTTTTAAATTGGTGTTGTATCCAGGGCTGTCACAATATCAGACTTTTCAGTACACTATTATTGGGGCCAAAATAATTCACGATAACGATATCACAGTATCTAAATAAAATAATAATAATGCTATTGGTTAAATTCATCTTTACTTTGTTTGTTATATATATATATATATATATATATATATATATATATATATATATATATATATATACACACATTAAAAACATTTTTTTTTAAGAATCACACCATTGCATACAAAAGGAACAATTACACTTAATGACAGCCAGTTTGAAATAACTTCTGTGAACTGATGTGGCTTTTAATCACAGAATGAGGCAGAAATTATATTATTTTATAGTATTCTATACAGTGATAAAGGCTATGTCGATTGGCATTGCATTATAAACAAACTTCTTCAAGATGGCTTGAAGAACACAGATAAACCATATGCGGTCACAATGGTGTTAATTATCTTCATGTTTAATCAGTCAAAATGTCTCTATCTGCATTTTATTCAGCTACTGCGATGGCTGGATGTCTGTCTGTTCCTGTTTTATTATTCCTATGAGCTCACTTGTGTACTTTCTGCGCAAGGGCGCCCTCCTGCATCGATTACAAATTAAACATGTGAGAGTTTACATGTGAGAGTTTAATCAGTCAAAGTCAAGTCACCTTCATTTATATAGCGCTTTTTACAATACAGATTGTTTCAAAGCAGCTTCACAATGATAATAGGAAATGAATGCAACAAAGTTTGTTTTGCCTATACAGCAGCTCTAGAAGAAAGTCATTGTCCAGCTTAAGTAAGTTTTAATTGATTAATTTCTGTTGTAAAAATCATGAGTTACTAACTTAGTAACTTAAGGTGTTGATTGCACAACACCTTTTTCAACTGAAAACAGAAAACTTTTAATGCGTTCTGGCCATTCATTTAGGCTGCCCAAATAGTTTTTCAAAATGCAAGTGTTTGAAAATGAGCTATGAAAACGATACCGTTATCTATGAGGCGCCAAGTAGGATTTAAATCAAACTTCGCTCATCAATACATACATAACACACGTGCATATACACCTATAAATTACTCGCATATACATGTATACTATTGGATGTTCAAAATACATATATGAAATACACGTGCACACTAATATGAAATCCATACCAATACATATTATGTTAGTCATGAATGCATATACACTTGTGAATAACTTGCATATACATATAAACTTGACGCACGCATACACCTATAAATACTCGCACATACATATAAACTGCCATGCATATACACCTATAAACACTCGCACATACATATAAACTTCCATGCATATACACCTATAAACACTCGCACATACATATAAACTTCCATGCATATACACCTATAAACACTCGCACATACATATAAACTTCCATGCATATACACCTATAAACACTCGCACATACATATAAACTTCCATGCATATACACCTATAAACACTCGCACATACATATAACTCGATGCGCGCATACACATCCATAAAACACTCGCGCATAAATAAAGCGTGGATGCGTGCTTTGTGTATATATGTATATGCGAGTGATTTCATATGTGGATGTGCGTGAACTTTTCAGTGTAAAAGGAAGTCATTTCAGCGTAACCGGAAGGCATTTCAGTGTAAAAGGAAGGCATTTCAGTGTAACCGGAAGGCATTTCAGTGTAAAAGGAAGGCATTTCAGTGTAAAAGTCATTTGTGTCATTTTGATAGTTTGTTTTCCAAGATAAAACGGCCCCTTTATTCGTTTTTTCGTTTAAAAAAAAAAAACACGAAAAAACGAGATTTCGGCTTGATTTTTCGTTTTTTTTTGTTCACAGGCAAAAAACGAATAAATGACTTCAAAATTCGTTTTCCACATGTGGGCGGCCTGACACGCCCCCTTCCGTCGATTGGTCAAGCAAGTCTGAGCATGTGACGTCATCAGTTGTCGTTCGGGTCTGTTCAACAAAATAATAGTCCTCTACTATGGCTACAGATTCTTAAACTGTACAGGGCAGGTCCTATTAGGCTTTCTTCTGTGCAACTTTACGCGTTTCACAGAAATCTTTACATCAGAAATATTCATTATTAGTCTGCCACCAGCCTGTTTTATTTAGCTGTGCGGAGTTAAATCTGTGTGGTGAAGCTGCGCTTGACAGCGCCGAGCGGGAGAGGCTCACTGACCAATGTTCAGTCAGCAGTCAGAACTTTTCTTTTAGACGCTCCGTTTTGACACGGGATGGTGATTGCAAATACTGTAATGCCAATCGGCTGAGGGTGGGTACCGATGATGGAGAAATACATTTTTACTGAAACTGTAATCATAGCCGCGACCCGCGAGAATGAGACAGATGATTGACAGGACGATAGCGAAGGCAATTAAAGGTGCTAGATAACTTCTGTTAACAAAAAAATCAATAAAAAAGTGTTTAATATAAGTGACTGTGTCTTTGTTTTATTGTTTTTGTTGTTTTTAATCAAATAATTGTGAACCACAAACTGAGCCTTCGTTTTAAAGGGCAATTTCCAAATATATTTTATTTATTTGTTATAATATGGGTATTTTATAATACAGCATAAATAAAAACAAACACACGTAATATGTATGCCTATAGGCTAAACACCACAGTTTTTTGGTTTTGTTTGTGTGAACTTTTATCCCCAACCATATTTCTTCATGGGCTCCACTCCAGGGGTCACATCAGCACCCCTATACTTCCCATGGTACTAACTGTAATTAACAGTATGCTGACCCAGTTTATATGTAAAATCTTTGGTATATGTAATCTATATGTAGGCTAATATCTAAAAACACTTTACAGTGTGATGGAAATAAACTTTTCTTAAAGCGTGTTGTAGGCTATATCACCACAGATTTATTGGCACCCTTCTATCTGTGTTGTATACTGTAATAGACAATTGTCCTGCAAAATGATGAGGTTTTTTGTAAGAAAAACATTGCGAGCAAATGTCGAATTCTTGTTTGAAATATAAATCAACAACGTAAGAGGCTTAGGCTTTTTTTTCTTTTTTTAAAAAAAAACGAATAAAGGGGCCGTTTTCTCGTTTATGCTTATTTCATTTCAAATTGGAAAACAAACTATCAAAAAGGCAGGTTAATTCCGTGTACGCACAAATGACTTCCTTTTACACTGAAAAGTTCACGCACATCTACATATGAAATCACTCGCATATACATACACAAAGCATGCATCCACGTTTTATTTATGCGCGAGTGTTTTATGGATGTGTATGCGCGCATCGAGTTTATATGTATGTGCGAGTGTTTATAGGTGTATATGCATGGAAGTTTATATATATATGTGCGAGTGTTTATAGGTGTATATGCATGGAAGTTTATATGTATGTGCGAGTGTTTATAGGTGTATATGCATGGAAGTTTATATATATGTGTGAGTGTTTATAGGTGTATATGCATGGAAGTTTATATGTATGTGCGAGTGTTTATAGGTGTATATGCATGGAAGTTTATATGTATATGCGAGTGTTTATAGGTGTATATGCATGGAAATTTATATGTATGTGCGAGTGTTTATAGATGTATATACATGGAAGTTTATATGTATGTGCGAGTGTTTATAGGTGTATATGCATGGAAGTTTATATGTATATGCGAGTATTTATAGGTGTATGCGTGCGTCAAGTTTATATGTATATGCAAGTTATTCACAAGTGTATATGCATTCATGACTAACATAATATGTATTGGTATGGATTTCATATTAGTGTGCACGTGTATTTCATATATGTATTTTGAACATCCAATAGTATACATGTATATGCGAGTAATTTATAGGTGTATATGCACGTGTGTTATGTATGTATTGATGAGCGAAGTTTGATTTAAATCCTACGTGGCGCCTCATAGTTATCATCTCCGTGTAAACTTCAAAAACTTAAATCTGTAAAAATGCCTCTAATGGTTCCAGCATGCACATGTGTATTACGTGTTTAGTCTATAGGCATGCGTGTTTGAATGCGTATGTGCGCAGGTGCATACGCTTTCTTTACAAAGTGGCATCGCCAATTACTTGTCTGGCATGTATAATACAGCGTTTTTAATAGTTTCCGCAGATCTGTGTGAACAGGTATCATAAAGCCTTTATGGAACATCCTATTTTGGGTAAAATAGACACTGCTCTCAAAAGATATTTGAAGTAAACATACAATAGTCCATAAGTTTTTATTCGAATGAGCACACAATTGGACTAAAAGCCCAGAGGGATGAAAATATAATAAAACACAGAAAGGTGTCAGCAGTTAACAGATAAATGTAACATTTCCGATTTCAGGAATAGCAAAATAATTGCAACTTACTCTTTGTACAGTGGCCAAATCTACAAGATAACAGAGGCAGAGGTGGATGAACAGGTTGGTGATTTTGCACCTTTAGCACTTCCTGTTGATCTGCAAGTCCTGCAGACTGGGGAGATTGACGAGTCACTTTCGCAGAATCCAAAAAACTTGAGCCACACTGGTAAGCTAACTTTCTTGGAGTGCCGGTAGAGTGTCTCGTCTGTCATATCCGACTACATGCTTTTACATGGCAGTAGCAGCTGTGCACAGCGCATCATGCTTGTCTGCATGTGTTTTATGACAGGTGGCAACCAGCATTAACGTGCAATACCGCCACCTACTGCACGTTAGGATGTCAACCAGATACTGGCACTGGATTATTTACGTCATCTATTTTCATATGTGTACTATTCATTTTAAATATTACAGTTATCGCCAATACCGGTATATTGTGACATCCCTAATTATCATGATAACTATATTTTATTTTTAAAGTACCATGATTTTCGTCAATAGCGGTATGTCACGACACCCCTAGTTATGTCTTATAACTAAGAAAAGTAATAGTGAACCATGATCTGAAGTATTATTCATGTCCATACTCCATAGCACATACAATGCTGGAAGAGTTTGCTAAAGCTGGAAGAGTTTGCTAAAGTTTAATTCTTAGGGATAGATTTGTTGAAATCAAGTATTGGTAGCATTAACTGTAATGTGGTGTAAAGCAATAGTGTCTCACTCTGGACTCTCCTCTCTGAGCGGCGTGTGGGATCAGTATGGGGCCCTCCAGCTCTGTAGGGTTCAGTACTTCCCCCCTCTGTCCAAGAGTGAAAATAGTGTTCCTACTCTTGAGAGAAGGCTTGGAGAAAAAACATGCGAAGCAGTTAAAGAAATCAACCACATTACAATGGTACAGAAAACAAATGCCTTTCTCTACCAAACTCAAAAGCAAGTATGTTTGTTGAATTTAATTAAGCATGCTAATTAAATTCAACTAAATGGCAGAATTTAAATTCAATTAAATGGCATGCTAATTCTATGTGATTGTGACTAGACATTAGTTTAAAGGATATCTTTTTTGGCTGTATCCTCTTCTCCCATCAGATCATCCTTGTCTGCAACATCTTCATACTGGCAAAAGGAGAGAGAGAAAGAACAAACACAAGATAAATTGAGACATATATTTTAGAAATAAATATTAGGGTCATGTCAAGCACAATATAGCACAGCCTTGAGTGTGTCTTCGCTTTTATACTGTATATTATAGTTTTAACAGTAACTTATCATAACAACTAAGGTTAACAATGGCTTTGGTATGGGTGCTCTGCATTGATCTTTTGAACAGTGGCCTGTTCCATGAATCCAGTTTTAGTGGTAAATTTGAGTTTAGTTTGAGAAAAATCTGGATTTTCAGGGTCAAGAAGGTGGATTGGTTTTGGTGCTGTTCTTTGACATGATAACTTGCGCTACACAGATAACCTGCTCTAGAGCAGATTTTATACTAGGTAAGATATTGCAAACAAAAACTGGACCAATCAGTGGTGAATAAAGTTACAGTGATATATCTGAAGCAATAAAGTCTGAATCTCTTGCTCCACATTAAAGCAGTTTATTTATTCATGTATTTATATTAATTTAAATATCTGAATGTAATAAAAGCTTTAAAATAAATAAAGCTGTTACTATATCGTGTGTATTTTCACATAACTAGAAAGCTGATTAATGGTGGATTAGTGCTGGAAAAAAAAAGCGGGATTAGTGTTGTGGCATTTTCATGTAGTCAAACTTCTAGTGGTAGATGAAGCTTATTTTGGCCAAAAACCACCCAGTTAGACAGGAAGTGATTGTTTAAGCAACATTTAAAGTGACCAGCCATAATTTGTTTGTTTTTTTACATGAGCTTTAGTGGTAAGTAGATGTTAAATCAGACACTACCCTAAGAACAAAGCACGTTATACATGCATGTACGAATAAATAAAGTGTCTCAATCAAAACTTCTAACATCTCTCAAAAAAGTGACGTCAAAAGTTGTAGTGGAACTTGCCGGTACAACCGACTTGTCTCCTGAGCTATAAACATGTATGTGCTGACTCCCGGAAATTAAGCAAAATCGGCCAATCAGATCAAAGCTTGCGGTTTTGGAAAGCTCTTGCCCTTTAAGTCTGTGAACTGTAGTGTACTTCCATGCCTGTCACCTGGACTTTCAGCAGTCTGCTGCTGTATGACTTGAAGTAACTGAAGTAGATTTTGCTCATGGTGTCCACATACTCGTCCCGGATCTCCTTTGCAACTGTCCTTTCATTGGCCAACAGGAACTGATAGAAAAATCTGTAGATGACCAGAAAAACATCCATACTCAGTATTGTGCTTCTCATTTAACAGAAATGAGGAAGGGCCATAGTTAAAAGTGGAGATAATATCTTAAACAGAGTGTAATTTATTAATGTTTCTAGATATTGTTTATTTCTGTTATGGTGTTTACTGTAGGTCAGTCTCAGGAAATGGCAGTAATTTGTATTAATTTTTCATTTGTGAAAGGCTCTGCTAAACTCAGATTTTTCCAGCTCTGCCGGAAAGTACCAGGGCCGTAACTGTCTACTGGACTACAATAGGGGTATCATGTGTGACCCAAAACTTTTAGATAAGTGGTCAACAAACATGAGTTATGATTATTAAGAATTAATTAATAATCCATGACCTTTCTCTTTCAAGACATTTTAAAGAAGATCATTTGGGGTCTACTATTACAGAATTGAAGATTCAAGTAAAAAATATCTAACAAGAGTTTTTGTGTACCACTGTTTGAATTCTGTATACTATTAATAATAATATTAATAATAATGAAAAAGTTTCTCCTTGAAGTCAGAAACAAACCTTTGTTTTAAAGAAGTAATGTCACAGCATAATAAGGGTGAATAGAAATGGCAGGGACAAAGACCAATTCTGCATTCTTTGAGAAATGTTTTTGCTTTTATTGAATATATTATAATATATCATATTTGACAATAATTCTTGTATGCAAACAAATATGTGTAGGGCTGAGCGAATATGGGTAGAACTCGTTACTGCCCTAGTACTTCAGAAATCCTTTTAAAAGGTATGCATGTGAATTAAATGTTGCACAAATTAATTTAGTCTATCTAGTGCAAGGGATTCATCAATATGCTGATTGAAGACTGTTGTGACACTCCAGGCACAAGATGGTTCTGTCTGGAGAGACAGAGTCGTTTGCACCTCAATGATCTGTACCATTTGCTTCACAGGACATATGCTTTCAACTACAAACTGTTTCTTTACTAGTGTGTTCTAACATGTAACTATCATGTTTGGTCTCATCTGACAGCTTATAAACTGAACTGAATGGTGGTGAATTTAAAATAGATATTAAAGTATGCTAATGTACAATCTGGTACTATTGCTTAAACATGCATTGAGGAGAATATGTTAATGTTCTTCTCCCCCTCTTGATCACCACCCATTTGCCTCATCTTTTGGTTTCCTGTCGGTCAGTTTCAGTGTTGGTATTTCACTCATCTTTAACAATGCTTTGCTCAGGATATAAGAAGGAAAGATAACTGTTGATTCTAGGAGAAAGGCATTAACCCTGCCACTTCCGCACACCAGTGCGTAACCTCATACTATGAGAAAGGCTTTTATTTTTCAGTGCATTAAGTTTTCTATACAGTATGTTGTTCCTTTCTACTGTCTGTATATTTAAACATGTAACTTAATAAATAACTTTGCCTGCTTTAAAGGTTTTAAGAATCTTTCATTTTATCACTGATAATGTTGAAAAGCTAAAGTGATTATAACTTTTGTTATCTAAACGTTCATGTTAAATCAGTTCTAAGAAAGACCTTTACCTTTAAAGAATAAGAGGTTAAAGAATAACAACAACAACTTTAATTGAGCCAAATTAATTATATTGGAGTCAGATAAATAACTGAATTATGCACATCATCCTTCCAATTATTGGTTCAAAATAGCAGCGTAAGCTTCCAGCCTTACATATGCATCTTAACCGACACAACTAATGAAAATCTGCATTTCAGTAAATTAGGCCGTTTACCCCTGGTATTAAGATCGTTTTGGTCGATCGGATCACAGGTGAACGACGCTAAATACAGGTGTAAATGGGGTTTTGAGCTTGTCCACTTTTGACCACTTCCAGAGGTTGTCGAAAACACATTCGACCAGATCGCTTGCGTAGTGTAAACACTCATGTGGTCGAACGTGTTCGAACACCCACAAAAGACCACCTACTCTCCGCCTACTGACCTAATGCTTTCGGCAAGGTCTTGTGGCTATCAGAGCAAAACCGAAAGCTGCTGCCCTCCATATGTTTTCCGTCATCGCTGGGCGCCTACATATGTAAATTGCGCAAATTTATTTTGTCTAAAGATCTGAAAAAACCCATACATTTACCCGCCCATAGACCATCCCCTCGAAGAAATCAGGACAGAAGTGGTTGAAAGTGGACAAAATTTTGTATTTCCAGATTGAAATGTCTCCCTCGTCTACTTGTGATCCGATTGACCAAAATGCATCTTAATACCTGGTGTAAACAGGGCCTGAGACATTTAGCATGCGAGGACAACTAAATATATAGTTGTGTTTTTTGATGTACACAATCTCATCACATTCATTTCACTTGGACACACAATTTCTGAGAATAACCCTTGTGCTGGTACTGAAGTAATGTTATCATGCAACTTTGTATGATTTGATTGTGAGGAGTGCATTTTGCACCTGTACTTGAGTAGTGTGTTCTGAGGGATTTGGTAGTTGGTCATGGGCTTTCTGAATGAGTAGATCTTCTGTAGGATGAACTCACGGATCTTTGAGACGGCCTATGAACAGAATCAAAACAGATACATTCAGCAACAGAAAACTGAATTACATTAATTTTGCATGCATCTCTTATATCAAGAATGGGTTATACCAGTCAATCTTTGATTTGCTCTCACTTTAATTTTGAGGCGATCAACGATGTCCTGTATATCAGAGCAGGCGAGGGTCTCTCTGAAGCTGAGCTCTTTAGCAAAGTTGATCTTGTTGTTAAGCTCGTGAAGCTGCTCCAAAAACTCCTGCTCTGTTACAGGACTGTCTAGAATCACACTGCAACACACATACAGTTCGTCAATCTGTGATTTAAGAAAGTAAAGCAAAATCTCCCTGGAACAATACGCTCAATATATATCCTTACGAAATCATGGTGCTGGGAACGACCAGTTCATCAACCAGCTGGCTGAGCTGACTGCGGACGGCCTGACGGTTCTTCAGCCTCATGTTCATACTGACTGACTGCTGCTGCAGTGTCTGAATCTCACTGCTGATGGATGACAGGTCGCTCTGAAAACTGCTCAACATGCCTTCCATACGCTAGACAGAAAAGAAAGCAGATGCACAGTTCAGGTCAAATAGCACCACAGCTGAACACAGAAGAAAATGTAGGCAGCTTCAAATTCATCTGTCCAAATTACAGCTCTAAATGTGCAGTCACATGTTTAAGTCACAATTTTAAAGACCCCCAAACACATCAACGACCACATCAACATTTTTGACCAGTAAACTGCTGTCCTGAAACTGAATGTCCCTTTCCCTGATTTATGAAATATTACCTGTCTTCGAATAGCATTAGCAAGTAGCAAGATTTGATTATCATGATTTTGCTGGACTAATACAAAAATGTACTATTAAAACTCACATGCACAAACACGCACTGATATTTCAAGCCCCATGTTCCTGTTTTCTTAAGATATGCTGTATGTCAACAAAATAAGAAAACTGTGCTAGTAAACTGATTTCTAAAAAAAATTTGGCCCCTAAATGCATCTGAGGTAATAGCATATAATGGCATTCTCCAGGACTTCTATTATGAGTAAATACAGTACATTAAAATATAAATACAAGTGATAAATAATAATATATTCCAAAAATTACTCTTTAAACCATGCAGCTTTTTTTCTTAATTATAGTTTGTATTATTTTAAACTTGAATGAGTTTCCTTGATGTTTAGATTTTTGAATGGTAAAATATCTTTTCACAATATGAAACTGCAGGTCATAGTTTGCAAACCACAACAGCTAAAGTCCTACTGTCCACTAAATACACTCACCTCCAGTATTGAGTCACAGGCTGTGATCTGGTTGTGTAAAGAGGCAATATTCTGACTCTCTTTGATATCTACACAAGTGCTACTGTTAAGGGTTCTTTATTAATACCCATTACTGTTTTAAAAAAGTCTTAATTACTGAACCATAAACCATGCTTCATGTTCATTGATACAAGAGTATCAATAAAACTGAGGAGAAAAAAAAAAGATGGTTATATTTTAAGGTGACGTAGTTACATAGTACTTATGTAAGTACAGAATAATATTAATTAACTACATGTACCTAATATAGAGTTACGGTTAGGGTTTGGTTTAGGGTTTGGTTTAGGGTTTTTACTTGGAACTACGCATAATTTAATGTCATCACTATAGTAAGTACATGTAGAAACGTGTAACTATGCCACCTTTAATTAAAGTGTTACCAAAAAATATAAGCAAAATCATTACAGGTTACTGCATCAATATGAGAGTGAATCTCACAAAGTAGTCAAATCAACAGTCAAGTCAAGTTTTTTTTCTTTTGATTTCAAACTACTATAAAGCCATTAAAAACAGCAGTATGGATACAGTCTTTGATTGATGCTTGTTCAATTCGCTGCAGCTCGGTCTCCACCTGCTTAGAGTACTGCCGCAAATCCACACCCTGTTCCACAAAAAAAAACAAAAAAAACATTAACACATAATGATGATCACACACATATCATCAGCTGAACTTTCATTTCACCGTCTTGAGCGCCTCTTTCACCAGATCATCCTCCAGATTAGCTTGAATGTGAACTAAGAAAGGACAAATGACAGAGAACTTATTAATGCACGATGAATTAAGTTTATTGGCACTTCCCTTACTTAAGTGATAAAAACTAAAACTAAACTCACGGTCCACCTCGTCCAGAATGAACTCATCTGTGGTGATGTCCAGATCACCCAAATTTAGTGGAGGAACCACATCAAAGTCTGACTTCTGCCAACACATTACAAAGAGAGACAATCATCACTAAACAGTCGATCTTGCTGATCCAAGCATTAATGCAGATTCAAAAAGCGTTAACCTGAGAGGAGGAGAGCAATATTAACAGATCAAACCCCAAACAAATTGATCACTAAGTGTTCAACCCTGCTGCCACTCTACTGAATATCATGAGCAGGGAGGGACCGGCTGTACGGACCATCGGGGCTTTGAGACCAGTCAAGTTATATAGAGAAATATGTTTTAAACAAAAGAAAATGAGGCAGGCCCATTTGAGAAATGTGGAGGATAATTTTTCATATTTCCAAATCATATATTCAAGTCCTACTGCTGTGGCCAATAGTATTGGCACTGACATAAATGTTGTTTCTCAAAGTTTGCTGCTTCAGTATCTGTAGATTTTTTCCCACGTTTCTATGGTATACTTGAAAACAATGATAAGCATTTCATAAGTTTTAAAGGCTTTTATTGAAAAACAACAATCAATATATGCAAAGTGTCACTATTTACAGTGTTGTCCCTTTTTCTTCATAACAATTATATAAATTCGCTCTGGCATGCTGGATATAAGCTTCTGGGCAATATCCTGACTGATGGCGATCCATTCTTGCTGAGTTGATCACAAGTTGTGGGCTTCGGTTTGTCCACTCACTCACTTTTTGAGGATTGACCGCAGGTTTTCTATGGGTTTAAGATCTAGGGAGTTGCCTGGTCATGGATCCAGTATTCCAATGTAATGTTCTCTGAGCCACTTCATTATCACACTTGCCTTGTGACATGGTGCTTTATTCATGGCAGTGTTTTTGGGCAGAATTATGAGACAGCCCACTCCCTTGAATGAAAAACAACCCCACATATGGATGGTCTTCACTGTTTGCACGATGCAGTACTCATGGTAGCAGAGACATTTTCCAGATGTCCCAAACAGTAAGAAACAGGTTACATCAGAGAAAATAACTTTACACCAGTCCTCTGCTGTTCAATTCCTGTATTCCTGTATATATATATATATAAATAAAACCACGTGCCAAAACAAAACCGACCTGCCAAAGCATGGACCTCTGAAGGTGTCCTGTGGTCTCTAGCACCAAGACGTTAGCAGGAGATGCTTCAAGTCCTGTGGGTTTCAAGGTGGAGCCACAGTGGAACGAACTTGTTGGTCCAGCACATCCCACAGATGCTCAATTCGATTGAGATCTGGGGAATTTGCAGGTCAGGGCAACACATTGAACTCTTCATCGTGTTCCTCAAACCATATCTGAATATTATGTGCAGTGTGGCAGGGTGCATTATCCTGCTGAAAGAGGCCAATTCCACTGCTTTATTTGCAAGCAATTATTGCAGGTGCTTTCGACAATGGACAGGGGTATCATAGGCACTCTGATTGCTTGGTCTGCAGCTATGCAGCCACATACAGAACAGAGTGTGATGCACTGTATGTTGACACATTCATCCCATAACATCATTAAAATGTTGTGTGACTTGTGCCACAGTAGACCTTCTGTTGCATCAGACCAGACAGGATAACCTTTGTTGCCCTGTGCATCGATGAGCCTTGGGCGCCCTGTTGCCGGTTTGTGTGTTGTCCCTCCTTGGTAGCCTGGCAAGCCAGACCCACATCAAGATGTTGGGTCTGGGAACTCACCATTGGCTCAATTGGGCTCAATCCGAGGGGGCGGGATAAACGATTGTCTTTCAAATTCCCTCTGCACGCAATAGGATAGCGCTACAACCAACCAGAGCGTTTTCCCACCAGCGGAGCTAGTTAATAGATTAAACTTTTGCCGTATCTGGTCAGCAAAACTATGAACACATCTTCCTTTTTTAAGAATGACTTAAGTGCCGTTCTTTGTTCTTTGTCTCAAAGAAAAGCTTAACTCCAAGTCTTCCAGAGTCGCGGCCAAAGCCGATTCGAAAGACCACTGTTCACCAGCAGCAGCAGCCATTCTTTGTTTTCAAGTAGCAGGTAGCAGGGAATTCACGCGGAACCGTCGCAACTCTGTCGTCATTATGTTAAGCCCGCCTGCCGACTCTATACACGATGTGATTGGCCTGACTAAAGTTTGTTTTTTCCAGCTCGAAAGCCAACGGAGAGTTGTTAGACCACCCTAGCTGCAAAATAAAATTTGCTGCCGCTAGGGTGCGTCGAGATTTCTAGGCTACCTCCTTGGACCACTGTTGGTAAATTCTCACCACTGCTGACAGGAAGCAGCCAACAAACCTTGCTGTTTCAGAGATACTATGACCCACAGTCGCCTTGTCATAACAATTTGGCCTTGTCAAATAAATACTTATTTGTTTGCTTTCAAATTGCACAAGAGAAATACGGCTATGTAAGCGCAAGTTTTTAGGCTAGAGCTTAAATGATATTAAACTACTATAAATAATACTGAATATAATATATATTGCTAGTTTATTTGCTAGTCCACATAATGCCTGACTTCACCAGTATATTTAAAGTGTATTATTTTACTTGATATGCACATTTTTTTATATTTCAAAATAACTCAATCATGATACAAGCTGTACAAAAAGTGTTCAAAAATAAAAACAAAGTTACTTAAGTTTTGTCGGCATGTTCAAAAAAATGTAAAGGTAATTTATTGTTAAAGTCATATTTACATATGAGGAACACAAATGCCACGAGTAGTGTATAATTATAGGCTATAGTAGATATACTACACATACCAAAGAAAAATGGCAGAAAATAAGAAAATAATCAATGATAAATAACTCTAAAGAACAGTGCACAGAAGAATGACAGTATTTCCTGTTGTTATGTGTCATGCCAACTTTTCCCAACGTTTCAATTTTAACATCTGATATTCGAGAGCGTTATTGTGTGGGGTTTGTACACATCACTGCACTGTCACATGATCTACAGGATATGACATTGAAAATCTTCAGATGTTGGCTGAAATAAAGACCTGCATAGGCCAATAACAGTCGCGATCAGTAAAACAACATTCAAAGGAATTATAATAAATATGATAGTTAATATAAAAACAAAACAAAACAAAAAAACAGCATGCCATGTCTGTGTTATCTCTATTACGCTTTTACGGGTAAAAATAGCAACATACTCAGTGAAAAATATCACGGATGCTGCTATAATATAAAAGAAAGTCATCACCTTATCCTGTAAATACGCCATCGCACCGCTCATGGAATCAACGGGTGTGTTTATATGAACAGCTCCAGTGATCAGCGCCTCCGCCATGGCGTATGTAGTTCACAAAAACTACAGCTCCGTTCAGTATTTCAGTCCCTCCAGTCATTAATTCCCCCAAAAATGACACACTGTAAAATCATAAGAAATCTATTTACAAAAGAGTAATTGCTCTTAAATATATGCTAAAACGTTCAAAACAGCAATAACTGCGTTTTATACGTTCAAACTTTATTGGTTTAAAGTATTGTTTTGTATAGCATCTGCCTCAATCTGCCCATCGGACCTGTACATTGTGACGGAATCTGTTCCTGTCAAAGTTCGCATGGCGAGCGGACAAATTATCGCGAGATAGTGACCACTTCCTCTTTGCGCGGAACCAGCGAACAAGATGGTGAGTGTGAAATTAAATCCTCAAGATTTTCTATGAAATCAAGTAACATCGTTCGTAATTCTGTGTTTATGTTAGTACTGATTCAACATTAAGTGTTTTGTATGCATATAGAACGTATATAAATTGATATTTTAGGCTTACAGTATAGAGTTAACGTTTAAGTGAGTTATGAAAGTAAGCCCGTGTTCAGTCCGCGCCGGTTTAAGTTTACAAAAGAAAATACCATGGTATTACTACAGTATTTTGAAGGTTCATGCAGAAATTGAACACTCAAATTTTTGTAAAATTAAAATTTTGTTTGTGTTTACTTTAAACCAGAGAGATGCATGTTTCTATATTTGTAGTCAGTAAGCTAACGTTAGCTGTACAGCAACGTTACGCCGCTACACTAGCGTTCTAAACTACAGTTCCAAACTACTGTTACGTCTACTTGCGTCAAATTCATCAAATGTGACTTTTAAACTATTTGTCGCACATGGTGACTCTGTTTTCTTAGTCGCTCGTCATTCCAGAGAAGTTCCAGCACATCCTTCGTGTTCTCAACACGAACATTGACGGAAGACGCAAAATCGCATTTGCCATCACTGCCATCAAGGTGAGTGAATTCAACTTAAATCATTTCGCTTTGCAATGCAAGTTAAGTTGTTGATGTTCTCAAGCCTCCGTGTTGTTCATTTACTCCACAGGGTGTTGGAAGGCGTTATGCCCATGTGGTCCTGAGGAAAGCTGACATTGATCTGAGCAAGCGGGCTGGAGAACTCACTGATGATGAGGTGAGTTTGTAGATTAGTGTTAAATGTTTCTTCCTTCCTTTTTTAAATGTTTTAGTTAAGTTACAAAAACATAAATCCATATATAAATAGTATTTAAATAGATGTATACACTTTTTACCAACAACACAAAAATCAGCCATATGACTGTTACATTAATTGTTTACTGTTATTATTTTTTTATAGAAGTGGAATAATTATTAAAATTCTAAAACTGGGTGCACACTGTACGATTTGCCCATCTGAGACATGATTTGCTAGCCTGGCAAGCCAGACCTACATCAAGATGTTAGGTCTGGCAACTCACCATAGACACGGCTCAATCCGAGGGGCGGGATAAACGGCTGTCTTTCAAATTCCCTCTGCACGCAATAGGACAGCGCTTCAACCAACCAGAGCGTTTTCCCAACAGCGGAGCTAACGTTAGTTGATAGATTCAACTTTTGAATCTGGCCGGCAAAACTACGAACACATCTTCCTTTTTTAAGAATGACTTAAGTGCCGTTCTTTGCTCTTTTCTCAAAGAAAAGCTTAACTCCAAGTCCTCCAGAGTCGCGGCCAAAGTCGATTCGAAAGACTGTTCTCCAGCAGCAGCCATTCTTTGTTTTCAATTAGCAGGGAACCGTCGCAACTCTGTCGTCATCATGTTAAGCCCGCCCTGCCTACTCTATACACGATGTGATTGGCCTGACCCAATTTAGGTTGTTACAGCTCCGAAAGTTAACGGAGAGTTGCTAGACCACCCTGGCTGCAAAATAAATTTTGCTGCCGCTAGGGTGCGTCTAGATTTCTAGGCTAATGATTTGCAAATTCTGGCAGTGTCAGAAGTTTTGGGGCATAGTCCTGCAGTGTGGCTTCTATGATGACCATCAAATCAAAAACCAATAGGAGCGCAGAACCTGGTGATGTAGTTGGTGCAAGAACAACAAACCACCACTTGCTCCACACTTTTTTTTTTTAAGCCATGACCAAAATCAAGAGAACCAACATTTCAATGCTGCATATGCAGCTCATAGTCAAAGAATGTGTCATGGATTAACGTAGAACTCTGGACGAGTCTTCTTGTGAGTCCTTTTTAATGAGTTTTAACTGCTGTACAGTCTGACATTGACAAATGGGATCCTACTGAGTGACGTGGCTTACAGCTGGGATCATGTTCATACAGTCTGACTAGCAACAATTTTAAAGACAACTGGCTTAAGTCAACGAGAACGTTCTAATATTTGGTACGGTTGACATTGCTTTGTTTGTGATGTATCCCAAACACGGTAAAAAAAATATATAATTGTATTGTCAATAAGACAATGATTATGGATAAGAAGCTATAAAACCAATGATAACCTTCATTTTAGCTGGGAAAAAAACTGAAGCTTAAAAGGAATGACTGTAAAATTATTGCCAATGATGTGTTGCCTATCAGTGTCGTCAAAGGTGATGGTTTTCGAGAGTTGATCAATTTAATTCAGTCTGACTACAACATTCCATCAAGAGGCACAGCTGTTCAGAAAATAGTTGTGAAAAAAGTGCTGAAGGTGCTGCTGAGATCAGTTGAAAAGATTGCCCTCACAACTGATTGCCGCATTAATGCACAGGCTTCCCTGGGCTTAAGCCCAGGGCCCTGGTGATGCTGGAAAAATGATCACTTTAACTGTTGACTGTCACTTTAAAATTACACTTTATGGCTTTGCTTTGAATGCATGTTTAAAATCCTGCTCGAAGTGTTAAGACGGGCTGCTTCTAGCAACTCGCATAAGAATTGCACATCGGATATGTGCGTCGCTTTCAGTTAAAGACAGCAGTCCAAAACCGAACAAAAGGAAAAAGAAAGTGCAGTCTATAGGAGCTTTTGAACTTTGTTGAAAGGTTTTGATCCACTTCAAATGTTGACTACTGTAGTTTGGACTGTGTGCCAATATGTAGTCCATGCAGTGATATTTGTGTATTTTTTAAATGACAGACCTATAGGTTAGAACGTTTTGTTCATGGCATTTATTCCTGTAAAATAAAAGGCTGTTAACTTCTGCTTTGTGATTTAAAAAGATTGAGTGAATGTACATAATAGTTCTGGTGGATGAAGGGCCCCTCAAGAGGTAAAGCCCAGGGGCCTCTGATAGTCTTAATGTGACCCTGAGTGCAAGGGAAAGCTACATAATCATCACATGCTATTACATAGACATGGAATGGCAGATGAAGTCAGCCATTGTCATAGAAACAAACCTCAGACAGAATTCTATAGAAGCTCAAGTTATGGGAAGTTAACAAAGTTCTATAACAAGGGAAGTTATAGCCTGTTCACGCAAAATGTGTCACTGAATTACCATTTTAGTAGAAAATTAAATAAATTGATGTCAAAATATAAATGTATTTAGAACTGCCAAAGATGATTGATAAATTAGGTAGGCTAGCTGTTTATTTCAAAAACTTTCACTTGAAAAACATTTTGTTGGTGAAAACAATTTTTTGTCTGGTGAAAGAAATGCATAAATAAAGAAAAAATACATCCATGACATTTAAGATTTTGGCTATTTACTGAGTAATCCACTATTTTGTAGAGGGTGGTCAAAATTAAAATTTTCACATGAGATTTGGAGCCAAATTACAGGGGGGTAATATCAGGTGAAAATTGTCATTTTGACCCCTAGACAAAATAGTGGATTCCTCAGTCAATATACATTCACAACATTTAATATTTTAGCTTTTATCACTATATTTGTCTGTCTTCAGGAAAATATTAACAAAATCAAAAATTAGTGCCGGGGAAATTTCCGAAATTTGATTTAACACAGAATGACCTAAATGTGTAAAATGCACTTAAGCATAGGGATTTACCGCATCTGACTGCAAATAACATGACTGTAACAAAACCAATTTGCTCTATTTGTTGAACAGGTTGAAAGGGTGGTGACCATTATGCAGAATCCTCGCCAGTACAAAATCCCTGACTGGTTCCTGAACAGACAGAAGGACATTAAAGATGGAAAATACAGTCAGGTATGATTGGAGTGCCTTTTTTGTGCTTTGGGGTGTGATAAAGGCTTGTATCAGTGCATATCTGACTGCAAAATTAGGTATTTCGTGCTCTGCAGAGTTTGGAGTTCAAGTCTTCAAGAGACTGGCAGAACATTTTAATAATTCATTAATAAACCAGTGTTATCTGAGTCTATTGGCTGCAAAGATGTTGATGCAGGCTTGTAATCTCCAGTATAATGGATGTGCCTATTAGAGAGAAATGTACGTTAAAGGCATGGTTTGGAGTAATTTCAACCTAGGGTCCTTTGCACCATGACCTCGAGCCAGAAGCTTTTTTCCCCTTGGTCGAACATTATTAAAGTTAGAGCTTATTTAAAGATATCAGCCGAATGGCTTAGTGCAGGCACTAATGGATCCAAGTTTGTATCTCGTAAATTACCCCATTAATAATGCCCAGAATGGTACCAAACTACTACAGTAGTACAAATAGGTTCTGTACTCATAAAACGAGGCATTGGAAAGTACATCAGGAGTTTATTTAAATAACACTTGCCTGATGGCTTACACTTCCGTGATTTGGGAAAAGCCCGTGTTTGGCTCGAGGTCATGGTGCAAAGGACCCTGGGTTTAAATTACTCCGAACCATCCCTTTAAGTTAAATGTAACGTAAGCGCTGCACTAATTTAGCTTCCACACTGGTAATTTCCAGAAATGTATGTATGTATGTATATATATATATATATATATATATATATATATATATATATATATATATACACTTATTATTATTATTATTATTATTATATATATATATATATATATATATATATATATATATATATATATATATATATATATATATATATATATTAGGGGTGTAACAATACGCGTATTCGTATTGAACCGTTCGGTACGAGGCTTTCGGTTCGGTTTTCGGTACGCATTTTCAAACCGAACGGTTGGACCATTTTTCCTGCTGACCAAAATTTCGTTATTTCAAATGTAGGCGCGTTGCAAGCGCGCTCATAATGTAAGAGATGCCGGCGCGACCAAAACATTGCCCAACATCAAATGGCAAACGTAATGCAAGCGGAACGAAACTTCAAATTGTGTGTTTGAAGGACCGTTTATCAGTTTGGACCAGTGCAGCGCGAGCCGATCGTGATCATGCCACACTGTTACTACACAGCGCTAACTAGATGTACCGCATGGCGGTACAAAATATGACCGCCGCTCAGGCCTGCACTGGCTTTCCACAAAAAGAAATGACGTGGAGCAATTTGGCTGTATTGCGTGTTTATGTATATACCTAAAAAAAGTAGTAGTATGTGCATGTCTGTCTGTGTGTGTGTGTATGTTTGTGTATGTTTGTGTATGTGTGTGTCTGTGTGTGTGTGTGTGTGTGTGTCTGTGCGTGTATGTATGCGTGCGTACATGTGTGTGTTTGTGTGTGTGTCTGTGCATGTGGATTTGTATGTGTGTGTGTATGGGTGTGTGTCTGTGCGTGTGGATGTCAGTGTGTGTGCATGCTTGCGTTTGTTTGTATTCCTGCATGTGTGTGTGTGACAGTTAGGGTTGCCAACTTCAGAAAAGGAAAATGCGGGACAATCGTGGTTATTTATAGGAAAATGAGGGACACTCAAAATATTTGTACTGTATCACACAGTGTACGTCATTTCAGTGTCTGCAGTTAAGTTGGTGTTTAAAAGGTTATCAGACATAAACACATTTGTATTGCTTAACCTATTTATGTATTTAATTCTAAAAATAATTTTAATGTCATACATGAAAAAAGTCACATTACAAACAAACCATAGTTCAAAATAACAGCATTTATCTAAAATAGAAAGCTTTTTTTAACATTATACACTAGGCTTACAGTTCAAAAGTTTGGGGTTAGTAAGATTATTTTTTTGGGGAAAAAATAAAGTAATTGCCTACTTTTATTCAGCAAGGATGCATTACATTAATCAAAAGTGACAGTTAAGATAATGTTACAAAAGCTTTCTATGTACTTTCTAAAAGCTTTAAAACATTAATAATAATCAGAAATGTTTTTTGAGCATATTATTCCCTCAGGTAGATTACATGTTTTCTTGCGTGGCTGGATGTTAGACTCATGAACAATAATCACGTTGTTTGCATTCGCCAAAATTGATTAGCCGAAATAATAATAGCCGGAAAAAAAACTTTGACAATCCCTATATGACCGCTTTCGCTAGCTACGCTAGCGGCGGTCATAATAAGAGATCAAGTAAAGAAAGCATTTGAATTCGCCACAGAAGTAATAACATCACTGCGAGATCTAGTGAGAAACATTCACATTTCTCCGTTATTAACGGATCAAACAGCGCTGACGTGGAAACCAGGAAGAAACATTGTGCCATGAATGAACTATCCAGTGTCCACAGATCAGCAACATTTACCATGGATTTACTGTAGTAACACTAACTGCAACCATGGAAGTTTGGCAGGAATAGTAGGCTATAATGCTTTCAAGTAACATTACGTTGGTTTTATTTTGACATTATTAATACAATTGCTGCCCTCAAATGTTAATCTGAACTAAAATAAACCTTTGTTAACTACTACAATATTACATTTCATTTTTTCCAATGAGCTTTTTTGTTTTATATGCTCCTAAGAAGAGTCAATTATAGCTCCAGAATTGCTCAAAGTAAAAAAAATATCATACTTTATGATTTTAGTTTTAATTAAAAAAAAAAAATTAAATCAAGGAAATTTCTCTGGCATTTCTTTCTTTTTGCTGTATCAAAAACGTACCGAACCGAACCGTGACACAAGTGTATCGTATCGAACCAAACCGTGAATTTTGTGAACCGTTACACCCCTAATATATATATATCAGGGTTTCCGTTGTCCGGTAATTACCGGACATTGGCCGGGAAAAAAATGAAATGTCCGACAAAATTAAATCTCTCCGGTCAAATTGTCAGATTAAAATTGCCTTATAATCCCGCCCCCCTAACACAATCTGAATGTGAGAATATGCCTAAAATGTATAAAGCAAAAATACACCGACCTTTGGCTATGTTATAAAGGAACGGGCTCTACCGTTTGAAAGTTATTAAACATTATTACATGGCTTGGTTGAATTCCAATGTGGAATGCGGTCTGTTATTTCTTGATATCAGACCGCTGCAAAGCACTAGCGGCGTCAGGATTTTGATTGTAGGTGGGCCTCCAGAAAACTGGATGGGCCAGTTAAAATAAGCCAAAAAATAAATAAAAACGGGTTCCCCTTCATCTCCGTTTCAGCGCTTTTCTGGGCACTGAGGACAGCGACTTCGCAAAGGACACTTTTACGAAAAAAAAAAAAAAAAACTTAAACAGGATTTTTTTTTTGCTTTTTTAATACAATTACAATTTCATTTAATTTATTGTGTAATACAATTATAGGCCTATTATTTTTAGTTTATTAACAGCAACAACAGCTGTAAAGATGAAGTTGACGATCGCCATCTCCTTATGAACGCGCCTATGAGAAATGCACATCATGGATTACATAATCAGAGAGTAGCCTATTTCTTTTCGTTTTAAATTGTTAAAAAGACATTTCAAGCTTTCTTAAGATATATTTCATGTCTGTGAGGCCTACGCTGAGTTTCGTTAAATTAGGATGAGATGCGCTCCCGTTCACGAGCAATGCAAGTGACCGCGCGGGCGCCTGCATGAATTAGGCCTATCGTCTGCTATATTTGCTGCTTATTTATTAAATACAGGCAATTGGTTGATAAAAAAATATTAAAATTAAGATACAATTTATACAAAACGAAATTCACTTCAAAAAAGTCTTTCTACAAAACCAAACTTAATTAAGTGGTCAAAATCATGTCTGACCCGCTCCATGTCTCTCGATATTGCGCATCCTATCCTACTCGTGCTGTTCACTTTTCATAATCAACATAAATTAAAAAATAACATAATATTTTAACAAATATTAAACTAAATGAGCTTATTTAATGGCTACAACACGTATAGTAGACCTAGACTCTATTTGTACAAATTGCTGCACATTCTTTTATTCAGAATTTTGCACACATAAGTTGAAAGGCATTTGTTTGTGCATGCATAGCAAAACATATCTGCAACATTTATCAAGTTCACTGATAATTATGCGCGCATTTATTAATTATTATCTTAATGAATAATGAAACAAGGATGAACCATATAAACTGCGTTGTTTGTTTAGAATGAAATGGATCGCAAATAGATCCGAATTAAGAAACGTACAAAACCATAGTAGAAAATGGGTCTCGAGTGTTCCTGCAGAGAGGGGGTTCTCGTTGCAGAATCAGATCAAGACGAAGCAGCGAAGTCGCCTAACAAGGTTACGCGGCTTATGCGCATTGCAGGTTGTGGAGAGACACTGGGAAGTTCGCTTGAGTAAAAACAATAGGCTTCAGATATTCTATGTGGGGAAGGGGGATTGGTTTGTTAAACTATGAATGTGAAACCATAGTAAAAACAATTGGCGTTGATTGACGCCAATCGGACGTTCATGTTTTTTTTTCCATTTTTCTATTTGAAAGTTAGGCTAATAAACATGTTGCCTTCGGCCTGATTATGTTATTTTTTTAAGTTACATAGCCTTCCTCCAGTTTTCCTCAACTTGACTAATTAAGAGGTGATATTTGACCGGCATATCATCAAAATGTCCGGAAAACGAAACCTCTGCCGGTCACTTTGACTGGCACCATTTTTTTCTAGCGGAAACTCTGGAAACTTTTTCTTCCTGCAACAAACTAATTAAAGTTTGGTCGACTAAGCCTTTTCTCGTTGACTAAAGTTAAGTAAACTATTAGGGGGCAGCCCCACTAATAATCATCACAATTAGGGGGCAGCCCTACGAATAATCATCACAATTAGGGCTGTCACTAACGATTATTTTGGTAATCGGTTGATTATTTTGATGATTAATTGGGTAATCATGTTTTTGTGTGGTAATAAAAAATAGACCCAAGCCTTTAAAATCACTAAAAACATAAAAATTAGGCAATACTATTTGGTTCAAATAAAGTATCAAAAGCAAGTAATTATATGGTTTTATAGAACCCTAATATATATAATTTGTATTATAACAAATACCTGCAGAGGGCGCCAACAGCCTGGTGATTGTTTTTGTTACACGTACATGATCAGGTACTTGTTTGATATTGGCCAAACAACATTTTTCAAATTTTCACTTGATCTTTAACATTTGGCCACTTCACGATTGAAATGCTTCAGCCACTGTAATTGCTTGAACAGGAATATGTGGACATCAAAACAAAACTCAAGAGCAAGGGTTTAAACTTTTATTTTGAAATCACGATTAACAAATTGCATATAGAAACATATTGGTGTAGGTTTATAAATGATTTGTAACAAATCTGATGAAATGGTGCACGAGACGCATTGCGTTACGAGACGCACTCCACACATGTAAATTACTTTGAACGGAGCAGAGGCGCACGTAACCTACACGCATTTAAATAAAGCGCACATATATATATATATATATATATATATATATATATATATATATATATATATATAATATATATATATATATATATATATATATATATATAATACACATACATGCATACATACACACACACACACACACACACACACGTCAATTAATTTTACTGAATCACAGCCTTTGTGAATTCACTATAGCACTATGCTATATTGTGGTTTCTAAATGATTTCAATTAGGGCTGGGCGATTAACTCGAATATGTAGTTTACGTCGACTTGTTTGAATGAAAATCAGTTTTCTTTAACATCCGCCAACGCTCCCCTCTGGGTTCCCGTAGTTCCGAACGGGCTCAGTGTTTGCCATAGAGATACACAAACAACATGGCAAATGAACAAGGCCGCGGCAGCACTAGCACACCCGCCAAAAACACTTACAAACTGAATCCACAGGGCTGCCAACTCTCAGAATTCACTGTGAGACTCACGCAATTGTCACTTTTTACATGCTCTCACGCCACATCCATTTTCTCACGCAGAGAAAAATTGCGAAGCAAAGAGAGGACACTGACACCAACAGACAAGACAGAGAAGGTTACTACTGATATGAAACAAATTCTCAGCTCTCAGATTCTGTCAATTTAATAAAAAATTCAAACAATAAACACCGTTTTGGTGCTTGTAAATGTGACGTGACTGATCGCTGACAGATCTCAGTTCAAGTGGCATGTGAACCAATCATCTGTTACTCTTTACTACTACTTAATAGTAAATAAACACGAATGATCAATGGGTAATTTTGAAAGATACAGTTCAACTTACCGAAATGTAATAAAATCGATTGATCAGTGTTTTTCAACTGCGGAAAGAGGTCCATAAAACAGCTGGAGAACAATGTCACGTAACGTTAAATTTACCTCAGAAAAGCCGTTTAATGACCATAGCATGTTAGTTGGACTTAAATTGCTATAGAGAGGAGTATTTTGCTAAATATAACCATTTCATATTTATTATGTTTTTTACCTATATCATTAAAATATTCTAACATTGTTATTGTAAAAAATGCATTATTTAATTTGAGATGTTATTTTTAACCTTTAATAATAATACCAGCTGACAGGGCTCTATGTTTACAGCATTAGGTGAGTTTTTTTTTTTTTTTTTTTTTTTTTGGGAGAAAAATGTACATACCACATTAACGTATCTACTGTACCTAATATTTATCCAAAGGAATCGATATTGAATCAAGATCAGAATCAAGTCACAAGAATTGAATTGAATTTGTGAAATTTAAGCAATTTTTCGTTTTTCTCCCAAGGGGGAAATCCAGATCAAAACCCAGGAGGGAAAATCAAAACAAAATAAAGTTAAAACTAGTTTTGAACAATTTCTCTGTCATCTGCAGATTGATTTTAAGTAGGGGGAAAAAAATCTATTTAAATCGTAAATCTGATATTTTTTTTTGTGGGGGGATGTTTTTTTTTTTTTTATTGTTTTTTTAGGCCATATCACCCAGCCCTAATTTCAATACATTGTGCAGCCTTAGAAAACGGTCTAATAATGTGGTTCATGGATTCCCGTCCATGGAATGTGAGATTTCAGGTATTTTGAAAATTATGTTAATGTTGTGGTTTTCCCAAGGTTCTTGCTAACGGTCTGGACAACAAACTCCGAGAAGATCTGGAGAGGCTGAAGAAGATCAGGGCTCACCGTGGTCTCCGTCACTTCTGGGGGTGAGTTTCACTGCAAATATTTTCCTGCAGTACAGTGAAATAACTAATTGATGTCATTGATTTTAGGAAAATGAAGAACTAATGAGGAAATTATTTATGTGATCAGAGATACAGTGACTTGTATACATGCAACACTTGTTACAATAGCCGTGATTACGTTGGAAACTGATGCAATCAGGTCCAGTGATGTTTGGCACAGAGTGCTTTTTTAAATGACTTTTAATAATTATCTGTAAAGGTCATGATATCTTTAATTGTCAACTCAAATGTAAGTTTCAAAATCCTTATTACCAATCATTAAATGTGATATAATTGTTTTACTTACTGTCTTTTTTTCTTTAGTTTGCGTGTGCGTGGTCAGCACACCAAGACTACTGGTCGTCGCGGTCGTACTGTGGGCGTGTCCAAGAAGAAGTAAACTCAAAATAAAACTGAACTGTTCAGCCATTTGGTGTCTTGGTCTCCATTGGTCTCAGCCAAATTTGTGATTGTATGCCCGATTTGCTTGATTTTTTTTTTTTTTTTGTCAACATTGTCATAAGTTAGGAAAAAAAATAACAATGTTTTACCCCCAATCCCCTCAGTAAGGAGGGAGTGAATTTATGGATTCTGCAGAATCCATGTCCCTGGAATATTAGTACAGCTACGATCTGTTAATTCTCAATTAGGATAAAAAAAAAAACATTAATTAGGTTAAAACATTATTTGATACTTGCAAACTTCTCTTTTCAAATAAATCTCATTTTAGCCACTACATCGATGTATCCCATGAATTCTGATTATGTTCCCATAATTCAAATTAATTTAGATTAGAAGATGTGACTATACTTTAAAACATTAGCATGAAGGGATAGAATGTAAATAGAGATCTATGTCAGTTTCTAACCAGAGGCTATTTGGAAGAATCTGTACAAAACAGAAGTTATGAGTTTAACCCTCATGTGGTGTTCAAAACCCTATAACACCTGTGTTGTTCCCAGCCAAAAATGTCCGGCCTATAATAAATAGCTTATAAATCACTCATTATACCATATTTTCACCGAATCTTGGATTCAATCTTTTTGTCAACTTGTTGTCTTTCAATTAGGACTGGTTTTATATTTCAATTTGCATCTGAGTAATCGTAGGCCTCATTTATTTGAGAGTAGGCATCTAATTTTTTCAGTAAAAATAATAATAAATAATAATAATAATTTTGGAAATATTAAATAAAATCTGAAGAAAATTGGCACTGTTGATCACAATAGTCTACTTTAATATTTCACCAGAAATTTTGTTTTGAAAAACTTTTATTTTGTACAAAATGGCACATTGTCACACTTGTGGTGTTCCCGGTCAAAAAATGGCCGGCCTACAAAAAATAGCTTATAAATCACTTATGTTGTATTATCACCCAATATTGGATTCAATCTTTTTGTCAACTTGTTCTCTTTCAATTAGGACTGGTTTTATATTTCCATTTGCATCTGATTAATCGTAGGCCTAATTTATTTGAGAGTAGGCATCTCATTTTTTGAGTAAAAAAAAACATTATTTTTGAATAATTTTGGAAATATTAAAATCTGAAGAAAATTGGCACTGTTGATCATACTAGTCTACTTTAATTTTTCACCAGGAATTTTGTTTTGAAAAACTTTTATTTTGTACAAAATGGCACATTGTCACACTTGTGGTGTTCCTGGTCAAAAATGGCCGGCCTACAAAAAATAGCTTATAAATCTTATGTTGTATTATCACCCAATATTGGATTCAATCTTTTTGTCAACTTGTTCTCTTTCAATTAGGACTGGTTTTATATTTCCATTTGCATCTGATTAATCGTAGGCCTAATTTATTTGAGAGTAGGCATCTCATTTTTTGAGTAAAAAAAAAAAATATTTTTGAATAGGGCTGTCAATCGATTAAAATTTTTAATCGATTAATCGCATGATTATCGTGAGTTAACTCGTGATTAATCGCATTTAATCGCACATTTTTTTATTTGTTCTAAATATACCTTAAATTAATACTTTTCAAGTTTGTAATACTCTAATCAACGTGGGCATGGATAAATATAGATGTTTTATGCAAATGTATGTTTATTATTGAAACCAGTCAATATAGAGCATGAAGACGAGACATGTTTCAAAGGTCATAGATGTTTTTTCAAAGAACTTGTTCATGTCTATTAGACACATGTAGAAAGAACAAAGAAATACCATGTTCCCATTACTTCTCTTTCTTTGCACTGAGCAATTTACTAACAAAAAAATGTTTAGATTTTTGCTTGACAGGGCAGTCAAATGTACATTTAGCATTTATTATTACATTGTAGTTTGTCTCTCTCTGTGCCCATTTTGATGAAGCTAAATTGTCAATAAAACTGTTTTCATTGGTATATTTTACTGTTTCTGTTGTCAAACAACGGAATGAATTTGAAATGGTGACTGAAACGCGACCCAATAAACATAACCAGCTCTCCCTTCCAAGACGTTAATCTGCACAAAAATTCTGATAATCGAGCCGTCGTCTGGTGAAATCAAATACACATAAGCTAAAGACAATATCCGTGTATATTTGTAAAATTACAGAAGCAACATAATATTTGTTTAACTGAATTAAAGCGCTGCTCCTCCGCGTGAGACGCAGAGAGAGAGAGAGAGAGAGAGGCGCGCGCGCGCGCGCTGAGAGAGCAGTACCGGCGGTACCGGTAGATTCTCAGAATCTAAATAAGGTTTGGGCGCTTTGTTGAAGGAAAAAAAAATCGCTAAAGGGGTCTGCAATGTCGCTAAGTTGCCAACACTGTGTATCTCCATTTCTCCAACTAGGGGTTGGGCCACGGGTCAAACAGAAAATATGCGCTGCGTTAATCGCCCGTTAAAAAAATTAGTGCCGTTAATATGATTTTGCGTTAACGCGTTATTAACGCGCTAACTTTGACAGCCCTATTTTTGAATAATTTTGGAAATATTAAATCAAATCTGAAGAAAATTGGCACTGTGGATCACACTAGTCTACTTAAATTTTTCACCAGGAATTTTGTTTTGAAAAACTTTTATTTTGTACAAAATGGTACAGAGTTACACTTATGGTGTTCCACTGGGCCATTGTTTCAATGGGCCATTGAAAGTGAATGGGAAAAACTGAAAAGTTTTCAGGAGCATGTTCATTATGTTTATGTACACATATATGCATGTGATGGATTATGGTGAGTTTGGGCTCTTTTTAATCTTAACAATCTCATGTAAATAATGTGCCATTTTCCACAATTTATGCATGCTTCATTGAGTTGTGAGTTAAAACGCGACATAAGTGCTAGGATACATCTATATTCAAGGCTCTGTGAGCGCCTGTGGGGGTTCGTGTGTTACAACTCCATTAGGAATATCTTTAGATCTGAGTGATGGATTATGCTGAGTTTGGACTCTTTTTAATTGCGATAGTCTACTGAAAATAATGATGTACATTTTTCTACGATCTGTGCATGCTTCGTGAAGTTATAAGCAAAAACCAAACGTGAGTGCTTCATGAGTATATACTTGGCTAGGTGCGTCTGCTGTATTTTTTGTGTTAGAACGCCATGAGGAATATCTTTAGATCTTATTGATGGAATATATTGAGTTTGGGCTCTTTTTAATCGTGAGCTCCTGCTGTAAATAACGATGTGTCATTTTTTATGATTGATGTATGTTTCATGAAGATACGAGTAAAAAGGCCAAGTCTAAGCTACCTTGCTTGGCTATGTGAGTCTGTGTGTCTGTGGTATTTTGTTTGTGTTAGAACTCCATGAGGAATATCTTTAGTTCTGAGTGATGGATTATGTTGAGTTTGGACTCATTTTAATTGTAAGCATCTGCTGTAAATAATGATGTGTCATTTTCCACAATCGGAGCATGTTTCACGAAGTTACGTGCGGAAATGTGTCTAAAATTCCATCATCCATATATGGTTTACACATGGGTCTCTTGAAGGGCTTCTTTTACAAAAACCTCGCTCAAGTTTAGTAAAAAAGCCTGAAACAATTATGCTTGCTGTACTCATTGAGACCTTTCAAATGACATATGACACAGGACTATCTAAGCTGTATGATGTATTTGACAAATTGCTGAATGTAGTACAAAAAAGTAGTTTATAAATTATGATTTTTTTTCTTCTATTTATCAGCAAATAACTCAGCACTACTTAGGAGTTTATCAAATTGGCTACATTCATTGTAAATTTCAGACTCTAAGCTTTCAAATGACATCTATTTTAAGTTGATCAAGGTAATAGTTTTGAAAAATATTATGATTATTTATTTCGCAGCTAGGTGGCGCCTGCGGGGGTACACTCTGTTTTAGAGTGATAACTCAGCTCTCGTTTGGAGTTGATCAAAGTGATCTTTGTGTTGTTCCATTCATTGGTCTCTCCCATTCACTTTCAATGGCCCATTGAAACAATGGCCCAGTGAAACACCACAAGTGTAACACTGTACCATTTTGTACAAAATAAAAGTTTTTCAAAACAAAATTCCTGGTGAAAAATTAAAGTAGACTAGTGTGATCAACAGTGCCAATTTTCTTCAGATTTTAGTTTAATATTTCCAAAATTATTCAAAAATAATGGGGTTTTTTTACTCAAAAAATGAGATGCCTACTCTCAAATAAATGAGGCATACGATTAATAAGATGCAAATAGAAATATAAAACCAGTCCTAATTGAAAGAGAACAAGTGGACAAAAAGATTGAATCCAATATTGGGTGATAATACAACATAACAAGTGATTTATAAGCAATTTTTTTAGGCCGGTCATTTTTGTCCGGGAACACCACAAGTGTGACAATGTGCCATTTTGTACAAAATAAAAGCATTTCAAAAGAAATTTCCTGGTTAAACATTAAAGTAGACTAGTGTGATCAACAGTGCAATTTATTTTCATATTTTTCTCAATATTGCCAAAATTATTAACAAATAATGATTTTTTCAATCAAAAACTGAGGTGCATAAGCTCGGATAAATGACTCCTACAATTAAACCGTTTGAAAATTAAATACAAAACCAGTCCTAATTGAAAGAAAACAAGTTGATAAAAAGATTGAATCCAATATTTGGTGATAATATAGCATAACAAGTGATTTATAAGATATTTTGTGTAGGCCGGTCATTTTTGTCCGGGAACACCACAAGTGTGACAAGGTGAAAAAAACAACACAAAAAAGTAAAAAAAAGAAAAATAAAAAAAACATTTTGGACAAGTTGTTGTAGTCACTGTGAACAAAGTCACTAAGTTTCAGTTCAATGCGATAACATTAACTAGTATTTTCAGGAAAAAGAAAATCTTCTCCGGACAAAAATGACCTGAACACCACATGAGGGTTAATTAGTGTTGTCAATTAGGGGTGTAACAATATATTGTCACATTATATCACAATACAAAAATGCATCAATATGTATTGTGGATAGTTTTTATAAAAATTACTGTGTGAGGGAAGTTTAAAACCAAATTTAGCATTTTAATCAGTACATTTTTTGTTAACCTTTTATCATATGTTTTGGAGTATCACAATAACATTGTATCGTGATATGTATGGAATCGTGACACGACTGTATCGTTACACGACTGTATCGTTACACCCCTATTGTCAATAGATTTTAAATAATTTAGTCTGATTATTTGTTACTGCATTCACCTCCATTTAAAATCAAGACTATATTAAGTAAATTTGATTATTGTAAACAGTCATCCACTGTTGGATCCTGTCCACTGTGCTGCAAAGGCTCAGACTGCAGGCAAATCAGAGTTTTTTTTTTTGTTTTTTGTTTTTTCAAATTTGATCCTTTCAGACTGTTCTCACTATTAATTGAAAGCGATCAAAAAGGATTTGTGTTTCCAGACATAATCAATGTATCTGCCTGGGTTGCTTTGGTAATGACATAAGCGTACCAACATTTCAGACAATTCTTTCAAAACGGTAGAAAGAAAAATGTAGGTGCTTCAAATCTCACTCTCCAAATATGCACCCTGTCGAGTCACGGTGCAGAACTCAAGGCTGCATCTTATGAAGGCTGCATATCTCGGCTGCCACGTCATCAAGCGATGCTGAAGGCATCTCAATTTGAAGGATCCTTGGAAGGCAGCTTTCATTTCGCATCCTTCATTCGGCCTGTTTTGAAGGATGCATTAGATGTATCCTTCGCAGCAATAAATCACCCACAATGCTTTGCACACATTCCAATTCACAAAAATAAACTGAAGAAAACCGAGTCGGTACTGAGCTTATCTAAGTTTATGAAATGTAAGACAAAAATAATGTTTTCGGACATGAAAGCATAGATTTTATCTTTTGTTTTCCCGTAAATTAATCACCAACACTAAACTGACAATGTTAGCCACTGGGAGACTGCAGACAGCTGTCATTTACTGTATTGCATTAATAAAAAGCCAGTTAATATAAAGATTTGTAATACAAAGTATTTTTCCAAAATTACGTTTTAATAGTATTTTTGTGCCATGACAGTGTGGGCGGGAACATGTGTGACATAACCATGCGCTCTTATTAGACCGTCTCATTCTAGTGTTTAATTGCTGAGGACACTAGACTACAAGCCAAAGAAGGACTGAACTAGTAAGAACGCAGTCTCAGTAGGATGCAGGCTTCCATTTGAGAAACACCCATAGTGATGTTCCGTGCCGTAGTCACGTGCAGTGTGTCTGTCACAGGTTTTGACGTTATCGTTGTATCGTGTTAAGAGTGATACAACTTAACACGATACAACGCAAAAGACCATTTGAAATCCGAAAATCCGATTCGAGCAGCCAGTGTGCCCAAAGTGAAACGCATCTGTGGTTTACCTCCAAAACACCTCCAAATGTGGTTTAAATAAGATTAATCAGATTTGGGGGGGGATCTTATTTCATGTGTTTTTTTTTTTGTTTTGTTTTTTTTTGTCCAGACTTTCAAAAACCCATCTGGATATGCAAAAAACATATTTTTGCAGGCGGTCTAAACATGGCCAAAATGCCCCAATCCACTGGGAATATTGGATCCAGATGAATCCAGTCTCTTTACCAGATCCCATCAGAAGCTGTTTTGTCTGATATCTGCACAGGAAGCGGAACATATTGCATTGTATCAACCCCAGAGGCAGGGGGAAAGCAGGAAGCAGTACATTAAGTGATTGTAAAAATGAGAATATAAATCGTTAAATGACTATATGAATAAATGTGATAAATTAGTATAAATGAACAAAAACAAATGAAATGATACAAATGCATGGCCACTCTTTTGGGCTACACACACAGGTTGCTACTAAGAATCATCAGATCCTTCAATATCGACAGTTCAGAGGTAGTTTTTTGACTCCTCATAAACTTTTATACATACTGTATTTCACTAATGTAAGCTGAGACTATAACGTGCCACCATACAACAGCTGCAAATTACTTGAATTTAGGGTCTGCCCTATTACCAACACTTGCGGTCTTTGCACTTCACCACTTGTCTACTTGCATGATGTATTCCATGTATTTGTTCAAGTGGGTGTGAAAACCACAAGTGTGTGTGTAGAACTTTGATTCCCTAATGTAACACATTATAGTGAAAAAATGGCAATAGCATATGTTTGTGTGTGTGTGGTTTTTTTTTACAAAGCTGTATTTACATTTAATATTTTGATTTTGGTGTATTCAAGTTTGGAGGAAGATCATTTGTAACAAGATTATAAATTGTGGTGCTTCTAATTTAAGTGATGAAAAGCAGTTGCAAACATTTTACAAAATACACATCTCTGAAACATTTTACTGCCAAATTATATGCAGTATCTAATTTATTTAACTTACACTGGAAAGTTTTTCTTGACATATCACAATTTTGGGCCATGTGAGTTTCTGACGACAATAAATGATGGGATACGCTTAGCCTCAAATACAGCTGCGATGCAATATTAGAGATAGTGTGAATTTAGTGTGTGTTAAGGGCACTGAGCTTTGGTATTTTTCAGACCGCGAACAGTCTTGCACATGTTGTTCCTGTTGCATGCACACACTCTCAAGTGTCCAAGACCACAAGTGTAGCTATTGGAGCAAACCCTTCATTTCTACAAATTTACGTTTATTGCCTCGTCTATGGTAATTGCTTTGTTATGGTACATACGAAAAAAATGGGTGGGCAACACTGATCTACATGCCTATCTCTCCAGTCCTTCAGTGGTGTGGACTGACTAGTTGACTAGACCAGTGGTTCTCAAACCTGTCCTGGAGACCTTCCGTCAGTGAACATTTTAGATTTCTCCCTCATCTAACACGCCTGGTTTAACTCATCAGCTCATTAGTAGAGACTGCAAAACCCAAAATTGGTGCATCCATTAAGAGAGACATCCAAAATGTGCAGTGGAGGGGGGTCCCCAGGACAGGTTTGAGTAGCATTGGTCTAGACTGGAGGTTCATGTATCTGTGCAGGAAGATTATGGCAATCTTGATAAACTGTCTCTAAACTCAAGAGTTAGTCACAGTTGTATAAAGAGACTGTTATTCGCCTTTAGATTAAAGATAATTTAGATAAAAGATAATTTAGATAACATCCATATGTCCCAGTTGAGGTGTCTGACTCTCCTGCTGCTGCTTCTGGTCTTGTGTAGGAGCATAGAAGAGTTCCAGAGGCTTACAGACCTTCCAGAACTTCTCATTCACCAGCTCCAAAGTCAAAGAGCCATTTAGTGTCTGAAAGACAGAAATGATAAAGATAAGACAAGCCAAACTCTGATTTCTCTGTAATTAGAGTACTGATGGCAGCGTGACTCACAGAGAACTGTCCTCGTGCTGTGCTGATGTAGATAGTAAACTGTTTTTCACTGACATCCTGCAGACTACTACTACTACTGTTGCCAGCTCCCGGCTCTCCCTCCATATTTCTGTTCCCCTGCGCGTCACTCTGACTTTCCTCCAGAGCAATGCGGAGAGCCAGGTATTTGGAGAGGTGGTCTACAGTGGCGTTTGCTGTGGTTTTGACATATCTGACAACAGAAAGGAGAATGTAGCACCCAATATGTTAATTCCCATAATTACATTTCCATCCATAAAGCTTTAGGAGTAACAACTTTAAAAAAGAAAAGGAAAACAATGTTCAATATGTGTTAATACACAGCACTCTGAAATGTTTTGTTCTGATTGGTCAGTCATGACATTCTGAGGTCAGGTATTCCCTAATAATTACTATCGTCAACAGCAACACTATATAATGATATTCATCTGGCTATTTGAGGCCAGTGCTTCTTTTCTCTCTTATCACAATTCGAAGTCAGCTGCTGCCATCTTCGCCTCAGTTATCGACTATTTACTGTAAAATGAAACCGGAGGACCTCAGTATTAATGGTAACTGTAAGCCTATGGTAATATTGTTGAAGTGTTCAATCTTTTTGCTAGAAAGGTAGTTTTGTAAACTGCGATGGATTATAAGATAAACAGATAAGATTTTAAAGCTCAAATCAATATTTCATGTCCCCATCATTATTCATGTGGTGAAAAGCTGTGTAATAAGGTACATTACATTATTCCTAAAATGTCTGTCTTGTTTGAACTTTGTCTAGACTTAAAGCTGCTTGCTATGATTACCCCCAAGATTACTGTTATAAACACGAGCATCGTCTGAAAGGCAAAGGGGGAGGTGTTGTTGTAATTTATAGTAATATCTTCAGTATTACTTAAGAAGTCTAGTTTCAAATATAATTCTTCTGATGTGATGGTCCTTTATGTAATGCTATCTAGTGTAAGTGATAAATCCCGCTTGACATTTGTGCTGGCTACTGTATACAGGCCACCATACAGACTGATTTTCTGTCAGAGTTAGTACTGGCTGCAGATAAAGTCCTAATTGTAGATGATTTTAAAATCCACTTACATAATGGAAAAGGCGCATTGGGATTGGCATTTAGAGACATTCTAAACTCTATTGGAGTTATGCCGGGGACACACTTAACGACTAGCTGAAACATTCTAAGACTGAACTCAACACACTTAAAGACTGTTTCCATCGACTGGAGCAGATCTTATTCTTTGAAAGTCAGAGATGAGCACAAACCTAACGACTGAGTCTGTCCACTACACAACACAATGATTAGTGAGTCACGAAGGGACATTCTGCCAAAATCAACTGTGCAAGATCTTATACCGAAACCATGGATGTCAACAGACAGCCGCCACTACTTATTTGCAGTGCAATTTGTGCAGACCCTGCCAACAACACTGGTTCTATTGGTTTTCTTTATTTTGTTTTTTCTTTTCTACTGGTTTTCTTTTTGCCGTTATCGCCTGAGTAGACAAATTTCATTATGCATTTCCTCATTAATTTAATTAATCACAACATTTCTAGAGCTATTTTTTTAAACCTATAATCAAACAATAATGTAGACTTTTATTCTTAAATCAGGAATTAAAAACTAATTGGTTCGTTCTGAGCAAAAACGCTGGGCTATTTTTCCATTCCATTTCCAGAGTTACCGGTTAAAACAAAATAAAATACTGTTGTTTTTTCAAAATGTTATTTGTATATTTTAATTTTCCTTTTATCAGTCTAAAGTAAATGCACAACACTCCCATAACTATTTAACAGGACTGCCAACACTGGAAACTCTGAAAGCATGACTTTATTTGACAGAAGAGCTGCAGAGATATTTAAGGAACTGCATTTTCTTATATTTCCACAAATATAGTAGATATTATTAAAGTGTATATAATTATTTTAAAAGTGTATATAAATTATTTTATTTACAAATGTCAAGTTTGATTTTTTTTATTCATTAGACTATTTAAATTAACATTCAGAAGTGCAGTTATATAGCCTACATAAGATACCATTTTATTTTTGTTTTTACTTTTTTCCATCTGCAGAACAAATTGAATAGCCTACAACAATTAATGTGTTTGATAAAATTACAATAATGATCTTGACAGGGTCAAGTTAATGAATGAAGACAGGGAGAGCATCTTCTCAGCATAATCGCCGGCACCAGTTGCAAATATTACATATTTAATAAAATCTTTGTGAGGACGACTGGCAACAGCTTACTCTTAAATTCTAAGCCACCGCACACTACATGACTTTAAACACCGACTGAGCGCATAAGGAACAAACTCGGTCCGTTTGAGCATGATCAGCCGTAACAACCAATTTACATTCATAATCGGTCTGACAGTCGTTAAGTGTCCCCAGCTTTAGGCAACACCTGTCAGGACACACTCATTGTCGTAATCATACTTTAGATCTAATGTTGTCACATGGAATCAATGTTGATGGCGTTGAAATTATGCAGCAGAGCGATGACATCTCAGATCATTATCTAGTATACTCCATTCAGTAAAGGCTGAAAAACCAACTCCCTGTTACAAATATAGTAAAAACTATCACTTCTGCCCCTAAAGACTGCTTTATAAATAATATTCCTGATCAGTTTAATCTCCTCCTCATACCAGATAGCTTAGAAGAACTCCATGTTCCAACAGAAACTATTGACTCTCTCTTTTCCAGCACTTTAGACAGTTGCGCCGTGGTACAATGAGCACACTCAGGGCCCCCATAGATAGCAGCCTGAAAATTGGAGCGCAGCTGGAAGAAAACAAAACTAGAGGTTTTCCACATTTTGTGGAAAGACAGCACTATTGCATACAGAAAGGCCTTCAAAACTGCTAGATCTGCTTATTTTTCAACCCTCTTAGAAGAAAACAAATAGGTGAGGAAAAATTTTCTAAACTCTTTAAAGGGATAGTGCACTTTGAAATTAAATTGATATGTTTTAGCTTACCTTAAAGGCATCCAAGATGTAGGTGTCTTTTTTTCCGCAGTAGATTCAATTTTGATATTTTTAGGTCAAACCGTTCTTGTCTGTCAGTCATATAATGCAGGTCTATGGTCACCACCTCAAAGAGCATGCACAGAGTCCAAATTAAAACAATTCCCCATCGTCCAAATTAAACAATTCCCCATCGTAAGTACACATTGATGGCCTAAGACACGAAACGAGTGGTTTGTGTGAGAAAACGAACAGTATTTATATCGTTTTTACCTTTTGTACACAGCCACGTCCAAGTGATCTGATCTGATGTGTACGCAGACTGGTGCATAGATATATACACTAGATGTCGCCTTGGCTACGGCATTCGTTCAATGAACTGCCGTCGCCAAGGCGACATCTAGTGTATATATCTATGCACCAGTCTGCGTACATGCACACACTAGGAAGCGCCCGCGCCCTCAGATCACTTGGACGTCGCTGTGTACAAAAGGTAAAATACTGTTCGTTTTCTCACACAAACCGCTCGTTTCGTGTCTCAGGCCATCAATGTGTACTTACGATGGGGAATTGTTTAATTTGGACGATGGGGAATTGTTTTAATTTGGACTCTGTGCATGCTCTTTGAGGTGGTGACCACAGACCTGCATTATATGACTGACAGACAAGAACGGTTTGACCTAAAAATATCAAAATTGAATCTACTGCGGAAAAAGACACCTACATCTTGGATGCCCTTGAGGTAAGCTAAAACATACCAAAATTTAATTTCAAAGTGAACTATCTCTTTAAATCATCTAAATCAACAATATGTATGTTAGACCCTATACCGACTAAGCTACTGAAAGAGATGCTTCCAGAGGTCATAGGTCCTCTTCTGAATATCATTAATTCCTCTTTGTCATTAGGACACATACCTAAAACTTTTAAGCTGACTATTATTAAACCGCTTATTAAAAAAACGCAACTTGATCCTACAGAATTAGTCAATTACAGGCCGTTCTCGAATCTACCTTTTCTGTCAAAAATACTAGAAAAGGCAGTATCCTCACAACTGTTCCTTTTTAGAAAGAAATGGTAGCTGCAGGGATTTTCATTCAGGATTTAGATCGTATCATAGTACTGAGACTGCTCTCATTAGAGTTACAAATGATTTGTTCTTATCATCCGATCATGGTTATATCTCTCTATTAGTGTTAATGGATCTTAGTGCTGCATTTGATAATATCAACCACAACATTCTTTTGAATATACTCGAAAATTATGTTGGCATTAGTGGAATTGCATTGGCATGGTTCAAATCATGCTTATCTGACCGTTATCAGTTTGTAGCAGTAAATGAAGGGATGTCATTTCAAGTTCAGTATGGAGTACCTAAAGGCTCAGTACTAGGACCGTTGCTTTTCACCCTGTACATCTGTACATGCTACCCTTGGGAGATATGTCATTAGGAAGAACTTCTTTAGCTTTCACTGTTATGCTATGATACTCAGCTCTATATTTCTTCGCGCCCCGACAAAACTTACCAATTCACAAAATTAATGGAATGCATAACTGATATAAAAAAAATTATGACAAGTAATTTCCTACTACTTAATTCTGAAAAAACAGAGATTCTAATTATTAAACCAAAAACCCCTGCACGTAATACCTGGGCATGCTCTTTGATACCAATCTTTCATTTGAAAGCTACCAATCTTAGCATTTGTAAAATCGCATTCTTCCATCTTAAAAATATATATAAATTATGCTCTCAATGACAAAAGTGGAAAAGTTAGCTCATGCATTCATGACCTCAAGGCTAGATTATTGCCTATGCTGTACTGGTCGATTGTCGATTAATCGATTGTCGAGTTCACGCGCGTGATCATAGGTAACTAAACCTATGCGCGTGAACTTGACAATCGATTACTATGGACTTCGACCGAAAACAGGATGTAAATACAGGTATGTGCGCTGGCTGAAATAACATCATTTTTATTCATATCTTTCACATCTACTGCAGTCAGATTCACCCGTGTTCACTCTGAAGGAATCACTCACATTGGCTGGGCACTTGTAATGACACATCAAGGATGTTAAGAGGCTAAAAGCAGGTTAAAACTTGCCCCATTGAAGTCAACAGGGTGCAAATTTTAAAAAGAGGATAACACTGTGTAGGCAACACCGATTTTTGTTGTTGTTCTCTGTATTGACAGCACTCCAAATTTACAAATAAATGAGCTCAATGTTAAAATTGACCAGAGTTCTCCTTTAATGGCCTATCTGACTGTCGTCACTGTGATAGCCTGCGTTTGAAAGTTTTGCGCTTTAGAATCACCTGCTTTCTGAGGAAAGAAGGCCTTGCATGAGTCTAACCCCCGCCTCTCCATTTCTGCGGTTGCCGAGGCACCGCACGAGATGGATGCTTGGGGTGACGATTATGAGCCAGAGAGCATAGAGAGCAAGCAGACGGAATATTCGCCCTTTCTCTCTCTCTTGGACCCCGTCATTTTCGTTCGTGATGATTTGCATCACGACGAATGAGAGAGTTGTGCGTGAACCCATAGCTTTGTCGGCTTTAAATTCTGGTTTGCGATCTGGTCACCCGATTATCAGCGAATTTAACAATATTATTCCATTAGTTATTCCATTAAAATGTCTCATTCATATATTTGACACATTCATAATCATTACTTTTGCCGGTTCTTTGTGACAGCTGTTATGTGTTTTATTGGCAGCATCACCCTCTGGTTACATGAACGCGTCACCACCACATCAGCACCAGAACATAGAGATTTTATTTTAGAGAATAATCGTACAACATATTCAATATGCTATAATTAAATAAACTAATCGAATATTCAAAAATCGTGACTCATCCCTGCATGGAATCTCTTGTTTCTTTTCCCAAATCTTCACTCATGCTCACCCATTTTCTAAAGGGATTATTAACGTTTCTTCATTGGTTCGCTTTTAATTAGGCCTATTATATTCGTATTCTTTACTGTGGTAAAGTAGAAAAACGCTGTAGGACAGATAGCCTACATTTTTACTTGCATGTCAAATTTTTTTTAACACAGTTTGTGCTTGTTATTAGACATGGTAAGGTGCGTCAAGTTTAGTTGTAAAGCGTGTTTCACACGCGCGGGTGATTTTTAGTTTCACTTTCTCTGGCAGCGCAATCTCAAACATAGCCTAAATATCTCGCCCTTGTTGAGGATAAAATTCGCTCTTCAGACCATTTTACATCAAGTATAAAACATATCAGAAAAGAGATCGATGGTCTCTTTCCTGCTCGTGTCCCACATCCCTCTCAAAGCGCAGAGTGGTAGGCTATATCACGCGTCTTTGTGTGGAAATATAAAACGAGTTTTTTTTTTTTTTTTTTTTAAACAACCCCCCAACCACCGCCGGTAGTTGGTCCATTACCACTGCGGTGGTAAAAAACAGCCACCGTCACAGCCCTAAATATAATAAGATAACCTTGTTTGAAATACTATATTGACTGGGTTAAATAGAATTGCATTACTAAAGAGAGACTAAAATACAATTTTCATTGACTAAAACTAGACTAAAATGTCATCAGTTTTCGTCGACTAAAAAGAGTATGAACGTGACTAAAACTAATAAAAACTAAAACGACAGCTTGACACAAAGACTAGACTAAAACTAAAATTAAAACAGGCCGCCAAAAACAACACTACTTGGCGCTTAGAGCTACCAAGCACACTGCCCGAGCAGTAGGCCGGTCCATGGGTATGGTGTCTGTAGAGCGCCACCTTTGGCTCACTCTTACTGACATCAAAGAAAGAGATAAGACCTTCCTATTGGATGCCCCCATGTCCAAGGACAGTCTATTTGGCGAGTCTGTGACCGATGTGGTGGAGAAATTTCGAGCAGCGAAAGAGCAATCTGCTGTTTTCCTCTAGCTTATTCCACGTAGGCATAGGGAGAGCGACAACCACCTAGTCCATTCGTGCTAGTCTTCCCTGCAGCGCCCCCGAGAGGCACAGCGAAGTAAAACATCGCCTATGGAGCCCCCTCGCAGAGACTGGGGCCCTAAGACGGGCCCGGACTAGCTCTGGCTCCTCGAACGTTCACAAAGTGTATGGACGCAGCTCTGGTCCCGCTGCAGCTCCTGGTAGTCTGAACTACCTGGACGATTGGCTGATATTAGCTTAATCTCAGGACTTGGCAATAGTACATCGAAACTTGGTACTCAGCCATTTGAGGAGCTTGGGTTTACGCATAAACTTTCAGAAGAGTGTGTTGCTACCACGTTAACACACAACTTTTCTGGGCATAAAACTAGACTCTCACACGATGCAGGCATGGCCGTCTCCTGCACGTGTTCAGTCATTGCAGTACTGTCTGAGTCAATTCAGGACAGGATGTTCGAGTCCAGGTGGGTTTGTGCCGCAGACTGATGGGTCTTATGGCAGCAGCGTCCCCTGTGGTTCAGTTTGGCCTGCTCCACATGCGACCGTTCCAGTGGTGGATCAAAAATCAAGGGATCACACCCCATTGCCACCCGTTTTGCAGAGTAATGATCACACGCAGAGGCTTTTATGCTCTGCATCCGTGGTCAAGACTTTCACTCCTTTACCAAGGAGTCCAGCTGGGGGCGTGTTGTCGTTGCAAGACGATCACGACAGACGCATCCCTCACAGGCTGGGAGGCAGTCTATCAAGGTCGCCCAATTTCTGGAGTCTGGGAAGAGGAACATTGCGGGTGGCACATAAATCCTTTGGAATTGCTAGCAGTGTTTCTGGCACTCAAATGTTTCTCACCCTGTCTGAAGGTGTATCACATATTGGTCAGGACAGACAACATGACTGTAGTTTCGTACCTGAATTGCCAAGGAGGTCTACACTCTCGTCCCCTGTACAGGTTGGCAAAGGTTGGTCCTCCTTTGGGCGCAGGCCAAGTTTCTGTCGGTCAGGGCGGTTCACATTCCAGGCCATCTGAACCTGGGAGTAGACCCGCTTTCAAGGCAGGGCTTGGAACCGGGGGAATGGAGGTTGCACCCTCAAGTGGTGAGCCTCATATGGTAGCTGTTTGGCCGAGCGGAGGTAGATTTGTTTGCGTCAAACAGGACTACACACTGCCCCGCTCTGGTTCTCCCCGTCGCCTCTGGGACTGGATGCTCTGGCTCAGGAGTGGCCCAGGGCCAGGCTTTGTGCATTACCACTGTTTCGATTACACTCAGCGGTCCTCCTCAGAGTAAAAGAAGTCCAAGTGAGACATTTGTTGCTGGTGGCCCCGTTTTGGCCCACTCTGATATGGTTTTCAGACCTGGTCAGTCAGCCCTCTGTGGGAGGTTCCCCTAAGATCAGACCTGTTGACTCAGGCCCAGGGTACGATTTGGCATCCCAGTTAGGGCTGTGGCGGTGGCAGTTTTTTTTACCACCGCGGTGGTAATTAACCAACTACCGGCGGTGGTGCGGTGGTTGGGGGTTATTTTGAAAAAAATTAAATAAAATAAAAATGAAGTGTGTATTTGAGCAATTCCGTCAAAGAAACAACACACTAAAGCATGTAATGCATTGAAATAAATATCAGTAAATAATGGTAACTTAAATAATATAATAAAGTGAAATCTATTTTATTTTTTTTACTTTTATTTTTTATTTCCACACAAAGATGCGTGATAAGCCTACCGCTCTGCGCTTTGAGAGGGATGTGGAACACGAGCAGGAAAGAGACAATCGATCTAGAATGTTAACTAGACTATCCCCTGCGAAGGCCTCATCGACATAAAAAATGTCCTCTGTACAAATGAAAACATTATGAAAATGATTCCTGTTCACACACATCCACGGTAACGACTAAAAACACTGTATTATGCATGCCAGACAATGAATTGGCAATGTCACTTTGTAAAGAAAGACTACATGCTGTAGCACATACGCATTCAAACGCGCATGCCTATAAACTAAACACGTAATAAGCAGGTGCATGCCGTCACCGTTTTCACGTTTTTGAAGTTTACACGGAGATGATGACGGTATTGCTCTCAAAACTTGAAAACTTTCAAAATTGCTTTCAAAAATTGTTTTTAAAACTTGCACTTTGAAACCTACTTCAAAGTTTGCGTTCTCAGGCCACCAAAACGTTGTTGTCGTGTAAATGAACAGCTATAATGCATTAAAAGTTTTATGTTTTCGGTTGAAAACGGTTTTGCGCAAGCTAAGTTAACTAGTTAACTAATGATTTTTACAACGGAAATTAATCAATTAAAAACTTACTTAAAGGCACACTATGCAAGATGCGTACCTTAATATAACAGCTTCGAAATCATTTTGATGGTAAACAAACTCGTAGTAGGGCGAATCATCCCGATAGCAAAGAAGGGGAGACGCCACTGGCAAAACCAGCAATGCAGGTATGGTGCGCCGACAAATCTCGTGAGAATCACGACTTGCTTTACGGCACGACGTCACATACATTAACAACATATGAAGCAGCCTCTTTGGAAGACACTAGCACGCATTTCAGACGTGAATCATGGCAGAGTCGACGAAGAAAGCGCGGTCGGAAGAGTCAAGGAAAAGAAAACGACGGCTCTGCGTGAGTGGTATTTACAACAGTAATGTTAAATACAAGTACTCCACAGCGACTCTAGGGGTCACTGTTTGAGAAAAACGGAAACTGCATTGTGTGCCTTTAAGATAGACAATGACTTTCTTCTAGAGCTGCTGTACAGCCAAAACTATTCCTATTATCAATGTAAAGTTGCTTTGAAACAATCTGTATTGTAAAAAGCATTATATAATGATTATATAATAATATAATGAAGGTGACTTGACTATGAACAGTTTTCCTTTGCAGAAACGTTGAGCTTAATGAGCAAATAAAATATAAAATAAAATATTTCAAATATTTTAGCTCAAATCAATATTTTGTCCAATTATTTACTTATATGGCAAGTAGCCATGTAATAAGTGTAATAATTAACATCCAGCCAGTTGCTATCGCAAAATAAATCCAGACAGGGTGATTAGGACCCCGACGAGAAGCTTAAAACATTTACTAACATGTCCCGGGAGAAAGATCTCTTCCTGGCCTTAAAGTGGAAGTCTGAGTATGCAAGTAGGTGACGTAGGTAAAATATAGAAATTACGGCAAATGTAATATTTCTACATTACTATGCTGTCACAATTTATCATGTAAAATTGTCCTCTTACTAAAAAATTGCCCATATACCCTCAGTCACTCATTTTCCTTATACCTTGTCTGGCTGTACTGTTGGTTGTTGACCAGCAGGGGATGTGGGCAAAATATAAGTTCAATTTCTGAGCTCAGCCCATGGCCTGGCAGTTGTCCAGGAGGTGTACGACTCTCTCCAAAAGCCTCAGGTCCAGAATCATCAGACATTTGCTGCTTTTTACTGCAACTCGGTCCGGCCTCTGGAGCGTAGCTTGCAGGGGCAGAGGTATGGTGTGAAGGCGCGGAGTCGTGCGAGACGTGTGAACGAGTGTCACCGTTGTCTTCACCACCGCTAAAGGTAGTGTTTTCACTCTCTGGATGCAGCTTACGGACACGCTGAGCTCTAAAAAAAGGGAGGAAATGCACTCTGTTTATCCAACATGCAAACTTTGTTACTCATTTCAGATATATAAATAAAATATCTTAAAAGTACAGTACTCCTATTTAACTAAGTCTCAGCGAGAAGGTGGAAAATGGTCATGAAAACCCTTGGCAAACATAAGTGCATCTAAGGTAAAATTAAATAAAATGATATGAACACTTAAGGATAAAGTCTATATACATACTATATACTATAGATGGGGAGATACCAACCAAAAGTACCATTAGTAGTATACAAAACTTGTGCACTATATGCCAAGTCTTTAGATGCCAGAAGCAATTAAGTTTGATGTTACCATTAACATTCAACCTGTTGCAGCAGTGCACATTTTTCTTTCACTATAGAAAGTGCTGCATGAAAATTGCTCAAGATTTTTATTCAGTGTTCAACTGAAGGTATATAAATAATGAGAGAATTGTCATTTTTTAGGCACTATTTCTTTGTTGACATGCATATGCACTCCTAGCTGTACTGTGACCTGTGTCTGGCCTGCATGCGCAGTCCCTGCTCGATGCTGCTGTTGAGTGCCTCTTTGTTGTGCAGTCGACTGAGCTGCTCCAGAACTTTGTCCTGATGGGCCTCATACTCATCACGGCTAGGGTACATCTTAGAGATCAGGGCATCAAAATTTGGGTCAGCACGTAGAGAACGCTTGGACACAAGCTTCTTCCTGCAGGTCGGACATTCTTTATTTCTGCAGCGGAAAATAATTAAAGGGCAAAACTGAGCAAAAAATATCTTATTAATTGAAAGCACCAAAAAATGTCAGATGATCTGATCATTCTTAAATGTAAAAGAAAAAGCATTCGATCATAAAATGTGGTCTTACCCTGATCGGAGTGCGGTGACGATGCACTCGGAGCAGAAACGATGCAGACACTCTTTGGTGGTCATGGTGTTTTTTAGCATGTCCAGACAGATGGGACACATAAGCTCACTGTGGAGGCTTCTGGGTGACACAGCAATCTCTGTGCTGTCCATGATCGCCTCCTGAAACAATCCATACATGGGTGGAACTTACTATAACTTCTATAAACAATAAAAACTGTAAATTAAAAGTGTGCATCAAATTCTGATTCATCTCTATGTTTCAGGAATAGATAGGGGCACTAGGATGAAAGGGCCAGTGTGAATGATTGGGAAATTGATTTATTAATCACCATTATTTTGTTTGCTGCTGCTATTATTGACGCAGAAACTGACGGCACTTTATGGAACTTTATGGAAATGGAGACTGTAATGGAAATGGACTGTAGACAAGAGTCAGAGAAATAGAAAGTAAATTTCACATCTCTAAACACATTTGAAGCATCATTAACAAATGACGCATCGAATAATATGGCTAAGGTTGCAAACTGCAGGTAGAACTAGGAATGCCTAGTGACAGTACAACAACTAGCGACATGCAACGACTGTGAATGGGGCTTTGAACAACATCCATAAGGGTTAATCTCAAATGGTCCAATGGAGGTTGTCTAACCATTTTTAATTTCCCTTTTATTCTTTGATTAGTATTGCAAAACCATACCGTTACTTGCCTAAGTACCTCCAAAAAAAGTTGGGTGGATCTTTCCTATTATAAAATTATAATTGTGTGAGTCATTGTGTGTGTACCTGTGGCGTTCGGTGGAGTTCATATAGACTCAGTTCCCATGTCTTACTCAGAGTCTGAAGACTAACTGGATTCGCCATCATGACTTCACTGACAACTGAAACAGAACACACTTTACACGCACAACCCATGCAAACTTCATAGGCTATTACTGCCAGTTTAAGAACATCATCATTCAAATAGTTATTTTAGAATATTAACAAAATGAAATGTAACCCGTTTGAAACAAAACATGCACACATAAGACAAACTTCCTGGACTGATTCGATGAAACAATTTTTATTACGAAATAATACCACGTTTCTGAATGATACCAACATTGGTATACATGATGCCCCAATGTAACGTTACTTTAAAAAAAAAAAAACTACCACAGTACCATGTCTTAGAAACATGGTAATACTATAGTACTTTTCGGTACTTTTATGTTAGTTTAATCGACAGTAAGAGATGATGAAGATCTAACGAAAACTGACACTCACCCTCAACTGTCTGTGTGCGGTCAGAGTGTCATCTGCTGCTGAACTTTTTCAGCACACGAGAGAAAAACCTCCTAATATTCTAACATCCTAATACCGGATGTTTTTATCTTCGGAGTCACCTCTCACTTCCTGCCCGATTCCCTCTAGCGGCGAATTACAGTACTGCGCGCACGTGTTTCTTTCCTTCTTCTTTTGTTCTTTTCTTTTTAGGGGCCAAGCACCGAAGGTGCGGAGGCACAGTATCTGTTCCTGTTCTTATTCTTATTCTTCTTCCGACTGGGAGTCTATGGCAGCCCATAGAACCGCTTGCGGGAAAGTTATGAAATTTGGCACACTGATAAAGGACAGTCTGAAAAGTCACCATAGCAAATTTGGAGTCTCCAACTCAATCCCTCTAGCGCCACCAACTGTCCAAAGTTTCACTCATGTTTATGCTAATAACTTTTGAACCACAAGGGCTAGAAACAAAATTATTTTTTCCTCTCATTCCTTGGCTCAAGCCCATTTGTTCCTATGACGTCATTTTCCGTCATGGAAATTTGTCCGCCATTTTGAATTATCTGAAAAACCTACTTTTTCGAACTCCTCCTAGGCCGATGCTCCGATTTTCACGAAAATTTAACCAGATCATCTACAGACCATGCCGACAAAAAGTTATGGAATTCATAAAAATTTATCAAACCGTTCTCGAATACCGCGCAAATTAATTTTACGTAGCGCTTGCGAAAACAGACATAAGGCTGTATCTCTGCAACGCTTTATCGGATTCAGACCAAACTTGGTACTTATCATCACAAGCATGACCTGAAGCTACATGCTGCGTTTCGGCTCAGCGCCACCTACTGGTCCGGAGATATGAAAAATGGATATTTTTGCTTATAACTTCTGAACAAATTGTCCAAAAATCATAAAATTGGTCTTGTTAGATTCAGGGCAACATGCTGTGTCGACTGATATCCAGTTTTACCATATCAGCCATTTTGGCTGTCGGGCATTTTTAATTTTGTGCTAAAATGCTGTATTTTAGGAACGCATGAACGGATTGTTATGAAACTGAGAATTTTCGGAACAGCGCCACCTAGTGGTGATTTTTTTTTCCAAATGCTTATAACTTTGGGTGTGGTCGACTTATTTTCACAAGATTCATTTCATTAGACTCATGAATCCTTGCCGAGTCCAACGATACCAAACATGTTAGGTTTCGCCTTACGGTTTGTGTAGTGTTGTGATTTAGCGCTTAAAAAACATTTGCCGATATCTTCGAAACCGCTAGTCCGATCGAGACGAAACCACCGTCAGAAGTTTGGAAACATAGGTCGATAGCTAAATGTAAACGCCCAAATGCGAAAATATTGATAGTAAGGGGTAGTAAAATCCAATCAAAGTCATGTGTCAGTAATTTTTTACGTGTTTTTTCATATAAATGTCTATAACTCCGAAGTGAATTAAGATATTTTCACCAAAATTGATACACATATGTATGGGCTCACTCTGAGGACACATAAAAAAATGGTGGGACTGAGCCTCTTGGTGGCGCTATAATAGAACAAAATATGAAATTCTCATTGACTTCAATACAGTTTTGTGAAATAAAATGCTATACTAAACAAATGCATTGGTGTAATATTACGAAACTCAGAATGTGCCATCAGCACCATTCCCTGAAGGTACCCAAAATATTTTGAGACAGCGCCACTTTTTGGTCAAAAGTTATAACAACATTTTCAAAACTGTTAATAACTTTTAAATAAATCGGCCTATTGTAATGCCACTGGTCTTAAAATATTCATTCGGTCACGCTGAGAACATAGATACCAAGTTTTCCTTATTTGGCCGAACTTCCTGTCCGCCATCTTGATTTTCATTCAAAACCTACTTTTTCAAACTCCTCCTAGACAGTTTGTACGATTTTCACCAAAATCAAATCGTATCATCTCCAGACCGTGCCGACTAAAAGTTATGGATTTCGTGTCGATAGACGAAACCGTTTTCGTATAGCGCAGCAGCAAAGTTGAGGCATGATGCCAAAAGCTCTATTCAGGCTTCATCTCTGCAATGCCTTGACATATTGACACCAAACTTTGTATGTGTCATTGTCACTTAACTCTGACCACATCACATCAGTTTTGTAACTGCGTGACCTATTGGTCGAAAGTGATAATCAATTAAATCATATTTTTAATTATTACTGTTTCTATGATTTTTCAGCTATTTGGCCTAAAATCCTCTTCAGATGTCTTTAATTGCTCATTGTTGCAGTTGGTCTGACACTTTCAGCAATGTTGGCATGTCTTGTCGTCTTTTTCTGCTTGGCCCTGGTAATTGCTGCTTGCAGCTATATTTTTATTATTATTATTAAATGCTTGAAAGAACAGTAACAACAATTGTCATCATTGTCATACCATAACAATACAACAATACTCCAGGGTCCTTCAGTCTTTCAGTCCAGATTAAGTGCCAAGTCCTTAAACACGTCACTGTTCTTATAGCAAGTTTTTTTAGAGAACTAAAAAAAAAAAACATTACATTTCTATATGTAAATTCAAAATAAGGATTCACATAACATTTGATAAAATCACAAATGTCACACCAAAATGTCATTGTGTGAGAACAATTCCAAAATAAAGATAGCGTTTTAGGTTTCTCTAAACAGAAAGAACAGAGGTTCTCTTACGAGAGTACTCTCGTGTTGCCTAAGTTTAGCTTACGCTACGGGAAAACTCCTTTTCTCGAGAATACTGAAGCAAGAAAATTATCCTTAATTTTCCCAAATGTAAAACGCATTTGCTGCAGCAGGCAGACCTAGGCGAGACGGCTTGCATGCCTATTGGCTGCTCTGCAGCAACTGCTGCAACCTATCAGCGCATCTTGGCATGACTCCAGCGCCTATGGAAAGCCTTCCCGCGCTACGTCATGACCCGCCAAAATGGGTGTGGCTACAAGCCTATAAATACCCACTGCTGATGTTGCATGATGATTTTGTCTCCTTCAGTGAGTGACTTCACATCGCTGAACCTCCGGAAAGAAGCCGCGCTGTCGAACAGCCTTCAGCGGGACGAACTCGAGTTTCGAGGACGCCGGCCAGATTGCCGCCTTCGCTCGCCGTACCTGCTGCGCTATCCGGTGCTCATATCCTTTTCCACTGCTCCGTGTATGTTCGCCGCTGCGTCACACGCGTTTCCTGAAAGAGCAAAGGCATTTTTAAATGCCAACCATGTCCTGTAGCTCTTGCAGAGCTGTTCTCAGCGACAGGGGCCGCAATTTGCTTTGCGCTTCCTGCCTGGGAAAGGACCATGCGGACCACGCGCTCGCTGATGGCGGCAATCCGGCCGGCGTGCCAGGACTGCGAGTCTCTGCCTCTCTCGACCCTGCGGGCTCGACAGGCTTTGTTTCGCGTCAAGTCCGCTTTCTCCCATGCCTTCTGTTGGGCCGCGCCGTAAAAAGCTTCACCTTTGGTGAAGGAGAACTCGCCGGCGGCGTCCCCGCGAGCCTCCTTCTCGGAGTCCCCCATCTCTTTCCTCGACGGCCAGCGCCCCGCTGCGGTCGAGACGACAGAGCGGGATGCTATGGAGGAGGACAGCTGCTCTCTCCTGGCGTCCGGGAGCGAGGAATGGTCGGGCTCTATCCCTGACCCCACCCCGTCGACACAGGAGTCCAGCGTGAGGGCCTCGGTCGACGTTGAGCTTCTCCGCCTTCTCTCGAAGGCCGTCGAGGACCTCGGCCTTGACTGGACCACGCCCCAGGAGCCTGCACCCAATAGGTTGGATGGCTGCTTTCTCTCAGGACGCCGCTCTGCACCTGTTTCTAGGCCCGCTCCCTTCCTCCCCGAGCTTCACGACGAGCTCTCCAAATCGTGGGGAGCCCCGTACTCGGCCAGGCTGAGATCCTCTGTCTCTTACACACTCTCTGCGGTCGACAGCGCGAAGGACAAGGGTTATCTCTCTGTTCCTCCGGTTGAGGAAGCAGTGGCAGCGCACTTGTGTCCGCCCTCCGCTGGATGGCGCGCCAAGTCAACTCTGCTCACCAAAGCCTGCCGGACCACGTCAGTCTTGATTGGCCGCGCGTACGCTGCCACCGGTCAGGCCGCATCTGCACTGCACGCCATGGCTGTTTTGCAGATCCACCAGGCCAACCTCCTCCGCTCTGGCCAACTAAGGAGTGTGTGACGGATTTGAGGAGTGCGACGGACTTGGTACTCAGAGCTACTAAAGCTACATCGGCCCCAACCTGGCTTCTCTCACCGTCACGGAGCGTCACCTGTGGCTCACCTTGTCTGACATGTCAGAGTCCGACCGCGCCACCTTCCTGGACGCTCCTATCTCTCCGACGGGTCTCTTCGGTCCCTCTGTAAAAGGCGTATTATTATTCGGAGGTGTAGAAAACGTCTCAGGCCACGAGACACTTTCTGCCACGGCGTTCCAGTTCTGCAGCAGGCCGTGCTAAGAAGCAGCCACCCGCTCGAAGAACGGCCCCCCCACCACCTCCGCCTCCCGCTCAGCACCAGGCCCGGGATGCACACCAGCGCTCGCGCTCGTCGAGCCGTAGCAGACCGCCACCTGCCCGGGGACCCAGACCTAGGCTCGCGCCCAGCTTTGAGCCTCCCAAGTCTTCCTAGCCCTCCTAGGAAAGCGCCGACGGTCAAGTCCCGCTGTGGCCGGACCACCGTCGAAATCAGCATGAACCGCTCTCGCAGTTCCCTCAGCAGAGGCGACTCGAAGAGTGTACTTAGCAGTCAACGAGCTGGTTCCAAAACTCGCTCACCTGCACACAAACGCCATTTTTACGGCGACCCACATAAATCTCAAAAAGAGCATTATGTCTAGTCATATTCCGGCTCAGGCCGAAGGTGTTTTGAATGTAGCAAAGGTGCCCGCTGCCCAGTGCCCACCCACGCACATAAACACTACCCTCTCTGTGTGTCACACGCATCCAGGGTCGAATACAATAAAGCTGGCTCAGGCCGCTCGACCACTAAGTGTAGGAAAAGTGCCCACTGCCCAGTGTTCACTCCTACACACAAGCACTACCCATGCAGTGTCTCACACCACCACAGGGTTCATATCAGTCAAACCGGCTCACGCCGTTCATATTTTAAGTGTAGGAAATGTGCCCGCTGTACAGCACTCACCCCTGCCCGTGAAAACGACTGTATCTGCGCTACGCACACACATACCGCCTCAGCGTATGAACCCAGCACGAGCTGGCAGTGTTTCAAGTGCAGATCACGTGTCTGCTTTTCAGCGCACACACTTTGTGAAAAACTCTCTGCGCCTCGTGCCGCGAGCTCACATTGCTGTGTCTGTAATGCAGCATCTCCCCGTTCATACGACCGGAGTGCTAGCTACAGAGCCACCACACAAAACACTGTCTGTCCCATTCAAAATAAACATGATGAACGAACCGTTTCTTCATGGTTTGGTCCCCGGTCCTCGAACGTGAGCGACCGGAACCCAGACTTCATTCTACCCCTGACAATTCACGCGAAAGCATGGGAATTGATACCAGGGGTTTCAGAATGGGTGCTAAAGACAGTGAAACAGGGCTACTCACTGCAATTCGCTCGCAGACCACCGCGCTTCACAGCACAGGTCAAAACGTCGGTGAATCAAGAAGTAGCACACCTATTTCGCGCCGAGATAGCGAATTTGCTGAGAAAAGGGGCAGTGGAACGCGTGCCTTTAGCCCAGAGCGAGTTCAAAATGATCACGACCAGACAAATCCTCGCTCGAATCCGACCGGGGGACTGGTTTATATCAGTGGATCTGAAAGACGCTTAGGACGCTTTCAGATCCAAGATTATTTTCAGATCCAGACTCCAGGTCTATGATAGCGCGCCTAACGTGGGAGCCCGCGGCGGCAATTCAGCACTTTGCAGCAATGTTCACCGTGGGGAAAAATCTTCCCCTCAGAATGTTTCAGAGGATGATGGGTCTCATGGCCTCAGCCTCGCCAGTGCTGTGGCTGGGTCTGCTACACATGCGCCCATTTCAGCTGTGGCTTAAACGGCGCGTACCAGTGAAAGCGCGGAAAACAGGTTCACTCCGTCTCACGACAAATCAGACATGCGTTGCAGCTCTGAAACCGTGGATGAGAACCGGCTGGTACCAGACCGGTGTGAACTTGGGCACCGCCTCTCAAATCAAAGTCATCTCGACAGACGCCTCCAACACGGGTTGGGGCGCCCTGTACGAAGGGAGACCTTCCATGGGCCTGTGGTCAGATGCAGAAAAGCGTCTACACATAAACTGTCTAGAGATGAAAGCGGTTGAAAACGCCCTTCAGTTCTTTCTCCCTGTGGTAAAGAACCACCACGTTCTGGTCAGAACAGACAACACCTTGGTGGTGTCGTATATAAATCGCCAGGGCGGCCTCAAGTCCCGGGGCCTTCTTGCAATAGCAAGACACCTCCTCATATGGGGCCAGCACAACCTGCGCTCGCTGAGAGCGGCGCATGTGCCGGGCGTCCTGAACGTGGGCCCAGATATGTTATCCAGGGCCAAGCTCTCCCCAGGAGAATGGGCTCTGCATCCCAGGACGGTGCAAAATATCTGGGACATTTTCGGCAAAGCAGAGGTAGACCTGTTCGCGTCACAGACCAACGCTCACTGCCCAATGTTCTTTTCAAAAGAAAGGGACGCGCTGCCCCGAAATTGGCCCTATGCGTTTCCCCCGGTCGCCTTGTTACCACAGGTAATCAAGCGAATCAGGGAAACCAGATGCTCGATACTCCTGATAGCCCCGCTATGGGAGAATCAAGTATGGTTCCCAGAACTGATGGAACTGGGGAACACAGCTCCATGGTCGATTCCGCTGAGGAAGGACCTGCTGTCCCAGGCCCAGGGTGCAGTTTGGCACCCGTACCCCGAGCTGTGGGCCCTACATGTGTGGGCGATCAACCATCACCATTTCACCTCCCAGAGGGAGTACTGAACACGATCACACAGGCTAGAGCCCCGTCTACTAGACGGCTCTATGCGTCCAAATGGTCAGTGTTCGCTGAATGGTGTTCAGCTCATGACTTTAACCCGCTAAGTGGTGAGGTGGCGGTGGTGCTTTCTTTCCTGCAAGAGCTGCTGGACAGCTGTAGAACCCCATCCACGCTCAAAGTGTATGTGGCGGCTATAGCGGCTTTCGCGAAGCCCGCAAACGGCCAGTCACTAGGAAAGAACGACCTCATAATCCGTTTCCTCAGGGGTGCTAGGAGGCTGAACCCTCCTCGACCACCCTCGGTTCCAGTGTGGGACCTTTCCACGGTCCTTGAGGCCATGAAAGGTAAACAATTCGAACCATTATATGCGGTGGAACTAAAGTACCTGTCTTTCAAAACCGCTTTTCTACTGGCGCTAGCCTCAGTAAAGCGAGTGGGCGACCTGCACGCGCTTTCAGTGAGCGCTACGTGCCTGGAATTTGGGCCTAACGACTCTAAAGTTATCCTCAAACCAAGGCATGGTTACGTCCCGAAGGTGCTTGCGACTCCATTCAGAGCACAAGTTATTTCCCTTTCGGCACTCCCTGCATCCGACAGTGAGGCTGGGGTTAACCTCCTTTGCCCAGTGAGGGCTTTAAGGATTTATGTGCAACGCTCTGCCGCCTATAGGCAAACAGAGCAGCTTTTCGTTTCGTTCGGTGGCCGCGTCAAAGGGCTGGCCATCTCGAAACAGACCCTGTCCAGATCGATAGTGGATGTTATTGCGTCAGCCTATGCCCCAAAGGGCCTGGATTGTCCCTTGGGGGTTAGGGCCCACTTGACTAGAGGTATGGCCTCTTCGTGGGCATGGACAAGTGGGGTGTCACTTCATGATATTTGTATGGCAGCAAGCTGGGCCTCGCTGTCTACATTTATAAGGTTTTATAACCTAGAAGTGCCTGCCTTACAGGCCAGGCTGTTCTCAGTCTGATGTATCATATTAACACTGTCTACCCAACTCAGCTTGATTAGACTGTTGGTATGCTGCAACGTCCTGTGGGCTTATGCAGTTATAAGGTTGAGGTACTGCCATAAACTGTATATATGCACGTGCACCTATCACGTTTACCGAGTCGTTCTTCCCCGTCTACCGCTCTGTGTGTATCCCACTGATATGAGCCCCGGGCACACTGCCCTTGGGACATTAGTGTTTGGAATTTCGCACGCACGGCGTTTTACATGGGGTTCCCGTAGCGTAAGCTAAACTTACGCAACACGAGAGTACTCTCGTAAGAGAACGACACTCGGTTACTAACGTAACCTCGGTTCTCTCTAGAGAGGGAACGAGTGTTGCGTACGCTGCCGTGCTTGTGCTGCATTATGGTTTCGCTTCACTCGACTGAAATCGTCATGCAACATCAGCGGTGGGTATTTATAAGCTTGTAGCCACACCCATTTTGGCGGGTCATGACGTAGTGCGGGAAGGCTTCCCATAGGTGCTGGGGTCATGCCAAGATGCGCTGATAGGTTGCAGCAGTTGCTGCAGAGCAGCCAATAGGCGTGCAAGCCGTCTCGCCTAGGTCTGCCTGCTGCAGCAAATGCGTTTTACATTTTGGAAAATTAAGGATAATTTTCTTGCTTCAGTATTCTCGAGAAAAGGAGTTTTCCCGTAGCTAAGCTAAACTTACGCAACACCCGTTCCCTCTCTAGAGAGAACCGAGGTTACGTTAGTAACCGAGTGTCGGTATTAATATAATTCTTCAATCTTTTGAGAGAGCATCTGGGTAAAACCTACAAATTAGCTTAAAGGTAATTTCTCTCATGTAGTTAGTTATCAGATATTTGTGAGGTAATGCCCAAACTTTCTTCCAAGGAATGTCACTTACAAGCCCATTCCAGTAAGAAATTACATATGTGTCACAGATTCAACCAACACATCCACAAGCACTAGGTCTTTCAGCTCCACACACTCGTTCCCAATCACCCGAGTATTAACTCTCCACACTTGTCACATCATAGTCAAGCGCCACATATAAGCACCCAGTTCACTGCACTCATTGTCTGGTTTCGTCAGTTTCTACACAAGAGTCACTTACCTATGCACTCACCTACTGATGCCTACCTTCTTCGCCCTCCTCCAGATACTTGTTTCCTTGGACCTCTTATCTTCATCATTCTTGCCATCAACCTTGCAAGTTATAAAAGATTGTCAGTTAAGTGTGACTTTTATCTGAACTGCTTATACTAACCACTCACCTGTCGGAAGATCTTCCAGATCGTCATCAACCTGTCAATAAAGCATTGTTACGTTTTCCTCCATGTCTCCTTTCCAGTTTCATGAGAATATGGCAAAGAAACAGACTCTTTTTAGATACTATTTAGATGAAGAAAGGCACTGTTTACCTACAAATGTCTTATATCAACTGAGTGACAAAGAGAAAAAAAAAGTAAAAGACTTGCTTTACGGCACAACGTCACATACATCAACAACATATGATGCAGCCTCTATGGAAGACACTAGCACGCATTTCAGACGTGAATCACGGCAGAGTCGACGAAGAAAACGAAGAAAGCGCGGTCGGAAGAGTGCAGAGACAGCTCTGTGTGAGTGGTATTTACGACAGTAAAGTTAAATACAAGTACTCCATAGAGTCGTTGTTTGAAAAAAACAGAAACTGCATAGTGTGCCTTTAACAAACTGTCCACAGTCAGTCAGGCTGGGGTCCTCTCAGTTCTGGCCCTCAGCACTGGGGTCCCCCAGGACTGTGTACTGAGTCCTCCGCTATACACCCATGACTGTACACCAATATATGTCTGCAGACGACACTACTGTAGTGGGATTGATTAATAATAATGACAGGTCTGCTTACAGAGATGAAGTCCAAAAACTCACTGCCTGGTGCTCTGACGGCAATCTGGCACTCAACTCCTGAAAAACAAAGGAGTTTATTTTAGGAGGAAGAGGGAGGAACCTGCCCCTCTTTACATCAAAGGGGACATTGTGGAGAGGGTCAGTGATTTTAAATTCCTGGGAACATACATCTGTCAGGACCTCACATGGTCTGTTACAGTTTTTTACAATCACTTTGCTACTATTTTCAGAACCTTGATGTCATTTTTCAAAACTCTAGACACAAAACGGTTATCACTTGTAACACAGGCTGTCTAATGTTCAAAACATTGCATTGTGCATTCACTTCTTTAAAGAAATCTTGCACAATCATTGGTTCAAAAAACAAATTTACTGTGAAATACCATTGAAACATAACTATAGATCACCCACACACAAGCAACTGATATCATTGTTCGTACAATCATTACAGTTTTTCTCGATTGCTTAAACACATTTGCCCACTCTGACATCACATTTTCAAAACAGTTAACACACATACGCTTCTCTTTCTTTAAATATCGACAACGCCATTGTCACGGGGTGACAAATAAGCCCGGGACTATCCCTGTTAGAGAAATGTCCCCGCTGAGATTTGGGAAGCGAAACACCGTCCCAAAGCCTGGGTGAGTGCCTGTCGCTATGGTAACCTAGTGGCGGATTGACAGCAGGTGTGGGTAATTTGCGCTGAGCGTTTGAATGGGGCCACACTGGCTCATGAGAGTATAAAAAGTCAGAGGAAGAGAAAGTGAGGTGGTTCTTCCCCGCGGGGGTTGTGAGAGAGAGGGGGCAGCACGTGAGCGGCCGTGGCCGCGGTCGCGGCGGGAGGCCGCGGGAGAGAGAGGCACGAGCAGAGGGGGACACGACGAGAATGAGAGGTGAGACGCGCAGCACGTGAGCGGCCGTGGCCGCGGTCGCGGCGGGAAGCCGCGGGAGAGAGAGGACGAGAGAGACAGATGAGAGAGACAGATGAGAGAGCCAGAGAAAACTTCGGCTGGATTGCGGGCGGAAGCCTTGGTACACTGAGTCTGTTGAATTGCAGTTTTATTGTGGAAATGAGCACGAGTGAAACCTTACAGTGTGTGGTGGAAATGTGAGTGTGGGAATTATTTCTGCTGTTCACTCGCAATCACAGCTGTCCATTCCTCCCTCTGTCTGAGTCCAGTGAAGACCCTGCTAACGCTTGAAGACCCTGCTAACGCTTGAAGACCCTGCTAACGCTTGAAGACCCTGCTAACGCTTGAAGACCCTGCTAACGCTTGAAGACCCTGCTAACGCTTGAAGACCCTGCTAACGCTTGAAGACCCTGCTAATGCTGTGAGTTACATGTATCCGTTCTCTGCCTGAGTCCAGTGAAGAACCTGCTAACGCTTGAAGAACTTGCTAATGCTGTGAGTTACACGTATCTATTTCTCTCTCTGCCTGAGTCCAGTGAAGACCCTGCTAACGCTGTGAGTTACATGTATTCATTCCTCTCTCTGCCTGAGTCCAGTGAAGACCCTGCTAACGCTGTGAGTTACACGTATCTATTCCTCTCTCTGCCTGAGTCCAGTGAAGACTCTGCTAACGCTGTGAGTTACATGTATCCATTCTCTGCTTGAGTCCAGTGAAGAATCTGCTAACGCTGTGAGTTACATGTATCTTCCACTCTCTGCCGGAGGCTAGTGAAGAACCGGCTAATGCCGGAAGGGCCTGCTAATGCTGGAAGAGCCTGCTGATGCTGGAAGAGCCTGAGGCTAGTGAAGAGCCGGCTAATGCCGGAAGGGCCTGCTAATGCTGGAAGAGCCTGCTGATGCTGGAAGAGCCCGTTAATGCTGGAAGAGCCTGAGGCTAGTGAAGAACCGGCTAATGCCGGAAGGGCCTGCTAATGCTGGAAGAGCCTGCTGATGCTGGAAGAGCCCGTTAATGCTGGAAGAGCCTGAGGCTAGTGAAGAGCCGGCTAATGCCGGAAGGGCCTGCTAATGCTGGAAGAGCCTGCTGATGCTGGAAGAGCCTGTTAATGCTGGAAGAGCCTGAGGCTAGTGAAGAGCCGGCTAACGCTGGAAGGGCCTGCTGATACTGGAAGAGCCTGCTGATGCTAGAGCCGGCTAATGCCGGAAGGGCCTGCTAATGCTGGAAGAGCCTGCTGATGCTGGAAGAGCCTGCTGATGCTGGAAGAGCCTGTTAATGCTGGAAGAGCCTGAGGCTAGTGAAGAGCCGGCTGATGCTGGAAGAGCCTGCTGATGCTGGAAGAACCTGCTCCCGAAGAAAAGAGGATGTGGAAGGGACTTTATATTGTTTTTATTATTTAATAAAGAATATTTATTTTTAATTCTGTGTCTGCCTCCTTTGTGTCCACGGTCAGCTCCTCAGGGGCGGCACGCGGGCGGAGGGGTGGGCGGCCCGCTGGCGCTCCACCCCGACCTGTGACACCATTCTTAAAAAATAAATACAATGCTTCTCAAATTTGTTATAAAACTAATTTTGTCAGAAAATCTGTACTTATGAACACCATTGAGAAGAAAACTTTCTTGATTTTACCACTTTAAACAATTCTTTTAAAATAAATTGGATAAAAATCTATTAATAAGCCCCCATTTATCTGGAATCTGATGCCTATAATGTTCTTGTTTTACAAACTACACTTTAAAATCTAATTAGTTAGACTTACTTAAAAAACGCATGCAAACTGATTGCCTTAAAAAAAATTAAAAAAAATAAAGTAAAATAGGAATAGTATGTTGTACCAACCAATGCTTAGTTAGTATAATTCACTTGCAAGAGAGCTCTGTCATAAAATACACCAAACCACCTGTGCTGTAATCCAAATCTTCAGGATGTGGTGCTTTGTGTAAGTGACTATTGTAGAGTGAGATTTAAAAGTTGTATGCGAATATTTATTACAGTCTAACTTTAAAAAAGCAGCAAAGAAGAAAAAGAAGAATATTTATTGTCATGGTATGCACACAGTAGTACACATAAAAAAATGGGGTTAACAGCTCTAAAAAGATGCCTAAAACAGTAAGTTATGAATTAATAATTAGTAGAATAACAATAAACAATATAAAATATAAATTAAACAATATACACAGTACAAACAGTAGAGCAGCCACAATATAGTGTTGTAAACTGAGGTAGTATAAGAGTACTTTAAAACAGCATCAGTATTGCACTCATTTGCTTAATTGTAACTAGTGTTCACAGTAAAACGGTATAGTATCTTAAACGTAGACTCCCAGGAAACGGATGCTGGGAACCCTCTCCACCCTCTCTCCATTGACGAAGACTAGTGATGGGTCAGTCATGACGATCACAAGCTTTAATATGACTCGGGACTACCAAGTTGTCTCAGAGAGTGATTCGTTCATTTTGTGTTGACCACGTGAATTCTTCTTCTTCTTCTTCTTCTTTTTTTTGATTCATAGACAGTAAAAGAAATGGACACAGCGACCCCATTGGATTCAACGGAGACAAAGTGAAGCCAATTAGAAGCTCTTACTTCCTGGGGGTCCAGCGTACTGCGCAGACTCAAACTGAGCTTGACGCCGTAGATGTGACGTGAGCAAACCGTCTGTCTTCTAGTAGCTGTGCCAAGAGAAATCTGAATCATTCCCTTCCGAGACTTGCAGAGACGGAGAGTGTGAGTAGGAGCTGTCTATGAGCTAGGAGCAGGAGAAACTTTTAGTAGGTGTTCTGATTAATTACTTTGTCATTTTGCCTCCACGTCCTCCCGATTGCCCGCGCGCTTCTCCTCCTGTCCATACGGTAATTTCCTACTGTGCGACAGAGAGTCGCGTGGCTATGACGCAATCGTTAGCCTATTTTTACAAAAATTGCTTCTACGGGGCCATAACGTAAGCTACAAGGTAATGAAGCCTTTTATACATTTTTCGTGTTTCTTTAGAAATAAATAATGGACGAATGGAGTCTTTAAACGCCTCAGATGTGAAGTTATTCGCTGTCAAAGTGACGCCAAAATGAATGGGAGTCAATGGGATGCTAACAGCAGGTGGGGGTCCGCTAGCCAATGGCGGCGCCCGGGGGTACCTTCAAAATAATAGAAATCCATGCCCCCCTGGTTTTGATTTTTAACGGCGGCTGGCAACCAACTTAAATAGGTGCATTACCGCCACCTTCTGCTCCGGAGTGAACCACGTGAATTGTGGTGAAGTGTGTGTTTATGTAGTGGTAGTGATGAGGGTGATGATGAGGTGCAGGTGTGTGTGATTAGAAATGATGTGCAGGTGGGAACAGAGGAGAGTGATGGGAAATGTAATGCAGGATCCTGGCAGACCTGTGACAATTAAGGGAATGTAACATTCAAATTCTGTCACTAAAGCTATTGCAATGAAGTGCAATTTAAACAGTGGTAAAAAGTAAAGAGGAGGAAAACACAATTTCAAAAGAGAAAGAACATTTATAAATTTAAACCCCCAACCAGTATACAGAAAATTAAACTTTAAAGTACCACCTACTGGCGGTTTTAATTTTAAAGCATTATTTATTTTATAACGGTATTTGTAAAGGTAAAAAAATGCACTGGAAAAAAACGATTTAAGGGGGCAAATATTGTCCCTTGTTGAAAAAGGTGTGACTGCAGAGAGGGGGTATGCAGAAGGATGTTAAAAGCCTCAGGGGATACACCACTCTACAAAGTTTGAGACCCACTGGGTTAAGGAATAGAACAAAATAAACATCAACATCAAAGCACAATACACATACCAAGGGAAGAAAGTAATATACAGAGATCACTTGCAAAGTTAGGTTAAAGATACAAACAAAGAGGGATTCAAGCAAATAACATATCAATAACAAGGTAGAATTTACAGACTGCGAGCTGAAGAGTAATATTCAGAGAGAAAAAAATGTTTTTAAGAGGTTTTTGAAGGAGAGAAGTGTGGATGCTTGACGGATGTCTTGAGGAAGAGCATTCCACAACATGGGAACTACAATGCTTGGTATATATCATGGTTACCAAGATATATGGTATGAATATGGCACATCCCTAAACAATAAAAATTGTTATTTGAATAGGCTACAGTGCTTTCTTTATTCATAACACAATGTGCGTAAAGACTAATGTTTTAAGTATTTGAGGTTTGGAGAAGAGTATTAGTATTTGTCGCCAATACAGCCTGTGCATAACACTTCGTCTTTTATAACACAAGTTTTTTGCCTAGTACTGTATATTAAATGACAGTAAAAACTGAGCACCCACATAGCTCTTTTGTAACCTGTTAGTTGATAAAAACTTAAAGGGTTATTATTCCATAATTTACTCACCCTCAAGCCATCCTAGGTGTATATGACTTTCCTCTTACAGCCAAACACAATCGGAGTTATATTAAAAAATATCCTGGCTCTTTCAAGCTTTATAATGGTATACCATAGATTTTGAAGCCCCAAAAAGCACATCCATGGGGTTAATACCAGTTTTAATGTGTTTGAAAGGCAAATGACTTACTGAGTGATAATTCAAATAATAATTGTGTTTGTCAGGAGCTGAATAGATATACAATGTTGCAATGTTGGAAAAACACTTCTTAAAAGTGAAATAATTTCTATAAATCCAATGATCAAATGCTGTTGGTCTCTGTTTTCAGCAATAGGCACATGACTGGCTGGTCTGTGTGTGCAATTCCACAAACCTGGAAGACCTTTTGAACATTTGAACTGTTTGCAGTGGATGGATTGTCTGAGGTAAATTGAGTTTGTTGGTTGCTAATGCTTTAAAAAAATAAATAAAAAAAACACAAATAATCCAACAAATCAACATGCAATGATACACTTTAGTTTACTTGCATCTTTTTTCACAATACAGTATATTGAAGGTTCATTAATACAAGTCAGACAAGATTCAAGAACAACAGTTTGTTGATGTAAAAATACAGTCTGTAAAATGTACATCATGTGCATGACAGTGCAATGAGAAACTCTCAGCCTTTATAAATAAAAAATAAAGTAACATGATATATTATAATTATGTATAAAATATACTTCATAGAGATATTTTAAGTCCAACATGAGTGTGACAACAAGACAAGAGAAAAGCAGAATAAGGTGAGGCGTGTGTGTGAGTGACCAAGCGTGTGTGCTGTGTCCATGCAAATGCGAGCGTGCATGATGTGTGCACACATGCATGACTCTCTGTGTGAGTGAGGATTAGTATGTGTGTGTGTGTGTGTGTGTGTGAGAGTGTGTTGGGGGGGGGATTAACCTCAGTGTGTGTCCAGCAGTGATTAGCCTGGTCAGTAAAGCTGTTGTGTATTCACTCAGACCATTAGCATATTAATGCCAGTCTCTCTTGATCTCTCTCCCTCTTTCTTTCTTTTTGCTGTTCACTATGTTGCTTTTCTTTCATTTCCATCTGCACAGATAGACTGTCACAATATACCTCTGATTTGAGCCTTTGGTTACACTTTATTTTGATAGTCCTCTTTAGACATTCTACTAACTATAATTATTTTTGCAACTACATTCTCTCATTACAGAATTAGTAGACAGTAGGTTTAGGGGTTTGGTTAGGGTAAGTAGAATAAGTTGACCTGTAGTTGTAAAGTTACTTATTATAGGTAGTAGAATGTCTAAGTTTTTTATTTTTTTATTTATTTTTATTTCAGATTTTCACCTTGTTTACTGCTCATCAGTTTTTCTGTGTAACAATTCGGTTTCAGCTCTTACAGTCCTTTATAACTTTACACTTCATCTTTAAATATCTAATTTCAGTAAACTTCTGTTTATTTGTTTTTTGTCTCCCTCTAATTTCAAATACACACTCAAAGGAAAATTAAATTGCCAAGAGTTTGCTCTTTTATCGTTTAGGAGACTTAATGGAGTTAGTTATGGTTCATTTAATCGTCAGCTTTGTCTTAGAGGTTTTACCTATACTGATTAAGACAATTATAAACACAAGACAAAAACAAGGCAATAATTGAAATATAAATACACTGGGGAAAAAATAGTGTAGTAGACATTATTTTCACTCAGAAATTGCTAGTACATTTCACAAGCAATTACAAAGAAACAGCAAGTAAAATTACTTTTCTTTTTCTTTTTTCTTTGAAAATTTAAATGAATTATAGTATTTTCTTGTAAAACTTACAATAATCTCAAATGGTTTAGTTGTAGCGCCAAATCAATGGTTCTTAATCCTTGTCCTGGAGTACCCCCAACACTGAACTTTTTTATCTATCACACAAATTTGAGGTCTTGGAGTCTTTACTAACGAGCTGATGAGTGTAATTAGCTGTGTTTCATTAGGGAGACATAAAATGGGCAGTACTGGAGGAGTAACCCTGTGCTAAATTAATGTGGATCAGTTCATATTGACTTTGGTTTCTTGGCAAATCTGAGCACAGTTCGAGGCATTGTTGAGGTCTCTTGAAGTGACTCTCTTCTGAAACTCTATAGACAAGGGATTCCCAAACGTTTTTTGTCAGCCAAAGCCCTTTGACTTTGACAAAATTGTAAATTATCCCATAGTTTACTCACCCTCAAGCCATCCTAGGTGTAGGCCTATATGACTTTCTTCTTTCAGTCAAACACAATCAAAGTTGTATTAAAAAATATCCTGTCTCTTTCAAGCTTTATAACTGGTGTAAATAGTAACTTAGATTTTGAAGCCCAAAAAAAGCACATCCATCCATCATAAAAGTAATCCATACGGCTCCAGGGGGTTAATAAAGGCCTTCTGAAGCGAAGTGATGCGTTTTTGTAAGAAAATTATACATATTTATAACTATAATCACTGGGTTCAATGGCCGTAAGCAAGTCTAGTTCCGGCAGAAGAGTGACCTCTGAACCGTGTTTGGAAGAGACAGGATATTTTTAATATAATTCTGATTGTGTTTGGCTGAAAGAAGAAATATACACCTCGGATGGCTTGATGGTGAGTAAATGATAGGATCATTTTCATTTTTGGGTGAACTAACCCTTTAAATATTTACTTGAAGTTGAAATTTTAACACATTTATATGTCCATGTTCATGTTCTCTGATGTTAGTTAATGGTCCACATGGCATGCAAGTCTTTAGAGGGGTTTTTATTTTATTTATTTTTTATTTAAAAGGATTAATAAAATCTGGGAGGAAATGAAGATAAGAAATTTTAGGATTTTTTCTTGTTTTAGAGTATTTCAAAGCTTGTTTTGTCTTATTTTAAATAATTTTAGGTAATCTTGAGGCCTCCTTGGAAGTTTGCTGAGGCCACCTAGTGGGCTCTGGACCCCTGCCAAGAACCACTGATCTAGAGGATGCACATCACAAGAGAAATAGTTGAGGAACAACTGACTTCAGCAAATCCCATTCCCCCCCAAAAGGCTGAATATCTGAATACTGGAGAGAAAACTGAACCAAATCAGAAGAACTGGCAGAGTGTCTTATTTTCAAAACTGTCCTTTGTTGCTTTGAAGGACCATGAACCCTTTAGAAAACATTTGAAAATCCATGCTTGGCCCATTCTGGAGATGTGAGGGACAGCCAGGAGCATGATGTCCATCCACAACTCCTGCTTCACACAAGCACAAGAATTGCGTTTGGACAATCAGCACCTAACAGTCAATATTAAACCAGACAGATCAACAGAGAAGAGAAGAGAAGAGAAGAGAAGAGAAGAGAAGAGAAGAGAAGAGAAGAGAAGAGAAGAGAAGCGGTGGTCTCTCCCTGCTGTGTTAGGGTCTTAATAAGTGATTGACTGGACACAATAGTCAGCGGTGAGAGGGTCAGCACTCCGGGCAGCTGTGCAGTCACAATAGGATCCTCATGGCCTAAGTGATCAAAGCACACAGCTTCAGATAATAGTACCGCCCAACTGCAGGGTCTTAACCCATAACTCAAACACCCACACAAAAGATCTGAGATAAATCAAACCATTCAGTTTCTCTCGCTTTGACAGGCTGTAAATATGCTTCAGTCTCCATGGAGTTTGACTAAATGATGCTTCAAAAATGTCCCAAATGGTTTGATTTTTCCCCCTTTCTCTGGCTTTGGTGGGTTTAACTGAATTGAGACCTTAACTCTTTCACTGCCATGCAGCATTTTTTTTTATTTATTTATTTTTTTTAATTTTTATTTGCCAGCCACCACCAGCGTTTTTGTTAATTTTCACAAAAGTTTCATGGCCTCCAAAATATTTTGCTGTATGAATAGCTGAACATACAATAGGCTATATAAAAAAGAACAGACCCTCTGTTTTATTCTAGCCTCATGCACTTTTTTTTTTTTTTTTTTTTGTCAAAACTTGAATGTGGGTAAGTTTCATAAAAAAAGCAACATTTTGAGCAAAAAGCTGAGAAAATCACGTTTTTTTTTTTATTTGTTTTTTTTTGTCAAAGACTACATTCAGATCGGATTCAGACTGATGATCAAAACATAGATGGAGTAGATTGAGTCCATCAACATCCCCAAAGCTTCACAGTCCTATAGCACTTCCTGTGTCAACATTTCATTCATTTTGATTGTTATGCTGTTTATTGAGATTGCTCGTTTCTGCTTCTTCTTTGCCTGCATTTTGATCTGGAGATACTGTACTTGTTCAGGAGATGCGTAATAGCATCCCTATCTTATAACAGTGATAACACGGAAAACCGCAAAAACTTGTCATTGGCAGGGAAGCGTTGTATCATAAATGATGAGATAACTCATCAATGGCAGGGAAAGAGTTAAGAGAGACTCTTCATCTGAGCATAACATGACAATGACAATAATCCATCCATCAAGCTTAGATTCTCCAAAATCTAAAGCATTTACTTGTGATTTGTGGAATCACTAGATGGAGGGTTTCTTTTGATTTATCTAATAACCAGGCCCACATGTGCCTGCACAACTCAGGATACACTTGCCTACACAATGCCTGTTTCTTGCATATTCATTTCCTCCATTCTGAAGATTTCCCCCAAAATCTGTGCAGAAAATGCAATAACAGTCTGCAGATTCCATCTAGATTCCACCTGCTAATAACAAACTCAAACAGTATCTCATTTGGAACACAAAACCATTCTCACTATTTTGACTGTTTAACCATCAAAACTGAGTTCTGAAAACACAGAAATATCAACACGCAGCAAAAGAAAATCCAAATTAGATATTTTCAGTATCTTCCCCTAGACATGGTTGCAATGAAATGAAGAGTCTATATCTTCTCAGATGTTTCCCCTGATAAAAAAAAAAAAAATACCAGTGACCTCACACGCTTCTTCTCTAGAGCTTCAGTAGAGATCTCAACAGTGTTCCACACTGTGCTCAAAATCTGCAATCATCTCATTATAAACGCAAACATTTCTCATTCAGTTTTCACAAAACTAAATGAACTGATCCAAATTTGTTAGCTTTATACTCACACTGTCTATCAACAGTTTTTTTTTCTCCTAAAGAATTTAAAATTTAACATAACTCAGAATTCTGTTATGTCTTCTGCGCTATAAAAGAGTAACCCCTGAGCGATAAAATATTCCTTAGGGAAGGCCTGTTTAAAAAAAGAGTAAGTTTAAAGAGTTATCAGGTTCAGATCCCTGGGCCAGAGTGACAGATGTTCTTACGTCCTCCTCTGCGTGATAGTCTCTCCTCTGATCCGCTCCTCTGAACCTCCTCAACATCTTCTGTTCGATCCTAACACAGTCCCACACATTTTGTGTCCCTTCTCTGGATTTTCCCCTCCTCTTTCCCCCCTTCCTCCCTCCTAACCTCCTTTTCTTCTGTCCCCTTCATTTTATGCAGGACTGGGGTTTCCTAAGAGACTCAAGCTCAATGGAGAAAATCTCCATGGGCACAATGAACCAGGCGAGAGAGAAAAAGAGAGGGAGGAGGCAGTGCGAGGGAGAGATGGAGATACAGATGCAGGTCGGGGAGTTGGAAATCTAGGACTGAACAAGTCTGTGTAATTTCAGCTCAACAGCAGTTTGAAGGGATCTAAAGTTAGTCCTTCAGAATAAGGCACTCAGAAGAACTTAACATGGTTCAGTCTTTGTTAAAAACCTTCGCTATGTGTACAGAACTGGAGCTCAAGTTCTTGCGTCATCTTGTTTGTTGCCTTGTTTACTCAATAAAAGGGTCAACGGGCAACTAATTTATCTGTAAAGGGTGGAAGTGTGTGTTTGGACAGCACAAGTTTTCTACAACTTCCCCTCAGGGGCCATAAACCAAGGAAACATTTACACTAAGGAAAAATGTCATGTTAGACTTGCATTACTCTCTGTATTTGGGAATGTGGACACCGCTTAAAGGGTGCTGCTAGGCTGAATCTATGCAAGTATGTTAGCTCAAGCACTTTTAGCTACTCAAGCCCACTGCAACACAATCCACTTCTACAAGCGCACTTGACACTTCCACTTCTACAGCAAGTTTTTACTTTCTGGTTACTTACTGCCACATCAGAGCTACAGGTTGAAGAGATTTTTTTTTGAGCAAGTTCGTTAAGTTAGTTAAACTGTGTCGACATGCTAACTGGTTGAATACACACTCTGCTTTAGTTGCACACACATTTGAAGGCAACTCTCTCTCTCTCTCTCTCATACTTGACTACTGAGGTTTGTTTTCGCCACAGTAAAGGATGTTGAGTTTACTACACAATTTCACACCACATACTCAATTTAGAATAGCCTCAAGTGCTTTAATGCTTTCATAGGACAGTTACTACTTAAAGGTAATAAGTTTATTAAGCAAATTCATGAAGTGGCACCTTTAAACTAGAAGATACAGTTCCTGACATGTAAACTGCTTCCGACGCCGCCCTGGTATGTTAAGCAAGAGTGAACAATTCTTAAAAAGTATTAATTAAAATAAAAATTTCTACAGGTGCAAATTCTGACAAGTCTGATCTCACGAACATGTCTGAGCACTAAAGAGTAATTAAGGGATTTAGATAATGGTTAGATTTGTTCTAAGTGAGAGTGTACAATACTCAAAAAGCTTCAATGAAGATCCGATTGGATGTCTTAAGTGAAAAATACCTGGTTGATGTGAGGTATAATGGTTTCTAAATTGAATTAGCAGTCATTTAAATAACATTGTTGAGAAATATAGGGTATGGCCTTAATTTCAATTATAATGTCTTTACTGTGGTCATATTGTTTACCCCTAATATGCTAGAAAGTCAACACATAAGCAAGTTTGTGTTTTGAGTTTCCAACTTGTAAACATAAGTTTGACAAAGAACGAAGTGAATGTTTTGTATTACTTACTCATAATTACGACATTGTGTTTATGTCAGACTTCATCAGATCACATGATTAGAGGTGCTGAAATAGTATGTGATGTTTATTGAGGAGCGTTTGAGGCAGATTGTCCGACACTCTGCCGAATAAAGTTATTTCCACGACTCTATCCATCTGTTATCGTGACAGCAATGGCCTCAGAGTTGCCATAGCGAGGTCTGTACAAAAAGGTGTGGCGTGGGAACGAGTCCAGGGGTCAGGAGTGAGGGTCGAAAGGTGAGGGGTTACAGCCAGCTGGGCAGCACAAGAGGAGGCGAGGGTATGAAAAGCTGGAGGGTGGAACCCGCTGGACGTTAACATTGAACTGAGGGGCCGCTGGGAGAGTGTGTGAATGAAAGGGGCCCGCTGACCACCTCTATGGGAGCCACAACAGCCTAATTGTGCACATAGCATTTGACAGGCAATTGGCTGTCGTGAAAATCCACGAAAATGTGTGTGTGTGTTCCACGACCAAATAAGTGACACTCATATGAGGCACAAATTATAAAAAAAATTATAACAAAAATCACAGACACTTTTTCTTTTCTTTTTTTTATGGACCTCACTATGGCAACACTATTATTAAACCTCTTATTAAAAAAAAAACCAAATTGATCCTAGAGTATTAGACAATTACAGGCCAATCTCAAATCTACCCTTTCTGTCAAAAATACAAGAAAAGGCTCACAACTATTTTTCTTTTTATAAAGAAATGGTATCTGCAAGGATTTCCAGTCAGGATTTAGACCGTATCATATAGTACTGAGACAGCTCTCATTAGAGTCACAAATGATTTGCTCTTATCATCCGATCGTGGTTGTATCTCTCTGTTAGTTTTACTGGATTTGAAACCATCGACAAAACATTCTTTTGAATAGATTTGAAAATTAGGATGGCATTAGTGGAATTGCGTTAGCATGGTTTAAATCATACTTAACTGACTGTTATCAGTTTCTATCAGTAAATAAAGAGATATCATAAAGAGATATCATACGTTCAGTATGGAGAACAGCAAGGCCCAAGTACTAGGCCGCTTTTCACCATCATTAGGAAGCGTGGCGTTTGTTATCACTGTTATGCTGATGATACCATATTTATGCTCTATATTTCTTTGCACCCCGACGGGACTTACCAATTCACAAAATTAACGGAAATGCATAGCTGATATAAAAATTTAATGACTTGTAATTTCCTACTACTTCTGAAAAAACTGAGTTTCTAATTATTGGACAAAAAACCTCAGCACATAGTAACCTAGAATACTGTCTAACACTTGATGGCTGCTCTGTCAAGTCTTTGTTGTCAGTTAGAAACCTGGGTGTGCTCTTTGATACCAATCTTTCATTTGAAAGCCACGTTTCTAGTCTCTGTTAAACCGCATTCTTCCATCTTTAAAATATATATAAATTACGACATATGCTCTCAATGACAAGTGCAGAATGGATAGTTCATGCATTCATGACCTCAAGGCTAGATTATTGTAATGCTCTACTGGGTGGTTGTCCTGCACGCTTAATAAAAAAAAAAAACTCCAGCTGGTCCAAAACGCAGCAGGTAAAGTTCTTACTAGAACCAGGAAGTATGACCATATTAGCCCGGTTCTGTTAATACTGCATTGGCTCCCTATTAAACATTGTATACGTTTTAAAATCTTGCTGATTACTTGCAAAGCACTAAATGGTTTAGCTCCCCAGTACTTGAGCGAGCTCTTAACGCATTATAGTCCTTCATGTCTGCGATCTCAAAATTCTGGCCAGTTGATAATACCTAGAATATTAAAATAAACTGCAGCCGGTAGATCCTTTTCCAATTTAGCACCTAAACTTTGGAATAGTCTTCAGCATTGTTCGAGAAGCAGACAGAGTCAGTTTAAATCTAGACTAAAAACATTTTTTTTTAACCTGGCATACACATAGAACATTATCAATTCCTATTATTCAAATTAGATAAATGAGTAAAATCAGTAACACTTCCTATAACACCCGATGTACTCGTTACATCATAAGAAGAATGGCATCTACACTAATATTAGTCTCTCTGTTTATCCCGAGGTTTTCTGTAGTCATCCGGATACAGACCGTATCCAGATCAGATGGAGGACCTGTGCCTAGACACGAACACAATGCATCCCTGAAGTGTCAGCAGAGATTGTGTCAACTAGACTCTCCCCTGTGAAGGTCTCATCGACATGACAGCCATGGCACTGATCCTCAACAAACCTGTCACCATACCGGCGTGATGATTCCGATCTTCAAACAGATGGAACTGGATAAATATAGTGAATCTTCCGATCCAATCTGACTTCTGACCTGTAACGTTGCCTGAATCATAATCATACAATGTTTGTCCGTTGGCCAGAAGAGAACTGGCCCCCGACTGATTTCCTGGTTTCTCCCATGTTTTTTTTCTCAATTCTGTCACCTGATGGAGTTTTGGTTCCTTGCCACTGTCGACTTTGTCGCCTTTGGCTTTTGGCTTGCTTAGTTGGGGACACTTAATATTCAACAATATTATTGATCTGCCTGCACTGACACCATTATATGAGAATTGAACTGAGCTGGATGATGACATCACTGTTTTCTCAAGAGTGGCTGTATAGATAAAATAACTAAATTAATTACTTTTAAAAGAAATGAACCATCACTGAACTTACTTAAGCTGGACTATGACAATAGTTTCTTCTAGATCTGCTGTACAGCTGAAACAAACTTTGTTGCATTATTTTTCTGTTATCACTGTAAAGCTGCTTTGAAATAATCTGTATTGTAAAAAGCGCTAAATAAATAAAGGTGACTTGACTTCCAGGTTCTTCCAGACCCCAGAAAATAGCTTTTAGATTAACACTTTCTTCAAACTGAGCTGAAAATGACCAAAATGTACTGTGAAACAGAAAAATAATTAAAAAAATAATAAATAAAATGAAAAAAAATTGAGGATTTGTGGCAATATCATCGCCTCTGCTCTAATAAGATGCGATTACCCTGCAGCTGGCGTCAGTTCATTTGCATTTCTCTGAGGCATCACACTAACCCTGAAGTCACACATGGCTGATTTTAACATCCAATGGGCAGCCGTTGGGACAAGTATAAGGTCCTTATGTTTTATTATATAATGGTACTCACTGGATCTTTGTGAATTAAACATACTATACTGATAAAATAAATGTTCACGTTTGTTTTTAATGTAATAAATAATAGTTTACTTTTTGTAACTTTTACATCATTTTGATTTTTAAAATTTGGCAAATGTTTCAGGGTGTGTATTCAAAAACTTATTACACAAATCTCACAAATAAAGTGGAAACTTATTTTGTCCGTGGTCCAAAAAGATCCTATGAATTTTACTCCACTATAATTAATTTCAAGGTATCACCCTAAGAAATGATACAACCAGGGTAGCACTGTACAGTAACTTATATTTTTTTCACAAAAAGATCAGGCCTTAGTTCAAAGTAAAGTTCAAAGTTCTTAGTTAAGTAGCTTTTATAAACATGCCATAGAAAACAACATGCCTTAGAAAAAAAAAAAACTTGTGTACATCTGCATCTTGAGACAAAACAATGGCATTGACATATTTTAAGATTTATTGCAAGTTCCTTTTAGTTAAAACATCTCAAACATGCATTTTAGTCTGGGACTAGGCTTAAGCTTTGTCTGTGAACCCGGGGTTATAACAATTAACATGCCATTAGAATTGTAACACTGCTAAAAGTTGATAAATAATACATTGTAATGGCATCTATGTTTCATACCTTGAACATTGAGAATGCTCTCTCATAATCTTCGAACTCAGAGGCAGCTTGGTTATGTGTAGATTACGCTTTTATCAATTTGAGTTAAGACAGATAATAATATAAAATATGATAAATAAAACGAGTGAAGATACAGGTTCATAAGATTTGGTATTTATCTTGGGCTATTTGGGCTTTTTTTACTATGTGAATGCTCCAAATAATGTAGATTTATATTATTATAAAGTCACCCAGTATTTGTAGTCTTTATACAGAAAATCCAGTTGGTAAAGACCTACAGAGAGGCGTTTGCAGCGATATGGGTGGCAGTAATAGGATTAAAGGCTGCCGTGGTCATCTTACTCCATGGGCTCCGTGTGACATCTTTTGTGTATCTTCAGCAACACAATTCAGAGCTGAACCTCATGGACAAAAGACCTCAGAATATCATGGATAATCTACAAATATACTTAACACTAATGACAGATATGCAAAAACTGCTGATCTGGCCTAAACTGTGATGTCTCCATCTTCTTCCCTCTAAGTCATGTTGGATTACATTTTTATTAAATGTTTAATTTAGTTTTTCCACTGCAATAGAATATAAACTGATTAAGTTTAGTAGACTGATTTCAGGTGATTATTGAGTCTCCAGCAAGAGTCTCCATTCCTGCCAGACCGGTTTTCTCTATTGTGTTTTAAATGAGTCAGATCACTTGATTCTCACCTTTCGGAGCCCAGACGTTGAATCGTTAGGTTGATTGACTTTCACCTTTTGTCTTTAATGGCTATGGGATGGCTCTTGGAATTGGAGTTCCTTGCCAGTATCAGCATGTGAATAGTTATGCTGATTCAATTGGACTCAGAGTAGGGTGTGTTCCTACTTCATTTACATGCTTTGTCCAGAGTCTCCACCTCTATGTAATCCCTCCCCCTTGGAATGTATATAACTACAATGCATACTGTATTAGAGTTAGATCATGTTGGACGTTTCTACAGCCGCGTACAGAGGAGTTCTCAATAAAGAATAACTTCTGTTGAACGCGATCCCAACTGTCTCACTGGTCTCTGCTTCGAACAAAGAAAACTTTACAACAGATGGTGCCGTGAGCCGGATGGAGAAAAAGGAAACTCAAAGAACTGAATCTTGAAACTTCAAGCTTTCCAGCTTCCTCCAGATTGAAAACTTCAAGCTCAAAGATCTCATCAAAGCTGACTGAGTCCCAGACTGAATCTTGAAACTTCAAGCTCAAAGATCTCAACAAAGCTGACTGAGTTCCAGACGAATGTTTTCTGTACAACCAAAGACTCGGTGAGTTTCAATCCATTCAAAGAACCAATGCAGACCAGTACAAATGTTTTCCTCTGCGCCGTTCAGAGAAGTAGTTAACAAACAGCTGTAGAGTTTGGTTAACTAAAGATGAGCCTCTAAAAAAGTTTTTCTTTTAGAGATGAAATTTACCCCCTGTTGTTGGCAGGGAAGATTAACAGTTACATGTTAATATTGTGTGTATGCTCTTGCTAGAGAAGACCTATCTGTAAGCTAGAGAATTAGCTTTAGAATTAGATTTAGCCTCATGTGCTAATAAGATTGTACCCTCTGTTTGCAAGACAGTAGAGAGAAGTTTTTTTTTTAGTGTTTTGTTTGTGGTAACAGAAATTCACAAAATGTTTAGGAAAAGTACTAGACAGATTACACCTTTTTGGACAGATAGTGAATTTAAGTCTTTGTTATCAGAGCACATGGACTCAATCGTGACTGAGGAAGTCAGATTGAATTTAACAAAGAAATTTAGCATTGATCCAGGCAAAGTTTGGTCAATCGAAGATTGTAAAAAGGTACTAGGAGAAAGTATTCGCAAGAACAGTGTCAAAGGCATTATCTTCTGTCACAGAGAATTCGGTTTAACCCTAGCTACAGAACAGTCTAAGCGCAACTCTGAGCTAGAGAAACAGATCAAAGAGCTCCATGCTAGAATATCTTCGTTGACTAAGAAAGTAAACTGCAACAAAGATGCAGAAAAAACTGATGTGGAAGAAGTTAGTCAGCCTGATAACAATTATCCTGACTTAAAAGCTTTCGTTGAAACAAATGTAGCCATCCAATCAGTAACTGATCAGCCTGTAGATTCAGTGCAGGTTTGTGGGGCTAGGAGAAGATCTCAGGGAACTGAAAGTGTTACTCCGAACTCTTCTGTTGTCCAAATACAAACGGTTGCCAAAACATCTTTAGGTCCTAAGGATATAGATAGACTCTCCCAGAGTTTACCCTCAGCACGTACAAATTTTTCTGAATTTAGAAGAGCATTGTTCAGCAAAATGCATCTTTACGACATGTCGTTGCCGGAAGTCACACAGCTGATGTCACAAATTCTAACTGAATCTGAATTCAACAATTTTGAGTCTGCTGTTACTTCCGAACTGCAACATGTCAGTAAAGGCGATTTGAGAGAAGGTGTTTTGAAAATCCTAAAGAATATCTTAGGACCCAAAATCGATTGGTCGAGAGTTACTAGCTGTGTACAAGAGAAAGAAGAAACTGTGAGTGAATATACTGAGAGGTTCTGTCAGGTAGCGGTAACGTACAGTGGAATAGTGGATGATTCCGAAAGTGTGTTAGCTGACAAAGGAGCTCTAATCCGAATTTGGGCAGATGGTCTTGTAGCTGAGTACAGAACAGCCTTGCCATTCCTAGATATTACGTGGGCTAAAAGAACTCTCAGAAGTAACCTAGAAAGTTTAGCTATTTGGGAAAGAAATTCTGATGTCAAAGAGAGAGTAAGAATTGCAGCAGCATCCATTAAGGTCAACTCAGAGAAGCCAAAGAAACGCAAAAGTCCTAGAGAAGCCAGTTGTTCTTACTGTGGCAAGCACGGACATTTTGGAAATGAGTGTAGGAAAAGCAAAAAGAACTTTAAAGATGTAAATAAGGTTACTCAGCTTCTGCTTAGCCTGCTTGATATTCTGAAGCAGCCTCTCCCCTCCTCGTTAAACTCGTGGGGCAACTTGATACGGTGTTAACCATTTAGGCTGTGAGTGCTTAATTTCCCCAGTAACTCACAACAAAGATGAAAGACTTATTTTTGTTTAATAGAACAAAAGGAAAGTGACTGTCACAGCCTTTGTTTGGGGGACATTCAGAAAACTCACAGCCTTAAATGTTATGCCATAGAATATTGCAGTCAGACAACCATCCTCTGTTAATGATGTCTAGTAGGACTGATGTTTCACTGGAGAATGGAAATGTGCCAATTTTCTCACACACTGTACAGTGTGTACACAACACAGGGACAGAATAGGACACGGACAAGTGAGGTGCCCTGGAAAGAACTGACGCAACAGGCGTCGGGGGCCAATCCAGGGTGAAGACAACCTCATAGGCCTTTCCCCATTTAGTCCATCCTTACCTCACTGGTCCATAGGTGTCAAATAAATTAAGAAATAGGGAAAGAATGAAACAACAACAGCAGACTCTGAATACTGCTACAACCCTAGTGTTTGGACAAATACTGCTCTCTGTTTTTCTGTTTTCTGTCTTACAGTGTGCAGATAAAACTTGATGTCTTTTTCGAGATCCATATGCAACGACTGTCTCATCTGCGTATGAAGCCCCAACCTCAAGAAGACAACCAGACCCACTGCTGAACGAACTATCACAAGAGAAAATGAAAAATACACAACGCAGAAAATTCACGGACCCTAATCGCATGTTCGTTTCTGTGTCAACATGCAATTACAGAAAATCAACACAGAACATGTGCGACTTATGGAAGAATGAAGTCCATGCATGAATACTGCTGGTCTGCCGTTTCTTTGTTTTATTGTGTTACAGGTATGTGTGTATGCCATGATGTCTTCACAAGCAGCATCCTGGTATAAAACATCACCTCAGATTTCCATGAACAAACCTCATGAGGGACGAGTCATCAGAGCGACTCTACGTGACAAATGGACTCTACAGGAAACAGACTTCACAGCTATTCAGGCGCCATGGACTTTCAAGACTTCCACTCTTATGCTACATGGTTTTCTGTGTAATCATGTAGTTTATATGACATTTTACACCCTGCGTCGCAGGTGTCAACAGTTATGGTTTTGAGAAGAACTATGACACTCATGTAAATCAAGGACACAACACAGAATAAGTTATACGTGCCTGTAACTTACACAAGTTACAAGAATTAACTTTTAAGTGTATAAATTTGTATTTTTGTGAGAGTTATTAGAACTCTCAAAGGGGGAAGTGTTGGATTACATTTTTATTAAATGTTTAATTTAGTTTTTCCACTGCAATAGTATATAAACTGATTAAGTTTAGTAGACTGATTTCAGGTGATTATTGAGTCTCCAGCAAGAGTCTCCATTCCTGCCAGACCGGTTTTCTCTATTGTGTTTTAAATGAGTCAGATCACTTGATTCTCACCTTTCGGAGCCCAGACGTTGAATCGTTAGGTTGATTGACTTTCACCTTTTGTCTTTAATGGCTATGGGATGGCTCTTGGAATTGGAGTTCCTTGCCAGTATCAGCATGTGAATAGTTATGCTGATTCAATTGGACTCAGAGTAGGGTGTGTTCCTACTTCATTTACATGCTTTGTCCAGAGTCTCCACCTCTATGTAATCCCCCCCCCTTGGAATGTATATAACTACAATGCATACTGTATTAGATTAGATCATGTTGGACGTTTCTACAGCCGCGTACGGCGGAGTTCTCAATAAAGAATAACTTCTGTTGAACGCGATCCCGACTGTCTCACTGGTCTCTGCTTCGAACAAGAAAAACTTTACAACAGTCATCTAAGCTTTCTTATTGAATTCTGAAATTACTGTAATAGACAGACATGTTTCATGTGATCACAGGGTAAATCCAAGGAAAGAGAAGGATCCAATTACAGCAGTCTTTGTTTTATTTAGATAACACAAAATGCTAGATACACGACAGAGAAACAAGGTTACATTGACGAGAATGGATAAAGAACTAAACCAAACTGAGGATATAAATACTCAGGGAAAAATGGGAGAATCAAACAAGACACAGGTGAACATATCAACGAGGGAAACCAAATCAGTAACTAGTAACCAAAAGAGGGAAACCTAGAAAAGCTCATGACACATGCATAAAAGCTAAAAACTGTTGCAATGTATTTCTTAAATTCATCAATGTGTTATTTTTCTATATTGTTGAATTAAATGTTAATTTAACCAATGTTTAAATAGTTGTCTTAACAACAACTTCCAAGACACGCTGTTATCTCTTTAACAAAAAACACTCTTGAATCAAGTTACTGTAATAATAAAAACAATATTGTCCATCATAATTACAAAACCTCAGTGAATAACTGTCCAATGCGAATTAAGTTGTATGTGCATAACTAAAAAGTAGGGATGCACCAATACCGATACCAGTATCGGGCCGATACCGTGCTCCCGTACTCGTAATCATTAAAATGCCCCGATGCCAACGATATCACGCAGCCTGTTCACAGCGTTTGTGTCCAGACAAAGAAACACAGACAACAGAGTGTGTAATGGTGATAAAAGAGAAGGGGCTGTCTATGAAGTAAATGTATCTAATTCGTGGAATATTAAACAAAATATAGCAACGCCTATATAGCTATGGTGCACGAGCTGAAAAGCGAAAAACGTGCAGTGGATTGAGCACATCCAATGTTAGACATCGGTGGAAAGTTTTTAGTTTGGTCGGATGTGACAATGACAAGTAAAACGAGGCATGTATTATTAACTTCTGTTGCATGCTCTTGGTTGCTGATCATTCACTCAACACACATACTGTCATGATTCCTGTCTGTGTTTCCCTTGTCTTGTGTGGACTGTTGTTATTTCCTGTTCTGTGCCATGTTTTGTAGTCCTTTGTAGTTTTTCTTGTTTATTAGTCTCCCCAGGTGTTTCTGATTAACCACACCCCCTTGTTATCTTGTTTAGCTTGTTTGCCTGTGTATATAAACCTCTGTGCTTCAGTTGTTGTTTGTTGGTTGTTGTAGCTGTTTCCATGTTCCTGTCCTAAGTTCTGTGTTCTGTTGTCTGCCTGGATTACCTGTTTGTTTTATTAAAATTAATGCTTGCACATGGATTCTCTCTCCGCTTCATTCCTGCCACATCATAACAGAATGACCGACCAGACGATGAATCCAGCAGCTTTAAATGGTAATCTCCAGCCAAGTAGGCGTCTACGCCTGATTCTTATCCCCAGGATGCCTGCTGCCACATATGCAAAGCCTGAGTCTCTTAGCGTAATGCCTGCAAAGCCTGAGTCTCTTCACGGCATGCCTGCAAAGCCTGAGTCTTTTCGCGTCATGCCTGCAAAGCCTGAGTCTCTTCGCGTCATGCCTGCAAAGCCTGAGTCTCTTCGCGTCATGCCTGCCGAACCTGAGTCTCTTCGCGTCATGCCTGCCGAGCCTGGGTCTCTTCGCGTCATGCCTGCAAAGCCTGAGTCTCTTCGCGTCATGCCTGCCGAGCCTGGGTCTCTTCACGTCACGTCTGCCGATCCAGAGACTGTTCACGTCACGTCTGCCGATCCAGAGACTGTTCACGTCACGTCCGCCGATCCAGAGACTGTTCACGTCACGCCCGCCGATCCAGAGACTGTTCACGTCACGTCTGGCGATCCAGAGACTGTTCACGTCACGCCCGCCGAGCCAGTGTCTCCGGACAAGATGGCCGCCTCCGAGCCAGTGTCTCTGGACAAGATGGCCGCCGCCAACGAGCCAGTGTCTCCGGACAAGATGTCCGCCGCCACCGAGACAGTGTCTCCGGACAAGATGGCCGCCACCACCGAGACAATGTCTCCGGACAAGATGGCCGCCGCCGAGCCAGTGTCTCTGGACAAGATGGCCGCCGAGCCAGAGTCTGTGATGGTCCTGCCCAGCACAAAGCCCTCTTCGCCGCTGGTCCTGCCCAGCTCAAAGCCCTCTTCGCCGCTGGTACCGTCCAGTCCAGAGCTTCCTTCGCCGCTGGTTCCGTCCAGTCCAGAGCTTCCTTCGCCGCTGGTCCCGTCCAGTCCAGAGCTTCCTTCGCCGCTGGTCCCGTCCAGCACAGAGACTTTTCCGCCGCTGGTTCTGCCCAGTCCTGAGCCTGTCTCCATCCCAGAACCTCAGCCCTCACCAGAGATGGCCGCCGACATGCCAGAACCTCAGCCCTCACCAGAGATGGCTGCCGACGTGTCTGTTCTTGAGACGGTGTCTGTTCTTGAGCCGGTGTCTGTTCCTGAGCTGGTACCTGCAAGAAAATTTTGAGGGGGGGCAGTAGGTCCCGCGATTGGACCATGGAGGCCGCGCTGCCATGGTTGCCTCTTCAGCCAGCTCCGCCCTGGCCGCCTGAAGGGTCGTCTCCGCCCTGGCCGCCTGAAGGGTCGTCTCCGCCCTGGCCGCCTGAAGGGTCGTCTCCGCCCTGGGGGCCGTCTCCGCCTGAAGGGTCGTCTCCGCTTGAGGGGTCGTCTCCGCCCTGGCTGCCTGAATGGTCGTCTCCATCTCAAGGGTCTTCTCCGCCCTGGTCGCCTGCACTGCCTGCTCCGCCCTGGTCGCCTGCACTGCCTGCTCCGCCCTGGTCGTCTGCACTGCCTGCTCCGCCCTGGCCTCCCGTACCACTGCAGTCTCCAGGCACTCTTCCGCTCCACGGGCCTGGCCCTCCATCCTGCCCCCCCGGGTCCGCCTCCGCTCCACCACCCTCCTGAACTATTTCCTGAGGAGCGTCTGGAATCCGCTCCTTAAGTGGGGGGCTATGTCATGATTCCTGTCTGTGTTTCCCTTGTCTTGTGTGGACTGTTGTTATTTCCTGTTCTGTGCCATGTTTTGTAGTCCTTTGTAGTTTTTCTTGTTTATTAGTCTCCCCAGGTGTTTCTGATTAACCACACCCCCTTGTTATCTTGTTTAGCTTGTTTGCCTGTATATATAAACCGCTGTGCTTCAGTTGTTGTTTGTCGGTCGTTGTAGCTGTTTCCATGTTCCTTTCCTAAGTTCTGTGTTCTGTTGTCTGCCTGGATTACCTGTGGTTTTATTAAAAGTAATGCTTGCACATGGATTCTCTCTCCGCTTCATTCCTGCCACATCATAACACATACGTCATTTGGATTAAAACCAATTTGAAAATCGGACAAAAAAGACAAAGGTATAGACTGTGTTTTAAGGAAGGAAAGAACTATACAATCCCATGAAGCACTATGAACGAAATGTTTTTGTACAATAAACTTAAACTCTTAGTTTAAGATGCTTTAAGTAGTGATGGGGAAAAGAAGCCTAATAAAGCACTGAGGCTTTCCCCCTTTTTTTAATATTTTGTAAATAAAGTGTTAAATTAATTGAGCAAACAAAGGTAAAATTGAGGTAAAACCACATCACATGAATTACTTTTATGATGTCTCTACCTTTCTGGGGCTTGAAAGTGGTAGTTGCGTAGGCTGACAATGGAGGGACAGAAAGCTCTCAGATTTCATTAAAAGGATCTTATGTGTTCAGAAGATGAACGAAAGCCTTACTAGTTTGGAACGACATGAGGATGAGTTATTAATGACAAAATATAATTTTTGGGGTTAACTAACACTTTAATAAATACTATTTCATGTTAATTTCATTTTCCTTGTCATACTTCCTTGCAATGCCTACTGTTACGAACTGCTCAGACACAAAGGTCCAAACGCAGCTTTTGAGTAATCCAAGCACAGGAAGGTGGTCCAAACAAGCAAGCAAACAGGCAGGCAGGCAGGCAACACAGGTGTAAGGAGAATCCAAGAAACAGGAAAAAAAAACAAAATATATGAAACCAGGTTGAATGCTCAGAAATGCAGAGTAGCCTATATTACGACCCGCAAACAACTGCGTAAGTAAACCGAAATTACGGTGTACGTTTCTGTAATTATAGTGTACTTCCGTGTAGGTATAAGGGAACAATGTGTTAAGTTTTGGGTAATAAAGGGGTAACAAGCAGATATACACCCTGCAAAGAATTTCGTAAGTAAACCGAAATTACGGTGTACGTTTCTGTAATTATAGTGTACTTCCGTGTAGGTATAAAGGAACAATAATTAAGTTTTGGGTAATAAAGGGGTAACAAGCAGATATACAACCTGCAAAGAACTTCGTAAGTAAACCGAAATTACGGTGTACGTTTCTGTAATTAAAGTGTACCTCCGTGTACAGTAGGTATAAGGGAACAATATGTTAAGTTTTGGGTAATAAAGGGGTACAACCAGATATACAAGCAAATTATTTATAATGTAATTATTTTAAAACGAACAGGTACCTATTCTGTTAATATATTCCAGGCAAAAATTGTACTCTGTTGTATATAAAAGTTATCACATTTCTGGCAAAATATGTTCTTGTGCAATGTAGTTACAGGGTAATTTTGACATCTGTGGGTTGTAAATTAAACTTATATATATATATATATATATGGCTGCATGCAAGCACAGTATGATAAATTAATTTATTGGCTTTTCTTGCTAAACTACTTAACGTTAAGCCCAAAAAATTAGTTTCTGCTATGATTTTAATTTAGAACGTACCATGTAGTACTTAGTACTTACCTTATCACATTGTATTGCAATGACACTTAAATGTCAGGGCAAATATACTGTGTAATTAAAACGTGTTTTTTTATTTTTATTTTTTTATAAGAGTACCTTTCTCTGTAATTACTGTGCAAATAGTGTTGTTTCGTATTGTTACATAGTAAGTAGTGTTTGTTACCCCCTTGTTCTGTGTAGTTACAGGGTAAGTGTAACTCCTGCGGGCTGTAAATTAAAGTGGTGCTTGTTACCCCCTTGTTCTGTGTAGTTACAGGGTAAGTGTAACTCCTGCGGGCTGTAAATTAAAGTGGCGCTTGTTACCCCCTTGTTCTGTGTAGTTACAGGGTAAATACAACATTAAACCAGTATTCTGAAACAGACAAACCTAGCTTTAGCATTATCAACAAATTTCTAAATTAGTACTTGTAAAAGAACAGTAGCACATTTAAACCAAAAACATTTATTAAAACAAGTTTAACAATAAACAATCACAATGTTGAAATGACATCACTGTACAAACTGTAAACAGAACAGAAATAATCTTGAAATCACACTGTACAAAGTGTATAAATAACAATAATCGCCAACAGTTGAACAGAGAAAACAAACAATTGGTTTAAACAAATTGTAAAAAAAAAATAAAAAAAATCAATGCCGAAACTTATTTTTGTAGCAGCTTATTTTCTTTTTTCATGTCCTCAATTTTCTTCCGAAGTTGGGCGCAATGATCATTTTCACGTTTAGCGCCATGTTGTTTAAACAGCAAACGCATTTGCGCCCAATTTTGCGCCCATGGGTGTTCTGGTCTGAAAATGAGGTGTGTTCAGGCACATTGTTGGCGTGTTGCTATTTTGATGCAACTAAAATAGACTACGCCATTGACCAACTAAAACCTGCTCTAAAGTCTAAAGTAAATTTGCGCAATATTGTTTTTGTTATTTAATGAGCGCATTAGTAATACGGGACGACAATGCGCGTTTGCTTATCACACATGGATGCGCAGCAGCACGCAACCCTTTTTATAATATGAAAAATTAAAGGATTAAAATGTAAAAGATTATTATTGAGTCTCTTGGACATAAATGAGGACCGATTACGAGACAAAGCACAAGAACATATTTTGCCAGAAATGTGATAAATACTTTTATATACAACAGAGTACAATTTTTGCCTGGAATATATTAACAGAATAGGTACCTGTTAGTTTTAAAATAATTACATTATAAATAATTTGCTTGTATATCTGGTTGTACCCCTTTATTACCCAAAACTTAATTATTGTTCCCTTATACCTACACGGAAGTACACTATAATTACAGAAACGTACACCGTAATTTCGGTTTACTTACGAAGTTCTTTGCAGGTTGTATATCTGCTTGTTACCCCTTTATTACTGTAGCAGGGCGAGGAAATCGGAGGAGATCGACTAGCGACTACGCCACCCTGGAATCTTGCCAGGGACAATACAATGGAATTTCTGCTTTAAGACAACACAGGTTCGTTCACAGTAAAGTGGCAGGAGACGTGGATACAAAAATATATATAAATTTTATTCAAAATAAATACTTTGTATAAGATTCACAAGACACAATCAACAACACATAGACAACAATGTCACTATTCAACAAGACACACACCGAGCGACCTGTGAAGTCAGCGAACAAGGAGCCGAGGCAGAGCAGGGGATAAAGGGCACATAAGGTCTCCACGGCAAGTCACCTGGCCCGTACACCTGTGCGCACACACACACACGCCACTCATGACACAGCACTCGTAAGAAAGACCACCACCAGCAAACCGCCCCTGCTTTACGCACTCAGCTCCTGTAACGACAGAATGAAGTTACACAGAGAATTGTCACAGTTGAAACGCACTCAGAATTGTCAGTTGAAACACACTCAGAATTGTCACAGTTGAAACACACTCAGAATTGTCACAGTTGAAACACACTCAGAATTGTCACAGTTGAAACACACTCAGAATTGTCACTTTACAGAGACAACGAATGGAATAGGGGTGTTCACACTTTTCAATTTAAACCTTATAGATTTGAAATCAAAATACAAAAAAAATAACTAATACAAAAGAAAAAGATAAACCAAACACACACGCTTACACACACACACACGTAATACACAAACACAAAATACAACGATGTCCGTCCAATTGTTAACAGCAAAGCAACAGCGCCGTCGGACAGTAGTTCCACGCAGTCCAACCGCAAGAAAGCCAATCGGCCATGCAGATGCCACCCATCCGTACTTGATGCATCTATAAAATTACAAGTTAACAATCAGACGAATTAACTACGAACAATTACTTAAAATCTGTTTCTCTTGACAAAAGATTGCCACGCGACCCAGGCGAGAATGACTTAAATCACATACCTTATGGGTACGATTCCTAGGAACCAAACCAGTCAGGCAGATAAACGCATACATGCAGACTAAGGGCTCGTCCAGTCGATCGGGAGGACAGCGTGTGCCAGCGGAAACTAAGCACTTCCATATTGAGGTGTAAACATTCATACTGGCCGTACTTCTCACTCCAAACTTTGACTGTACACAACAAAAATGTCGCTACAATACAAGTGGATACAAAGTGTAAAACCAATATGACTTCACCTACCAGAGGAGGAACAACCTCAATAAACTGCCAGCCGCAGGAAACTCGTACGCCACTCTGAAAATAGGCTAATGTTAGCTACATTATACCATTGACAACCCAGCTAACATCACACAACATACCTGGATGGCGACCGAATGACGACCCGTGAAGGGACGGTGACTCGTTAACACCATAGCCAGCCCGTTTATATATGCTGCTACAGCCCACTGATAGGAGGAAACTCAACAAGTGGACTAACCAACCACATGCAGGCAGGAAGAATTTCATTGGCCCTGCCACAATCTACCCCTCACTTTTGTATCGTCGCCCCGACGATAAGCAAACCCTTGCCACTCAATTCCAGGGCCTACACCATGAGAAACACTGGTTAAAAGTGCTCTTGCCTTGACGGCTACACAATGAGAAACAAGTGATACACAAGTTCTCTGCCTTGACGGCTACACAATGAGAAACACTGGTTAAAAGTGCTCTTGCCATGACGGCTATACAACGAGAAACAAGTGATACACGAGTTCTCTGCCTTGACGGCTACACAATGAGAAACGAGTGATACACAAGTTCTCTGCCTTGACGGCTATACAACGAGAAACACTGGTTAAAAGTGCTCTTGCCTTGACGGCTACACAATGAGAAACAAGTGATACGCGAGTTCTCTGCCTTAACGGCTACACAATGAGAAACACTGGTTATAAGTGCTCTTGCCATGACGGCTATACAACGAGAAACAAGTGATACACGAGTTCTCGAAGTTCCTGGAGTTGTTCCTCCATTCTAAATCAACACTTACCACAACAGACAGGAGATCCCAGATACACGACAGAGAAAACGACAAACCACTCCTCCACCATCCCGACAGACGCTGCTGCTTTGCCTCAACACAAAAAAATAGACACCAAAAAAACACAACAGAACACAAAACACCAAATATAAACCAATATAACAACCCACGTCTCCGCCGGGCAACTGTGAAACCCTGCCGACTATACGCCAGATTGTAGCAGGGCGAGGAAATCGGAGGAGATCGACTAGCGACTACGCCACCCTGGAATCTTGCCAGGGACAATACAATGGAATTTCTGCTTTAAGACAACACAGGTTCGTTCACAGTAAAGTGGCAGGAGACGTGGATACAAAAATATATATAAATTTTATTCAAAATAAATACTTTGTATAAGATTCACAAGACACAATCAACAACACATAGACAACAATGTCACTATTCAACAAGACACACACCGAGCGACCTGAGAAGTCAGCGAACAAGGAGCCGAGGCAGAGCAGGGGATAAAGGGCACATAAGGTCTCCACGGCAAGTCACCTGGCCCGTACACCTGTGCGCACACACACGCCACTCATGACACAGCACTCGTAAGAAAGACCACCACCAGCAAACCGCCCCTGCTTTACGCACTCAGCTCCTGTAACGACAGAATGAAGTTACACAGAGAATTGTCACAGTTGAAACGCACTCAGAATTGTCAGTTGAAACACACTCAGAATTGTCACAGTTGAAACACACTCAGAATTGTCACAGTTGAAACACACTCAGAATTGTCAGTTGAAACACACTCAGAATTGTCACAGTTGAAACACTCAGAATTGTCAGTTGAAACACACTCAGAATTGTCACAGTTGAAACACACTCAGAATTGTCACAGTTGAAACACACTCAGAATTGTCAGTTGAAACACACTCAGAATTGTCACAGTTGAAACACTCAGAATTGTCACTTTACAGAGACAACGAATGGAATAGGGGTGTTCACACTTTTCAATTTAAACCTTATAGATTTGAAATCAAAATACAAAAAAAAATAACTAATACAAAAGAAAAAGATAAACCAAACACACACACGCTTACACACACACACGTAATACACAAACACAAAATACAACGATGTCCGTCCAATTGTTAACAGCAAAGCAACAGCGCCGTCGGACAGTAGTTCCACGCAGTCCAACCGCAAGAAAGCTAATCGGCCATGCAGATGCCACCCATCCGTACTTGATGCATCTATAAAATTACAAGTTAACAATCAGACGAATTAACTACGAACAATTACTTAAAATCTGTTTCTCTTGACAAAAGATTGCCACGCGACCCAGGCGAGAATGACTTAAATCACATACCTTATGGGTACGATTCCTAGGAACCAAACCAGTCAGGCAGATAAACGCATACATGCAGACTAAGGGCTCGTCCAGTCGATCGGGAGGACAGCGTGTGCCAGCGGAAACTAAGCACTTCCATATTGAGGTGTAAACATTCATACTGGCTGTAATTCTCACTCCAAACTTTGACTGTACACAACAAAAATGTCGCTACAATACAAGTGGATACAAAGTGTAAAACCAATATGACTTCACCTACCAGAGGAGGAACAACCTCAATAAACTGCCAGCCGCAGGAAACTCGTACGCCACTCTGAAAATAGGCTAATGTTAGCTACATTATACCATTGACAACCCAGCTAACATCACACAACATACCTGGATGGCGACCGAATGACGACCCGTGAAGGGACGGTGACTCGTTAACACCATAGCCAGCCCGTTTATATATGCTGCTACAGCCCACTGATAGGAGGAAACTCAACAAGTGGACTAACCAACCACATGCAGGCAGGAAGAATTTCATTGGCCCTGCCACATTACCCAAAACTTAACATATTGTTCCCTTATACCTACACGGAAGTACACTATAATTACAGAAACGTACATCGTAATTTCGGTTTACTTACGCAGTTGTTTGCGGGTCGTAATATAAAGTGTTACCCAAAACTTTTCAGAAATTAACAGAATGAACCAGGCTTATATAGGGTGAGCTAAACAAGGTAATGACACACAGACAGGTGGATGTGATCATGGCTGATTCGGCTGTGCAAAGGATTACGGTAATGGAGGCCATGTCCACACTAATATGTTTTCGTTTGAAAGCGTATATTTTTCTCTCCGTTTTGGCCTTCCGTCCTCACTGAGATGGCGTTTTTATTAATGAAAACGAAGCTTTTTGGAAAACGCACTCGAAAGTGGATACATATAGATCCACAATAGATATTCATGTTTATACCAGTATTGTGCCTGTTATGTGCTATTCACTTTCACACTGTTGCTAAAAATATTCTACATTGCACACTCTTCATATCACAGTCCTGCAAAGATGACAGAATTTACTCACATTTGCTGTCCTGCGCCAATACATGAGAGCAGTCGTGTTTTAGACCAAACATATGGTGACTGCGTGCGACCTGGACCGCATCAGTGAATGGTGAGATATTTTACTAAATAAAATTATCCTGTCAGAAGAAATGCGCGATAACTTCATTATTTATTTTTCCATCTGAATCATATCAGTGATCTTTTGTGGGGTTTTACGCATGCGCAGTAAGGTGAATTTAGCGTTTTCAGGCGTTTTTCAAAAGTTTCTCATCCAAACTGAAACGTCCGAAAACGCCTGCAAACACTAGTGAGGACGGAGAGCGTTTATAAACGAAAACGCCATTTTCAAATGTATCTGGATTAATGTAGATGTAGCCGGAGTCTGTGGAGGTGTGTTAAAGGTACAATATGTAACATTTTTGCATTAAAATATCCCAAAATCACAAGGCCAGTGTTATATATTTTGTTAACCCTTGTGCATTGTTTAAATTTACTACCTTTCGTTATGTTAGTGGCTGAAAACAGCCACTACTTTAAACTGCTGTAAAAATGTATCAGATAAATATTTTTTTCATTTTTTTTTGCATAAATCTATTAATCAACCTCAGTCCTGCTCAAAAATACTAAATGTTTAAAAAAAATTCAGGATTTTAACTCTTTAATTGCCAAATTCGTAAATGATGTCACTGATTTGGGGGAAAAAAAACACAAAATGACTAATTTTCAATATAAAATGTGATTGTGGACTGGATTTTTTTTTACCTTTTATCACAGTCTTGGACATGTCAAAGATTAGAAACAACATTGGTTTTGATGCATTGTTATTTTTTTTGCAGCATGAGATTTTAACTTTTTCTCCCTCATTTACTGTTCGTGGCTGTTTTTGCCCCATTGACTTCCATTATAACCACATTTTTTGATTGCAAAGCCATGACACCATATAATCATGCATTTTTGATTGTTGGTGGTTTTCCCTGTTGGGAAGAGGTAAAATTTGTAATTTTTACTGTTGATAACTAGGTGGAACCATTAACCCTTTAGATAGGCCTGTGCAAAAAAAAGCTTAGTTTCTGGCTTTTACATGGAGTATTATGGAGTTTATATGGAGTATAAAAGCATAATAAAGTGTGTGTGTGTGTGTGTGTGTGTGTGTGTGTGTGTGTGTGTGTGTGTGTGAACTCACCTTGATGCATCTGAGAAAATCAAAATATGCACCTCAGCTCTCAGAACTACATGGAGTAAACAAAAACAAAGTAAGTGTATTTATGCATCTGCTGCCTTTTGATAGTGAGAAATGCAGACTAAACAAAAACAAAGCAAGTGGATTTAAACGCGTGCATGCAAGCCTGCTGCTCATTTGATGGTGAGAAGAGCAGCAAGCAACATGAGAAAGGGCTTGACTTGTAGTGAAGTTTTAGAGATGATTATGCAGCCTGACCCCTCCAGCGAGCTGCATGATGTATCGTCTTCCCCCTCTGACACCACAGACTCAGGAGAGTCAGATCCTGATTTGGATGTGGCACCCTCATCATCCTCTCTAGCTTCCACTGAAGGCAAGGAGGATTCTGAGGATCCTGGATCTGGGTGGATTGGGAGAAACGGCGAAGTGTGGTTTTCCACTAACGCGGAGACAACTCCCTTTCTTCAGCCTGCCAGAGGCGTGACTCCAGGGCCGACGCGCTATGCCATCGCAAAGGTCCAGAACATGGATTCCGTGTTCAATCTGTTTTTTATGGAGGAGATGATTGACCTCATTGTCAGCATGACTTGCGTCAACACATACATGTTTGTACAGTCATACAAACATGTATGACTATGCTTTGTGATGGCATAGCGCGTCGGCCCTGGAGTCACGCCTCTGGCAGGCTGAAGAAAGGGAGTTGTCTCCGCGTTAGTGGAAAACCACACTTCGCCGTTTCTCCCAATCTACCCAGATCCAGGATCCTCCGAATCCTCCTCGCCTTCAGTGGAAGCTAGAGAGGATGATGAGGGTGCCACATCCAAATCAGGATCTGACTCTCCTGAGTCTGTGGTGTCAGAGGGGGAAGACGATACATCATGCAGCTCGCTGGAGGGGTCAGGCTGCATAATCATCTCTAAAACTTCACTACAAGTCAAGCCCTTTCTCATGTTGCTTGCTGCTCTTCTCACCATCAAATGAGCAGCAGGCTTGCATGCACGCGTTTAAATCCACTTGCTTTGTTTTTGTTTAGTCTGCATTTCTCACCATCAAAAGGCAGCAGATGCATAAATACACTTACTTTGTTTTTGTTTACTCCATGTAGTTCTGAGAGCTGAGGTGCATATTTTGATTTTCTCAGACGCATCAAGGTGAGTTCACACACACACACACACACACACACACACAAACACACACTTTATTATGCTATTATACTCCATATAAACTCCATATAACTCCATGTAAAAGCCAGAAACTAAGCTTTTTTTTGCACAGGCCTATCTAAAGGGTTAATGGTGCCACCTGGTTATCAACAGTAAAAATTACAAATTTTACCTCTTCCCAACAGGGAAAACCACCAACAATCAAAAATGCATAATTATATGGTGTCATGACTTTGCAATCAAAAAATGTGGTTATAATGGAAGTCAATGGGGCAAAAACAGCCACGAACAGTAAATGAGGGAGAAAAAGTTAAAATCTGATGCTGCACAAAAACTAACAATGCATCAAAACCAATGTTGTTTCTTTGACATGTCCAAGACTGTGATAAAAGGTAAAAAAAAATCCAGTCCACAATCACATTTTATATTGAAAATGAGTCATTTTGTGTGTGTTTTTTCCCAAATCAGTGACATCATTTACGAATTTGGCAATTAAAGAGTTAAAATCCTGAATTTTTTTTAAACATAAAAAAAATTTAAAAAAATATTTATCTGATATATTTTTACAGCAGTTTAAAGTAGTGGCTGTTTTCAGCCACAAACATAACGAAAGGGTAGTAAATTTGCCCACAGTGTACTGTTGAGTTTTTGAAAAATTTCAAAGCATTTTCCCAAAATATGTGTCAAAATAAGATTTGTCACCAAAAATCATTCCATTTGCTGAAACACAGAGAAAGTTATGGCCAAATTTAGACTAAAAAATACCCCATAGTGGATGAAAACATCCCCAACAGCACATAAGGGTTAAGTTGATTACTTACAATATCCCAAATGTTTCCAACTATTTTTAAATCGTGAGAAAATTGCGAAAATTTTAACCAAGGAAATGGGGCGTGTGAGCAGAGTCATATCCAGAGAATGTCTAATAAGGGGAGAAGTTCCACTCTCAGTAAACTTCTGGCTTCTGAACTGGTTGCAGTTCCAATCTGGTTCCATATGAGGGCGCTCACAGGACGAGTGCAGAATGAATGGAGGTCTATGGTGCTATACCCCTCAAAATCCACTTTTCTCAGGATATAATTTTTTGTCTAGTAATTTGAATGTTGTATTCGAAAGGAGATGCAAAGAAATTACACATTGCTTGGTGTTAGATTTTTTAGAGTCACTTATTTGCTTTAAAAAGTATTTTAAAATGTCAATGACATCATACACAGCGTACGACCAGAGATACTGCTTTACGGCAATCCTTCAGTCACTTTGGTGCTTCTGCGCTCTCCAGTTTATTTTCTCTTGAGGCATCGACAACACAGCTGCCACAGGCAAATACACGTGCTAGAAGAGTTTTTGTTTTGTTTGTTTCTGGTCCCGCTTCGGATGCCACGATGCCATCAAGCGGTATCTCTGGTCGTAATCAGTCCTTCACTGACCAATCAGCGTTCATTAGCAGAATGCTGGTGTGTTATGGGCAACAACAACTCAACCTGTAAGAAATCGAAAGGACATAAGTACTCGTTCATTCAACTTTCGACCTATAATCTACAATCAAATCTGAGATTTCTCAACGGCAATCAGGTGAAAGAGACAAATTTAGCCGTCTAGCTCCATAGACTCCCATTCATTTTGCACTCATGAGCGTTCCACCAGTGGAACTCTGGTGGAACTACAACCAAAATTCGGAACAATAGGACTTAATAGGGAGTGTCCAGGCTCTCCGTAGATGGGCTCTGGTGGAGTCCTGGACAAATGCGGAAGTTGTAGTTGTAGTGTCTATCAAGCAACAAACGTTAGCTTGTCTCGTGCAGTCGTTATGGAACACAATTATTCTTTACCGATTGCAGCTGACTCTGTCGACAAAGACAAGTTCCATAAACATAAACGTCAACGTACGGGTATTATTGCTTTAGGTTTGTGTTTAGTTTATTGACATTGTTTATCACGTCTGGGGCCTGTTGCACAAAACTAGGATAAGGGATTAAGCCAGGATATCTTGGTGATCCTGGCTCAATTGATCCGTAATCCGGTTGCACTAAAGATGGATAGGGGGCAGGAGGATATGTTATGGTATAAATTACCATGGAGATTTATTCTGTGGAGCTAGCCTGCTCCAGACCAGGCTAAATTCCAGGATCTATTTAATCTCATCCCTAATGTCAGTCAGCAGTCACCACAAATGGAAACCAATAGTTATTTCACTGCTCACTATACATTGTTATCACATATAACTAGACCCACTGTCATTATTTAAACGTTTGTGATCATTAATTTCAATCATTTTGGATAATGATTTTTAGATGATGTTGCTATCATTAGATAATTTACAGTTTCCCATAGACTATAAGGCTATATATAAAATGATAGAATATTAGGGCCACAGAGGGAAAAAAAAAGACAAGTCATAATATTGTAACCAGTTGTTTTAAAGGAGGACAGTTGTTAAAATGACAGATGTGGGGCATTTCGTGAAATTGTACTTCAGTATGGTTTCATAAACAAAGACATGCTGATGTGCCAGAATATTAAGTATCACATTGTCATAAGTATCAAAACTGTAAAAAGAATATGTAGCTTTTCTGCAGAAAGAACCAGCCTCATAAATTTGTGACTATCCTTTTTCCTCAGTGTGGCCCTAGTACTCTGTCATATAAACAAATACACAAATACACATTCCATATGAATATAAAAACACAATGTGTAACATTATGTTCCTTTATTGAATAAGGACAAAACAAAGCAGGTGTAAACCATCAGCTCCTTTCAAAACTGAAGTCACAGTGACTCTACAAGATGGAAAGCACAGAATCAAAGCATATTATACAAAAATGATACATACACATTCAAAGGTCTGTATATAACACACCCTGCATGTCTGCACACTAAAATAAATGCAGGACAAATCCATACACATCAACTGAACAGACAAATGAATGGATGCAGTAGCCTCCCTGCAGCCTTGTATTACACACAGTATACCGCACAAACATCATAAGAGGCCAAATTCGTAAAAAAACGAACCCAAAAAAACCCAAATTCCTCTGCCACCGCAGGACATATTTAACCAAAATTGAAAGCACACATACTAACTAAAATAATTCAACACATATTGGTCCCTCAGCAGCCGACCACTGTCGTCATCAGGGAAGATTGCCGGATTGTCCCAGTCCATGGCTGGTGGCACTCTGGGGGCCCTCTCCTTCCTCAGGCAGGCCACATTGTGGAGGACAGCACAAGCCACAGTAATATCACATGCCCTAACAGGGCTGACCCTTAATTTGTGAAGGCAGTGAAAGCGTGCCTTCAGGAGGCCAAAGGTCATTTCAACTCTGGCCCTGGTCCTGGCATGGGCATGGTTGTAGGCCTGCTGTGCTTCCTGGGGTTCTGTGAAAGGTGTCAGGAGAAAAGGCTGGCAGCCATACCCCCTGTCTCCCAGCAACACACCAGAGAATTCACCTGTCAACACAAAATCTCATCATTACTACCTCATAAACACAGTGATATTCTTGACACAGCCATGATGGTTATAAATAGGGGTTGTGTGGCTTACCTTGTGATAGGCACTGATAGATTTCAGAGGCCCGAAAGATTCTGGAGTCATGGACTGAGCCAGGCCATTTTGCCACAACATTGCTGATCACACAGTCAGCATTGCAGACCATCTGAAATCATAAGATGAGGAATATTACACCAATCAATGCACATCACTGGCAATGCAGAGTGTTCGTCAATGGACAATATCAAAAAGTTATGTTCACCTGAACATTAATGCTGTGAAAGGATTTCCTATTCACAAAATCGGCCTCATGGGCACATGAGGGGGCTTTTATCCTTATGTGTGTGCAGTCCACTGCACCAATGACATTGGGGAAACCTGTCACACAAAGTAATGAGTATCCTACTATGTGTTAACAGTTGTCCTGTAATTTGTAGATCCTCTTACCTGCAATCCTATAGAACTCCTCTTTGATGTCACAGAGTCTTCTGTGGCCAGGGAAGGAGATGAAGACATCTGCTAATGCTTTGATAGCCAGACACACACTCCTTATTGTGCGGCAAATTGTGGCCTTGTTCAGCTGTTCTGCATCCCCCACTGAGTACAGGAAGGCTCCACTAGCAAAAAAGCGCAAGGCCACACAAACCATTTGCTCCACACTCAGTGCATGGCTCCGTGCAGTGCGGTGCTTAATCCTGGGACCCAGTAGTCTGCATAGATACCTGATGCCATCTGCAGAAAACCTGTATCTTTCATATAGATGGTCATCAGGGAAGGCCAGTGGGTCCAACCGGTCCCTGAAGACCCTTTCTCGCCTGAAGGCTCTCCTCAGCACAAGTGCTTCTTCATCCACCACATCTCGCAAGAATGGGCATGCCATTGTCAGAGCAGAAAGGAACACACAATTTTGGGCCTTCATATAGGCTAGTGGCCACACCTGGTGCTGGGGGGGTGGGCAAAAGAGGCCGGTGCCTTATAACGATGACTTGGTTGTACTGATTGCTGGGAAAAAAAAAAAAACCTTAGAAAGATGCCACCGTCCTGTGTGCTCACAATAAGAGCTCATATGTCATGGCTCACTTGACTTTACGAGAATATACCTAATTTTTATTTTGAGCTGTGTCATCTTCTTGGAGCTGGGGGAGGAAAGAAAAATAATGATTAATACATTTGTGTTACAGTTAGCATACAGTGTACATTGAAGGCATATCTCACCTCCCTCTCAAGTTTTTTTATTTCAAGGTCCAGTTTCCTAATTGTCCTCTTTTTTATTTCGGACTCCAGTGCAAGATTTTCCATCTTTTTCTTCTTGTACTGAATGTCTATGTCTGCCAGTTCTATTTGGCGCCGGAGGTGGTTGCCATACAACTTTCTGATAGCTTGTGAGCTCTGTGAACGCAATACAATTAGCGCAGCTGGAATTTGGCAGGATGTGGTGTCCTTTTATTAATACGCACTGTATAGCATCTGGGTCCTGTAAAAGAAATTAGATTTTTTGATTTTGATGAGGACTCCTCACCATTGTAGAGTAAATGGTACTTTCACAGTCTTAACATGATACCTCATGCCTTCTGGAATCCAGAGAGATGGTCTCCTCCTCATCATCGTCTCCATCATGTGCTGTTGCTGCTGCACTGGGGCTTTCACCCTATCACATTTAATCGGATTCATATTGAAGCTAGTAGACAAGACATGCCAGGCCTACAGTATGCCTTTGATGGAGTACTCACTGGATCAGCATCGTCTGGTGCTTGTGCTGGTGGCTCTAACAGGAACACAGTGCTGCCAGACACTGCAAGGCAATAGGTAAACCAAAGTCAGACAGTCCAAATTGATTCAATATGAATGTGGTTGTATCCCATGTAGAGATGGAAGGACATACCTTGAATGAAGCGGGTGGCATCTTGGGAGGAACCTATGCTCGTCTCTTTCCCCCCAGGGATCCCCTCTAAGACGGGCCTGCCTTTATTTAGCTCCAAGGCCATGTCCTCTGCTGGGGTAAGGTCAGCCTTTGGTGACCCACCACCCGTGCCTTGTCTGTGGGTATTCTTTTTCACTGCTAAAACAGTACAGACAATGTGTGAGCAGGCACCTTCTGGGTACAATATATGCTTGTGCTTTGTTAAATATTAGTCAGGGACCATACCATTCTGCAGAATGTTCTTGTATTTGATTTTGACCTGCTGCCATGTCCGTTTTGGCCCGTTCATGTTTAATCTACAGCACACACACACACACACACACACACACACACACACACACACACACACACACACACACACACACACACACACACACACACACACACACACACACACACACACACACACACACACACACACACACACACACACACACAGCAAAAAATGACTTGGTATTTTTGTCTTGTTTTCAGTAAAAATATCAAAAAAAAAAAAAATCTTAAATAAAGATGTATTTTCTTGATTTGCTAAATGACCTAGCAAAATAAGTATAGTTTAGACAAAAAATATAAACTTTAAGTAAATGTGTGCTTAAAACAAGCAAAAAAAATAAAAAATCTGTCAATATAATAAGAAAAATTCTCTTGAAATAAGTTTACTTTTTCCATAAACACTTAATTTTAGAAAAGTTCTCTTGTTTCACTGGCAGATTTTTTTGCTTATTTTCCTAGGTAATTTTGCTCAAGAAAATATTTAAGATTTTTTTTAGATATTTTTTTTTTACTGAAAACAAGACAAAAATATTAAGTAAGAAAGACATTTTTGCAGTGCAGTGAGCAACCGACCTTGGGTCCTTTGAAAGGCGCTATATAAATTAAAGTGATTATTATTATAGCTCATCTATTTATTCAATTAAATTTTATTTATATAGCACTTTTCACAATTGTTTCATTCTGTCAAAGCAGCTTTACATTAATAAAAGCAGGAGAAACACAAAAAAAAACGGTGGACAACATAAGAAGCAGAGTACAACGGCTAAGATTAAACCGTACTGAGCGTAGTAACGTTAAATAATAATGTAAGGCTTTAATAATAATTTATCATAGCTTTATACAGCGTGATGGAGTTACTTTACACAATTTCACTCATATCTGCAGTGCATTTCAATTAAAAATTTAACCGTTTCATAATTACAGTACAACTGCGTTTTTGGAGATGTGAATTAAATATTTGAATTGTAATTGTGATGTTTCAGCGGAGCGGTGAGTGTGTAATTGTGCACTACTTACGCATTCAGGCGGTCTGCAATACTTTGCCACGCTTTTTCTCTTTGCTTTATCACTGTGGCGGTGTTGCCTTTCTTCTTAATTATATATTTTACCTCCTCGTATGCCTCCATGAGGATTTGTGCTTCCGACGGGGAAAAGTACGCGGCTCTAGTTGCCATGGTAAATCAGTTAATCTGTGATCTGTGGCGGGGTCTATTTGAGTGAGCCGTGAGCGCGCACCTATCCAGGATTGGTTTCACCTGGCTTAATGAATCCGTGTCTGCTCATCCTGGCTTGGTCTTTGTGCAACCAATTAAGCCTGGACGCACATGTTTTGGCTTCATTGAGCTCAGCTGAGTCATTTATCCCGGATGTCTTAATTCTACTTTTGTGCAACAGGCCTCAGGTGTTTATGGCCATGTAAATAAATATAGTGTGGCAAGCAGGACGAGGCAGAGGGCCGTGAGAGAGCGGCACGAGGCCGGTGGCGTGATTACTGATGAGTGACACCTGCGTCACCGGTCTCGTATCTCTCACGGAGGAGCGGAAGCATAAAGGGGGAGCGACGACAGTGAAGAGCGAGAGAGGACAGGCCTGAACTTGTGTTGTGTTTTGTTTTATTGTGACAGCAGTCGTCCGTGAGGGGCTGCTGTCTTTTACTTTCGTTTTGTATTTGTTTTATTTTTATCATTAAAATGTGTCATGAATGTTTGCCGGTTCCCGCCTCCTTCTTCCCATAACATCTGAACTTCGTTACATATAGCATGTGTTATACATAAAGATTACTCAGTATTTTGGCAAATGATGTGGGTATGTTCGAATGTACTTTTACAACAATTGTTTAGAACACGTAAAACTGTGCAGCGTTATCACAACAATGAATTCGACAAATACAGTAACATCTATGATAACCAATTTAGTATTAAACCTTACTTTTCTTGCGGTTAATTCATTTTAACCCTTGTGCATCCTTGAGGACATTTTTGTCCTTTTCAGTTTTGTTTTTTGATCACTTTGCCTGTGTTAATGCTAACTGCATAAAATTTGGCACGGGTGTGTATTTTTATTGGAATTTTACTATTTCATCACCATTTCCTTTAAAAAATCTATTTTGCACTAGTTACACAAAATACTTCCTCTCAGGACCTTTTGGACAAAAATGGCCCCATTGAAACCCATTTTTTATTCCCTGTGCCGTTTAACTATAAAATGATGCAATCTTTTTTAATAGGCTTTCATTCTGTTGGCAAGGCTTCAAAATTGACATTTTTACAATTTTTTATCAGATGGTGCCATTTTTTCAGGTTAGGCCTATAAAGCAAATACTCGCTTTATTCCTGTTTTCTGCTTCGGCATATTATAGAGCCAACTGGATAAATTATGCAACGATAATTGTGTGGGTTTGTTGGTATGGATGTCTAAGTGTGGTTTGTATGTGTGTAATAAAATAAAAAGTGTGCTTGTAATATTTGAGAGAGAAAAACTCAACTGCAAATTGAAAATCCAATCACTGTGTTCACCAGTGGAGTTTTGCTGGCATCCAATGGGGAAAGTCTGGTACTGCGCCCAAACAAAATCTTACTGAAAGCTCATATTTTGAGATATCATCCTCAAATTTGGAACACAACCTGTTTAGATTTATGGCTTTGAATTTATATCAGTTTTAGAGTTCCAAATGTTTCATAAAATATATATTTTATATAAAATATTGATTATAATGTTCATAAATATTTTTCATAAACTTAAACTTCTATAACATTTTTTTGGTTGCACTTTTTTTTTACTTTTTTCACTTCAACAACAATCTGCCAAGGGTCTTCTTTAAAATGAGACCAAACTTAAGTATTTGCTCCCAAGCATAACATTTTTATGAGAGTTTTTTGACTTGGACATTTTTGTCCCTTTTGGACCTATGTGTAAGTTTGTTTTTGTTTTTTAATGTTAACTGCATTAATTTTGGCACAGGTGTCTATTTTTATTGTAATTTTACTATTTCTCCCCATTTCATTTAAAAATAAATAAATGTTGCACTAGTTACACAAAATACTTATTTATATTGTATATAAAATATTGATTATAATGTTCATAAATATTTTTCATAAACTTAAACTTCTATAACATTTTTTTGGTTGCACTTTTTTTTAACTTTTTTCACTTCAACAACAATCTGCCAAGGGTCTTCAAACTTAAGTATTTGCTCCCAAGCATAACATTTTTATGAGAGTTTTTTGACTTGGACATTTTTGTCCTATGAGTAAGTTTTTTTTATTTATTTTTTTTTATGTTAACTGCATGAATTTTGAGCTATTATAGAGCCAGTTGGATAAATTATGCAATGATAATTGTGTGCGTGTGTTGGTATGGATGTCAGAGTGTGGTTGGTATGTGTGTTATAAAAAAAAAAAGTGTTTGTGTACATGTGTGTGTTTGTAGTATTGAGAGAGAAAAACTCAACTGCAAATAACACATCCAATCACTGTGTTCACCAGTGGAGTTTTGCTGGGATCCAATGGGGAAAGTTTGGTACTGCGCCCAAACAAAATCTTACTGAAAGCTCATTTTTTGAGATATCAACCTCAAATTTGGAACACAACTTATTTAGATTTATGGCTTTGATTTTCTAGCCGTTTTAGAGTTCAACTTGTTTCATAAAATATATATTTTATATAAAATAATATTCATAAATAATTTTAATAAACTTAAACTTATATAACTTTTTTTTTGGATTTACTTATAAAAAAAATTTAACTTCAGCAATAATCTGCCATGGGTATTCTTTAAAATGATACCAAAGTTAAGTCTGTGCTCCCAAGCTTCAACTTTTTATGACAGTTTTTTGACATGGACATTTTTGGACCTATGAGTAACTTTTTTAAATTGATGCACAAGGGTTAATGAAATAAAAGCATGTCATTAAATGCAACATTTATAAAAATAGAACTTTACCTCATCCATGAACATGATTTTTCGATTCCCATCTGACTGATTTACATCCACGGTGGAGTTGAAAATGACAGTTCCCATCATTCCACGCTCCTTCACATCGTCATCAAGCTACGCCATTGTTGTTGTTCACCCTCTAGCGGCAGAAAATCTTGCATATTGTACCTTTAATAGTCCGGGTTGAAGTGCCCTCTGATGGTAGTCCCGGGCACTCTCATTGTTGATTGTTACACCTTCACTACCTTGCTATGCGTAAAAAAAAAAGAAGCAATAATTTGTCTTTTTAAAATATATAAATGCTTGCAAAGAAATTGTACCCCCCCAAACAGACTTATATAATGTATAGACGGCTTTATCCAGCATCTACAGCATCTACTCTCTCAGAAACACCATTCTGTTCAGTTTAGTTTCATTTTCATGGACTTTCAGTTTGTTTTCATTTGTCATGTGTCTTTGTTCTGATTAACATCACTCATCAGTATCCTTGGTTACTGTCATTATTAGTTCATCCATGTCAGCTGTGTTAGTTTAATCATATTGTTTGAGTTTGTGTATATATAAGTCACCTTATCCTGCACTCTTTGTCTGGTATGGTTAACACTGTGGTTTGTGTTTGTGTTATTTGGAGCTGTGCAGAAGGTTGGGGGGAGAAGGGAATAGCTGGCCACCTTTGAGGGGCAGATGCTCAATATACAGATGGCTGTAATCGAATCGAGTGATTTTCAATTTGTGCTCTGATTAGCATCAGGACAATGGTGTCTCGTGTCTATGGGTCTGGGGTCAGAGGAAAGGAGGTCTGAACTTGAAGAAGATCTTTCTGAAAAAGGCAGCCGGATTGGACTCCAGGATGATTGATTAGACTTCTGTGTTATGGACGTGTCTGTCACATATTACAAAGTCTAGAGTAGCGTTTGACTGTGAGAGGCCGCTTAGGCTGTGCTCCCATGCACACATGCCAGTACTCACTGACTCTCTTCCAAAATCTTCTGAGCTTGCGGTCACACGTCTAAAATGAGCTTGCAGCATCCTGACCTAGGTGACCGATTCGTACTCTTTAACAATGCAGTTAAACTAAATGTACAAAGCAAACTTTGTACAAAGCTAAAATAACCTCAACATTAGCAACAATAGTGAAATAAGATTGCATGATTTATCTGTCAATGAAATGCACGTAAAAGTGTAGTTCGTTACTATAGCAACAGTGGGCTCCTGGCAGATTTTCGGTAGAAGGAAAAAAAAAAAAAAAAGGAAGAAAAAAAAAAAAAAAAATATATATATATATATATATATATATATATATATATATATATATATATATATATATTCTAACATGTTAACCCGTATCCCACTTTCTTTTTTATTTGCACTTTTCTAATGCATTTTTAATCCCCCATTTCTTTGATCTGACCTCTCACTTACCATTCTTTGCTTTTGCCCTTCTTAAAAAACATTCAATTGATCTTACGTGGACTTACTTTTCTTGGAAACAGTGATAGCTAGTATGTTTGCTTAGCATATCATCCAACAATTTATGAGATTAAGATCATGTTTTGCTCCAGAATCACTATAGATATAGATATATAGATATATAGATATATAGACGTCAGTCGTGTTTAAAATAACTTCTGTGGTCCCATGCTGCTGCTTAACAGAGTGAGACAGAAAATATATTATTTTATAAAATTCTAATAATTAATTATAATAATAATAATTCGTTACATTTATATAGCGCTTTTCTAGGCACTCAAAGCGCTTTACATAGAAGGGGGAATCTCCTCAACCACCACCAATGTGCAGCATCCACCTGGATGATGCGACGGCAGCCATATTGCGCCAGAACGCCCACCACACACCAGCTTACTGGTGGAGAGGAGACAGTGATGAAGCCAATCAGTATATCAGTATATGGGGATGATTAGGAGGCCATGATGGACAGAGGCCAAGGGGCAAATTTGGCCAGGATGCCGGGGTTACACCCCTACTCTTTTCGAAGGACATCCTGGGATTTTTAATGACCACAGAGAGTCAGGACCTCGGTTTAACGTCTCATCCGAAGGACGGTGCTCTTTTGGCAGTATAGTGTCCCCGTCACTACACTGGGGCGTTAGGACCCACACAGACCACAGGGTGAGCACCCCCTGCTGGCCTCACTAACACCTCTTCCAGCAGCAACCTGGTTTTTCTCAGGAGGTCTCCCATCCAGGTACTAACCAGGCTCAGCCCTGCTTAGCTTCAGTGGGCAACCAGTCTTGGGCTACAGGGTGATATGGCTGCTGAAAAAAAAATTCTATGATACAGGCTATGTCGATTAGTGTTGCATTGTAGATATACATCATTCTTATGAAAATAACTGAGATGGCTTGATATTTTATCGCAATCGTGTGTTTATTGTCTTCATGTTTTACCAGTCAAAACATCTCTATCTGCATGTTATTCAGCTGTACCGATATCTGATGTCAATATAAGTTTAATACTTCTATGAATCTAACTTGTAGACTTTCTGCGTGAGGGTCCCCTCCGGCTTCTAGTATGAATGAAACATACATTACATGAGAGTGTTTAATGTGCCATATAACATCACCTCATTTTGGGTAAAAATAGAAAAATAATACTACTATATAATGTTTTTCAGCAAACTAATTATTTAGTCTTTTTCAGTACTTCTACTTGTAATCAAGTAAATTATTTCTTAAGTAGCAATACTTTTATTTAAGTATTTTATTTTAGTACACTGTAAAAAATGATTGTGATTTTAACAGTAAAAGACTGTAAAAATGCTACAGTGAAAATCTGTTAATTGGTTAACAGAAAGTTTCCGTACTATATACGTGCGTGACACTTCACATTTGACGTATTTTTGTTGAAATAACTATATTTCATCATAGTTTTCTTAGTTTTTTTATAATCAGTTATGTACATTAGGGGTTTATGTTACATTTAATGTTGTTAAATTAATGTTTATTGTATTTTAAAAATTTCATGTGTGTTACCATTATGGTGTTTAATGTTTGTGTGAATGACACTGTGCACCTTCTGTATATTAATATTAATTTTCTTGTGGAAGTACTACTTGTGATGAGCTTTAAGTAATCATGTAACTCTCATTACTGCTGAGATTGTTGGTTTGTAAGTGTAATACTATGGTACAAAACAGATATTAATACTTCAATAGGTCGTATACCGTTATATCATATTACTGAAATCCAATGTTAAATATACATGTTTAAAATGTTACATTTACATGTAACTCCGTAAGTATGTTTACGGTTTGATGTGTTTTTTACAGTATTGTTCTGGTAACCACAGCTGCCAGTTTTTTTCCGTAAAAACAACGGGATTTTTTTTACAGTGTACTCTTTCCATCACTGATCTACGTACTATTACAAACTGCTCGGTGACGCAAAGACTGATGATCCAAACGTAGTAGTTTATTAAATGGTAATCCAAAACAGGCAAAAGGTAAAAACACAGGCAAACAATCCAAACAGATACTAGGGCAGGAACTCAGGCAAACAGGGTAATCCATGAGATCGGCAAACAGGGAAAATCTGGAAAACAGGCAATAGGGTCAAAGCCATGGAAGAGATTATAAAATTGAAAAGATTAAAGAATTATAAAAAAAAAGTGCTCAGAAATGCAGTTGTGACACATACAAGACTTAGCCATGAATGACTGAATAAATCAGGCTTATATAGGCAGAGTCAACAAGGATAATGATACACAGCTAAAGACAATCAGGGATAGTGAGGCCAGGCAGTGAGTTCTGGGAACAGTATTTGAGATGCTTCTCATAGGGTCACATAGGTCCAGGAGGGAGGTGGAGCAGAGGGGGACCTGGGGGCGGAAGAACTGGAGACGGAGGTAGTGCAGGAGGCCAGGGTGGAGCAGGCAGTGCAAGTGGCCAGGGCAGCGCTGATGGGACTGAAGACCCTTCTGCGGAGCTAGAGACCACCATGGTGAAGCAGATGGTCTCCATGGCCATAACAGGGCAGGCAGGACATCCAGGGGTAATGTCCATAACAAGGTAAGCAGTCTTTTTAATAGTGGCCTCCTCGGCCGCGACTTGTAAACTTAGAACAGCCTCTCTGGCCAAGACAAGATAGACAGGAAGTTCAAGGAAGACCTCAGTGGTCATATCTAGGCAGTCAGGAAACTCAGGGACAACCTCCGTCATCGTGTCAGGACACTCAGGGACAACCTCTGTGATCATGTCAGGACAAGTAGAGAGTTCAGGGATGACCTCCGTGGTCGAATCAGGGTAGGTAGAGAGTTCATAGACAATCTCCGTGGTCGTGTCAGGACAGGCAGGAAGTTCAGGGATGACCTCTGTGGTCGAATCAGGGCAGACAGTGAGTTCCTGGGCGGACACCGGCACCTTGGGCAAGACTAGATCTGGTGCAGCCGCTTCGAGAGAAACTGAAGCGTACGCGGCCCAGACACACAAAATTGCCAACCGCCAAAATGGAAGCCAGCCTTGAACACCTAGGAACAGCCTTGTTAGGTTCAGATGCAACATTCATGACGGCTGAAATCTCTGGCATGGCGTTCATGACAGCTGGAGATTTTGGCGTGGGGGCCATGATGGCTAGAGGCTCTGGCATGGAGGCCATGACAGCTGGAGGCTCTGGTGTGGCAGCCATGTTGTGAAGAGGCTGTAGTGTCCTGGTGAATTGCTGCACCCCCATCATTTTGGGGATGGATTGGAGTGGTGCGAGTCTTGTTGATTCCCAAATGCTCACACATGTAAGAGAATACCTTGTTTCTCCCTTGATCATTATGGATACACTGGGGAACCCCAAAACTACTAAACATGCCCTTCACCAAGATATTGTCAACAGTCTCAGCCTCCTGGTCAGGCAGTGCAAAGGCCTCAGGCCATTTCGGAAAGTAATCCATAGCAATCAAGACAAAGCACCCTCCCCCACCCGTTGCATCAGCTCCCCCACTGGAAACTGCTGTAGCTGGGCCCTAGAGTGCCCCTGCAGCCCTTTGCGTGCTGTACGGAGTGCCAATGCCTGCAGAAGTCCTCAATATCACGCCTCAGCTGTCCCCAGTACAAGGCCTGACGCAGACGCCAAAGTGTCTTCCTCACCCCAAAATTGCCAGACCCGGCAGAGCCATGCATCAACACTGCCTCTTGCACAACCTCGGGCACCATGACTTGCCATCTCTTTTCTCCTCGCTGACACCACCCACGCTCGCTAGAGGACCTCCTCTGTCAGCCGCAGACACTTGAACTTGGCCCACAGTCCCTAGGTGAAGAGGGCTGCTACCTCCTCCCATGGTGGCCATTGCTGTGCCTCTACTCACTGCATCACAGGCCGTAGGTTCGAGTCACAACTTTGATTCTCTGCCCATTGAGTGATATCCACTTCTTGTAGCTCCCGACAGACCGGCTCAGGCTCATCGCTTCCATCTACTTTCCGGCTAAGCTCCAACTCTTCGGCTTCTCTGGGCTCACAATACCTGCATTCTTGCACTCTACATGGACGTCCCAACAGGGTGTCTGCATTACCATTATATTGCCACAGACCTCTACCCATGCAGAAAGCCATCTTGAGTCGAGCTTCTGGCGTCAGCGGCACTTGCCAGTACCCACTCACATCCAAGTCCAATGAATGATGAAAACCAACAAGAGCCAGCCACAAGATCCAACCATTTGTCCAACCATTGTCTTTGGGACCATGGCCACTGGGGATGCCCAGCGGTTCTCAGAAGGCTCTATTATACCAGTGCACTGCATCTTCACCAACACCTGCTCTCTTACCAACCGAAGGGCATACGTCTTGGCCACTTATGGGTGCAACATTCCTGTGTCGATGTTGTTGCACCAGGGAAGTCTGACACAGGTGCCCTTCATCACAGGCAAAACAGTCCTGGAATTCCACCAATAGCTGCGACAAAGGCTGATCATTCGTACAATGGGATTAGCAGCATACGAATGTTTCATAAATCACAAATGAACCCTGTCGTAAGATTTTTTTCTGCACTTAGATCTGCGCTCGTTTCTACGTTAGATTGATAAATGAGGCCCACTGTCACTTAATATTACTATGGTAATGCCGTAAATGAGTCCTACCTGTCGTAACATTCCCTTCTCTCATAAAATAACCTTTTTATCATAGTTAAATCTACATATCGTTCCCAACAAAAGTATTGTTTAGCATAAAACATGTTGAAGATTATTGGACAGGCAGTCGATTAATTAAATAAGATATTTCCTCACAAAAGCGGTTTATTGAGTGTAGTGAAGCCTCTACTCCATTGACATCCATTCAAAAAACTGCCTCTGGTCTCCTTTCCAGCGTACCGCCACAGCCTCAGCTTTAGCATTAGCCGTTAAGCTTTTTTGGCTAAAGGTTGCGGGCTTGTCTTCTAGTAGCTTTGGCATGGCGTTCTTCTCACGTTATCTTCAACTCTGAAGAGTCCAGATTGAGAAACATTTGTGTTTTAAACTTAATCAGTGTGTGTTATTCTGTGTTTGGTGTGTTCTGGTATTTTCTCAATATACTTTACACTTCGTGTTTGCCCTATATTCATATGTTTGTTAGCAAGCTAACACTCAGTTTGTACTGAAGGGGGTGGATTGGAATCCACTGCTGCTTCAATGTATATGTAATGAGTGATTATAATCAAGGTATTAATCAATATTTTTCCTTCTAAATATCACATGAGTTGAATGACTTCTCTGGAGATTTTATTTTGTTTTTGAAGTTACCAGTGTGATTACTGAAATGTTCTTTTCATGTATTCTTTTTAATGTCTGTATTTGGTATTTGAATGTAGTAACAGTGCTTGCCTATTTATCCCGGCTTCCAGAAATGAAATAGGGACTGGTTTTGTGTTTGTCTTCAACGTGTTAAAACAAATAGGGGTCATTGAAGCCAATAGTTTAAGGGACCATTTCTTTGTTAAAGCCTTACTTAGACTAAAATGTAGCTCTCCTTGAGAAAGAACGCATTATCTTGATGTTTTGAGAATACTCTCCTGTTTATAGTTAGAGTCTGGCCAAATCCAACCTTGGAAAAGATGTGTGGCGGTGAGTGTGTTAGTCTTCTTGCTTACAGGTTAAGGAACCACTGGCATTGTTGGAGATTGACAGAGTTGTTGTTCGACCTGGAAGGTCACGACGTGTCTAACTTCAGGGTCCAAGTGTCACCTGCATAATGTATGGAGATATGCTTCAGTCTATCTGTATATGTGTGGAAAATTACTATGTTTATCAATTTCTTAGCCAATCAGAATCATTCAGCCTGTAAGCAATGACATAGCTTAGACCTAGGAAATGGTATAACTGCTGTGATCTTTGTAACTGTAAGCAGGGTGGCTTGATGAAACTGCAAACTATCTTCAGTAAAACTTTTCTTAATTTTTTTATAATTCTGACTCTGGGTCTTCTTTCAAACATCTGGGGCCTCATTTATAACCGTTGCGTACGCACAAAACAGGCCCTGAAAGAGGTGTACGCCACTTCCGACGCATAAGTTGTGATTTATAAAAACAAACTTGACGGGAAAATTTGCACACCTGCACGCAAACTCTGACCCATGCGTACAAACGTTTTGGAGATGGAGCAGTTTGGCGACACCGATGGTGAGCTGGAGTTAAATGTCTTTTTGGTCACTTTTAGACAGAAAATCTAAAGAAAATTAAACATATACAGAAAGATAATACAAATATAATTTCACTCACCAAGCTGTTACATGAAACAAATATCCATCCCTTCTTAAATGTCCGCGCCAGCGAGCGCGTTGAGCCGTTTAGTGAAACTGACGCAAATAACAGTTTAAATAAATAAAATAATGATTTAAACTATGTTTTGCTTCTGATATAAACATTTAGATTAAATATGCCATTCAAATTAATGGAGTTAAACACTTAAACATGAAATTATTACTGAGAAGTTACAACATTTTTAAATTCAATCAATAGAAATATTTGTTGTGGATGCGATGTTTTTTTAACACTTTTCCAGTGGCGTGCTGTGTTTTAATGTTTTAACCACAGAGATAATTGCTTATCATGATAATACCAGATTGTCTGAGAAAATAGTTTCGTGTAAATAATGCCCAAGGCCTATCTGTTTCCATTAAAAATATAAATCAATTAAAAATACAATTCGGCCAGTGGAAAAGATTGAGAAAAACTTTCTCTGAAATGTATTTTACACTATTTGATTTATGTATTCAAAAACAAGGCAAGGATAGGCAACTACTTGATTTTTATTAATGTAGCCTAATGCGTCTTGTACAGTTAAACGTTATCACGTGGATGAATAATCATATGCAAATGATATGCAGATGAGGATCTGCATAGTAAAACTGGGCGTTGTAAGCTCCATATATGGTTATTTCGGGGAGGAGACGCATGTGCGCACAATCTTCCGCTGACTGGGATTTATAAAGTGAATTCTGCGCAGGTTCTGGCGTACAAACAGTTTTATAAATCTGAATATTTTTTTGCGTACGCCATTTTTGGCTTTCGGGCGCACATACATTTTTAGTAAGGTTCCTACGCAGAGTTTTATAAATGAGACCCCTGGTCCTTGGGTCCTAAACTGTTAATCCCTAACAGTACTTTATATTTTTTATATTTTTTACTTTTATATTGGTTGTTTTATTACTACTACATTAATGTTCACTGTGTGGATACGGGAAGCATTTCCACATTGAGACTACTACATTGCATTCTATAGTGGATTGTTTGGGATTATTCACGCAAGGACTAATGTATTTGTTTGGGAGCACATGGTGGATGGTTATCGTTTTGGGACTATCGTTTGATGCGCACTGAATCGTATATCATCATCATATCACCATCTTCTCCTCTTATTAAAAAAATGCAACTTGATCCTCAAGAATTAGTCAATTACAGGCTGATCTCAAATCTACCCTTTTTGTCAAAGATACTAGAAAAAGCAGTATCCTTACAACTATGTTCCTTTTTAGAAAGAAATTGTAGCTGCAAAGATTTCCAGTCAGGATTTAGACCATATCATAGTACTGAGACTGCTCTCATTAGAGTTACAAATGATTTGCTCTTATCATCCGATCGTGGTTGTATCTCTCTATTAGTGTTACTTGATCTTAGTGCTGCATTTGATACCATTGACCACAACATTCTTTTAAATAGACTCGAAAATTATGTTGGCATTAGTGGAATTGCATTAGTATGTTTAAATCATACTTATCTGACTGTTATCAGTTTGTAGCAGTAAATGAAGAAATGTCTTATCGATCACAAGTTCCGTATGGAGGCTCAGTATTAGGACCATTGCTGTTCACTCTGTACATGCTACCATTGGAGATATCATTAGGAAGCATGGGATTAGATTTCACTGTTATGCTGTTATTCAACTCTATATCTCTTTGCGCCCCGAAATTTGCCAATTCAAGAAATTAACGGAATGCATAGCTGATATAAAAATTTGGATGACTAGTAATTCCCTATTTCTTAATTCTGAAAAAACAGAGTTTCTAATGATTGGACCAAAAAATCTCTGCACGTACTAACCTAGAATACTGTCTAACAATTGATGGATTGACTCTGTCAAGTCTTCATCGTCGGTTAGGAACCTGGGTGTGCTCTTTGATACCAATCTTTCATTTGAAATCCACGTTTCTAGCATCTGTGAAACCATTTTTCCATCTTAAAAATATATCTAAATTCCGACATATGCTTTCAATGAAAAATGCGGAACAGTTAGTTCATGTGTTCATGACCTCAAAGCTAGATTATTGTAATACTCTTATGGTTGGTTGCCCTACACGCATAATAAACAGACTACAACTGGTCCAAAACGGAGCAGCTAGAGTTCTTACTAGAACCAAAAAGTGTGACCGTATTAGCCCGGTTCTGTCAACACTGCATTAGCTCCCTATTAAACATTGTATATATTGCTGATTACTTACAAAGTACTCAATGGTTTAGCTCCCCAGTACTTGAGCGAGCTCTTAACGCATTATAGTCCTTCACGTCTATTGCGGTCTCTAAACTCTGGCCAGTTGATGATACCTAGAATATCAAAATCGACTGCTGGCGGTAGATCCTTTTCCTATTTAGCACCTAAACTCTGGAACAGTCTTCCTAACATTGTCTGGGAAGCAGACACACTCTGTCAGTTTAAATCTAGACCAAAAACACATCTCTTTAACATACACATCGAAAATTATACATTCCTATTATTCAAATCAGTTAAATGATAGGCTGCATAAATTAGGTCAGCCGGAACCGGGAACACTTCCTATAACACCCATGTACTCATTACATCATAAGAAGAATGGCATCTACGCTAATGTTAGTCTTTCTGCTTATTCCGAGGTTTACAGTAATCAGCTGGATCCAGGCCTTATCCAGACCAAATGGAGGACCTGCACCTAGACATGACCACAACACATCCCTGAAGTGTCAGCAGAGATTGTGTCAACTAGACTCTCATCGAAGGCCTCATCGACACGACAGCCATCGGCACTGATCCTCAATAAACCCGTCTCCATCCCGGTGTGATGACTCTGATCTTAAACCAGATGGAACTGGATAATATTCTGATTGTTCCAAACCAATCTGACTTCTGACCTATAATGCTGCCTGAATCATAATCATACACTGTTCGTTCACTGGCCAGAGGAAAACTGCCAATGAAGAGCTGCATACGTACATATACTTATATACTTATATATATATATAAATGAAACATCACTGAACTTACTTAAGCTGGACTGTGATGCTATTTTCTTCTGGAAACAAACTTTTTTGCATTATTTTCCTGTTATCTCTGTAAAGCTTTGAAACAATCTGTATTGTAAAAAGCGCTATATAAATAAATGTGACTTGACTTCTATGACAAGTACAAAGGACATTCATCAAAGGAAAATCGTGTTTAAAATTGGGCAACGGTCAGATAAAGCTTCTCTTCATTCATAATTGTCTTTTGTTGCTTTGTTGTTTGCCTTTATGCCAATTCTTATTTTTCATTAATAATTTTGTATACCTCATCTGTTTGTTTATTTGGATTGTGTAAAAACTTTATTTTAGATAAACACATACATTTACTTCTGTGTGCATATTTCCTTAATCTTGGTTTGATATTATTTAAGGTGCATATATTAAGTGTGGTTGGTGGGGCCCACCAACTCCCTTTTTGGACTCCCTTAAAATTATCATTACCTGTGCCTTTTTAAAAAGAGTAGGATGGTTCTAACATTTCTAACATTTATAATGTGTTTAGAAACAAATCTCTGAATTGCCTTTACACATACTTTAAGTTCATTGTGAGACATTTGTCTGCAAAGTTTATAAAATTGAGATCTCTTCTGAAATTTTATGAAACAAATATCAGAACATCATAGCCGCGATTTGTTTCAGAAGAGATTGCGGGCCGCGAAGCAGAAAAATCTGAGCGCAATGTGATGTTGTTTAGATCTCTTCTGAAACATTAGAGGGGACAAATGTGAGAGTTGTTAGAGTATGTTTCAAAAGAAAATGTGAGTGGCAGAAGACTTAAGCAAAAGTCTCCATTTGATGCTTATCTAACCTCATTTCTGTCTAGGAGAAACATTTGAGAAGTTAAAGAATCTCATTTTTTATTTCTCTTACCTCTGGGCAGCTCTTCAAACAACTCGTTAGCATAGGAACATTAACCACTAAATAAATGGAATGGTTGATATACTATTTTAAGGACAATACAATGATTTTTTTTTTTTTAAATAGATTTACAAATGATTAATTGTTCTATTCACAAACCCAAAGAATCATACAGCAATTCTGGCTCTGGCAGCTGCACTACTTATACTGACAAACAATCATTCTTGTGAGGTATTGTCTTTTTTTTATTTTTATATATATATATATATATAAATGTGTGCATGATCGAGAGTAGGTGTGATCAACAAATCAGAATGTCTTTGAGGTACTGTAAAACTAAAGCTCAAACATTCATGAACCATGCCCTTATACTAGTAGAATTTCTTTATAAGCATGTATATATTTAAGCCATCAGTAAGCCAGTAAAGCATACAAACCACGTAATACAATAATATTTATTATAATATTTATTCTATTTCGTGAGGAATATTTATTTAAGTACAACTTATACCTTACAGCATATAAGATTTTGCAGTTAATGTCTTGGGGAGTGTTTTAAAATCAAAACACTTCCCAGTGCAAGACATTAGCAAACAACAACAACAACAACAACACAAAGGCTGTTCTAAAACATAATTGGCTGGATTAGACAGTAGGTGGATTTGCAATATTTTTGCTAATCTTATTTTGCTTATTTGTAAATGTATTGAATGCTTGTAAAACTATTTGTAAATCAGCTTTCTGTTTGTGAATCTATGTGCATTTATTAATTAATATTGCAACAACAGCCCCATACATGAATAAAGATCTGTGATGGACTGGAGATCCATCCAGGGTTTCTCTGTAGTACTTGGGATGCAGACTCCAGCAAACCTACATTGACGCTGGGGTCCTGCATGTGCCAGTAAAATCAGTACACATCCAATAGCAATTTTGGTCTGTTTTCCAGAAAAGGAAACATCTTTTAAACATTTTGTTTGTTTGATTGATTTTTTTTAATATGTACATCTGACTAAACATAGATATGTCATAATTATATAACCTATCATATAATTCATCATGATCACTATAGTCACAAAATTCCTGCAAAATGAACCATATCATTAGATTTAATGACAAATCGCATCTTCATCAATGTTAGTCCCTTTGTCTCCCTTTTTCACTATTGGGATTCTAACCCTTTATGAATCCTGTCAAATCATATCCCCCACTATATGTTGCTATCCGACAACTACAGTCGCATTGGCAGGTAGCTATGGAGGCAGTTTAGTCTCAAATATAAATCACGCAAAAAACATGATTCACAAATGCGTAGACAATTTCACATGCATGAAACCTAATTCACGTACACACAAAAAAAAATCCACGTGCGTGAAAAAAATATATATTCACAAAAAGCAATTCACATGCGCAAAATAAAATTATATACTCATAAAATACATTTCACAAATGCAAAACACAATTCGTAGATATACAACTGTGCACAAAAACCTTTGAATGTTTAAAATGTACGAGTGTATCCTTGCATTTGAATGTGCAAATCGTCATTCACGTACGAATTGCCTTAGATATGCGTGTGTGTGTTTTTGAGACTTTCCTGGCAGCATAACACTCGTAACACAGAGCAGTCGTACTCTTTAGCCAATCAGATTTAAGCTTATCAATCGACCAATCAGTATCACGTGAGGGCGGGCCTACCTGCATGTTACGTCATCAGCTTTCGACCAGTTCATGGCTGAGCAGAGGTAAGTGCAGTTAATCGTTCATTTCTGTGTTTAGAAGTTAGAGATCAGTTGAAGCAATAGTTTATTAACTATTAACTGATGTAAGCAAGTGTTGTTGTAATCAGATGTCCCATATCGTGTCAAAAATGAAGAAGAATGATGCTTGTTTTGTTGTATTTTAGCTGAAGGTACAGACAGCTCTCACAGCTACAATCACGCTAATGATTGCAAAACAATCATCTGTGGTCAATACCCATCGAGATTGTTCTTTAAATAGTGAATAGACCTATTTTAATGAGCAGCCAGTGTTTTTTGCCATTTGTGTATGATGTTAAATTATTATTAACACTTGTTTGCCTGCATTTTTCAGGATTACTCACCTTTGGTGTGACATCTGGATAGCAGTCACGAACATCTTAATTCATGTTGTTTCTTTATTCTCTTTTATACTTTTTTTTTTGTATTTATGTCTTAATTGGTAACACTTTATTAAAACGTTTCATTAGTTAACATGAACAGCCTTTATTATTTTTTGTTAATGTTAACATTTACTAATACTTCATTAAAATCTTGTTAACATTAGTAAATGCACTGTAAACTAACAATGAACAGCTGTATCTTTAACTAACGTTAACAAAGATTAACAAACACAGCAACAAATGTATTGCTCATGGTTATTTAATACATGAACTAATGTTAACTTAGTTATTGTACCTTATTGTAGAGTGTTACCAATATATTCAACATGCATTTCCTTATGCTGTATTGTAATGTCAAGGTTTTTAAATAAGGCTTTTTATTGTCATCTTAAGGTCTCACAGGACAATATTGTGAAGCATTAATTTTACTTTGCCTAGTAAAATAGGCAAATCTGATTTTATGATGATAAGACAAAGGTACTTATCATAGAGAGGCAATTAAGATTATGCGACTAAGATTACTCAGTAAACTCTATTCAAATACCATCACTTAATTTCCCACATCCTCTGTCTGCACCTCTTGTACTATAGGGTTTTAGTACTTTAAATATCAGGACAAAATCTTGTATGTCCTAACAGAGAGGTCTACTGATGACCGGACTGAACACAATTCATTTTTTAACTTTTCACTTGATGTATTGCACTTATATTTATATACTTTAAAAGCAAAGTACACTCTGACTGGATCTCACAACTCCTGAAGAGACGTATATTTCTCTGTACTGAATATTGTGCTTCACAGTTTAGACTGTCAGTTCATGATCTTCATATGTAACAGGAACATTAATCATGATCAAGTCATTTTATATATTTTATTCCCAAAGGATTTGGAAACTTTCAAATTAATAAAACGTGTACATCAGATTGAACTATGTCTGAATCTTTTAATTCTTACAAGAACATTTAATAATGCATGCATAGCAAGGCTTTATTCCTAAAGCGTGTACATATAGTCCGCAGGAGACAAATTAATACAGTAACAATGCATCACTTTCAACCACTTGTTGAAACAACTCAAAATGGATGGCTTGCAACATGACTGTTTTCAAAGAATTACAGTAGAAATGGTAAGATCACAGTACTGGTTGTCTGCAACTTCATACATCATCTGTCTTGGAAATCTGAAACAATAAAACTACATAATATATGCAGATCAAAACATGTCTCCTATATATGCACGTCATTACATACATTATCATCAGTTGAATGTGTGGTGGACAGGACATGAACATCCATCAATACTAAAAATAAATGTTTATATTCACATGTGGACTAAACAGCAGTTAATAAACTATTGCTTCAACTGATCTCTAACTTCTAAACACAGAAATGAACGATTAACTGCACTTACCTCTGCTCAGCCATGAACTGGTCGAAAGCTGATGACGTAACATGCAGGTTGGCCCGCCCTCACGTGATACTGATTGGTCGATTGATAAGCTTAAATCTGATTGGCTAAAGAGTACGACTTCTCTGTGTTACGAGTGTTATGCTGCCAGGAAAGTCTCAAAAACACACACACACACACACACACACATATCTAAGGCAATTCGTACGTGAATGACGATTTGCACATTCAAATGCATGGATACACTCGTACATTTTAAACATTCAAAGGTTTTTGTGCACAATTGTATATCTACGAATTGTGTTTTGCATTTGTGAAATGTATTTTATGAGTATATAATTTTATTTTGCGCATGTGAATTGCTTTTTGTGAATATATATTTTTTTCATGCACGTGGATTTTTTTTGTGTGTACGTGAATTAGGTTTCATGCATGTGAAATTGTCTACGCATTTGTGAATCATGTTTTTTGCGTGATTTATATTTGAGACTAAACTGCCTCCATAGGTAGCTGTCATAACTTGATTAATTTTCAGCACATCCTTTCAATACACTCTGTAAAGTTACATTTATCATCTATTGGTTACACATTTTCTCATCATGTGAATTCACAGGTCAGAATTCATCAAACTTGAACTTTCATACACAGCACAATGTAAAACTTCTTTACATGGGCTTGCATTTCTGGGCTTTCATTCATATATATATTGAATTCAAGATGAATTATGAAGTTGTTATTGAGATTTTACTGGCTAAGTTGTAAGAAAAACAATCAATTATGATAAGTGGACAGTTATTTTATAGACAAAATCTTTACTGCTGGGGAAAAAAAACTGTATAATATTATTTGAATTAGTACTTGTTATTAGATTGCAAATTCCTCCAAAGGAACAAAAGGTCCCACAATTTGAATTTCGTTTAATGCACCTGAAAGTCCCCGCGCGCCCCCTGGTGGAGTAATAACTATGTCTCGTTGCAGGAAACAGCAGTGAACAACATTTGCCGCCCAAATATTGCAGTAATTTCCTTAGAATATAATCATCTTTCTCTGATTCACCCCTCTCCTCGTGTACAACTACAAAAAGATACCTTTAAAATAATACAAGTGATACATAGTTTTTAAAATGGTTCAGTATTTAACATACACCATTCGCATCCGGCTCTATGATCCGGCTTGACGCGTGGCTGTAATATCGCGTTATTTCATTGTTTCATGTCTTTTTGAACACACAACTCTAAAGTCTCGCGGCACTTTACTGCGTTGACAATATGCCACGTCGGTTTGAGTGTGAGCAGTGGTAGCATCTCATGGTCTCTACTCCACCGACAGTGAAAATAATCGAAGTCTTTGCAAATTATAGTATTACTAGACGCGTGCACGGCTGGTAGACTGTTGATTGTGATACAGTGCGCGGTCTACAAGGCGTTTTCATCAGCAGCAGGTATTTACACGATGATCATTGCACTTTGTGAGACTGATCGTGTCGTGTGTTTACTATACTGATCACTGGTCTGTTCACTCTATAGGTAGATTTATTTGTTGTTTGTTGATACTGCAGATAAGTGATAATCTTTTTTTTAAATACACAGGATCATAGTGATAAGACCTGGATCTTGATTTATCTATCTCTAACGTTAATATTTGACTGGAGCCGATCCATCAACAACAGATGCTTTTTATTTAACACCATTATCTCTTTAGCGTGGTTAACGTTACTGAAAAACAAGTGTAACGTTACTCTGAATATTTATTTTAAGATTGTTTGGCTTGGTTAAGTAATTTTCTGTCTGTTGACTCCAGATTTCCCACGGTTTTAAGATAAATCACTTTTAGTAAGTCATAGTCATGTTTTCCTCGTTATGCTTGAGTATGAAAATATTTATTTGGATGGGCATTGCTATTTAATAAGTATCATCTTATAATAACTGCCCTCTTGAAATGTCATTGTTTTTCTTATAAATGTGTGTGATCTTCCTGTCAGGTCCACTTTGGAGGAGAATGTTATTCTGATATGTCAGTTATGACGTCACTTTGTAGGCCAATCGGCAGTTAGCATCACACTGGTTCCTTTTGGATTATTGCTAAAAACAACCTCTGTGATCAACAAAAGTTTGATACTTGCACTTGTCCATCAAGGTAATTTAATTATCAGAGACGAACACAATTTTTATGAATTCTGAAGCCTAAATGCAGTCGTCAGAAGTAAAAAGCTAAAGGTTGGCTATAAAGGAACTAGGCCTATTCCACGGTCCCACGAATTTAACGTCACCCATCGCCAAGCTTCCGACAACTCTTTCAGTTTTTATCTAAAAACATTTTCCCAGAATGTTTGAGTTAGAAAAGTTTATAAGATCACAATTATGAGCATAATTAAGCTGTTTTCTCTACTAATATTAGGGATGCACCGATATGAAAATTGTGGCCGATACTGATAACCGATAATTCTTTACATTTGAAAGCATTTAAAGCATTTCAAATTTGTATATACTTTGATAGCCTGAATACAAAAACAAAATGTTCACCATTAAAGGAACACTCCACCGTTTTTTTGAAATAGGGCTTATTCACCGTCTTTCCTACATTTAGATAGGTGGGCAAACGCATTTTTGTCTCAGTGCATGCATTGTTTTAGTTGGGAAGCACCACCGCTAGCTTAGCTTAACATAATGAATGGAATCCTTTGTTGCCAGCTAGCATGTCATGAGGTAAAAGACTAAATATAGCATGTCATGAGTAAAGAAAGGAATAGCATGTCATGAGTAAAAGAATAAAAAATGACAATGTAAAAGTGATTAAAAAATAAATAAATAAAAAACAAATTACTTCTTGTGGCCTGCGTATTCACAACGAGTACAAATAGCAATGCAGATTAAGACTAGGCGATTTCCTAGGCAGATATTGACTTGGCACTATACTGGGGGGAAGCACAGGCGAAGCACTACTACTTGGGCGCAGAGATATCACACTCACCACCAGTTCGTGTTGACTCTCATCCTCACGTCCTCAGGCTGTTGAGCGATCGCAACCTCCTCCTCCTGTCGTTCTATTTCCAAAGCACGCAGCTCCTCTTCTGAAAACTCTGGTTCATAGAGGTATGGTTCTGGCTCTTGACTGTCTGAGAAGTCACCCTCCTCGTCTCTCACAAAATCCGCCATGTTAATCGCCATTCACTATGTCTACTGTAGGAAAAATAGCCGGCTACTATTCACGCTGGTATGTTGACGGAAGTTGGGGGATTTCAGGTGTTGTGTGATATCTCTGCGCCCAAGTAGCAGTGCTTCGCCTGTGCTTCCCCCCAATATAGTCCCAAGTCAATATCTGCCTAGGAAATCGCCTAGTCTTAATCTGCATTGCTATTTGTACTCGTTGTGAATACGCAGGCCACAAGTGATATTTTTTTATCACTTTTACTCATGACATGCTAGCTGGCAACAAAGGATTCCATTCATTATGCTAAGCTAAGCTATCGGCGGCGCTGCCAAACTAAAACAATGCATGCACTGAGACAAAAATGCGTTTGCCCACCTATCTAAATGTAGGAAAGACGGTGAATAAGCCCTATTTCAAAAAACGGTGGAGTGTTCCTTTAAAAGGCATGGCCCAAACACTTAACATTATTAACTAACATTAAACTCATATCCAAAGCACGCACATCCACAGCAAAGCAATATGTTGCTCAAATTGGGTGATCAACAAGGAAATTGATAAAAAGGTGTGAGTCTGTCATTACATTTTTCACATTTTTGGAGCCATATTTTTGGAGCCATGGTGCACCATGTGCCGACTTTTTCCCCTTTTTATTAACTAACATTAACAAAGGCTATTGCTCTCTGTTAAGTTCATGTTAGTTAATAAATGAGACCTTATTGTAAAGTGTTACCAAAAAATCTATTGCCTAAAAAAACAAAAAAACAAAAAACAAAACAATTAAAATACAATAGCCTACCTAAATAATGCAAACAAGTCATTGGATAACATTCGTCTGCATATAAAGAAACAAAATGCATGTGCGCACGGACAATAAGGAAATAATTTTAATCAAACCATATTGTTGATGAAAATAATGCGAGAACAAAAAAGTGCTAGTTATTATAACGCATCAATGTTTTTGAAATTACAATAATAGTAAACATCTTTAATATTAGGCTACTGTTTCAAATTACATCATTGCGGTTTGAGCTGCGTGCGCTGAAGCTGAAGAGAATGAACACCTGTAAACTGACCGCTTTGCTAGAAGGTTAATGAACTATTTCATTACAAAAATAATTATATGTATATGCAATCCCAATTATAGCTTTTAATGTTTTGCATTACTGTTTAATCGTGCGCTCCGAACCTGAAGAGAATGAGCACCGGGAAACTGAAGAACTTTTCTAGTGGGTTTTTTAACTCAACGAAACGCATCCTATGTGAGATTAATCAGATATTTATATTACATAAAATTAATATTAAGACTTATATCTGTAATATAGACACACAGGCGAACAGCGCGCATCTCTCAAATGAAGTAGGCCTAGGCTAAATAATTATCTATCGGCTTTGATATATCGGCCTAATTTTCTTATCTGATCGATAATGATAACATAAAAAATTATCATTTATCGGCCGATATCGATATGTGGTCGATATATCGTGCATCCCTAATTAATATAGTACTTCAACCTGCTATCCTTCCCTCAATTTCTTTTTCCGTGGACAAATGTGAAAAGTTTTTTAAAAAGAATTGACTGGTAAGATTGTTGGAATTCGTTCTCGGATTTTATCTGTTAGTAATGATCCTGTTACCTTTGTTGCTCCTTTGAAACAATTGTCCTGTTTTGTTCCTGTGTCTCTGTCACAACTTAAAGACATAGCCTAGTTGCACATGTGAAGCCTAGGCCTACTTGTTCTTCATGTGATGTTATCCCATCTGCTTTATTTAAAGAGATTGTGGACTCAGTTGGTCCAAGTGTGCTATCTATTTGTCAATAGTTGATTGTCTACAGGTATTGTTCCAAGTAGCTTCAAACATGCTATCATTCAACCCCTTCTTAAGAAAGCAAATCTTGATTCCTCTGACATGAATAATTTCAGTCCAATCTCAAAATTGTCTTTTATTTCAAAAATATTAGAGAAGATTGTGTTTGCACAACTGAATGATTTTTTTAGTTAGTAATAATATTCTTGACAGATTTCAATCAGTCTTCAGAGTTGGTCATAGTACAGAGTCTGCTCTATTCAGGGTCTCAAATGATATTTTATTAGGTGTAGATTCTGGTAGTCCTGTTGTTCTTCTACTATTAGATCTCAGTGCTGCTTTCGATGTGGTCGATTATGAAATTCTCATTGATCGTCTTAAAGACCAAGTTGGTATCCAGGGTCTAGCCTTGGATTGGTCTTCCTCATATCTTAAGGGTAGAACCATTTGTAGTGCCACTAACGTGTGGTGTTCCTCAGGGCTCGATTTTGGGACTTTTTATTTTCCCTTTATTTGGTTCCATTAGGAAAGATTTTTGATAAGCATGGTATTACCATCTATATGCTGATGATTCTCAAATTTATTTCCCTATAAAACATGGTGAGCAATCTTCTCTTGAGTCTTTGTATAACTGTTTGGCTGATGTGAAGTGTTGGTTGGCAAATAACTTTCTCCAAGTCTAGGGCAAGTCAGAATTTATTGTCTTTTCAACGTGATGACGTTTAATTTTTCTGACTGCCTCTGTAGTCCCATTCAGCCACTTGTTAGCAACAGCCTTTTCAAGACACATAACAGCTTTAAAAAAATCACGAGTGGGGTAATACTGATGTATTTTATGTCGTAGAATAAAACATGAAAGTGTCTTCACTTGAGCTTGTATTCACCACAGACCTTATTTCATCCATTTAGCCTAACCAAAATCCCATTCAAAAAACCCATTGACTTGGGGACGATGGAACCGGAACTGCTAGTGCTAACTTGCTTCCGCGATTTTGGCCTACAAAATCCAGAAGTAAGGCTGCGTTTTCATTGGCACAAAAAAAAAATCGGATATTTCTTTTTTTTACTCTAATAGATTCAGAAATGAAGACTAAGTGTCACTATTAAACAAGTAAATGTTCAGCTAATTGTCAGCCTCTTATGCCTGGTTCAGATGACACGATTTTAGCCCGATTTTGGCACGATCCGTTTGACGTAGGGTGTCGTGGGGATTCGCAAACGACAACGGGCGTCGGGACGCAAGATTCGATCGTTTCATCTCGTATAGTGTGTCATAGTGGGCGACAACCTACGTCGCGTCTGCGTTGCTTCACGACATCATGACATAAAGACTAGCATGTTTAATTTTTTAATGGTCCTCCACGTCGACGGAGGGGACAGGATCGGGAAAGGTCCACGAGCCGGAACTCGGGTGACTTGAGCTGCCCACAAGTCTATCAGAGCTGATGATACAACATTATTTTCAACTTGACTCGTCTTTTTCTCCATCATTCAATGCATTTTGCCTGTACATAAATTAACCTTTATGTCATCACAGATAAAAATCTATAAATCAGAATATTTATTGCACTTATGAAGAAAAGTATCAGCACCCAAGGCTCTATTGCCTATTATCTACTCCTAACTTTTCACAGATTCTAAAAAAAATGTTCACAGATTCTAAAAATGTTCAGTCCTAAAATTTTTATATTTTTATGTTATCTATATTTTTAAGAGTTTATCCTAAATCGGCAAGTTAGGAGCTACTTTTAGCCTTAAGATGTTTTGTGAATACGGCCCCAGATCTGTGCATCAAGACTTGCAGTGTAAACCCAGCCTAATTTAATTTGAGTATCGTCAAGTTATGTTTACCACAGGCTTTATTTTACTCATAAATTGAATAGCACATCACCCCCACCCCACTATAAAACATCATAGGAAAATCTTGAGGGAACCAGGGGTAGGGGTGTGCCATATCATACCGTCCACGATAATACCGGTATAAATTTTTACATGATAAAAAAAGTGTCATATTGCGATATCAATGATGGCGTATGGCGCTCTGACAGTGTTTATATTGCAATAATGACCTACTAATGTACACTGCTGTTCAAAAATGTGTTGGTTGGTCAGAATGTTTTTTCAGTAAGGATGCATTAAAGTGATCAAAAATGACCTTAAAACGTGTAATGTTACAAAAGATTTCAAATAAATGCTGTTCTTTTGCAATTTTTATTCATCAAAGAATCATGAAAAAATGTATCATAGTTTCCAAAATATTAAGCAGCAAACTGTTTTCATATTTCTGAAGGATCATGTGACACTGAAGTAATGATTTTGAAAATTCAACTTTGACATCACAGGAATAAATTACATTTTGAAATATATTCAGAGATTTTAAATTGTAATACTATTTCACAATGTTACAAGTTTTACTGTATGTTTGATCAAACAAATTCAGCTTTGGTGAGCATGAGCTCTTTATAAAAAAAAAATGTGTTCCTTTGTGCACTGGCTAAGGAGCATGAGTCAAACTGAAAAAATAAAACCAAAGTTTTTCTGAGGTAATGTGTTATGTAATCTTGTTAAAATGGATTTCATAAAATTGGTATCGAAAAAAGTATCGTTTGGAACCGGTATCGAAATCAAGGTATTGGTATCTGTATTGGTAATTTTTTGAACGATACCCAGCCCTATGCATAGACATGTCATGCATCAACTAACCAGATACTGAATCCACTCATATTATGGCACTGATGATTCAGAATATGTTTGTGTGAGTTTAAAAACAATGTTTCCTTTCTTTTCAGGAGGAATGTGGACCTTCAGCAAATCTCTGTTGCTATTCACTGCTGGGATCTTAATGTCCCAGCAGATACTCGCTCACTCCCACCATCATCATGGACACTCCCATGGTGACGGGGGTTGCCACGGTCACTCACATGGTGGGGGGAAGATGCATCATGGGGCAAGCAAATGGAGTGCTGAAGCTAACCTGCCCCATGACAAAGAGGAGCACCATGATCACGGACACACGCACGACCACGGGCACGCACACGACCACGGGCACACACATGATCATGGAGCTGAGCGATTGAAAAGCCATGTAGAAGCAGGGAGACGGAACATGGTGGAGCTATGGATGCAGGTAAAACATGATGATAGATTAGTATACTAATAGATTCATATGATGCCACTAGGGTTATTGTATCTTATCAGTTGTTACAATATGTCAGGGATATGTCTTTTGGGATCAAATGTATTTTGTTAAATGAATGAACATTTGAGCATACAGTAGGGCTGCACGATAATGGTTAAAATGATAATCCCGATTATTTTGCTCAAAATTATAATCGCGATAATTAATCACGATTATTCTCATTTGAGAAACTACAGAGAAAGAGAAGAGACAGTTAATGCTTTTGCACGAGTATTTGCGCAAAATCCGCGCAGATTTGGTTTACACGAATTTCCCCAGCAAAGTCAGTAAACATAATAACATGCCAAATTGGCCAGTGATTTGACAGCGATACCCGCCAAAGTAAATTTTTAGCCGCATTTGGCGGGTGTTAATTTCAAACCATCAGACTTCATTTAACCAACTACAACTTCCTCAGACAGAAAGTCAATACAAATGGCATGATTTAACGTTGAGCGCTTTGTGATGCGTCTTCACATTAGATCTTAAAGCGACACATTTCGGTTGAAAATGAGACAAAGCAGGCTACAGATCCAGATCGCTCAGCAAATTCGTACTGCAAAGAAAAATAGTCTACTTGTTGATACACACTGAAAACGGTCAGTGGCTGTCGTTTTCAACTGATTCACATCATGAAAACTTCAAAAAATAGAACAGCGAAACTCATTTAGAAACAGATTTAGTCACACAAACGGCACAAGTGGCTTGTGAAGAAACAGACTGACTGTATAACAATTTCATGCAAACAGAATATCGCTGTGGAGATCAGTGCTTTTTCCGCAGTGTAGAGAGCGCGCGTGCAGGGTTGCCAGATTGCACAGATTAAGTAAAACACGGGGCATAAAATGTAAGAGAAAAGCTCTGTTTGGGTAATTTGGGAGATTTAAGCTATTCAGATCTGGCAACCACAAACATCAGTGCTAGTGGGGACTTGTTTACAATGCAAGATAATGCAAATGTCTAATAAAAAAGCGTTTTCAGGATAAAAAACAAGCGGGCAAATATCGCGACGATTTTTTTAAATTAATCGAGAGAGGCAGATATCGTTATCGCGATTAAAATACGATTAATCGTGCAGCCCTAGCATACAGTAATAAAGTACTTATAAATCTTTTGCAACCTTATAGTTAATTCTTTACTTTCACTTTTGAATTAGCGCCAATTCGGGGGTGGCAGTTGCTTGATTGGTGGGTTCTAGAGCTGCACGATTAATTGTTAAAAGATTGCGATCTTGATTCAACCCCCCACGCAATCTTAATCCTGCATTTCTACGATTCTGCCAATGATATTCAACGAGATAAAACGCGCTAGAAGTGGAACGGATCGCACTAGGACGTGTATTGTCTTGCCAATTTCCACATTCAAACAATTTTAATCGCGGAAGAAGAGCCGATAGAAGAGTTATACAAAGAGCCGCGTTATCTGTGCGGACAGCCCCCAGCCACACACACTCGAAGGAGAGAGGGAGAGGGAGGCGGAGGGGTGACAGCGCTCGAATGCAGAATTGATTCCTCTTTCGCGTTTCCTTACCCTTGAATGGACACACAAACACCAAATTGTCTAAATGACCATCTCGACAAGTATTCTCTCGTTTATGTCATATGTGAACAGCTGAGAAAGGAACGGATGTTTGTCAGTTTTTTTTCGGTCCGTGCAGTCTGAAAGCACACACTTAATAATACAAAAAAAAAAAAAAAAATAAAAAAATATATATATATATATATATATATATATATATATATATATATATATATATATATATATATATATATATATATATATATATTCTGTTTTCTGTGTCATTGATATAAATAAAACAATAAAATACAGCTTTAACGAAGATTAAACTATATATAATTTATACAGTGAACAAGGTGTTATTTTACATTTAGGCTTAATTATTAATTTCTGTACCTCTGCTTGTTTTTTGTATTTTTTGTATTTGTTCTTATTTTATTACTGACTGTTCACTTGTTTTAAATAATATGTGAACTTTATCAGTTAGGCTAGTAGTAGTTTTTAATGTAGTAGCTATCGAAAAACTTCAAGTGAGCTTTAAGTAATAAATGAAAAGCAAAGCTATTATAAAACTTCTCAATTAAAAACTTAAACTACAGTATGAGATGGTTAAAATGAAACTGCTCAATCACAAAGTACCAGCAGCCAGACGAAACAAACGTCTATGAAAGCAACGCTATTCAACGCAACACCATACCCAAAAATGTTGATAGGCTAGTGTTTCTTGCTAAGAATATTTAATAGGTCTAGCCTGGCATAATACCTTTGAATGTTGTCAATGTTTAATTGTCATTTTTTATTTATTTAAATATTACATTCTTTTTGTTCACTGCATTTATTTAATTTATTTGACTGAAGCAAGAGTATTATGTCTTATTTTGTTTCTATCTTGTTTGGTAACATAACGTTCAGAATTTGTAGATCTTTAAAATAATAAAGCTTTATTCCAAGCAAAAAAATCGTGATTCTCATTTTAGCCTGAATCGTGCAGCTATAGTGGGTTCATTATTATTCTTAATAAAAAAATTAAAAAACAGTACTATGACAAACTCGCTTAAAGAGGCCACTTTCCACTTTGCTTTGAAACCAAATCTTCCGACATCGTCTTGTCAGTTAGGCGAAATGGGTGTAAAGTGAGGTGAATTCTGACTCCTGCTGCTGATCTGTGCTGTTGTTACTCTTGTTCACACTGAATTGAGCAGACACGTTTATTTCTGTTATCTAACTGAATTAAATGTTTTTTTATTACTATAAAAAAGATAAACAACGGTGCCGCGGTGGACAAGTGGGCGAGCTGATAAGAGAAAAACGCGCAGCGGCGCTGCTTGGTGCAAGCTGGGCAAGCGCATCCCTTTTTCACAGACGTCAGTGGAAAGTTTGTAGTTCAGTCGGATGTCAATGGCAAAGAAAGTAAAACGAGGCATGTAGCTTATTAACGTTAACTGACGAGAGGGAGAACTGTTGAACTGTTACCTGATTTATGTATAATGGGTGGTTCCCTACATTATTACAGGACGTTTGCAGGTCAAGAATTTCCATGAACGAAACATCCAAAGTGACCGCTCCGAAAACCAACGTCTTGATAGACAGCGAGCGAATACTGAATTGAATTGTCTTTCACGTCTTGCGCTTGTACGATCGAATTCACACAAGTTTATGTAAAAATGTACTTGGTTACTAACGTAACCTCGGTTCTCTCTAGAAGAGGGAACGAGTACTGCGTAAGTATCTTACGCTGGGGGAAAATCTATTTTCTGCGAGATATTGAAGCCAAAAATTATCCTTAATTTTGTAATAATGTAAAACGCGTTGCGGCAGCATGCAGACATAGGCAAGACGGCTCGCGTGCCTATTGGCTGACCTGTGGCAACTGTAGCAGCCTATCGAGAGAGGCCTCTCGTGACGTCAGATCCAATGAGGGCGCTTTGCGCCCACTGCGTCACGTCCCGCCAAAACAGGCGTCCCGCCAAAACAGCCTGCCGCCATACATATATCTTGCAAGGCAATCCCACTGGACCAGGCCCACGACGAGGCCATGCCTAGGGGGAGCATAGAGTGGGCAGCGGGGCCAGACATGGGCCAGCGCATCCCTGCTCTTGGAAAAAAACTCCGGACAGTGAGCATTTTCTTGAGACGCAAACAGGTCTACCTTCGCTCTGCCGAATGTCTCCCACAGCAGTTGGACTGTCTGCGGGTGTAGAGACCATTCTCCTGTCAGAACATTGTTCCTGGACAGCCTGTCTGGTCCTATATTCAGAAGGCCTGGCACGTGCGCTGCTCTCAGCGAGGGCAGATTGTGCTGAGCCCATACCAGGAGGCGTTCCGTCAGCCTGTAAAGGTTTCGGGACCTGATACCTCCCTGGCGATTTATATAAGCCACCACTGACATGTTGTCCGAGCGTACCAAGACGTGGTGTCCTCTTATCTGGGGACAAAAACGCGTCAGCGCGTTGTCTACCGCCAACATTTCCAGGCAGTTTATATGCAGAAGCTTCTCCCGTTCTGACCACTGGCCGAAGAACGGTCTGCCCCCTTCACACTTGAGGAAGTCCCCAGGCTTACACCTGATTGGTACCAGTCGTTTGCTTTCCAAGGATTCAGAGCTGAGACGCATTTCTGATCGACCTTGAGACGAAACAGACCGGAGGTCCACGCTCGGCGCGGTACTCACGCTTTTAGCCAGAACTGCAGTGGGCGCATGCGAAGCAGACCCAGCTGAAGTACTGACGATGCTGAGGCCATGAGACCCAGCGTTCTCTGAAATTGTCTGAGCGGGACAATAGCGCCGCAGCGGAAGGATTTCGTCATGCGCTGAATATTCAGTGCGCGCTGTGGCGATAGTTGCGCTGTCATAGACAGCGAGTCCAGTTCTGTGCCCAGAAAAGATATTCTCTGACTGGGAGACAGTGAACACTTCGCCCAATTGACTCTGAGACCCAGATTCTCGAGGTGTTCGAGTAAAATGGTCCTGTGCTCTATGAGCTCTGAGTGTGATTGAGCTAGAGTCAGCCAATCGTCCAAGTAGTTCAACACTCGCATGCCCCGGAGTTTCAGGGGTGCGAGCGCCGCGTCCATGCACATCGTAAATGTACGGGGTGCCAGGGACAAGCCGAACGGCGGACTGTGGACTGATATGCCTGGCCCTCGAAGGCGAATCTCAAAAATCGCCTGTGATTTGACGCTATTTTTATCTGGAAATACGCATCCTTCAGATCTATTGACATAAACCAGTCCCCTTGGCGAATTTGCGTGAGGATTTTTCTGGTTGTAAGCATTCTGAACCAGCGTTTTGCAAGCGCTTTGTTCAGCTGTCTTAGATCTAGTATGGGTCTGAGACCCCCGTCTTTTTTCGGTACCAGAAAATATCTGCTGTACAGCCCCCCTTCGCTCTGAGCTTGAGATAAAGGCTCTATGGCCCCTTTGCTCAACAGTTTCGTTATTTCAGCTCGAAGTAGGTGTGCTGCTACTTTCTTCACCGTAGTTTCGACGCGCACCGCACAACGGCGGGGGCGTCGACTGAACTGTAGTGAATAGCCTCTCTTTACAATGTTCAGCACCCACTCTGAAACCCCGGGAAGCTCTGCCCATGCATCTGCACGAATGGCCACACTGTAAAAAAAGAAAAGTTGACTTAACTTAAAATTATAAGGCAACTTGCTGCACAGATTTTTTGAGTTGACTCAACTAAAACATCTCTGTAGTTGAGTTGACTCAACTAAAACATCTCCAGTTGAGTAAACTCTATTAGTTGAGTCAACTCAAAAAATCGTTGCAGCAAGTTGCCTTATAATTTTAAGTTAAGTCAACTTTTCTTTTTTTACAGTGTAGGGGTTGAATGAGATGTGAGCTCTGGTCGCGTGGCGACCGAAGAGCTTCGGTGTGCTGTAACATAAACGCCGTGCTTGCGACATTCAAGGCAGGGGGCACGCTGATCACAGCGGGTAGTCTGCCCGCGCTCAACTCTTCTATGGCGGTTTGCCGAGAGGGAGAGGGCGGGGCGAGCCCCGTGGGGCTTGTCATGTCTGTGAGTAAATGTAGGTGCGGGACAGCGGGCATATTTACTGCACTGAATATACCGTCTGCCTGGGCAGACTGAATGTGCGTTGGTTTCGTTTTTACAGAAACCGTGAGACATGCAGAATGTAGTGTTTGTGGGCACTGGGTCATGGGCACATTTACTACGTTGAACTTCATTACTCTGAACTTCAGAGGGGACTGAGAAATGTGTGAGAAATTACACCTCGGCGGGACTAAAAACACTCTCTTTCCTCCTTTCGCCGGCGACGCACGTGAATGGGGCGCGAGGGCAGGGTAGCTTTCTTGTAACGTAAAGAAAACTAGCCCAGTGACCGTCCGCTTCCGACATCCCTTGTGAACGGCGCAGTTTGCGCGGCACGAGCAAAGGGAGAGAGAGCGGGAAGAGAAAGCGTCATCATGTTTTGCTTCGGCGTTTGTTTTCAGGCGTGCGTGTATTATAACAGGCTCGTTTGCTGCAATATTGATATTTCCAGTCGCCTGAACTTAAGAGGGGACTGAGAAATGTGTGAGAAATGGAGGTTGGTCCGGCCTCGGTGGGACTAAAACACTCTCTTTTCTCCTTTCGCCAGTGAGTGACGCGTGAATGGGGCGCAAGGGCGGGGTAGCTTTCTTGTAACGTAAAGAAAACTAGCCCCGTGATCGTCCGCTTCTGACATCCCTTGTGAACGGCGCAGTTTGCGCGGCTCAATCAGAGGGAGAGAGAAAGCTAGCCCCGTGACCGTCCGCTTCTGGCATCCCCTGTGAACGGCTCAGTTTTTCGCGGCTCGAACAGAGGGAGAGAGAGAGCGGGAGTGTGCGAGGCATTTGAAACAACGCCTCGTAGGAAATTACTCTTTTAGAAGAGTGTGTCGCAGCGGCGAACACGCACTAGCAGAGAAAAGGATATTATACGCCGGATAGCGTAGCAGGAACGGCGACTGAAGGCGGCGAGTTGTCGACCAGCGGCTTCAGATGCAAAGGCTTGTCCCGCAGAAGGCTTTCTCAGACAGCGCGGCTTCTTCCTCACAGGATCCAGCGATGCGAGAGCTTTGCTGAAGAGATGAAAAATCAGATTCTATCAGCCTGTCGAGCTGTATTTATAGGCCTAAGCCACGCCTGTTTCGGCTGGACGTGATGCAGTGGGCGCAAAGCGCCCTCATTGGATCTGACGTAACAAGAGGCCTCTCTCGATAGGCTGCTGCAGTTGCCACAGGTCAGCCAATAGGCACGTAAGCCGTCTAGAGCCCGACCGATATATCGGCGGGCCGATATTATCGGCCGATATTAGGCATTTTCCAAACGGTATCGGTATCGGCATTTATAACGGCCGATAAATGAATATTTAAAAAATAAAATAAAAGCGGATACAAGGAAGACTGCTAACATCAATGAGCTTGGACATCACAACGAACTTATTCGGCCTAAATAAAGTAATGATTACTGTATTTATAACTAGCATATCTGTAGTTCCAGTCCCTGCATTGTAAAACGTAAGTTGGGCACGCGAGGAGTGAACATTTAGACATAGAGAAAAAATATCAAACATAGCCTGTGCATAAAAGTTAGCTTTTCTTTTACACGTGTGTGAAATCCAAGTGTGCGTTACTGTAGGGGTAATTAACACATGGTTACCGAGTCGATCGTTCCCTGGGATGCGTTTTCATGAAAATCGAATGTAAAGAGTTTTATCTCTAAAAACAGATTATCTTATAACGCTAGTATATGGGATACAGAGTAAGTAAAAGTAAATCGCTAGTTAATACCACTAACAAGGCTCAAAATAGCCTCACACTAACACGGTAGCATAATGAGGGTCCCTACATGCAAACCGAAGCATTGAGAACTTTGTAAGTGTACAGACAGTTTAATAAGAAGATACTTTATAAAGACAGTACATTACATGTTTACAGCCATTCGTCATCTTGGAAAACAGTCTCGACTAATCGAGTCACAAACGCCGTGCTAAGTGAGCTGGTCAATAGGAATTACGTTTGTGAAATCTAACGTAGCACGGCGTTCGTGACTCGATTAGTCGAGACTGTTTTCCAAGATGATGCCTGTAAACGCGTAATGTACTGTCTTTATAAAGTATCTTCTTATTAAACTGTCTGTACACTTACAAAGTTCTCAATGCTTCGGTTTGCATGTAGGGACCCTCATTATGCTACCGTGTTAGTGTGAGGCTGTTTTGAGCCTTGCTAGTGGTATTAACTAGCGATTTACTTTTACTTACTCTGTGCCCCATATACTAGCGTTATAAGCTAACGTTAATCTGTTTTTAGAGATAAAACTCTTTACATTCGATTTTCATGAAAACACATCCCAGGGAACGATCGACTCGGTAACCATGTGTTAATTACCTCACATAATGTATTTAGTGCATCACTAAGTCGTAGATTTTAGAAGGCAGGCAGCAAATGATGATTGAAAATGGTTTGTTGTAGCTTGATGGAATAGATGGATAGAATTAGGAGTGACCTTTGTCTTGTTTAATAATAATACAAATGATGATAATAATAATATCATCATCATTGATTTTTTTAAATTATTACTGTCAATATTAATAATAATAGTTGATTTTTTTTGTTCAAAGGACTTTAAGTTTCATATCTTAAGTTTGTATTTTTAATATACATTATATTTATCAGAACTTTAATATATTCTGTTCTGTTGTGACAAAGTTAATTTAAAAAAAAAAAAGTTTATTTTTAAACTGCATTATATTATTTTAGTAAGGCTGAGGACTCTTAAATAACTACAAATAACTAATGTTAGGGAAAATCTGTTCATGTTTTGTTACACGTTTCTGGATTTGTAAAAAATATATATATCGGCCGATATATCGGAATATCGGATTTTTAAATCACCAAATATTTGTATCGGTATCAGCCTTAAAAATCCTTTATCGGTCGGGCTCTAGAGCCGTCTTGCCTATGTCTGCATGCTGCTGCAACGCGTTTTACATTATTACAAAATTAAGGATAATTTTTGGCTTCAATATCTCGCGGGAAAAGAGATTTCCCCCTAGCGTAAGATACTTACGCAGTACGAGAGACCTCTCGTAAGAGAACGCCCGTCTTGGCGAGTATCCCAGTAAAACAAAGTCGGTTATCTCAAGTGAACGTAGACAGTATATTCAAAAGGGGTCTGTGCGTTCTGTCTTAAAGGGGCAGCAGTTTAATAAACCTGCTGCTGTATTTTAATGTTAATCAAACAATGTTTTAATGTTAATTCTGGAAAAAGTGGTATCGGTGCATCCCTATTTGTAACCAGGCAGATCTTGTAACCAAGATCTGTTTGGTTACTAACATTCTTCAAAATATATTCCTTTTTGTTCAACAGAACAATGAAACTTATACAGGTTTGGAACAACTTGAGGGTGAGTAAATGATGACAGAATTTTCATTTTTAAGTCCTGTGTGGAATGTGTCTAGATTTTCTCCTGGCTGTTGTGTTGCATTTCTGAATACATACACTTCATATTGCATATTTTTCTTTGGTGCAAAATGGTTGGTAAACTTAGTCTTTACATCTGCGTATTTATCTGCTGCTTCAGCAAGCGTGTCATATGTCGTCTACCTTTTCTCCAGACAGATGCAGCAGAAGGGCCTCAAGTCTCGTTTCGCCACTAATGTTCATTGCAGTAACATAGTTGTTGAATATTTGCACCCATTTGATCCAGTGAAGTTCGACAGAGTGTGGTTCACTTTCTATATCAAACGCTGGGAATGAGTGCAGGGTAATTGCCATGTTATCGTCTTACTGTTTGTGCTTGTCAGCGTCAATGTTGTCACAGTTCCTGCACATAGATTTTTATTCTAGTTGCCAGTGTGATGTTCTACCAAACTGTTAAAGACACTGAAATGCATGGTGTAGATTCGAGTGTACGTTTACTGAACCGTCTTCTGCATAACAAATGCACCTGGCATGTTGCTGCAATGTGTCAGTCGTACCACTACAAAGTGGTTTAAATGTTGATTTATATCTTTCTAGATGCTTTTTTAAATAGTTTTTGCTCTTTATTGTTTACATAAATGCACCAAGGTTAAAATATTTAGGCAGTTGAATATAAAAAGTCCAGTTCAAATGTTACTGCCGCTCATCAATGGCAGCTGTTAGAGTTGCTAGGAGACAAGGCTAGACCGTCCCATTTAACAAAAGCTCGGTCCGACCTTTGTGGCCTTCGAAGAGTTGGCTTTAAAGTCAGAGTCCTTTGAAGGATGCAGCCTCTGAATTGGGATGCAGCTTACGTCAACAACTATTGAAGTTCAGTCACAATACTTAAGAATGCAAGCACAGAGGACGCATGAAAGTACCTGGATGTTTTCTTGATATCGAGGATGAATCGAATGCAGACTTGAGAGAATCCAACTGTTAGAAATTCCAGAAGAGGCTGCAAGCGTACGATGTACGGAAGCCTGTAAGCTTTAAACTTCTCGTTCTCACTTAAGACATTACCGCGCAAGCTCTAAAATACGTGATGGCTTATGAAAGTAAACGTGTTTTTTTGTTTTGCCAAAATTGAATAGTCAAGTCACCTTTATTTATATAGGCCTAGCACTTTTTACAATACAGATTGTTTTATAGAAGTTTAACAGTGATAACAGGAAAATAATGCAACAAAGTTTTTTTCTGGCTGTTCAGCAGCTCTATAAAAAAAACAGTGTCATTGTCCAGCTTAAGTTCATTCAATGTTGATCCATTTCGGTTGTAAATATCATTAGTTGTTAATTTAGTTCTATACAGCAGCAGCAGAAAACAGTGATGTCATCGTCCAGCTCACTTCAGTTCTCATACAATGGTGTCAATGCAGTTGACTGCAATACAATCTTAAGCATTTGTTTATATAGCAGTCTACAGACCTGCTTCTGCAGTACCTTTTTAACCTCCAGGGGTCTGTAGCTTGGAAAACAACCATGGCTTTAAGACTTTTTATTTTTACTGGTTTTAGGCAATTGGAGCCACCCTGCTCATCAGTGCTGCACCCTTCCTCATCCTTTTCCTCATTCCAGTGCAGTCAAACACGGACCAGCACCAGAAACTACTCAAAGTGCTCTTGAGTTTCGCATCTGGTGGTTTGCTTGGAGATGCATTCCTTCATCTCATTCCTCATGCGCTGGGTGAGTTGGCACAATTTGAGGTCATGTAACTATAACACCCTGTCACATACACTGATTCCCATACTGTACAGAATATGCTTTCTGCTGACAATTACCTTTGGCTTTAGTTCTGTCTGTGTCTGACCAGACTATATAAATCTATTAGCATATTGGATTGTGTATTTTGAGGTGTTTAAAAATCATTCTTAGTTTTGCTATTGTAGATAGCAAAGATTGTGTATAAATATTGTAGATTGTGTATGTATGAGAGAGAGATGAATCTCAATATGAAAGATATGAAGCGCGTTTCTCCATATCTTGTGTATGTATGAGAGAGAGAGATATGAATCTGTCAATTATTTTTTTCAATTAATCGGATGAAAGATATAAAAATGATTATACATTAAAAATATTTGTTAATAAAAAAAATATTTTATTCCATTATTTTAAACAATGTTATTCCACATCCTGCCCACTGCTGTCATAACCCTGACATAAGCCCTGAACCACAACGTAAAAATAAATAAATCTAAGATTACGAGAATAAAGTCATAGCAATACTAGACTGAAGTCATAATATTTTGAGAACAAAGTAGGAATTCTATGGAAGCTACAGTCTTACAAAGACAGCATTAACATAAATAAGTTTGAGTATTTAACTATACAACTAGAATGAAACATTTAGGTCGTGTGTCCACCAAAGCGTTTTTTCACGCGGCTGGCGTATTTTTTCAATGGGAGCGCCGCGTTTTTAAAACACCATGAGCGTTACGCTGAGCGTTTTTTTTTTTTTCACGCTGAAGCGCTGAGCGTTCAGCATCTTTACAGGTCACCGAGAGTTGAAGAATGTTCAACTTTGGGTAAAACGCAGCGCTCATCACTGTCACTTTTTACCCAACCGTCCAATCACAGTGGATGAGGGGCGGGACTAAGACCACACCGACCAACCGCAACATTCTGCTTGTACAACGTCAACAGATGACAACAACAAGCATAATAACGGGGAAAAAAAACATTTAAAACAAGAGCCAGAGAAAATACATTACATTGGATCGACATTTTAATATAGAATCAACACAGAAACAAAATATGTGTCAATTGAGATATATGTGAAACACTTTCGCGGATATTCCGTATCATAGCAAGCAAAGTGTCTCAACTGAAAAAAATGCTGCGCTGCCAAAACGCTCTCAAGCGCCCACAGCTAGATGTTTTCAGCAGAGCGCCCAGCGTTTTCAGCTGGCTAAAAACTTTTTAGTGGACAAACGGCCTATGAATGAGCGCGCACCTCTGTTCTACCCCGTATAAGCTAACCAGCATATACTGGTAGTGTTCATTTCGTTCACAAAATCTATGACGAAAAATGTTTCTTTTGAGCTTTTCTGTTAAAAGAACACGTTTTCTTCCCGGTGTTTTACTTAATCTTTGCAATCTGGCAACCCTGCGCGTGGGCTCCCTCTACACTGCTGAAGAAGCGCGGGTGATCTGAAAACATGACAAACAAGTAACTGCAGTTTAGTACGGTGACCGGGAGGGGACATGTTCAGTTCACTTAGTTTTGTCGTGGCCACAACATATAAACTCGTGGGAACGTGATATGTTGTTGCCACAAGATCATTTTGTTGAGGTAACGACATCATGTCGTGGCCACGCGATGTAATGTCGTGGCCTCGAGATCATATGTTGAGGGAACGATATATTTTTCTCGTGGCCACGACTTCATATTTTGAGAGAACGACAACTATTTCTTGTAGCCACGAGTTGTTGAGGGAACCACACCGGTCAATACTGTAACCATATACAGCAGTCGGAGATGGAGATGACTGATGAAATAACATTTTACATTGAATTAGGAATGTCATATAAAGATATAGTGCGGTCTCTGGCTTTAAGACATTGGTACGTAAGTGAAAGACACCTGAAGTGCATTCTTAAGTTGAATGGGCTTTTTCGTCAGAAATTTGCTGGCTAGAATGAAACATTCGGGTCACGAATAAAGTTCCTTTTAAGGCAATAAACAAAAACAAATTATGAGAAACTTAAATAAACAAATAACAAAGTAAATTATGACCGGGGTAAAAGGAGGAGCCCGTATCGCGTGTGAAGATTTGTTTCCCACATGTTATAAAACTGGTAGCCATGAGAAACGGATGCTGTTCCCTCAACATATTAAGTCGTGGCCACGAGAAACGGATGTCGTTCGCTCAACATACCATCTCGTGCCCATGAGATATTATGGCGTTCCCACGACTTAACATCACGTTCCCATGAGTTTATATGTTGTGGCCACGACAAAACGTCTCTGGTTACTCACGTAACCGTAGTTCCCTGAGAGGAGGGAACGAGACATTACATATGGGGAAATCCATTTTCCTCGAAATGCTGAAGCCTGATTTGAATAACTCTTTTACTTGCAAATAGCCAAAAACCTCAGACTCTTTCGACTGAACGAGAGCTATTGATGCTGAAAGGCTTTTTACACGGCAGTTTACGTAATGTCTCGTTCCCTCCTCTCAGGGAACTACGGTTACGTGAGTAACCAGAGACGTTCCCTTATCGAGTCGGTCCCTCGACATTACGTATGGGGAACGTATAAAACCCCCGCCGTGTGAAAAATGGTCGGCCCTGCTCGCAGCACGAGCCCCTGTTGAGCACAAGCACTAAGCCCTCAGACTATAGTACATTAGCTCTAGGTTGGGTACCGGACCTGGTTGAACACTAGTGCTGTAGTGGTGCGTCCATGACGTCGACGTCAAAATTACGTCGACGTCATATTTTTTGCGTCAACGCTTCTTTATTTATTATTTATTTTATTTTTTGTACCATTCCCGGAGGTACAGCTCGCCACACACACACCGCCCGCCGTGTTATTCTGTCATGTTTTCTCCCTTTCTTTCCAAACCGCGACAAACGCCAGTCTCCTTTCTCTGCAGAATGTAATAAATCCGCTCAACCAATCACAGCGCACCATTCCACGCATTGTAAACAGTAACGGTGGCGCTTTGAATACACCCGGCATCCTAGTTTTCCTTATCTACTTTGCACTTTTTGATCAACAAACAAACAAAAAAATTAATACATTTGACGGCATTGATGAACCTGTGGTGGATTCTGCCGTAGGGAAGAAACGTAAGCCATCGAAATCTAATCATTTACGTGAGGAGATTAACAAGATGAGGCACGCGGGAGGAAGAGAAATGCCGACTTGGACGACAGCGTCAAACTTATGTCGAATGCTGACACGTTAATCCCAGGGGATCTTTTAAAAAACTTTCAATTCTTGTACTCAGAGTCAACGAAAACCGAGCAGGACCAAGCCATTTTACAGCTGATCGCCGTCAAAAAATTTCAGAAGGTATTTCTTAGTGATGGCTGATTGAATGTAGCCTATGTTTAGTCCAGTACGTGCTAAATATAAGATTAGTATTGACCGAGTTCAGAGGCTGTCATATGTGGATCAACTTACTTTGTTGTGTATTTTCAACAGTTTCAATATGAAAAATTACTTTTATATTGATTCAATGGATTAATTGCATTTTTTTAAAAAACGTGTCATGAATTTATTGCATTTTGGGGAAAAAATCTGTTTTTATAATAAATCTTTGAAAATCAAAATCTGGATTTGAATTATTTATGTTATTATAACCTAAAGATGCTATGTGAAAGTTTGAAACAGAAAATAGTGGTTTTCATCTTGCCACTTTCTTGGTAAAGAAAACACATTTTTTACTCAAATTAATCAAAATGGATTTATCACGTTTATACTATATTATTCAGAAGTAAACATTGTAGCTGACAGTGTGTTTATGTCAGAATGTTTATTTTTTAAACCACAACCTTCTAAGTGCTTCTTTTACTGATATATTTAACAAAATCTTTTGCATTTCTCATCCAAACAACGTCAAACTTGGCACTGCACTTACTCGTGCCCAGACAGCTGTCGAGTTTGAAATCCATCGGAGTAACGGTTCGACAGAGATATGCGAATAACAGACAGGATAATTAATTCAAATTAGTCGTTAGATTAGTCGACTAATCGATAAAATAATCGCCCGACTAATCGTTTAATTAATAATCGTTTACCCCAGCCCTATTGAACACCCAGATGTACTCTGGCACAGAGCCAACTCGGCGCCCACACCATCACTATCTCCCCGTATCCAGTTAAGCAACACTGAACTGGTGTGATATGGGGGGGAATGCAACAATATATTGGTGCTTGAGAATACTGCCGGCTTATGAACGCGGGCATAATAAAAGGGGGCTACATCATATAGTTAATGTGATTATTATCAACCTCAGCCATACTATCATAACTCACACTGTCTATACGACCAGGTTGAAACCATGGTTAGAACACGCGCCAGTTGGCATGCGACTTAGTCACCCAATGGCTGTTCAGCTCTCTCCTGCACTGACAGAATGTGTGGTGCGAACGAGGGAATGTCCAAGTTATAAAATCTTGCGAACGTGTTGTGAGCTGACCAGCCCGCTGCGAGACAAATGTTCTGAATAGACATGCCTTTCGCCCAAGCCCATGACGACGCCAAACTCCTTGTGGAGTGGGCGCAAACCCCCATTGGGCAATCGGTTCTTCAGGAAGCATAAGCTAGTCGCACAGCTTCCACAATCCAGTGTGATAGCCTCTGCTTCGACAGCGCGCTGCCTTTCTTGGTGCCCGCGTAGCAGATGAAAAGCTGCTCCGAAGTTCGAAACTGGCTAGTCCTGGTCACATAAGCACGCAGCACGCACGGGGCATAAAGCACACTTCTGTGACACTGAATTAGCGTCTAGTTCAGCGGGGCAAAACGCTTGAATTTTAACCACCTGAGCTCTGAACGGAGTTGAGAGCACCTTCGCCGCATCTGGGAATGAGTCTGACCATGCAATTGTCCGGTCTGAATTGCATACACGCACTGTTCACTGACAGGGCATGCAAGTCTCCCACTCGTTTCCCGCAGGCTAGCGCGAGCAGTAGCGCTGTCTTAACTGAGAGCACTTTAAAGATGAACTGAACTGGAATTTTGAGTAAAGGTGATATAAAAGATGCATTTTATTTATTCTCATTGGTACAATTTTTAAAGTGGCAGAATTTGTTAAAAGGGATAAAATGGTATGTTGAAAATGTTGTTGTTGTTACACGGGCGCCGCCATCTTGGATTTCAACATTCGGCAACGTCACTGGAATGGTAAGCTACTCCGTTGCTAACCAACACTAGCAGAGCAGCCATTGCATGCAGCCCCTGGATTTCGAGTCCATAGTGAGCATTTTTTAGCGACAGTCTATTTAGAGATTTGTACTTATACAACTGGTTCACTGGTGAGGGTTAGGCTAAACCTGAGGCTATTCCGTCAATGTTAAACTTTTCAGGCTGTAGTACAGGGCAGACCGATAGACCAATGGCAAGTACTAACACCACCGATGCTATCTATGTAACCGCAGAGACAGGGCGCTGAAACGCTCATGTCAAGGCAGAGGACAGAGAAGTATGTTAACTGTTATCATGATAGCAAGCTAAGCAAAGGGCTGGATGTAACGTTGTCACATACACAAACCATATTGTGTTCAATATAGCTTTATAGCGTTCAACAAAACTGAGACACTCATTCATTGAAATTGAGTAACAAAATCAAGCTATATACCAAACGATCCAACCTAGGGAAAGAGCTAGCAGCTAACGTAAACACGTTGGAAGCACTTTTGTCAAACTCCACAAGCTAGCCACCACTCCGACCATATAAACCGTATAAATCATGACTCGTCTCGATAATAATGCGTTTACTAGCTGCTAATAAAACCACAGCAGGTCTGTCTGTAAACAGATTCCAATGTCCTACCCACCCTGAAGCTAGCTGATGTCCATCGTCTCAGGGCACATTGTTGATACAGAGGGAGTTCAGGTTTTTTTTTATTGTTTTTTATTGTTTTTTTTTTTTACGTTTCTTCATTCGGATCCATTTGCGATCCATTTCATTCTGAATAAACAAACAACGCAGTTTACATGCTTCATCCTTGTTGCATTATTCACTAAGATAATAATTAATAAATGCACGCACAATTATCCGTTAACTTGATAAATGTTGCAGTCAGATATGTTTTATGCACAAACAAATGCCTTTCAGAGTACACAATTCAGAAGTAAATGAATATGCAGCAATTTGTACAAATAGAGAGTCTGTAAGCCTACTATACGTGTTGTAGCCATTAAATAAGCTCATTTAGTTTCATTAAAATATTATTTATTTTTTTATTATTATAATTTTTTTCATCTATGTTGAATATAAAAAATTTAACAGCATGAGTAAGATAGGATATGCGCAATATATCGAGAGATATGGAGCGGGTCAGACATGATTTTGACCACTTAATTAAGATTTGCATTGTAGAAAGCCTTTCTTTAAAGTGAATTTCGTTTTGTATAAATTGTATCTTAATTTTAATATTTTTTTCATCAACCTGTATTTAATAAGCAAATATAGCAGACATTATAATCATGGAGGCGTCCGCGCGTCCACTTGCATTGCACGTGAACTGGAGCGCATCTCATCCTAACTTAACCGAAACTCAGTGTATGCCTTACACACATGAGAAATATAGAAAGCTTGAAATGTCTTTAAACGAAACAATTCAAAACGAAAATAAATAGGCTAGCCTACTCTCTGATTATGTAATGATGTGCATTTCTCTCTATAGGCGCGTTCACTACGGAGATGGCGATCGTCAGCTTAATCTTTGCAGCCGACACTGTTTATTAATATAAATAAATGCATGTGCGTCACCGGATTTACAAATGCACATCTTGCTTGTTGCACGCACACATATTATGTAGGCTACATATTACGAAATAACGAGATATTATGTTGAAATAATTAGGCTAATTATTAATTATCATTATTAATAATAAATCTATAAGAATATTTGATTGAATGCTGAATGTTGCTTGTTCAATTGAATACAATTAATACTTTAATTGTGATAATTAAAATAATTGATTATTAAATATTAAGTGGCCTATGTTTGCTCATTTATTAATACTATTTGTATATATCTAGCACCCCCTCAGCACCTGCGTTAAAAAATTCTCTGGCGCCGCCCCTGGTTATAACGGCCCACGTATTAAAAAAATGGTAGGTTTAAATCGGGCTTGGGTTCATAATTACAGTTAATGTGTCAGGCCGGGCGTGTGGTGGTAGTCAGATACCCATGCCATTAAAATCACTAATTTTCGTCTGTGTATAGGACCTGCAGCTGCAGCTGCCTATATACCTTCGCAGGTTCTACCATGCCGGTGACGTCATCGGAATTGCCAGCGTTCTTATACTAACAAACGCAATTTTTGTGTTGCTTAAAAAAAGAGCTATATTGATATTTTTAATTCAAATTTTTTGTGTAATTTACTTTTAATTGTCATAAACAACACATTATCAACTTTGATTATTTCAGTTCAGTTCATCTTTAAGGTCTCTAGATTCGGCTGGTTCGAAAGGTCGATCGGACAGCGCACTGAGCACTAACAATAGGTCCCAAACTGGCATTTGATGAAGGCGAAAGGCGGCGATAGCGGGCACATATACTTTCGCTGTAGACGGGGAGCTGCCAGCGTCCAGACGTTCCTGCAGGAAGGTCAGAATAGTGGAAATATCACAACCCTTTGGGTCTTCCCATTTGTCAATACACCAGTTAGCAAAAACCTTCCATTTCAGAGCATATAAGCGTCTCGTCGAAGGGGCTCTAGCCTCTGCTATTGTCTGCAGCACTCGCTGTGACACAGCTTGCGTAGGAGAGAGGTTCTGACACGTGAGGGCGGCGTGGCCGTTGGGCCGACGCTAACTCCTCAGCAGTCTATTGACGTAGCTTTCTGCAGTCTCCCGGTCCACGGCTCGACGGCGGCGGGCGGAGGAGAGGCAGGAGTCATAAGGCCACCGTTACGGGTAATGGCCAGCCTTGCGCGAAGGATCTTGATGGGAAGTTCCTCACAGGCTCGACAACCTGATCCTTCAAGTGCCGCTTCTGCGTGGGCCCATCCCAGACACAGCACACACTGCTTGTGTGTGTCCGAGAAGTCGATTGGACCACCACACATGCGGCAAAGAGAAATTATTTTTTGGGTTTCCTAGCAAAAAATCCGCCGGAACGTGAGAGGGGATAATTCCACGTTGTCCACTCTGTTTGCGTGAATCCACGGCGAAACCAGGCTCCAGGTGAAGAAAAAAGATTCAGAGGTTTTTTGGCTATTTGCAAGCAAAAGAGTTATTCAAATCAGGCTTCAGCATTTCGAGGAAAATGGATTTCCCCATATGTAATGTCGAGGGACCGACTCGATAAGGGAACTAAGTGAACCGAACATGTCCCCTCCCAGTCATCGTAATGAGCTGCTTGCGCTGTTTGCTGCGACTAAATCTGCGATCAAACCTTCTCAGTGATAAACTGCAATAAATCCATTTTGTTTAGATTGCTGCTGTTTGTTTACATTTGTACTTAAAATTTTAGGTAAATTTTATTAGGTGACAATTTTGTGCAGGCTCCTGAAGAGTTAATTTACTTTAGTTATTGTTAAAACTAAAATGTTAAGAAGTTATGTTATACTTTTACTTAAAATATCCAGGGGAAACACTACCAACTTGTACCAAGGCTACTTTTTTTTCTTTGCTTACATTTGACTCATGCTGTGTGACTGTCACTACTATTGCACCATAATGCTGTTGCTGCCACCTTATGACAATAGATTACACTTCGAACAGGTATTCTGTCATCAATGACAGTAGCTCATTGGAAAATACTGTAAAATGCCTTTCATTTTGTTTGCACTAATAAATGCTGAAATTCACATATGGCGTCTTTTGCACGCTCAAGTGTGTTAGTTCAAATGTAGGCGTGCAGCAAGCGCTCATAATGGAAGCGACGCGGTCACAGTGCGCTCGTTTTTCCAGGCGTGCCTATGCCACGGCGAGATGAAAACATCTTAACTGTTCAGAATGCCGCAAGGTCATGAGACAAAAAACAACAGATACGCTTGCATTTCCATAACAACATCGTAAGCTCGGCCGAACAGCTGATCATAGCTGTACAGGCTGGGTTTTTATTTCTCATCTCCATAAATATATCTAGTAGTAAAGCTAACGCAAGGGCTAGAAATCATTAATCCTTTGCTGATAGTTCCTCGTCATCATGGAGAGCGCAGTTCATGGTTGCATAGCAACGACAGACACCATGGAAAGAAGCACTTGTGGAAAGAAGGAAAGCGTTTTTAGATGCTTGTGTGTGTTTGTGTGTGTGTATGTGTATATATATATATATATATATATATATATGTATATGTATGTATATATATGTATGTATGTATGTATGTATATATATATATATATATAAATATAAAAATATTAAAAATAATATTATATTATAAAATATAATAGTATGAGCCAGTAGTATTTTGGGGAAATGGAAACTACAGTTACCTAATTACACAATACTAGCATGAACTGTTATTAAAACATATGGACAGACACTGATCCTGATTAATTGAATCAACGTCATACCTGCATGTAAATCCTTTCCAGCTAACACACAACATACTTTATGTAATTTATTGGTACTCTTTGGCAATTTCATGCAGACTTACCAATTGACAATGTAACTATGACGCTGCATGCTTGTAATTTCATCTGCTCTTTATATATAGTGAAATTTTGCAAGCACAGTATAATGTCTGACAGGACAGAAAAGTATTTTTTTTCTGAGGAGAGACTTTTTATGAGGCGCCACGTTGGATTTAAATCAAACTTCGCTTATCAATACATACATAACACACGTGCATATACACCTATAAATTATTCGCATATACATGTATACTATTGGATGTTCAAAATACATATATGAAATACACGTGCACACTAATATGAAATCCATACCAATACATATTATGTTAGTAATGAATGCATATACACTTGTGAATAACTTGCATATACATATAAACTTGACGCACGCATACTCCTATAAATACTCACATATAAACTTCCATGCATATACACCTATAAACACTCGCACATACATATAAACTCGATGCGCGCATACACATCCATAAAACACTCGCGCATACATACAAAATAAAACGTGGATGTATGCTTTAGTTGTGTATATATGTATATGCGAGTGATTTCATATGTGGATGTGTGTGAACTTTTCAGTGCAAACGGAAGGCATTTCAGTGTAACCGGAAGGCATTTCAGTGTAAAAGGAAGTAACCTGCCTATTTACATAGACAGTATATAAACGCCTATTTACCGCATTTGTATTCGGTCCGTGTGTACGCACAAATGACTTACTTTTACACTGAAATGCCTTCCGGTTACACTGAAATGCCTTCCGTTTGCACTGAAAAGTTCACGCACATCCACATATGAAATCACTCGCATATACATATATACACAACTAAAGCATACATCCACGTTTTATTTTGTATGTATGCGCGAGTGTTTTATGGATGTGTATGCGCACATCGAGTTTATATGTATGTGCGAGTGTTTATAGGTGTATATGCATGGAAGTTTATATGTATGTGCGAGTGTTTATAGGTGTATATGCATGGAAGTTTATATGTATATGCGAGTATTTATAGGTGTGTGCGTGCGTCAAGTTTATATGTATATGCAAGTTATTCACAAGTGTATATGCATTCATTACTAACATAATATGTATTGGTATGGATTTCATATTAGTGTGCACGTGTATTTCATATATGTATTTTGAACATCCAATAGTATACATGTATATGCAAATAATTTATAGGTGTATATGCACGTGTGTTATGTATGTATTGATAAGCGAAGTTTGATTTAAATCCTACGTGGTGCCTCATATTTTTATTTCAAGTTACGAAATTAACATTAGAATAATGACAATGACGTAAAGCCTGACAACATCTCATCTGACAGCAGATACCAAAATCAGCACTTTTTTTTCTCAGGCAATCTTTACTTCAACTACGTCTGACTGAGAGTCAATGCTTTCATACACATCTTTCAAAAATAAAGTCTCACACACAAAAAAAGAAAAGTTTAAAATTACGTTTTTGTTGCATACTCCGCGACCCGGTCAAAACGGTATTGCAACCAGCTTTTCTGTCTCAACCAACTGGTTGAGAAACACTGGTATATAATAACTGGTCTAAGTCATGGTGACTTTTGATCTTTTGACTAAATGTAGTTACCATCTGAGTAACTGGCCCATACTAACCAGCCTGACCTTCACCTTTTGATTTTATCTCAACACAGAACCTCATTCTCATCACGGTCAATCACACAGCAGCGAGGAGTCACATGTTCATTCACATGGTAGTGAGGAGTCACATGGTCACTCCCATGGTGGGTCATTGTTCAGTTATTGAAATTGGTGCTTTTCTACTTCTACTTTTTTTTCTACAGAGGTTATAGTCTGGTCAAATTAAATACAAGAATATAATTTATTAAAAGACTACTTTTTATGCAGTCTGGTCAAATTAAATACAAGAATATAATTTATTAAAAGACTACTTTTTATGCAGTCTGGTCAAATTAAATACAAGAATGGAATTTATTAAAATATTTTTTTGTGCAGTGTCAATAAATGCTTAATTTCTGTCACAGGTGATGCCCATGGTCACATGATGTCAGTTGGTCTGTGGGTGCTGGGTGGCATTGTTGCATTTCTAGTGGTTGAGAAATTTGTCCGTCTTTTGAAGGGAGGACACTCACACTCTCACTCTCATGGTAAGTGTCTTGAATTGATAAAATTATGTGTGCATTAAAAACACTTCACATATATTCTTAATGCAGCATCCCTCTAGAATTGGAACAACTATTTTAATCAGGGTTGTAACCTGCTGACTATTTTTGATGAAATCGTTTCTCCTTTCGGAACACTCACCAATTAAGAATGGCAGAGGACCAAACAATTCTCAGATTTTGGACCAAACAAATTTTCTTGCCGAAATAAGAACAAGTGCACCATAACACTGAGAATGTGTGTTTGTCTCTTTAGGCTGTTAATCTACAGAGCTTCTCTGAGAATTAAATTTCATAAACATAGATTGATCTTTTTCTGCACACTGAATAAAGACTCAGGGTCTAGCCAAAAAAAACCTAAAAAACTTTTATTTTTATCTTGCATAGTAAATGTGTAAGTGAGGTAAAGGCCAGACCAATAATAGTAAAAATTTCAACACCCTGCTTTCATCAGTGCTCACAATGAAGCGGCTGTTCCCAGTCGCATAACGGAGCGGCATGCAGGCCAAGAAAATAATGTCATATTACTAACAATGTTGCTGGTGCTAAAATAACATAAAAATATAATGTCTTATTTTTATGTATTTATTTAGAGAGTGATCTGGACATTCTTGACAGGTTTCCAAATACAATAAAAATATTTTCTTGTCTTGTTTTTAGCTGCTCCAAAGGCAAAGGATAGTGATGAAGAGGATGACAAGAGAAGAGAGAAGGGAGAAAAAGAGAAAAAAGTCTCGAATAAGAAACCTGTAGAGACAAGTTCTGGTATGGAAACTCATGTCTAAAAAAGTATTTGAGTTTTTATTTCTGTCTGTCAGTGCTGCTGTCTTGCTGACAGAATAACTCAACTTCTCTTTGTTTCTACAGATATTAAAGTGTCTGGTTATCTGAACCTGGCTGCTGATTTCACCCACAATTTCACGGATGGTCTTGCGATTGGAGCGTCATTCCTTGTAGGTCCAGCAGTTGGTACTGTTACCACCATCACCATCCTCTTACATGAAGTACCTCACGAGATTGGAGACTTTGCAATTCTTGTCCAATCAGGCTGCACAAAGAAGAAGGTATGGAGCTCCAGAGAGTGGATTTATCAAAATATGGTTTGGGGCAAATTTACATACAGTTGAAAGGGGTAGTTCACCCAAAACAATTCTATTATCATTTACTCACCCTCATGTCCAAACCTGTATGACTTATTTATTTTCTGTAGAACATAAAAGAAAATATTTTGAGAAATATCATTGCTTTTTTTCTCTCTCCACACAATGCAAGTCAGTGGTAAGCAAAACTGTTCTTCAAAAACATCCTACAAAATATATTTTGTGTTTCACTGTAGAAAGTCAAATGGGTTTGGAATGACATGAGGGCGAGTAAAAAAAACAATTAAACAGAACTTTAATTTTTTCATCATTGTCAAGGCTTTCATCATCCAGTTGTCAGTGTAGTTTAGGGGTGTCCCCGACTATGGATTTTCATAGTCGAATCAGAATCGTCATGTCTTGCTTATAGTCGACTAATAGTCGAATCATGTGTATGGGGGTGGGGCTGGGGCTGGGGGCGGGGCTTTAACATTTCAAAGCCGCGATGTACAGAAAAATCACACAAAGATATAGAAGAAAATGTATAAAAACATTTTGGATCAATAAAACTAAGAAATAACATAAATAACTCCAGAAAGGCCACAGACAGGATTTGCATTTCACATACAAATCAAATTAAATCGGCTCTATACACCACAACATCGATAAACCGAAAAAATAAACAATTAATTTACTAAATTAAATTAGAACAGAATATACCTTTCTAATAAATAAAAATACAAAACGAAATAAATCAGAATCAAGTCACAAGATGAGCAAATGTATGCAAAATGCCTAAAGTGCAGGGGAACATATATTCAAAACACAAGCCACAAATAGTTAGATTAGATAACCCTGACAGATCAATAAATAAAATAAAAATAAAGAAATGATTAAAATAACGATAGTAGCCAATTTTCAACTTTGTCTTTTTATCTGCAGAAACAACAATAAATGCTAAACTGGAGTGGCAGTCTTTTTAGCTAAAAATGTTCACACTCACAGCATCCAAAAATCAAATTAGAACCGGCTAAAAAGTTTTGAAATCACTTGTACCCTACCTGATCGCGAGAACAAATCCAGTCTTTCACTCTGTCTGTGTCCGTTGGAGTCTTTTCAAATTGTGCGCGCGGATAAAATACATTCTAACGTGAAACTTGTTAACGTTGGCCGGCAGAAGTGCGATCATGGTTTTCCTGATGCTAAATCCAGTCTTGGAGAATATCCTTTCTGACGGTGTACATCCACACTTTATATTTTCTTATCCCAGACATTGTTATTTTAAAGATTTAAATCCTTGCCGCCAAAACGCTCCTCTGTCGGTTACGGATTGAAAGTGAAACTTAAATCTGTCACGCGGACGCGGGGTGTTTGGATTTATTTACGCACGTTAAAAAATATTTATTAAAAGCTTATTTCTTTGCACATTTTTATATACAGCATTATCATAATAGGCTGAATATTAACATATTGACAGAAAACCGGTAGTTCTACTTTAAGTCAGAAGACATTGAGCGCCCTCATATAGCCAAAGTGGCATGATCCTCGTTTCATAACACCTCTGCAAAGATTCGACCATGAGATCGGTAGTCGAATCAGGCTCCTCCAATCGAAGCATCGAATCTTCGACTATTTGGGGTCACCCCTAGTGTAGTTAATATCTATAAAGACTATAAATTGCTTATGTAATATGAACTTAAATTGTCTTTTAAGACCCTACAAAATCAAAGGAGAACCTCCTCTCAGGGAACTACGGTTACGTTGAGTAACCAGAAACATTCCCTTATCGAGTTGGTCCCTCGACATTACGTATGGGGAACGTATAAAACTCCCGCCGTGTGGAAAATTGGCTGCCCCAGATCGCATCGAGCCCCTGTAGAGCACAAGTGCTAAGCACTAAGCCCTCAGACTATAGCGCGCTAGCCCTCTAGGTCAGGTACTGGACCTGGTTGAAACACCCAGATGTACTCTGGCACAGGGCCAACTCAGCGCAGACACCATCAGTATCTTCCCGTACCCAGTTAAGCAACACTGAACTGGTGTGATATGGGGGGAAATGCAGCAAACATGTTGGTGCTTGAGAATACTGCCAGCTTATGAACGTGGGCATAATAAAGGGGGCCGCATTATAGTCAATGTGATTATTATCAGCCACAGCTATTACTGTAGTATTTCGCACTGTCTATACGCCCAGGTTGAAACCATGGTTAGAAACGCGTGCCGGTCGGGGCGTGTCCTCAGGCGACTTAGTCACCCAATTTCTGCTCAGCTCTCTCATCCTTCACTGACAGAACGTGTGGTGCGAACGAGGGAATGTCCAAGTTATAAAATCTCACAAACGTGTTGTGTGATGACCAGCCTGCTGCGAGACAAATGTCCTGAATAGACATGCCTTTTACTCCTCGTGGAGTGGGCGCGCACCCCCATTGGGCAATCTGTTCCTCGGGAAGCATAAGCTCTGTGATAGCCTCTGTTTCGACCCTTGGGCCAGTGGCTCGACAGTACGTCCCCTCCCAGAGGAGCCGTTGTCAGCGCGAAGTACAGCGGGCAGTGGGCATTCTCCTCTGAAACAAAGAGGTCGATCTCCGCCTCGCCAAAGAGATTCCAGATCATATTTATAGTTTGAGGGTGTAGTCTCCACTCTCCGTGCACAATGCTATCCCTGGACAGCATGTTCGCACCACAATTCAAACTGCCCGGAACATGTACTGCTCGGATCGAAAGAAGTACCCGATCCGTCCACGAGCAGCTGCCTCGCTAAGCCCTGTAGGGAACGCAGGCGCAACCCTCCCTGGCGATTGATGTACGCTACCACCGCCGTGTTGTCCGTTCTGATGAGAACATGACAGTCTTTCACAAACGGAAGGAAGCTCTGCAGAGCCAGACGAACCGCTTCCATCTCCAAGCAGTTTATATGCCAGCGCTTCTGGTCCCCCGCCCACGTACCGAATGCTGGTCTGCCATCGCAGGGGGCTCCCCAGCCTGATAGTGATGCATCCGTAGTGACCACTACCCGACTGACCACTCTGCCCATAGCAGCACCCTGTTCGTACGTGGTCGTGCCGGACCAAGGTGCCAGAGTCTCGAGACATGATCGTGTTATGACAAGGTGCTCTGTCCCAGCTCTCCACACCTGCGGCTGCTAATATGCAGCACGCCCAGTCTGCAGACAGACGATGCTTTGAACGAAGAGGGCTAGTGTATTGTGAATGGACTGGATCTTCGGCTCTGATAAGCACGCGATCATCGTGCGCGAGTCCAGAACCATACCCAGGAAGGTAATCGACTGACACGGCTGAAGCGTGATCTTCTGCATGTTCACAGACAGTCCGACAGTCGTCGAGATAGTTCAGCACACGCATTCCACTGAGCTTCAGGGGTGCGAACGCTGCATTCATGCACATTGTAAACATGCGGGGGGCTAGAGCCAGCCCGAACGGCAACACTTTGAATTGGTATGCAACACCTTCAAATGCAAAACGCAGAAAGCGCCTGTGATGCGGGGCTATCTGAATGTGAAAATACGCATCCTTTAGATCAGGGGTCGTCAAGTAACTTTGGGCGCGGGCCAATATTTTTTTTAGCCAGTAGATGGCAGCTACACAGAGTAGGCCTATGGATACAAATTAAATACTCTTATATAGACTCTTATCATTCGTTCAATCGTTTTTTCAAATTAAAACCAAAAATAAAAAGATGAAAAACGACTTGTTTTTCCATTATTTCCTGAACTAAAATGAAAAAAACGAATAACGACGGGTTTTCTGATTTTCTGATTGTGCTCAAATCAAAAATAGAAAAAATTAATTACTGGATTAGACAAATTTTAATTTTGATTTTTAATTTTTAATTTAACACCTTAGGCATATATCAAGGAAATCATTTTAAACAGATCAAGTACTATTGTGGTAACAGATTACAGCCATTTTAATAAAGGTGTGAATGGCAATCATACCTCATTCGCTTACAGTCCGACTTTTGAACTTTATTCCTTTTTTTTATTATTATTTATTCGGGACACACACATACACACCTAAGGTTTAAGGAGGTCTGCGCGGGACTGTTTTTTTTCCGTCCCGCTCCCACAAGGTTCTATTCAGCAACCGTTCAAAATACACTCGGTGTTCACCCGCTTTATTTCCCGACCTGACGGGTCCGCAAAATTTAGATCTCGTTTCCATAATCTCACATTCAAATGTCTCTTACGGAAAGAATGAGATTAAGTAGCCTATAATAAATGCTATACAAAAATTGTGTTCGTGTCAATTAGGCTATTTTAACATTGTACTGTCAGCAGAGAAAAAAAATGCCACAGAAAAAAATTATGAAATATAAATAGCCTAACATAAATTAAATAGGACAAAGCCTATCACTCAAATTTCTAAGCAACATAAACGAAAATCATATTGCCCTACTGACAAATGAAGTAGGCTATTTTCTGCCGAACTATTTCAAACATCCTTGCAAAAAAAGAATGTTGTTGACTGACAATGGTTTCAGTACCAAACAGCTCCTCAGAGCTAGGTGTACAGGTGGTCAGAATTAAGTGCGGATACGCTGTCAAAAGATGTCGGGAGTGGGCTATTGTCAGTCAGACCGTCCGCTCCGTCCAAAGTACACCAGAGTTCCGACCGCTACCGTCTTTTGACGCGCGAATGGACACAAAGTGGTCAAGCATATAACTAGACGCGGCAGGCTCGAATTTGACGCGCTATTCGCGTCCGGTGTGAACGCACAGTTGGTCTGAGGTCTGAGCTGTTTTCTGGGCCCTGGAGGTGTTCTGACATGCTCTGACATTTCTGGTTATTTCTGTTACTTGTGACATTTTCATGGCTAAAGTCTAATTACACTGTATTCAGCACAAACTCTGCTACGATAATATATCAGCAGCATGTATGTAAAAGTTTGTAGTTTTGAGATAATGACGTTTATGCGTGGTTTGTGAAAATACAAAAAAAAATTCTCGCTGAAATAAGGCCATGAAACCCATACTGATTATTTCTTCACAAGACTTTTGAAAATTGTATGACGTAGCCTAGAATATTTGCTCTAAAACTATGTGAAAATCACCCTGACTGCTCATTCAGATAAGACAATATATTGATTTAAAATTTTTACGACGTGTTTTGTGTTCACACCTGAGAAAGACAAAGACCCTCCCCTAACGGCCCTATTAGGAGCTATCAGGCCCTGTCATTCTGGGCAACCTTGCACAATACTGTAAATGAGGAGATTTTAAAAAGAATGGCTTTTAAATTGTTTGGATTTATTTACAACACAACATAGTCCAAAGATACACACAACAAATGCCAAAAAAGCACTTATTGAAAACAATGATCCAAAGACAGAAACCTTTGTGCCATTCCTAAAAACATTGTACATACCTTTCATTTCCAAGGTGTTTGATTTTCACTTTACCATGTTCATGTTCACTGAAGTCCTCACTGGCATCTGGGCCCTGAAAAAAAAAAAGTGAACATACTGATATCAAGAGAAAGGCCTGCACGATTTTGGGAATAAATTTTAGATTTTTCTGGTTAAAATTGCTTTTTAAAATTCACAGAATACACACACACACACACACACACACACACACACACACACACACACACAAATGTTTCCAACAATAATATAATGAACACCAGGTTTGTTGTGCCTTGTAGGCATAAGCTATGCACAGTGCTGGATAAAATAATAATATCAATAACCTATAGCAGTATAAATCTTCCAAAAGATTTCAGTAACAACTAAGCTAGAGAAAAATATATTGATTATCATGTTACTTCAAATGTTTCCATTCGTTATGATGATATGAAATGAGATAATAGTAAAAACATGAAGCCGTTTGCTTTTCAAACGCGATCGCGCTGCAAAATATGATACATTCAAACGCGATCGCGCTGCAAAATATGATACATTCAAGTGCGATCGCGCTCAAATATAAAACATTATGGTTACCATATACATATCTACGTTTGAGCAGATATCCACAAACACAGTAACAGTAAACACGGGTCTAAATATTATAATTTTCACCATATATCTAGCAACAGTTCAACTGCAATGTGAAATTTATGCAACAATAGCAAACTAATATGTAAGAATTTCTTACCTTACATCTTTCTTGTCTTCAAATCGCGTTCTTCTTCTTCTGATGTAAATCCAATGTAAGCTCAGGCGCGTCTAAAAGCAGAGACTTGTAAAGTGTTTTGGTGTTTTGTTTTTGAGGTAGGCCTAATAAGCGCGATCGCGTTCCATGTGGAGATTTGCATGTGAATATCTTTTGCGCGAGTGGGCGTGGTAAATTAAAAAAATAATGAGCAAGCGTTTGAGAAGCTGGACATCTTGTTGGTTTTATACAAATTACTTAAACAGAGAATATTTGTTTTTAGTTTGAATCCGATCATTTAAAAGTACACACTTAAATGTTTATAAAGGTATATGGCTCATAAATGTGTGACAAGTATTCGCTGAGTTTTGTTTCAGTTTATAGACGTGCTCAAGAAAAAAAAGTTCACCGCGACGGAGAGGCAGAACGCACACCCTGTTTATTTTCTTTATTTTACAAAAGCACAATGTTTTGATTGGATTGTAAGTGGACACATACAAAAGTAGAAATATCACAGATTCTTTTTTTATATTTCTTTTTTTCTGTATGACCATAAATGACGGAGTAATTTAAGTTTATAGTGCTACAATGTGGAGAAAATCCAGCAAAACGTGCCCGCGCGTTTGTCGACCTCAGAGGGTTAAAATGTAATCCCGCGCCGCATGATTCCCTATGGGTGTTTCACACAGTATGCGGCGGTGAAATCGCCGTGCGACTACGGCTTTTCTCAAGTAGTGGAAGAGTTTTGTGCAGCATTTAGGACTTCCAAAATAATCCGGCGGGCCAGAAAATATTGCTGGCGGGCCAGTTTTGGCCCGCGGGCCGCCAGTTGTCGTTCCCTGCTTTAGATCCACTACAATGAAGTAGTCCTCGGGCTGAATGTGCGCGAGGATTTGGATCACAGTAATCATCTTGAACGTGCGTTTTGTGAGTGCTTTGTTCAGTAATCTCAGATCTAAGATGGGGCGCATACCTCCATCCATTTTCGGGACTAGCAAAAAATGTCTGTAAAACCCGCAATTTCTCTGTTTCCCGGGCACTATCTGTACTGCCTGTTAGGTCAGGAGGGTGGAGATTTCTGCCCATAGCAGCGGAGCGCTCTGTTCTGATACTTCTGACATAATCACGCCGCCGAAGCAGGGTGGTCTGCGAGCGAACTGAAGCGTATAGCCGCGGTTTACAGTGTTGATTACCCAATCTGACGCCGATGTGAACGTCGACCACGCACTCAGGTGACTCGATAGAGGGGCCATTAATGCATGCTGCGGCGGGGGCTGCGCGCCAGTCACCGGAGAAGCATTGACAGCTATATGAATAACGGGTGACTCGTCCGCGGCTTTTTGCACGGGGACACACGCACTCACATCCTCGGGTTGCCCCGGGCTTCCACTCTGCGAAGCGTCTCCCGGGGGAGAGGCTTCACTTATCTCGCGGGTAATAGTTAGGGAGGAAAAGAGCTCTTTTGCTGAGATATGTAATGCTTTGGGTTTATTGAAACACAACACAGCAGTTTCATAACAGCATTTACACACACATTCTCAGGCTTTTTTGTTGGTTGCCAAGGGAACTCTGAGCGGGAACACGCCCTTTTCGCCGCCGCCAGCCTTGCGCGAAGGGTCTTGATGGGGAGTTCCTCACAGGCTCAACAACCTGATCCTTCGAGCGCTGTTTCCGCGTGGGCCCGACCCAGACACAGCACACACTGCTCGTGTGCATCCGGGAAGTCGATAGGTCCACCACACATGCGGCAAAGAGACATTTTCTTAGTTGGTTTTCCTAGCAAAAAATCCGCCGGAACGCGAGAGGGGATAATTCCACGTTGTACACTCTGTTTGCGTGAGTCTACGGCGAAACCAGGATCCAGGTGAAGAAGAAAGATTCTGAGGTTTTTGGCGCCTGACGTCGCCTATATTGGAGGCTGTCAGCCGCGAGGGCGCGGGCACCATTGGCTATTTGTGAGCAAAAGAGTTATTCAAATCAGGCTTCAGCATTTCGAGGAAAATTGATTTCCCCATACGTAATGTCGAGGGACCGACTTGATAAGGGAACTTAAAGGACAAATCCAGTGAAAAATGAACCTGGGGTTAATTAACACATGGTTACCGAGTTGATCGTTCCCTGCGATGCGTTTTCATGAAAATCGAATGTAAAGAGTTTTATCTTTAAAAACAGATTAGCTCATAACACTAGTATATGGGGAACAGAGTAAGTAAAAGTAAATCGCTAGTTAATACCACTAACAAGGCTCAAAATAGCCTCACACTAACACGGTAGCATAATGAGCGTCCCTACATGCAAACCGAAGCATTGAGAACTTTGTAAGTGTACAGACAGTTTAATAAGAAGATACTTTATAAAGACAGTACATTACGCGTTTACATGCAGGAGCCATCTTGGAAAACAGTCTCGACTAATCGAGCCACGAACGCCGTGCTACGTTAGATTTCACAAACGTAATTCCTATCAACAAGCTCACTTAGCACGCAGTTCGTGACTCGATTAGTCGAGACTGTTTTCCAAGATGGCTCCTGCATGTAAACGCGTAATGTACTGTCTTTATAAAGTATCTTCTTATTAAACTGTCTGTACACTTACAAAGTTCTCAATGCTTCGGTTTGCATGTAGGGACCCTCATTATGCTACCATGTTAGTGTGAGGCTATTTTGAGCCTTGTTAGTGGTATTAACTAGCGATTTACTTTTACTTACTCTGTGCCCCATATACTAGTGTTATGAGCTAATCTGTTTTTAAAGATAAAACTCTTTACATTCGATTTTCATGAAAACGCATCGCAGGGAACGATCGACTCGGTAACCATGTGTTAATTAACCCCAGGTTCATTTTTCACTGGATTTGTCCTTTAATTTAAAATTGAATACTTGTTCACTTCTTTCTGATTTAAATAAGGTTGTTACAAAAGTTATTTAGTCAACAGCAGAGATTTTTTTTTCTTTTTTTTCTCTTTTATGCCTTGAGGTATATTTGTCTGCTGTTTACGTTCAATTAAGACATAACCGACTGTGTTTATTTGACCATTAATCGCAAAGACGGTAAAGAGAACTCAATTGCTTGACAGGCAGTTTCCTGTACATGCATTTTGTCAGTAGCTTGAACTTTTAAACTGGCAAGACTTAAAAATGCATGCAAATGATGAGCTTTTGTGAGACTATAATCCAACATTTCAACTGATTGTCAAATTTATATTGCCCAATCCTACTACCGTGCTGCAGAGTGTATCATATGCACGATTCAGCCAGTCTTCCCTCTATCGCATTCCAGACCCATTTGAATTCTGCACAGAATATTGTAATTTAGAGTGCTATTTAGGAGCCCAAACATCCCCAGTGGCTAGAGACCATTACCATTATTTGAAGTGAAGTGAAGGCCAAGTATGGTAACCCATTCTCGGAAATTGTACTTCATTTCATCCAGTGCACACACACATTAGGAGCAGTTAGTAGTGAGCACACAAACTGGAAACCGTTGCTTAGCAGTGGGCAAACATTCACTGCGATGCCTTGGGAGCTATTGGGGTTAGGTGCCTTGCCAAAGGGCACCCTTTTCGTTTCCTGCCGGTGAAAGAATCGAACTTGCGAACTTCGGGTTACAAGTCTGACTCTCTAACCATTAGGCCACAACTGTCCCAAAAATTAATAAACATTATAACTGTTTTACTGCAGTAACCAGTAACTGGTATTAAAGAAATGTTATAGTTTCATATTAAATTTTTTCATAAGAATCTGGCTGTCACAAGCTGTCAGATTTGGCTTTGCTGCTCTGTGAAATAAACTAAACGCTATTGGCTATTTAAAAAGAGAGAGAGAGATAAACAAGCTCTTTTATAGGTCCTGTCCCCCTTAATATGTTGAAATGTTTTGGATCGAAACATGGAGGAAAACTGTGCTTATAAAGCCACTTCAAAGAATATAGCAAAAGTTAAATTGGTTACAAAAAGTTTCATGTTGATTTCATTAAACATCACTGTTTTTACTTTACCATTATTCTTAACTCTTCTTGTTTTCATCAGGCCATGTGTCTTCAGCTTCTCACCGCCATTGGTGCGTTAGCTGGAACTGCCTGCTCCTTATTGGCTGAAGGAGTGGGTGCTGCGGCCACAGCCTGGATCCTCCCCTTCACCGCCGGAGGCTTTGTTTATATCGCAACTGTCACAGTTCTCCCAGAGCTGCTGGTTGGACGGTCTAGTTTATGGCAATCAATGCTGGAGATCCTAGCTCTGCTGTTTGGGGTGGGAATGATGGTGTTGATCGCAGAGTACGAGTGAGAGAGGAAGTGATGCTTGAAAGAATAAATTGGGCTGTAGAAACCAATGCATGGTCACCAGAACCTTTAGAGACTAAAGACCTTGAAATTTAGTGTTTTGAGATGAATGTTGACATGGTCCACAAAAAAGAAAAAGAAAAAAGAAAAGAAAAATGAAGTGGGAGAGAGTGAAAGAAAATGGAGAACTGCACTAATTTACCCAGAGACCAACATGAATGGATCATTTAAGTCATCTTAGGCACATGAACCAACCTTCCCAGGGACCAACAGCTAGAAAATCATGTTCAGTTCATTATACTGATAAGGTCGGGTTCGAAATGTAGGGACTCTTCGACATTGACCATTATGATCCCAAGATGTATTGTCTCCAGTCACTGAAGCAAATGCTCATCAGTAGATTGCTTTTAAAGAAATATCGGTTGTGTTATCATTGTCATTTGACTGCTGTTCACACAATAAAGGTTTATGTGATTCTTTTAAAAGCAATGTGCGCTATCTCTTTGCCATGGAGTTTCTTTGATTTCCTCTGCTGAAATAGTCAGTTGTTTCAGGTATAGCTGTTACTCAGTAATAGTAACTGTGTACTCAATGAAAGTAACTGTGGCTCTCCACAATTTAATACACACACACATATTGCAGATTAATCTATAGTTTCACATTATCATTGGTGATGGTTCTTCAGAAGAGGCAAATAGTGTACAGTACTTATTGAATTTTAGTTGGTGGTATTTTTATTTTTTTTCTTAAAGTCTGTAACCTTATTCATGCAGTTGTTTTAACCATGTCTTGAATTTGTTTAGTGTAAACCCTTTAAATTGTCTGTGTAAAACAAGCATATCGCTTCAAAATCAGAAATGGAGGAAATGTTTTGTTCAATTTCAGTTAAATAAAACAATTGTGGTACATCTCTAGCAGTCTCTATTCTGCCTTAGTACAGCAAACAGAATGGCTGTCATGAATAATTGAGAAAGCAATTTCTCATAGGACAAGGCTTCCTGATGAATGATTATGAAACTGCTGTCATGAGGCCAGAAATCTCCCTAAATTGTAAAAAATAACTTGCTAACATTTCCATCATCTTCACACAATGGGCAAAACAGACTATCAATGTGGGCTAAACTGTTAATCATTTTCCATTGCTTTGGCATTAAATGTGTTCAGTGACTACTGTCAAACTGCATTCATTCTTTTCTCACTCAAATACAACCACTGCCAAAACTCAATGTAACTACAGGCCAATATGCACATTTACATACTTATTTCAAAACTTTTAAACTGGTTCAAACCTTCTAACAGGAGAAGCAGTCAAAAAACAGAAGTGTACAGCAGCGTGGTTTTTTTTTTTTTTTTTTTCATTTGATTTTAGTGTGGTTGTCGATGCTTGGAAACATTGTTTTGTTTATTGTGGTAACAAATACTGAAATCACTGTTGCTTTCTCCACTTCATCTTTTCTACAGCTTGTTCTCATCTGTTTGTTTTTGTGACCTGTTTTCACTATGTGCTTCCAAATCCCTTCTAATACTAACACTCACAAAGCATGTCACACGATGGAAGCAGCGCAATTCTAACCTGTGTACTTTCCCTATGTCCTTTAGTTCATTGCTCTCTTTTCCTATTCTATGGAATTGCCAGTCTGTTGTAAACAAAGCAGACTTTATTACATCTATTACTCAGGTCTCAACCTCATAGCAGTGACTGAGACCTGGATCAGACCAGAGGACACTGCCACACCTGCAGCCCTCTCCACTAATTTAACCTTTTCACACACCCCTCTCCTGACTGGGTGGAGGTACTGGTCTGCCTCTAACATCTTGTTTAGACAACCCCACCCCGCTCGTCAGCATCATCCTAAACTCAGGGCTGCAGAGGAAGTTGCTCAAATCAAAATATTGCACTGAAAACCCTTCTGAAGCAAAGTGATGAATTTGTGTAAGAAAAACTTTGCAGTTTTGCCCTGTGCAACATTAGGAAGATCAGGCCCTTTCTATCAGAGCATTCTACACAACTCCTTGTCCATGCTCTTGTTCTATCCAGACTGTAATGCTCTTTTGCCAAAGTTATTTTCAAGAAACGGTACTTGTCCAACACCTGACCAATTAATACTAGCACTTACTATTCTATTTTGTATATCTATTTTTTTTTTTTTTATAAAAATAAAAATAAACCTTGCTATGTGTACTCTGCTAGACTAACTAGGACTGGTTACACCACTTACATATTGTTGCCCCTATTGTTGGTTTGATTTCTTCTATTGTTCTCATTTGTAAGTCACTTTGGATAAGTATCTGGTAAATAATCTTAATGAAAAAAAAAAAAAGAAAAGAATACATATCTAAAGTAATACCATATTGAAATATATTCCAAATCTAAAAAATTAAATACTGTATTGTTACCACTTTAGGCTTTGGTCTAGGGTTGGAAGAGTAACATTGAGATTTTGATAGATATTTGGTGTGGTGATGATGGCAAGGCACAAAGTGCTAAACGAAATAATGGCAAAAGAAATTATTTCTTATACAAAGGTAAAAATAAGGGCACAAAATATGTAAATGATATATATATATATATATATATATATACATACACACACATATATATATATATACATACATATAGGCTATTAACACAATGAATCAAAACAAACAAACAAAAAATAAACCCAAGGAAAAGGGACTCAAGCGGTGCCAAAGAAAAGAACATCAAAAAACCAAAGGCTAACCTGAGTTTATGCTCTAACCTAACTAACAAGATAAAAATAAGAAAATCAAAAGTCTTCAGCGATTGCACGCCCTAACTGAACTATACTAACTTTCAAAACACAAAACTTACAGGGGGTGTTGCACGATGTAGGTCACGTGACATCTCACCTATCCACTTTGCCCCTGGGACTTGGAGAAATCGCCATCAGAAAAAACAATGTGAAATGGCAAAATACAAGATGGCAAAACTAAAAGCTGTACAAGTTAAGATTGTCACTGAGGAGACAAACAATAGCAAAAATGTTAAACTAAACTATCAACAGAGAAGCAAACAAAGTAGATGAGCCTAAATAAACCCCTCGCATTCACTCTGACGTGCTTGTGGGAGACTTGATTGGGAGCAGGGCATCCAAAAGGAGAAAATTTAGGATTAATGCTGTACTGAAATGTAAACATATACTGCAGTGAATCCTAAACAATTAGAGAGGTTTCATTCTTGCTATGTGAGGAAAACATTGTGTCATGCTATTTAAAAACATGCAAGAAAACATTGTGTTATGCAAAAAAAATTAGTGTTTTTAGGCCATTATTTTATTATGTGATAAAGTGTGTTTTTGGGGGGGGGACAATCTTTGCTTGTGCTATGGAGGAATGAGTTGATTTGAGATGTATGAAGTGTTTTGGTGGTTCAGTGCATTTTGAATGTGAAATGAACTGCATATAGGTAAAGATAACTTTGTGAAGAGTTTGAAATGGTGATGTTATTATTGAGAAAGGGGTCTTATTGATTGTAAATAATAATAATAAATATAGCTGCAAGCAGCAATTAAAGGGGTTCCAGCACTTTAAGGCCTTTAAGCACGTGTAAAAAGGTATTATGCTTATAGATGAAAAAGACCATTTAAAAAATTTGCTTTTTAGAGCTTTTTAACAGTTATTGTGCCACCTTTAGAATCATATGTCACATGTGCTCACTTAATTTCGACCCTGTAATAGCTACCCAAAGGGTAAAGTCAATTTATTTTTTTATAAGTATTGACCATAGGGTCCGGAAAATTGTACTTTATTGGTTTTATTGAGGTTGAGCGTTAAACTAGTTGATCGCGAATATTTAATGAATGAATTTGATTGACAGCAGGTGTTCTTGTGGCAAAGTTGTTCCGACAGATTTCATTCCTTCCCATTTATTTCACCAATGTATATCACACAAACCCGCATCATAGTGGAGTTTAGTTTATATATATACTGCCAAACACAGGTTTGGAGCAGGAAGATGATTAATTTTATAATATTATTAAGACGATGTTTTCATAATGACAAGCATTACAACTGTGGTATTTTTTGGCAGCATTTTTTGACAATCTATAAAAAAAAAAACAGCACTATAGTGAACTGCAGTTATGAGTATAATTATAGTGAAAGTTTTTGATTTTCAACCATAATCCTGTTTTAAAAACTTTTAAAAAGTATTCATTTGACAACCAACCACATATACCTCTATACTATATATATATATATATATATATATTTTTTTTTTTTTTTTTTTTTTTATGATAGTTCAGTTAAAATGATCTCATCTGCATGTTCATGGAGGTGTACAGATGTTTTTACACATTTATATAATTACTTGGGCTACAATGATACTAATGATAATGATTATAAAAATATCACCATTTCAGTACTCATTTCATATCCATGTGCTTTTGCAATGCTTCTTGTTTGCCACTCAGTTGTCTTGTGACATATAGCGTGAAACGGAAATGGAACAGGAGAAACAAAATCCTTGAATCATTTCTGCATTTTATTTCATCACAGATATATGTTGAAACAGTCAGTTGAGTAATCATACATCATCATACATAAAAATAAGATATTCTGTTTTTCTAGATAGATCGGCCTGTGTAAGTCTCATTTCCCACTTTATTGTTCAGCTGGTAAATTTTTTTATACTGGTCACTTAAAATAATAGCACTATTCTCAACAAGCTACATGACAATTTAAGGTAATTCGAATTGTCAAAAACTTTCTTGAACACCTTAAATCAGTTTCATTGCTGTTCTCTCAGGTTAATGTAATACAGATCAGTCTCCTGTGTCTGAACGTGGTCTGTAGTGTGAGCTCTTTGCTTTACATTGACAGAAGAGTATAAAGCTTGCACTGCAGCTGCAGTAGCAAAGAAAAACATCAGAGCTGCCAGTCCAACACCTCCAAACATCAACACTTGCTCCATCTCATTCACATGGACAGTGCCTGAAGATGAAAAAAAAAAGAAAAAAAAATATTTAAATGTAATTCTCACCATAAGACATATTCTGACCTACTTTTTATTATCAGTGAATGGTGTCCATCTTGAATCGTCAGTGAATCAAACTGGAATTTTATTTAAGAATGCTCATAAGTGCATTTCTTGAAAAATTCTTAAGCTCTTAAAATATGTAAGATGATTCGTATAACAATATCATAGGAGAAATTTCTTTCTGGTAACAATTTAGCCTTGAGGGGAAAAGTCAGGGAGGGTGAGGAGAACTCTTAATAACCTGTAGTATTTCCATCAGAAACACAAACATCCAATAAGCCTAAAAGTATATCACAGTACTAATGTCTTACATGTAGCTAGCATTTTATTGTTTAATGCTTGATATTTGAAACAACTCAATAAATCCAACATCTTACCTTACTTTTATTTTTTTAAAGTGCATTGCTTTTAGGTTTTCTTAAAAGAACAAAAGAGCATTCTTAAGAAGATCATTGATAAGCACAATATACAGTAATACAATGTATTCATAACATTTTAAATTAGAGAATTAAAACTAAATAATTAAGAATAATATGTTGTGAATCCAGTCCCAGGATAGCACAACTTTCCATTTATAAAGCAGGTTTTCTCTGTCTTTTATTTGACACAACCCTTTCATAAATCCTCATTTATTTTCTTACAGTGAAAACACTCATAATGATGAATTAAATGAATGATGATCTGGAGTCTCTTCATTACACAACAAGTTGGCTCTGAATTCCATCAAAACACAGAGATAACCCCAACAGCTGTGCAGTATTTGCTTTGATTTTGTAAAAAAAAAGAAAAGAAAAAAAAAGAAAGGAAATTAGTTAAGCAGCAGTTAAAATTCAATTTCTTACTGACCTTTGAGACATTCAGTCAGATCTGTCCTGTTCTGTCCATCTGCTGTGTAAATCATATACAGAACATAGGCCTAAGTATTAAATACAACAAAGTAAAATTATGTCCTTTGTTGTGAAATTATTTAATAAACAAATGAAACATTTTTTCAAAATGTTACTAAAATCTCTTGTTTGTCTTTTGACTGTGTTTCCCAAAAACACAGTTAGCCTAATTAGATTTTAGAGACCACTGAGACATTGTTGATGTTTTACAATCTTATTTGTCCCCCTTGTACACATTATGCTCTGTTAGGCAAAATTTCATTAGCAGTTAATTACATTCATTAGCAAGCAATTAAAAATTTATTCCACAACTTCAAAATATATGACAAATAGCTACAGCCTTTCAACATCCTGGAACATGGATTTAACAGAGAGGATTCCATATTATGCATTTTTTTATTTTTTTTTTATTTTTTTTATCAGTCGTTACTTTGCAACCACAAAATATATATTAGCAAAATAGCTGCATTTAAAAAAAAGTTCGGTACCAATTCCACCATGTTATTCCACAACATTTAATATATTACATATATTAAATGTATACCATATAAGATTCAAAACAGTTTTTGGTTTGTTTGTTTGTTTTGTTTGTTTTTCAGTGTATATCATGATGAGGTTCTGGTTTCTTACCTGTTTTCACTGTTAGACATGCCACAAGTGTCCCGTTGCAATAATACAAGCCTTCATCCCAAATTGAGACAAACCAGATAATCAGAGACAGGTCTGACAATAAGTTATGATTGTTATTATTCATGTGTCTGATTATCTCTCCATTATCAGTGCTGAGGATGGACACTTGATGTCCTTTCATTTCTCTGCTCCAGGTCACTTTCCCGACCTTCAGGTCACCACAGGGAAGAATAGCCATGCCATTGGGTCGGACTCGCTGGTGCAGGAGAGCTGACACGCAGAATAACAATTCAACTCATTTAAGACAAGAGCATTATTAATGGTAAAAAGCAGACATAGCCTACCATGTGTTGTCAGAATGAACCCATAAAATGAAAGATGGAGTAAACCAAAGACACTCATGGTCTCATAGATGTGATCTGGTTGATGTACTGTCTCTCTAAAACACTGTTCCTCAATCTCTTTTTTACTCTTACGCCATGAAACATTTATATGGTGTGGTAGGTCATGTGGTCATTCTGAACAGTCATTGTCATTTTTTGTTGCTTTTTATTTATAATAACCTAGAAGTATCAGTTTGGGATTTAGACAGAATTCTTTAAACATGTTGAGTTGGTTACTTCTTTAAGCAGAGTTCCTCCATTAGTTCATAAAACATGATGATAATTTTAAAGATAATCTTCTTAGTCTTCTTAGATAATCTTCTTAAGGCATTTTTCTGAAGTACTAAACAGATTTTCCAAACAAACAAACTGATGCAGTGTGATCCAGGCAGACGAGCAATGAATATTTCAGAGAGCAAAGTTTTGAATAAAGAATAACAAATTGTATTAAATAAAACTTTAAATTATAAATCAAGTAAATATTAGATTTGTAATAGCAAATAAGTTGCAAGATAAATTTATAAAACAAATCTAGTCAATAGATTATAAAAACATCCAAAGTACTGTATCTAACATGAAATTTGTGAGCATCAGAGTATATAGAGAAGTAAGATATCTGCAGAATGCAAGAAAAGGAAAAAGAGAAGAAGCCCAGAGTCTTCTGAAACTAAAGATTTTATATGCTGTGCAAACATCACAGGGAGGGACTAGGGGAAGTACCCATTAAAAGTTCTTAAAGGAACCGTATGTAAGATTGTGGCCAAAACTGGTACTGCAATCACTTTCAAATTACTGTAGAGCGGTGTATCCGGTGTATCCTGGCCGGACTACTGTTGTCAGTGATATAAGTATTTGAAATGAACATGATTTCTTAATGTCTAGTGACATATCAGGGCCATTTTATGATTAATTGAAATACATTTCTTACACACGGTTCCTTTCTTCTCTTGGAACCATTTAAAGATGCACTCCAGACAAAATGTACCCTAGCATGTCTTGTTAGGTCACCATGTTCTCGGAAGGCACGCAGAGTAACTTAACTTTATGCTCTCCTCATGTAGCTGTAGCATTCATAAATACAAAATAACTCCAGTGCATGCAAAAGCTTGTTAAAACAGCTCACATCAGTAAAACAAGTCTCACATTGGTTGTCTCTGCTGACCTCTTGTGGAAAAACAAATTAATATAATGATATTTCATGACTCTTGCCACTGGTTGGCCTTATAGATCTATATGGATCAAATTAACTGTTCCCCTGGGTCCTAAAATCAGTTTTAGCATTTTTTGTTTTAGTTTTTAGCTGTTTTTAGGTTTTTATTTGTTAATTGTTAATGTGTGCAAATCTAACCACTTCATATCTTGTCTCCATTGTCACAATGTCTCCATTGTGACTGATTGATTTTAATTTGAACAAATTTAAAAAAACAAAATGTTCATTATATGACCCACCCATTTTAATGCAGATTCCTAAGACAGACATTTTTTTTGTCTTTTGGGGTATGTTGAGGGTCATATTTGACAGCAAAAAGGCAGCAATCCCCAGAATATTTTTCTGCTAGTTTCTCCTGTGTGTTAGGATACACCATGCAAAATTTTAGGGTTATATGGCCATTTATGTAGCTGCAGTACCTTAATATTCACAATTGCATCATTCCGCCAAAGGCTTTTCCCAAAAAAAGGTGTTTTTTGGCCCCTGAGACCAAACGAGGCAGAGTTGGGGGTGGTCGTTATCAACTTGTGATGGCCCAAGGTATAAGATAATAAGAAATAATAGTGAAAAAAAGGTAGCAAAAAACATCCTGAGGAGTGGACCTGGCTTCCCGTGGTATTTGCCCTCTGTGCAGTACTCAGGTGGGCGGTAGCCTAGAGTGCCTGCAGAAAAAAAGATTTGTCTGATGGTTAAGTACCATAGCATGAAATACCATAGCATGTGGTAAAAACATCTGGTGTTTTTAATTTAAAAAAATGCTGCCTCAAATGTGAGATATGGTTTATATGATACCAATTGAACTAGTCACTATAACTTAAGTCCCAAAATACAGGTTTGATTCATAATTCATACCACAGAATCTTTCATAGCCAGATTCCTGCAGGAAATCCCCGCACCCGAAGTCAATTAGTTTGACCTCAAGTGTTTCTGTGTTGATCAGCAGGTTCTCCAGCTTAATATCACGGTGAAACACTCCACGGCGACAGCACATTTGAGCAGCTATTGTTGCCTGTGCCATAATAAACCGTGCTATGTCCTTATTTAGAATGCCTTTGTGCCGATTCCAAAAATCCCACAGATCTTTACAGGGTGAGGGACGCTCCAAGACCATGATTGGTCAGGCTGATCCTGCCAGTCCAGCAGCTCAATGATCTCTGAAACTTTGGGGCCCCTATTAGCAAGGATTAATAGGCCGACCTCTAATGGGAAGGGTGCGGGATGACCAGGCTGGAAGAAAGATCATTGTTATATGAAGGTGTTGTCATTATGTTTATTACATATTTTAATTTGAAAACAACATAGTGAGTGTAGCCTACTTACAATGTAGATGTATTTCATGTTCTGCGGCTTTCTGGCAATTTTCACTACCTCCTGATCAACCAAAAAAAAGAAAGAAAAAAAAAACATTGTTACATTTCTAACATGTCAAATGCAGTAAATAGTGGGAAAATATACACAAAAAGACTTGAAATGGATATAGTGAGACAAAATAATTTGTTGGCTAAATATTGTAAGAAAATGGCAATACCTCAAGGTCATCCTCCAAGCGTTTCCCTACATAAATAGAGCCGAATGATCCCTCACCAAGCATTCTGCCGATTTCATACCGGCTCAAAATGTTGTCTGCAAAAAGATGATTAATTTTAGTTGCATGGACAGCAGTGAGTTTAATGCTTGAGGTCATGGCCGTAAACTCACCCTCAGTTGTCACGTCCACTCTTTTGTTGTGACCTGGTGCTGAACTGACTGGACTGTGATGGACTGGAGCTGGAGGGGTTTGAACTTGCTGATCTTCAAGACCACTGGTACACAATCCTTGTTTAAATATTCATGACATGTCTTGGAATAAAAAATAAATCTGATTATTGGCTTGATCAAACTTCAGTTGTATTTTGATATAATATGGTGTGGTCATATATGGTAATTAATGACACTCCAGTGATATTCTCCAACGGTCATTTGATTTACCCTCAGCTTTTCTCTCATTTATCGGTGCAGTATTCTGGTCTGAGATGATGCCGCTCCAGTCACAGTAATGAAGCTTCACAAAACTATCCATCCTCCTCCTTTTTCTCATTGGCAACTCATTTTCCTCACCAGCACTAACAGGTTGATGGTTTTCAGCCGCATGGGTGCTGGATATTTAGGATGCGCTCTAATGGGAGTCGTACACCTGAGCGCTAGAGCTAAGCTTTCTCTTCAGTGCCTGACTTCTGCGAGAGTGTTTAGATCTGAGGTCTTCAATCCTGCTCCTGGAGGGCCACTGTCCTGCAAAGTTTAGTTCCAACCCTAATCAAACACATCTGAATCAGCTCATCAAGCACTTCAGAATCGCTTGAATATTCAAAGGCAGGTGTGCTGAAGCAGGTTGGAACTAAACTCTGCAGGACAGTGGCCCTCCAGGAGCAGGATTGAAGACCTCTGGTTTAGATGAAGTGGACGGGTGTCCATCATCTGGGCTCTGCTGGCTGTCTTCTGCCACTCTCTCTCCCTGTGAGCCGGACATGTGGACACAGAAACAAACTCACAAGACAAAGGTGTTAAATATCCAGGAATAAGTTCCTGGCATCCTCCTTCAAACTGCAATAAAAACAATTTGAATACAATACAAAATACAATTACGATAAAATACAATGCTCCTCAGAAATACCCTTCCAAAATAAATAAATAAATAAATAAATAAATAAAATAAAACTCCAAACTCCCTCTAAAATAAGAAAAGAACAATAAAATTAAAGACTCCTCAGAAATAATATGAACTTTTAAAAAATAAAACGATGTAACGTTAGAGGATATATTATCCGATCTCCTTCTAGAATAAAAGTCTCCTCTCTGAAATCCTCCGAACAGCTTCAAAATGTCAAGATCAGCACAGAAAATATTCAGCAAAAGTCTCTGAATTCGCCTCGTCTCTCAACCAACAGATCAAAGTGTTGATATTTGCAGTCAGAATTCATAACACGCGTCACTAACCAAAGTCGTGTGCGTGAGCAGAGCGTGTGAGCGCACATCGAATCTGCAAACAAACCAAATCTGTTCATGCAGGACTGAATGTAATTAGGTCATTGATGATGAATAAGGTTTTTAAAAGTGTAAAAAAAAAAAATATGGAGATATATAATTAATTTTGAACCCTTTTTTAGTTTTACTAAGTGTTAACAATCAGATTATGTGGGTTTTACAATCAATTAAGAGTTATGTCATGTTTTACAAGATGGACAAAATTTGTCACCAAAAAAGTAATTCAGTTTAACCATGAATATATCTAAAATTATTAATTTGCAGATAATAATTCATGAAAAAACCTGATTTGACATTGATGTTGAGATAGTATATAGTGTGTGTACCACGGAAGAAATATAAAATAACATTATCACTGATCTCATAAATGTAATCATTTAATGGACTACTCTAAACCCACTGCATATTCAAGTAAAACATTGCACAGGGAAATGAGAAAATAGGAAATGTAGAAAAAAAGCCTAATATGCTTTATTTGTATTATTGTAGTTCCTTTAGTTATTAAAAACAATATTATTCTATTTAAATATTTACTATATATCGGTTTTACCGAATGACCAAGGCTTGTTACCGAATGTCTGCTGCCCTTGACATTATGAATATTTAAGACAATACACAGACAAAAATAGTTACAAAAGCACATTTTATTTTTAATATAATATTAATGTAAAAAATTAATCAATCATGAAAACATTTCTTTCAGGACCACTATCATCAAATGCGATTGACAATTAGCATACAGTTTGGATTGCCGTTATGGTTCCGTTGGGCAATAACTCATTGTGCCTAGCATGGATAAGAGCAGCAATAACCCCACTTAGGGTAAACAGAACGTCTTGGTTACTAACGTAACCTCGGTTCCCTGAGATGAGGGAACGAGTATTGCGTAAGTAGCTTACGCTATGAGAAAACTCCTTTTCTCGAGAATATTGAAGCCATTTTTTAAAAACCCAGTGTAGCTGCACAGCACACAGAGATGAGTGGCGAGCACGGCTCAGAGCCCGCCAAGATGGGCGTGGCCTCACTGGCCAGAGGCTATAAATAGAGCCCATCGTCCTCAAAGTCTTTAGGTTAAATCGACTGAAGCGATCGACCAAAACACAAGCACGGCAAGTTACGCAATACTCATTCCCTCATCTCAGGGAACCGAGGTTACGTTAGTAACCGAGACGTTCCCTTTCGAGAGGTCTCTCCTATTGCGTAAGTAGCTTACGCTATGGGAACCCCCTTCAAAACGCTGTGCGTGCTTAACTTCGCTCTAATATTAGCCTGAGGCAAGATGCCTGAAGCCTTAAGAGTAAAGTATGAATCCCAATAAGCCGGTCAGTGACGGGCTTCATAAGGGAAAAAGGAGGAGTGGGCCTAATGAGGGCAAACTCTAATAATGATACATATAATAAATAATATATATATGAACTATAGTTCGTGTGAAACAGGACCGGATAATATCGGGCCCACATTTTATGGGGGTTTTGTGTTTCATACTGAAAGTACCCTGGAATGCAAAGCAGGGACTTAAATGTGGACGGCGAGGCCCAGCCGGCCGCCGCACAGATATCCTCGATGGGTATTCCACTTGACTAAGCCCAAGACGAGGCCATGCCTCTTGTGGAATGAGCTCTGATGCCTAAGGGGCAGTGAAGGCCCTTAGACTCATAAGCCAGCGCTATAGTTCGCGATAATCTCTGTTTTGAGACAGCGAGACCTTTGGTGCAGCCGCCAAAGCACACAAACAGCTTTTCTGACTGTCTGAACGAGGCAGAATGCTCTAGATACACTCGGGACAGGACAGAGTAAATTTGCGTCTCTTTCGTCCTCTGGTGAGGAAAGAGCTGCTAGGGAAATAACCTGTGCTCTGAAGGGAGTGGAGAGCACTTTAGGAATATACCCATGCCTTGGCTTAAGGATGGCTCTGCAGTCGTTAGGTCTGAATTCAAGACAGGACACGCTCGAAGACAGTACGTGTAAATCGCCCACTCTTTTAACAGAGGCGAGCGCCAGTAAAAGAGCGGTTTAGAGCGAGAGATGCTTCAGGTCGGCAGACTGAAGTGGCTCATACGGGGCACCCTTTAGTGCTTCCAGGACCGTGGAAAGATCCCAGATAGGCACAGAGGGGGGTCGCGGAGGGTTTAGCCTCCTAGCCCCTTTAAGGAAGTGGACAATGAGGTCATTCCTTCCTAATGATTGTCCGGCCACAGGAGCGTGCAATGCTGTTATGGCCGCTACATATACTCTGAGCGTGGAGGGGGTGCGACCTGCGTCCAAAAGCTCTTGTAAAAAGGCTAGGAAACTCGGTATCTCACAAGAGTGGGGGTTCAGGTTCTTAGTAGCACACCAGCCAGAGAACACCCTCCATTTCTGAGCGTAGAGGCACCTGGTTGAGGGCGCTCTTGCTTTAGTGATGGTTTTCAGCACCCTATCCTGGAGGCACCCGGGTACCCATTGAGGGGCCATACGTGAAGGGCCCATAAGTCGGGACGGGGATGTCAGATCCTCCCGTTCGCCTGCCTAAGGAGATCTCTCCTCAGCGGAATCGGCCATGGGGCTGATTTCAGTATTTGTGTCAACTCGGAGAACCAGAGCTGGGTCCTCCAGAGAGGGGCTATAAGAAGCACTGCACATTTTCTCTCCCTGATCCATTTGATGAGTTGAGAGCATCGTGACCGGGGGAAAAGCATACAGCGGACGATTTGGCCATTCGTGGGCGAGTGCGTCCGTGTTCTTTGAGAAAAATAATCATCAATGAGCGTTGTCTTCGGAGGCGAAGAGGTAGACCCCTGCCTCGCCGAAGATGCTCCATATTAGTTGAACCGTCAGAGGGTTGAGAGACCATTCCCCTGGGGGAACATTGTCTCTGGATAACATATCCGCACCCTGGTTCAGAATGCCTGGCAGTTGCGCTGCCCTCAGCGAGCGCAGATTGTGCTGAGCCCATAGAATGAGACTCCTGGCCATGGCGTGCAAGGTGTTCAACCTGAGGCCGCCCTGGCGATTTATGTAAGACACCACCGCCATGTTGTCCGTTCGGACCAGGACGTGTTCGTCTTTTAGATATGGGAGCAGAGCTCTGAGTGCTAAAGCGACCGCTCTCATCTCCAGACAGTTTCTGGGCTTGACCAAAGGCCAGAGACGGGCCTGCCCTCGTAGAGGGCACCCCAACCTAGGTTGGAGGCGTCTGTCGTGATCACCTTTCTCCTTGAAATCACACCTAAACTCACGCCAGACTGGTACCAGTCGATAGCTTTCCAGGGAGTCAGGGCTTTGATGCAGCCGCGATTCGCCCTGATAAGTAAGTGGCCATAAGACCCAACATCCTCTGGAATCTTTTGAGGGGGGCTCGGGCGCCCGCTCTGAAAGATGCCGCTAGGTGCCGAATAGCCGCTAGGCGCTTTCATATGCGTAGAGTCTATTACTATACCCAGAAAGGAGATATTCTGGCTGGGTGATAGTGTGCTCTTGGAAAAGTTGATCTTTACACCCAGGCATTCTAGATGGCTGATGATCCAAGATCTGTGCGTTATTAACTGTGCCTCTGATTGTGCTATAACCAGCCAATCGTCGAGGTAGTTCAGTATTCGCACTCCCCAGGGGGGAGAGTGCTGCATCCATACCCTTCGTGAATGTACGGGGAGCCAACGATAGGCCGAACGGTAGAACCGTGTACTGGTAGGCCTGTCCTGAAATTGCCTGTGATGAGGCGATATTTGGATATGAAAATAAGCGTCTTTCAGATCCACTGAGAAAAACCAATCTCCCGGGTGAATTTGCGCAAGGATATGTTTGGACATCAGCATTCTGAACGGGCGTGTCGCCAGTGCTTTATTCAAGTGTCTGAGATCTAGGATGGGTCGGAGACCGCCATCCTTTTTCGGGACGAGGAAATAGCGGCTGTATAAACCCGACTCGCTTAGTGAGGGGGGAACTGTTTCGATAGCACCCTTCTCCAGCAGTTTGAGCACCTCGGTACGGAGAACGTGAGAAACATCTTCTCTCACTCTCGTCTCGACCACGGCTGAAAAGCGCGACGGTCTGCGAGCAAACTGTAGCGAGTAGCCGTGTTTTATTATGTTCAACACCCATTTTGATATGTCGGGTGCGTCCGTGTTCTTTGAGAAAAATAATCATCAATGAGCGTTGTCTTCGGAGGCGAAGAGGTAGACCCCTGCCTCGCCGAAGATGCTCCATATTAGTTGAACCGTCAGAGGGTTGAGAGACCATTCCCCTGGGGGAACATTGTCTCTGGATAACATATCCGCACCCTGGTTCAGAATGCCTGGCAGTTGCGCTGCCCTCAGCGAGCGCAGATTGTGCTGAGCCCATAGAATGAGACTCCTGGCCATGGCGTGCAAGGTGTTCAACCTGAGGCCGCCCTGGCGATTTATGTAAGACACCACCGCCATGTTGTCCGTTCGGACCAGGACGTGTTCGTCTTTTAGATATGGGAGCAGAGCTCTGAGTGCTAAAGCGACCGCTCTCATCTCCAGACAGTTTCTGGGCTTGACCAAAGGCCAGAGACGGGCCTGCCCTCGTAGAGGGCACCCCAACCTAGGTTGGAGGCGTCTGTCGTGATCACCTTTCTCCTTGAAATCACACCTAAACTCACGCCAGACTGGTACCAGTCGATAGCTTTCCAGGGAGTCAGGGCTTTGATGCAGCCGCGATTCGCCCTGATAAGTAAGTGGCCATAAGACCCAACATCCTCTGGAATCTTTTGAGGGGGGCTCGGGCGCCCGCTCTGAAAGATGCCGCTAGGTGCCGAATAGCCGCTAGGCGCTTTCATATGCGTAGAGTCTATTACTATACCCAGAAAGGAGATATTCTGGCTGGGTGATAGTGTGCTCTTGGAAAAGTTGATCTTTACACCCAGGCATTCTAGATGGCTGATGATCCAAGATCTGTGCGTTATTAACTGTGCCTCTGATTGTGCTATAACCAGCCAATCGTCGAGGTAGTTCAGTATTCGCACTCCCCAGGGGGGAGAGTGCTGCATCCATACCCTTCGTGAATGTACGGGGAGCCAACGATAGGCCGAACGGTAGAACCGTGTACTGGTAGGCCTGTCCTGAAATTGCCTGTGATGAGGCGATATTTGGATATGAAAATAAGCGTCTTTCAGATCCACTGAGAAAAACCAATCTCCCGGGTGAATTTGCGCAAGGATATGTTTGGACATCAGCATTCTGAACGGGCGTGTCGCCAGTGCTTTATTCAAGTGTCTGAGATCTAGGATGGGTCGGAGACCGCCATCCTTTTTCGGGACGAGGAAATAGCGGCTGTATAAACCCGACTCGCTTAGTGAGGGGGGAACTGTTTCGATAGCACCCTTCTCCAGCAGTTTGAGCACCTCGGTACGGAGAACGTGAGAAACATCTTCTCTCACTCTCGTCTCGACCACGGCTGAAAAGCGCGACGGTCTGCGAGCAAACTGTAGCGAGTAGCCGTGTTTTATTATGTTCAACACCCATTTTGATATGTCGGGGATAGCTTCCCAGGCTCTGGCCCGTACCTCTAGGGGTTGAATAAAGGCTGGGGACGGGCCGCTGTGAGATAGGGACCCGGCCGTCAGGCCGTTTTGAGCTATTGATGCCGTGTGTACAGCGCTCATAAGCGGGGGCGTGTGCTGCACAGAGGGCGTACACATAGTCCCTTTTCCAGCATGAGCTAGAGGGAAAACTGATGTGGGAACAGTTTTTATGTGTAGAGGTGCGCACTGAAGAGTGGGCACACAATCTACATTTATTGTCTCTCCCGCGCTGGTAGGGGGCAGAGTGAGCGTCGAGTTGACAGTGTTTGTGTGTAGGGGTGCGTGTTGTAAAGCAGGCATGCTCGCTACTTTTATTAAACTTCCCGCGTGAGCTGGGGAAATATTTATGGCTGTGGGAACAGTGCTTGTGTGCAGGGGTGCGTACATGACAGCAGGCACGCATGCTACATTTATGAAACTTCCAGCATGAGCTGGGGGAATGTTTGAGATTATGGGAACAGTGCTTGTGTGTAGGGGTGCATACATCACAGTAGGCACACGCGCTATGTTTATTAAACTTCCAGCGTGAGCTGGGGAAAAGTTTAAAACTGTGGGAACAGTGCTTGTGTGTAGGGATGCGTACTTTGTAGTGGGCACGTAACCTACATATGACACAGACAAAAAATAGCTCCTTTTTGTGCTTTATTTGCATCACCGTAAAACCGGCGTCTGTTTGCAGGTGAGCTTGTTTTGTAACAGGCCCATTGACTGCAACATCGACGTTTCCAGCCACCTGAGAAGAGTACTGGAGAATGTGGAACAACTTATATTTGCAGGGGAGCATATATTGCTGGGATTACATGGGAGGCGGGGTCAAAGTTGAGCCCGACCAACCCCGTCTTCGGACGCTGCCAAAGAGAGTGAGTTGCGTGGGGGCGGGAAAGTCTCAGATTCCACCACTGAGCCACAGAACGGGTGTGAATAAACACAGGAGAATAAAGTCGGTCTCTGTAAAAAGTGAGTCACGCGGGGCAGGGCCGGCGTGGGCTCATATGTTTAAAACGCTCAAATACTCGAGCCCCACCATTTGAACGGGAGGGCGCGAGGGGCGGGTTCACTTTCTGTACATAAGAAAGCTGGCCGCGAGCTCAGAGAAGAGAGCAGCATAATCTTTATCTGCCACCAGAGCCGGGATTTGAACACAGGTCTCTGGCACGAAAGTTTTAGATTTCGCCACTGAGCCACAGGGGGAAATAATATAAGCTTTCAGTTAGCGTGAGCAGATAAGAGAGCGTCATCATGTTTTGTGTCAGCGTTTGCAGGCGTGCATGTTTTATAACAGGCTCATTTGCTGCAATATTGACATTTCCAGCTGCCTGAACTAAGAGGGGACTGAGAAATGTATGAGAAATGAGAGGTTGGTCCGGCCTCGGCGGGACTAAAACACTCCCTTTCCTCTTTTCGCCGGTGAGTGACGCACGTGAACAGGGCGCGAGGGCGGGGTAGCTTTCTTGAACGTAAAGAAAGCTAGCCGCGGGCACTGAACATTGCTCGTGACCGTCCGCTCTGACATCCCTTGTGAACGGCGCAGTTTGCGTGGCTCAAGCAAAGGGAGAGAGAGCGGGAAGCGGGGTCGTCATAGCAGTTGATCGCGCAGTTGGTGCGAGGCATTTGAAACAATGCCTCGCTGGAAATTTCTCTTTTAGAATGTGTCGCGACGGCGAAAACAAGCTTTAGTAAGGATACGGCGCGTCGGATTGGCTCAGCAGAACAGCGGGTGAAGGCGGTGAAGGAAGTCGGCGTCCTCAGCCATGTGAAGCAGGGGCTAGTTCCGCTGGATGCTCGTCAACGGCGGTGAAGGCTTAATAATCCAGAGGTTCAGCGAAGTGGTGGTTCGCTGAAGGAGATTAAATCTAAAGACTTTGAGGACGATGGGCTCTATTTATAGCCTCTGGCCACGCCCATCTTGGCGGGCTCTGACGTGTCAGGGCGCGAATTGCCCTGATTGGACTACGCGTCTGAGCCGCCCCGTCATAGGTTCGTGCAGTTGCCACAGCACAGCCAATGACCGTGCTCGCCACTCATCTATGTGTGCTGTGCAGCTACACTGCGTTTTAAAAAAATGGCTTCAATATTCTCAAGAAAAGGAGTTTTCCCATAGCGTAAGCTACTTATGCAATAGGAGAGACCTCTCGAAAGGGAACAGAACCAACATGAATGTATGCAGATATCATTAATTCAAGATTTTAATGTACAACATAATTCGAGAATTTAGTCTGATTCAAAGGGGAATCAGAATGCCAAATTCTGACTGATGAGAGGAGGAGCTAGGGAAGGGAGGAAGGTCAACTCCTGAGAAACTGAATGAGCTTATTATACAGTGATAGGCGTCGTATTCCTATAGGTAGACATGGATCAGCTGAGAGTCACTAAGGAGAGCTTGACTAACGTGAACTGCCAGAACTAACGCTCCGCTTGATTTCATTGTTATTGGAACGAACATATTACATACAACTCATATTGTTAATGATATTAACCCTTGTGTGTTGTTCAAAACCCTATAACACCCGTGATGTTCTCGGTCAAAAATGACCGGACTATAAAAAATAGCTTATAAATCTCTCATTCTACTATATTTTCACCCAATATTGGATTCAATATTTTTGTCAACTTTTGTGTGTGTGTGTGTGTGTGTGTGTGTGTACCTGTTTTTCTATCCCGGTTGGGGACTTCTAGTGTCACAGTGGGGACCTAAATTGAGGTCCCCATGAGTAAACAAGCTTATAAATCATACAGAATGAGTTTTTTTGGAAATGTAAAAATGCAGAAGGTTTTCTGTGATGGGTAGGGTTAGGGGTAGGGTTAGTGTAAGGAGATATAATATACAGTTTGTACAGTATAAAAAACATTAAGTCTATGGAGAGTCCCCACAAAGATAGTAAAACCAGACGTACGTGTGTGTGTGTGTGTGTGTGTGTGTGTGTGTGTGTGTGTGTGTGTGTGTGTGTGTGTGTGTGAATGTCAAATGGATGAATAGATATTAGATGCAGTTCAGGGTAGGATCAAGTTTCTCTCTGTGAAAAAGAATGTGTGTAATACTCAAAATAGTTTGTGTGTTTTAACGTATGTGTGTGTTTGGGTAACGTGTATGCATGTATCCACACATGCACAGGTTCAAGGGCTTGATGTTTGCAAGCACACATGCACATATGTGTACATAAACATAATGAACATGCTCCTGAAAACTTTTCAGTCTCTCCCATTCACTTTCAATGGCCCATTGAAACAATGGCCCTCAATGGCCCAGTGGAACACCACAAGTGTGACAATGTGCCATTTTGTACAAAATAAAAGTTTTTCAAAACAAAATTCCTGGTGAAAAATTAAAGTAGACTAGTGTGATCAACAGTACCAATTTTCTTCAGATTTTATTTAATATTTCCAAAATTATTCAAAAATAATATTTTTTAACAAAAAAATGAGATGCCTACTCTCAAATAAATGAGGCCTACGATTAATCAGATGCAAATAGAAATATAAAACCAGTCCTAATTGAAAGAGAACAAGTTGACAAAAAGATTGAATCCAATATTGGGTGATAATATAGCATAACAAGTGATTTATAAGCTATTTTTTTAGTCTGGTCATTTTTGACCGGGAACACCACACGTGTAACAAGGTGACAACCCCCCAGAAAATTGTCACACAAAAAAACAAACATTTGAGAAGTAGTTATACCCTTTGTGAATAAAGTCACTAAGTTTCAGTCCAAAGCGATAAAATTTTTATGGACATTCTTTCTCTTAACAAAGAAATTACTTCTACACATAATTTTAATACCATTTTGCACTACGTTGATAAATAATGTTATAAAATCATGCCAGAATAAAAAAATATATAGATGTATAAAAAAAAAAAAAAAAAGAGCCATCACGTCATTGACCAATTATTAAATAACCATTCAACAAGTGATGTAATAATGTATCATTACTGCTTAGCTACAAAATGGAAGTTTAAAATTCAACTGTTAAAGCATGAAATAAGGTAGCCTACCATAAATCAGTGAATTTTAGTTTTATGTGGCTATATTATCAGTAATAAAATAATCATTAAAAAATGTAATCGTTAAAAAAAAAGTATCAGACATTTATGTCAATTCGATTCAGAGATGAATACTATTGTTGTCCACCAGAGAGAGCCACAGGATAGCCTTTAAAGCAACACTAAATTAACTTTTCCTCTTTGGTCGCCCTACAGGTTGGAAGCGGAATTGTCCATTACCGCTGTCGTAAATAATTTAGCTTTCTGCAGCCTACTGTCGCACGCATGCTCGCTGTTTATCCAGCACCGGCTTTGGAATGAACGATGTCCACAGACAAGGTAGAGTATGTTGCATGAGTTTATGAAAGTATGATGTATTGCGACATCAGAAACGAAGAAAAACAAAATAATGACTATTGTAACGCTTGCCATAAAGCAAGTCAAATTCAGAAACGCTACCCAATCTGGCAAACTTGCATAGTGCGGTTATAGCAGATATAGGGCCGCAAAGCGAATGCAGATGTGCCTTTCACCCTGTTACGACTTGATGAACCACTGAAACGATTTTGGAAACATTATTTTAAGGTAAAAAAAAAAGTTATAATGCTAAATTTGTTTTAAATGGTTGATATAAAAACTTTTAGATTGTTAGATTTATTCAGATATACAGAAAAAGAAATGTACATATAATTAATATGTAATAAGTTATTTTCTAGAGTTATTTTTTCTAATTATCTAATGAGTTTATTGAATGACTTTTATGAGGTAAATGTAACATTGCTCTCAAGCTTTCTTAGTTTGAGTGATTACATGAGACATGATTAGTTTATTCATGATAGTTTATTTAGAAATTAGTAAAAAGGAAGAAATGGTATTCAGTTAAGAACCACTTGAACTTAGCTACAATGAGGTCGGAGGAGCTACAACACGTGACATTAAAAATGTCAAAATGGTATTTATTGTTTAAATTTGATAATAATATTGACATAATTTGACATCTGAAACTTTATAACAAAGCACAAAAGCAAATTGTGATTTATTGGATTGAAGGTGCACTACAATGTTCTACCAGATTACTAGTTTACTAGTTGTCAAAACCACAGTTAAACAAATGGAAATGCTGAAATATCAAGATAAGGAAAACTAATTTTAGAGGGCAACCAAATCATATATTATTAAGATTGATCTTATAAACTAAATTGATATTTACAAACATTGGATGTTGATTCAAGTACCTCTAATGATGACGAAGAAGATGATTGATGAGCCAAACTCTGGGTGTATGTGCTAGCCTAACCCCTCCCCAAGGTGATCCTCTACGATGCACAAAGTGTCTGGGTCGAAGAAGATCTCTACACCGCAAGAAAAACTTTTAATAGTATAATGGATTTTTATGTTTGACATACTCTACATAACTGTGATAATAACAGGCAATGCTGAAAAAAGTGTTTACACACGCTTATAACAATGTTTAATTTTTGATTAGGGAGTGAAAAATCTTTTACTCTGTCCATTGAAAGAAAGAAATATGTATGGAGAGAGATGTTTGGTTCTTATGCTCCTCCGGAGTGTGGTGGCATAATCTAGTCATTGGAAATGAGGATGGGTGACTCAATTTAGTCACTAGGTAGCATAACTGAGGGCGCTGGATTTTGAAACTACACTCTGGCAAAGGATAGTGAAATTGGGGCTTAAATAAGCCCCAGAGGAGGGAATGTAGAATATTTTATTGTTTAGAAAATAAGTAATTTAGCTATATATTTGTACACTATTATTTCCTCTGTGTGTGACTTTGGTTTGACTTTCTGAAGCCTGAAGAAAGGCCTGGAATGTTGCTTGCATGCAGCAGAGAATTCTATTCTAGTATGTCACATGGTACAAAACCATTTACCCAAAAATATCTATAGGGTGTGTTACCATCTTTGGAAAAGGATGTATGGTATATATGTGTGAACTGAGCAAAAATCTGGAGCGACCTTCTGCAGAAGGTGCTCAGCTTTGTTGTAAAATAAAATCTAATATTTCTGGCATCAAAGATCTCTGAAAAGTGATTTCACAAAAGAGAGAAACTGCAGAAAGTGCTCGGCTTTGTTGTAAAATAAAGTCTTATATATCTGGCATCAAAGATCTTTGAGAAGTGATTTCACAAAAGAGAGAAACCACAACACGAGGTGGAAGTCACAGATGTGAAAAAGCATTGTTGCTCTGGGATTTGGTGCTGGAGGACATTAGCTGGCCCTTGCAGTGTCCAGCCTTATCTGTTGGGCTGAAGCACACTGGCTCCATGGGGATAATCAAGTGGTGATGATCAGAGCCTATAAGCAACAATGGCTGAACCTGGGAAAAGGCATGAAGAGGCAGTCCTCTGAGATGCTGGTATTTCCTTTGCAGAAGGGTAACTGGATGTGAATGTTTGGCCAAGCCCAAATTCTCAGCTTTAAAGGAACACGTTATCTTGAACCTTTTGCTTGGCTGAAATGCTGGGGACAGAGTGAAAGATACTCTTGTTTAATGTTCAATGTTCAACTTATTTATAAAGCACATATTAATACAACCACAGTTGACCACAGTGCTGTACATGGGACAGAACAAAATTATCATAAAATCACATTCAAATTATATTTCATTACAACACAGTCACAGATAAAAACCAGAAAATCAACGAGGATTCAATAAAAACCTGTTACACCACTAACACAACACTCATGTATGATCAAACGCTAGAATAAAAGAATACGATTTTAAATGTTGTTTAAAATCTCTAAGAGAGGAACGCTGCCGGATGTAATGAGGTAAATAATTCCACAGCCTAGGGGCAGCAGCTGCAAAGGAGCGGTCTCCTCTCATTTTCCGGTATGTCCACTGGACCACTAAGAGGTTTAATGACTCAGAGCGTAACATTCTCTTTGGTTTCTTCACCTGGATCTAGCCTATCCAGCTATATATGTTGGAGCATTACCATGTAAGGCTTTAAAAAGAAATAATAGTATCTTAAAATCAATCCTATAGGAAACTGGCAGCCAATGTAGTTCTTTTAATACCGGAGTAATATGCTCATTTTTCCGAGTGCCTGTCAGAAGTCTTGCGGCCGCATTTTGGACCAGCTGTAGTCTGTCTAAGTGTTTGTGTTGAACACCATAGTACAGTGCATTACCAAAATCTAATCTAGAAAAAATAAAAGCATGAATTACCTTTTCCTGGTCCTTCCGTGATAAAAAGGCCTTCATTTTAGAGATTAGTTTCAAAGGAAAAAAAACTCATTTTGACGACTTAATTTATATGTTTCTCAAATTTCAATGCACTATCGCAAACTATACCTAAATTTTTTTATATGATGCATCCGAAAAGGGGATAGTGTACCCAACTCAATTTTGGATGTATCAACAGACGCCAAATAAAATCAGTCCAGTCTTTGATTAATTTAGGCACAAAAAATTAGCAGACATCCACGTCTTAATCTCCCCAAAACATTCTAGCAGTCTTTCTACAGCAATAGAAACAGTTGGCTTCAAAGGTAGATATAGCTGGGTGTCATCTGCGTAAAAGTGAAAACACACACCATATTTATCCATGATCTGACCTAATGGAAGCATATAAAGAGAACAAAGACTGGTACTAAAATAGATCCTTGTGGAATACCACAGGATAAAGGCGCTGAAGTCGACATACCTTCTCCCATCTGAACAGAAAAACTTCTGTTTTGGAAATAAGACTGTTTTGGAAATAAGACGCTATGTCAGAACTAGTCCATGACAACATGACTAGAGCCCAACAGCAACAGAAAACATGGTATGACAAGTCTTCAAGGAAAAGGACACTTGTCCCAGGCCAGAAGATGTTGCTCCTCATGCCAACTTCAGACAATGGCCTGCTTGCAAAGTGGCAAGGGTCTTATGAGGTCCTAAGAAAGGTGGGAGAAACTAATTATGAGATCAGCCTGCCAGATCCACTCAGGTATTCCATGATAAATATCCATGATTATAAAGAAATATTGCTCATGCCTGGGTGAATAGTATTTGCTGAGTTTTGTTTAAGTTTAGAGGCATGCTCCAGAAAAATTGTTCACAGAGATGGAGATGCAGAAAGCACACCCTGTTTATTTTCTTTATTTTGCAAAAGCACAATGTTTTGTTTTGATTGTAAGTGGACACATAAAAAAGTAGACATTTTACAGTTTATTTTTTACATTTTAACTTGCACAGGCCATGGCTGGACAGAAAGTGTTCTGTGGCAGAGCAGTTATGGGCACGGAGAGTAGAGGACGAGGAGGAGGTTAGTGAACAGTACTTTCCAACTAATCAAGGCCCTACCACCTTACCCAACCTGAGCCATCTTTCCTTGGAGCAGTCCTGTTGTCCTTGTACCGAAGAAGGACAGCACATTAAGGTTCTGTGTGGATTTTTCAAAACTAAATGCCATCTCAGCCTTTGACCCATATCCTATGCCTAGGGTTGATGAATTGGTGGAACGTTTGGGGAAGGCTAAGTACCTGAGCACGTTGGACCTGTGCAAAGTTTACTGGCAGGTCCCACTGACCGACACAGTGAAAGAACTGACTGCTTTCCAGGCCCCATCAGGGTTATATCATTTTAAGGTCATGCCGTTTGGGTTGCACGGAGCAGCAGCGACTTTTCAGCGGCTGATGAATCAAGTGCTCACTGGGACGGAGGACTTTGTGGCTGCCTATATCGACGATGTGGTGATCTACAGTGCATCATGGAAGGAACATCTGCATCATTTAGTAGAGATATTTCAGAGAATACAAGATGCAGAACTGGTGGTCAGTGCCAGAAAGTGTAAACTGGCAAAACCCAAAATTTCCTACCTGGGCTACATGCTGGGAGGAGGTGTCATAAAACCACAAGTTGACAAAGTGGAGGCAGTATGCTATTGTCCTCTACCGACTACAAAAAAGAGAGTGAGATCCTTTCTTGGTTTGCTTGGCTGGTACAGATGTTTCATACCTAACTGTTCCAGTCATGCTGCAGTGCTAACGGACCTTACACGGAAAGAAAAGCCACAGAAAGTGGTATGGACTATTGAATGTCAGGGGGCCTTCAAAGATTTGAAAGACTGTTTGTGTCAAGGACCCATTTTACAAAGCCCAAACTTCGATCTTCCATTCATTGTATAGGCTGATGCCTCAGGGGTTGGTCTGGGAGCAGTTATACTGCAAGGTGAAGGAGAGGATCGCAGACCTGTGCAGTACATAAGCCGCAAACTGTTTCCCAGAGAGACCAAGTACTCTATTGTAGCGACACTGACTTGGCATCCGGCCAGATATTCTGAATTAGCGAATCCTGATTGTTCCTCTCATGCTGACTAAATATGAACACGTACATGTTCATATTCAGAAAGCCCTAACTGACTGGCTTTCGGCCACAATAGCTACAAGTGTCTACAAGCAGGCCGCTGGTTAATGTTTTACGATGACTTGATGAAATCAACAACAGGCCCCTGTTGTTTCTCAAACTATCACGTGCTGCAAGGACAACCCGTTTGCTGTGTTTAACGTTTGTTCTTTGTGAACCGAAGGCAAATTACCAGGCTGGCTCCATTCAGAGACCAGAACTATCTACTTCCCTCAGCAAAATTCTACAACGCCTCAGGCTGTTAAGTGACTTTGCCACAGAACTACCTTTGTCTTTGCCCCAACCCCTCACATGGTATGCGCACCACGAGATGCAACAGATGCCGACCTCACAGATACACAGAGACACGCACATTGCCATATATGGACTTCCGCTAGTAAAATTTCATTTTACCAACTATTACAAATGTATAAAGAGTGTTCCGGGTGATTTGCATGTTGGTATTGTTGGTATTGTTTTAATCCCCTTTGCACGACGAAGGATATTTTTGATAAGAGACTGCGATAAACGTTATGGTTCCATGCGTTGTAATTCCCAGAGCATAATATCATATTTTGCTTCCTCGTGAACACACAAAGAGAATCTTCTGCTCGGAATGCTCTAAGATGATTCGTCCACCACGAAAAAGGGGGGGCGCGGGACACTGTACACGGGACACTGATAAAAGTCCAAACCTTCAGTCTCACCCTCTCTCTCTCTCACCCTTCTTCCTCTTCTCCCCGGCGCAACGCTTCTCCAAGGAACATCTGAAAAGGCTCCGGCCTTCTCCCTCGGACAAACACATGTTCGAGTCGTAGCTGCCGTTCTTTGCAACTAATTTATATATATATTTGCCTCTTCCTTCACGGGAGATGAATCTTATTTTCCGGTAAACGTTACATTCAGTGAGCCTTTTAAGCTTCCCGCGACACCGGAAGACGCAGCACAAACAGGACACCGTCTGCGCTTCCTGCCTCTCAGCATCACCCGAACAGAGAACAAACTTGAAAGTATATTGATCTTTCAAAAGCTGATTCCAGGTGTCTCTTGAAATTAGGTTTCTGTCTGTAATAATTACCAGCTATCTCTTCTCTCTATATCCTTCTTTCTCTCTTTTATTTCATTTATTCTGATCACGTTATTTCTTATGTTCTTGTTTGTTTAAATGTTTGTTTGTTTTATTGTTTGCATTTTTACGTACATTTATATTTGTAGCTCATATAATCTCTAGTGTTGACATTTATTAAAATCCATTCATACTTTTAACTGTCTCTGTGTTTGAAAACCCACCTTTATGAAGTCCATGAAATGCAAAAAGATCTAATTAAGCTACACGCTCGATATTATAGACTACTTTGAGTAGTTTTAATTCATAAACTCAGAAAGTTTTATGTTCGTGGCCAGAAGATAAACTTTCTTGGAGTTTGTAAACAGGGATACCCCTTCTTAACTGTGATAATCTTACATTTATTCGCTGGACGAATGACTGATGACCAGACCAGTTACAGAACAAGGTAATCTCGAAAATTGATAAAGTAAATGTATATGCGATTTATGAATTATGACCATGAGTTATGATTAGTAATATTTCCAAAATTCCCTATATTCTTGAGCTAATTCGCATTGACCCAGAGTCAGATATATTTACGTTACAGTTATTTACGTTACACTATCGTGGAGAATGAGGCACAGTCTTGGACACTTTAAGGTATTACCACTGGGGTCGGCAAACGCGCTGGCGCATTTTGCTCGATTCTTTTCACATAGCAGCAAAATAGACTTAAAATACTCTGTCATTTATGGTCATACAGACTTAAGGAATATGAAAAAATAAACTGTAAAATGTCTACTTTTTTATGTGTCCACTTACAATCGAAACAAAACGTGTTTTTGCAAAATAAAGAAAATAAACAGGGTGTGCTTTCTGCATCTCCATCTCCGTGAACTATTTTTCTTGAGCATGTCTCTAAACTTAAAACTCAGCAAATAGTATTCACCCAGGCATGAGCAATATTTCTTTATAATCATGGATATTTATCATGGGATACCTGAGTCTTTTTGCAACGATCTGGCAGGCTGATCTCATAATTAGTTTCTCCCACCTTTCTTAGGACCTCATAAGGCCCTTGCCACTTTGCAAGCAGGCCATTGTCTGAAGTTGGCAGGAGGAGCAACACCTTCTGGCCTGGGACGAGTGTCCACTATTAAATTATCTAATTCAAAACGAAAACAAATATTCTCTGTTTGTGTAATCTGTATGAAAAGAGATGTCAGTCATTCTCATTTCAGCTCATTTGTCAATGCCCACCATCAGCTCGATAAAACACATCAAGATTAAATCAGATTAATGTACTTTACGTTGTCTTGCTACGCTGTGAGGAATAATACTATCGTAATAATAATCCTGGAAAATTTACCTCAGAAGTGCTGGTTTCAGTTTCACTTCGAGGAGCAATGGATCCAGCTGAGGACTGTGAATAGTACGTTCTTTATTCTTAATTGCTTTGTTCTAATAGCGATATGGAATCTAATATGAATATTAGAATAAATCTAGAAATCTAAAAGTTTTTATATCAACCATTTAAAACAAAGTTAGCATTATAATTTAATTATTATTAACTGTGATCTTAAAGGATTTGCTATCCTGTGGCTTCCCTCTGGTGGACAACATTAGTATTCATCTCTGAATCGAATTGACATAAATGTCTGATACTTTTTTTTAATACTTCAGTTTACAGTCTAGGTAAAGGTCAGAGAAACAGATTTTGTGCCTCTTTGAGATGGCACCACAAGATGACATTCACTTGCAGAGTGCAAGTTTCTGGATGGCACATAAGTCTGAAGTAATGAGTTTAGGTAAAAGGGAACAGAGCCAGTGGTTGTTCTGTAAGCAAACGTCAGTGACTTGAATTTGATGCGAGCGGCAACTGGCAACCAGTGCAATTTTGTGAGGAGAGGAGTGACGTGTGCTCTCTTCGGCTCGTTAAAGACCACTCTAGCTGCAGCATTTTGGATCAGTTGCAGAGGTTTGACTGTGCAAGCTGGAAGACCAGTCAGGAGAGCATAACAATAGTCCAGTCTGGATAGAACAAGCGCTTAGACAAGGAGTAGCATGCTTTGATAGGAAGTGCCTGATCCTCCTAATGTTGTATAAGGCAAATCTGCAGGACCGGAGTTCTAGCAATGTGGTTGAATTGATCATCAATCGCAACTCAAAGGTTCCTGGCTGACCTTGATGGAGTTATGGATGATGAACCTAGATGAATGGAGAAGTTGTGGTGTATTGTTGGGTTGGCTAGGACCACAAGCAGCTCTGTCTTCGCAAGGTTAAGTTGAAGGTGGTGGTCATTCATCCAGCCAGAAATGTCTGTCAGGCAGGCTGAGATGCGAGCAGCTACCATCAGATCATCAGGCTGGAATGAGAGATGTGTATCATCAGCGTAGCAGTGATAGGAAAAGCCATGTTTCTGAATCACAGATCCTAGTGATGTCATGTGAAACTCGAAAAATTAGAATATCGTGCAAAAGTTAATTTATTTCAGTAATTCAACTTAAAAGGTGAAACTAATATATTATATAGACTCATTTCATGCAAAGTGAGATATCTCAAGCCTTTATTTGTTATAATTTTGATGATTATGGCTTATAGCTTATGAAAACCCCAAATTCAAAATCTCAGAAAATTAGAATATTACATGAAATCAATCAAATAAAATAAAAAAGGATTTTAAATACAGAAATGTCTGCCCTCTGAAAAGTATAATCATGCACATGTACTCAGTACTTGGTTTGGGGCCCTTTTGCGTGAATTACTGCCTCATTGCAGAGTGGCATGGATGCTATCATCCTGTGGCACTGCTGAGGTGTAATGGAAGACCAGGATGCTTCAATAGCAGCCTTTAGCTCTTCTGCATTGTTCTGTCTCATGTCTCTCATCTTTCTCTTGGCAATGCCCCATAGATTCTCTATGGGGTTAAGGTCAGGCGAGTTTGCTGGCCAATCAAGCACAGTAATCCCATGGTCATTGAACCAGGTTGCTCTTGGTATCCCTCACCAAGCAAATTCTCTTCTTTATGGAATCAGCCTGTTTAACACTGGCTCTTGCTTTTCAACACTAGTTACCAATAAGTTCAATAGACAGCTTCCATCAAACACAAGGTAAAGAGCTACTTAAAGCTTGGTATGGATGTTATACCCACTCTGCCAGCTTGGACACAACTGTCTGTCATCTACAACATTCAACAAAAATGGTTTTCACTTTTTTTTTTTTTTTGGTAGTCCAGTGTGTAAGCGCTACTGATTCAAATTTAGACTAAAGAGGGCAGAAATGGGTTGGTACATATTCATTTTGAGTTTTGTAGCTGATTTTTTAAAAAGTGTGTAGTGTGGAAAATATTCAAAAATGCAGTTGGGGAAGGAAACCTCTGTATGGTCCTTCTTCAGGAAACTCTTCCCTGATCCGTGTCACAGTGCATGAAGGTATGACTAACCGAACGTGTTGGCCAAGGTACCCCCAACACGACCTAACGACATTGCGATATGCAAGGTGTCTATAAGCGCTGAAAGAGAGATGGTGCACATGTATGTTGAAGTGGTGGGTAATTTTTTTTTAATAAATTATTTATTTATTTATTTTTATATACATTTATTTTTTATATTTATTTATATAAAATTTAACCTTTCTTCCTGGAACTAACCTGTTTGTAACTGTCTCTTCCATATCACCATATAACTGGACGTAAGTGCCATATACAGCTTGTAACACATAGGGGTTTAGTGCTACTGGCTCAAAGCCTGGATGTGCTGTTACACAGCCCACTCCACCAATCTGGTCACACCTGTGTACTGCCTACAACATGAGAATGTTTATTACTACTTAGGATGATTTATTTAATATTTGGTATGTGGAGGTTGTGTGTGTTTTCAGGGTTCGTACAAGGTGCTTAAAATGCTTGAAGTACTTGAATTTGACTTGAAATTTATGATTTATGAAATGGAACTTAAATTATTGAAAGACAATATATGTGAAATTAGTGTTTAATTTTATTGATAAAGCAATCTTTTCACACAAAATTATATCTTTTTCAGATAGGCTGAAGCTTTAGAGCCATTTTGCATGGCTATGAGTGTGATATTGTTCATAAATATCCAAGTATATGATACAGCTTTCATTCTTCAGGTCAATCATATTCATGAGGTGGAAAATCTGTTTGAATGTGATATCTTTGTCATAGTAACCTTTCAATGGTTAAAGTTTCCACAGTCATTGCATCTGCTGCACTTTATTTTGTACCTTTTTGTTTAATTTGTTTATTTTTGTTTACCTATTTACCTGGATGAACCCTGGTTTTGTGTATAGTCCAGTTAATTAATTTAATAAGTACTTAACACTCTGGTCTTGTCATACTGCATAACTATACCTTGGGTATCTCCCTACAACAAACATTCTCTACCAGAGAGAGTGAGCTGCAATGCTGGTGAATGGTCACGTGATCCGCGTTTTCAGTCGTTTTAATGTGGACGGAGATCAATTCTAATACGCAGCTAAAGCGCTGGTGTGGACGGAGATCGTATTCGTTGTAATTCTCAGTTTCTAAACTAAAACACAGTAGTGTGGATGGGGCCTGAGCCAAGAGTGAGGAGTCGGGGTGGTGGAGGGATACTGAAAAACTGTCAAGGAATGTTAGGTGAGTTGACAGAGTGAATATATATATGCTTATTCTCATGCTGATAGGGTAGACAGAGTAATTGTTTGATGACAAGTAGATTGGATTGATTATTTGAACGTGCTCCTCCCGAACTTTGTTTATAAAACATCATTTATAGAGGGAGACTTGAAATCTGTTTTTCGCTTAATTATTAACACTAAATCATACCAAAATTAACCTAAATGCATGGGTTTTAAATTTTTGGTAGTTCATTAGCATTTGCTATGAGCATTAGCCTAATTTAGCCATAATGCTAATGTTTTACCACTCAGACACTGGCCCCATTCTCCCTTGCGCGACTGCTTCGCTAGCATCGTCGGATGCCGATCGCGATGCGGGAGTTAAGACCGCAGTTTGAGCCAGTGGCTCGAATTGATATGGCTCTGGCCCTGTGTCCACAGACAATTCACCCACCTCCACTTCAGGTGAAGGTGGGGGAGAAAATATGGAAGTAAAATAATGCCAAATGTTTTTGAAACAAAAAAGCCTGTTGAAGTGCACTACTTGAGGCATTGCATTAACCATGTTTGCATTTTAATGCATTGTATTTTTAGGGCTTGCATTTTTATGGGCTGAAATTCAACATGGTTGAATATTTAAGCTGTGAATATTTCAATTCAAAACATTTCAAACACATTTTCATTATTAAAAATTCAACAATCCATATTCACCTTTCATATTTCACTTACTTAAATATTTAAACTGTTTAAAAATACAACCTATAATATTCAACAGGCAATTTTCGGTCCATTTTATTTCGCTTTGCAAATTCGCTTCCACAAATTCAGTGGTTCAAATTCAACAGTAAATTCAACATTGAGATCCAGGAACTGCAGGAAAAGCAGTAGATAGCCGAGCATACTCTCCATCTGCTGTTAGTCGACCTCACCAGCAGGGGGTGCAAAAGTGTGTGTTGTTGACGAAGACCAGCAACAGTTAGAACAAGCCATTCATTCATAAAATGAAAATGATTATCTGTGTCAGTATATATGCGGAAAAGATGATAAAGACACAAAAGTTGTGTTTATGTTTCATTCAATAATTTCATTGTTACTTTCCCTGTGTTGCCTACATGTTATCAGCTTTCTATAAACAGGATTATAATCGGTTTCCCTCAATACCTTATCATACTCAAGGATTCACCTTCCGTCGGGACAAAACGCTTAATGTAGCTTAATGGACTAATACAGTGATATAAAAGACCAAACTCGCACCTTATTGGGGATGTAGGCTGTAAGCTACTATATAGGCTACAGGCAAGCAGATGGACTCAGAATATGAACTTAACGCGCAAAGTTTCATGCTGAGCGTTTTGTGATATAAAATCAACACTTGATCAATTAATACTAACACTTTCTCTTCTATTCTATTCTATTCTATCCTATTCTATTGTATTCTATTCTATTCTATTCTATTCTATTCTATTCTATTCTATCTCTCTCTCTCTCTCTCTCTCTCTCTCTCTCTATATATATATATATATATATATATGTATGTGGGTCATTCTTCATTTGTGGTGGCAAGCTACTTTAAAACAGTTGAAATAAACTTTAAATACCAATAATTTTTTTTTTTTTTGATTTTTTGATTTTTTGTATTCTGTAGGATAAACACAATTTGTGCACTACTAATAATTACATTTTTGTTTTAAAATACATATTTAATTGAGTTTGAGAGATTGCATTTGTAACAAAATATGCATGTTCCCGCCATACCTCAGAGAGGTATCATGGAATGTAATTGCAACAATATAACATTTTTAACACAAATAAAGTGATTATATTGTGAATATAAATTTGATTTAACATGTACAATTTAATTATTATTTTTTTTAAAATACATATTTTGTAATATCTAAGAAAAAAGTAGTGTCCCACAAATTCATGTCTGTGGTGTTACATCAATGGATGTCGTCCCTTTAAGAAAAGGGGGAAATCTATTTGGACTACTTCCTGTGTGTAAAGGTCATTGCAGGTGCTGGTTGATCTGTGGGGTGCATGGTGAGTACATTCTTTCTTATTAATTTTCTTAAAGTTAGCTAAATTCCTGACAATTTCATGTGTCACACTTTATTAGTGTCTGTGGTGTTATGTTGATAGCTTGCAGATTTTACATATTTTAATCAAAATTTTGATAAATACATACTTATTCATATCTCCAAAATATTCCCTGATCTTTAAACCACCATGATGGCAGCCTCCATTTTAGAAAAGTTTGGATTTAGGCTATTTGTCTGTGGTGTTACTGCCTGTGGTGTTACTGCCTTTCCTGGTAACTCCACAGACAATATACAACCAGAAATGTTGTATTTTTAATAAAACACATAGGACAGCCATAATCATATAATTCTATCTCTCTTGTCAGGTATGACAAGATTAACTGCTGCTGAAAAGCAGCGTCTTTATAGACAGCGCAGAGATGCAGACCCAGTTCGAAGAGCAGAGTTCCTTCAAAAGAAACAGCAGACCTATTTAAAAAACATTCAGTGCAAAAAAAAGACTGAGAATAGGAGATCTCCCAGAGAGGGGAAAGAGAGCAGCAAGGAAGCACTGGAGAATATATAAGGCAGAATACAGGGCAAGAAAGCACAGAGAGTCACAACAGGGCACCTTGACTCCACCAGACACACCATTAAGTTAAGATAGTCCAAGGAGGATACCCAGCACATCCAGGTTAGGTTTTAGGACGAATAAAAGGGATTGTAACTGTAAATCATATTTTGTATGTAAATAATTCAAATTATACTTAACCATTTGTAAGTGATGGCTTGTGGCTTAATCGTATTTTGACGTATTTCAGGCAAAAAATCCATGGAAAAAAGAAAATACACAGAGAGAGAAGGCAATGTTACCGACAACTGAAAAAACTGCAACATAAACTTGAAATGGAGAAAGCTGCAAAGTACAAAACAAAATGTGCCCGTCTAAAGAAGAAAATGCTGAAAAAGAATCCACAGAGCTCCACAACCAAAACAATAAACATTGTTAAAGGTGCCTTGTGTAATGTCCGCCAAAAAATCAATTCATACTCCACATTCCATACCAGATGGGGGCAGTATACCTCCAGAAAGTGAGTTGGTCTACTCTAGAGTAACAACCGAGAAACGGCATAGTCTCTATGTTCCGCCCCTACCTTCACAAGACCCTAGAGCCATAGCCGAAGCCGAGCCAACTCCTAATAGAGGACGTTTTGACTCCAGAGGAACGTTGGTTGATGTCAAGTGATTTTGAAATATGACATCTTGACAATATGACATCTTCAAGCTACTCCCCTTCACCTTTACCAGTAAATATGTTCATATTCGTTTTGTTCATATTACATTTTTATTGTTAGTTTGAATTACATTAATTTGACAGACAGCATTCGCTGATGTTGACCAAGCTAGCGCCAACGTAACCAGAGCTACCAACTCTCACGCATTCACCGTGAGACACACGCAATTGACACTCTTCACACGCTCTCGGGCCACACATCAATTTTCTCACGCACAGAAAAATCGTGAAGCAAAGAGGACACGGAGACCGACAGACTAGACAGAGCAGGTTAGTTATGATATAAAAAAATCTCAGCTCTCAGATTCTGTCAATTTTACTACGCAATTCAAACAATAAATACCGTTTTGGCGCTTGTAAATGTTACATGACAGATCCCTAGCGCACGTGAACCGATCATCTCTACTAGCTAATAGTAAAAAAACACGAACACTGTTGAAAGATACAGTAGGCTACAACTTACCAAAATGTATTCCTCATACATAATATCGACCAATCAGTATTTTTTTATCCGCTCTCTTCCCTGAACTGAAATGTACTTCTGTACTGTACTTTCCACACGATTGACATCAGGTTCAAGTACGCCCACAAGCCGTGCGAGTTATTCGTGTATTGCAGTTTGGCTGGTGGTTATGTTGCCTGCATACCGCCTCCCATGGCCGAAACTGGTATTATGACACCTGTTGGGCTGTGGCTAGTAATTTAGCATGCTAATTCAGGTTGATATCTCTGCAGCACTATAACTTGTCATTTTTTTTATGACATCATCGCCCTTATTTCTTCTCATTCTTTTGATGCGTGTAGCTCATTTTTTTGGATATTTTTACCTCAATTCTTACACATGGCACCTTTAAGGGAAGCAATGCCTCATCACTGGTCAAAAAAAACCTTAGGTTTCACTTCTCTCTTTTAAGTGAAATAAATGCAAGATATTCTGCAGCAAAAAAAGAGAGGGTCAAACAAATTTATGCACGGCTGATTTGTGGAAAACTGATCAAGAAGTATAGATTACAGGCTTTCTGCCAAAAACAGATTGGCTTTTCATATAAAAGGTGGAAAACATGTACCCTGGTAATCCAGAGTTCTCACGAGAGCACAAGTTGAATTTGCTCAGCGAGTTACTCTGGTGTCGAGTAATAATGCTCATTAAATATGCCCCTCGATCTGAGCTGCACCAATCACATCGGGTTATTTGATATAGGTGGGCCAGAGGCGAGCTAAACAGATGACAACAGCGCTGTGACGTCAAAGTCATTAGTAAACATTGCAAGATGGCTATGGATGAATACCAGTTGTTTGAAACGGCTTTGGCCGCAACAATGATCGAGTTAGACTTGGCTTTTTATCTAAAACAGGAACAGAAGATGCCACTCGAATCGTTCCTTTGCAAGAAGGGTGTTTTTGCTGTTTTGCCGACCGGATACGGTAAGAGTATAATCTACCAGTTAGCTCCGCTGGTAGCTAAGCGTATGGGGTTTATTGTTGTGATTGGTCGTAGTGTTATCCAATTGCGTGCAGTGAGATTTTCAAATGCATGCTTGGTGCCGCCCCTCGAGCTGGGCGATTTTCATTAGTCAACGCCAGACCATTCAGCTTTTAGATTTAGGTCTGGATTTCCAGGCTAGAAAACATGTGGGAAAGAACTTGATTTCATAAGACAGAAGAATATAATCTCTTAAGGTTTAAGGAGCTCTGTCAAACAATTATTTTTGAGAGATAATGTGAGTAGGGTTGTCACTGGAAAGAAGAACACAGTCACTGAAAGAAAAAGAAAAAAGCAAAGAAGAATTCTCTGTGACACAATGGTCAATCTCCACAAGAAGTTCAGTGCAAAGCATAAGCATGTGTCTTACTCTTTTTTTTTTTGTGCCCAGAGACCATTTTGGGTTACACAGCCAAAACTTATTTACTTGCCTCTGCAAAACACATGAGAACTTGCAGTATATGGCAGACAAGCTGTTTTCACTTGGCATCCTTACTTCCAAAAATCTGGAGGAAATGGCTGATGCCATTGCGTGCGATATGACAAAAAAGGAGTGCGCATATGGCCAATGCAAGGAATGCAAGATGACCACGTGTTCACTCTTCAGATCCCCTCAGAACAAAGAGGTAAATCTGACTCAGTGGTCCCTTGAAAAGATAAGTCATGAGAATGGTTGTGATAGCTCCACTGTTACAATCAAAAAGGAAATTGCTATAACAGAGGATGAACTTGTGACTCAGTTTCAGGACAGATTGTTTAACTTCCATGGACACATCTTTAACATCAGATGGCAGTATTCCATGTACAGGAAACTGCATGAAAATCTTGGCCCAAATGAATGCCTCATCCATGTAGATTTCAGTGAAAATTACTCCTGCAAATATTCAGAAGAGATACAGGCAGTTCATTTTGGGGGTTCACACAAACAGGCATCACTTCATACAGGTGTGCTTTATGTCAAGGCTGAGCCAGCACCAGTGCCCTTCTGCACTATATCACCAAGCAGAAGACATGACCCTCCTAGCATTTGAGCTCACTTGGATCCTGTTCTTAAAATGATTCAAGAGAACCATCCAAATGTGACCTGTCTGCATTTTTTAGTGATGGCCCAGCCTCACAGTACAAGCAGAAAGCCAATTTCTAACTTTTGTCCACTGTACCGTTCAAGAAAGGGTTTTCCACAACCACCTGGAACTTCTTCGAAGCCAGTCATGGCAAGGGGGCACCAGATGGGATAGGCGGAACACTTAAAAGAACTGCAGACAATTTAGTTAAGTGCAAACACTGAGCACCATAAAGGGAACGATGAAAATTCATCAAGTGGTGAGCACTGAACCCAGCTGTCTAAAATACAGAGACATAAGTTGTTTCTGCCAGGCTGAAAAGGGTGTGTATGATTGCCCATGTTATGCACTCCAATAGGCATCTCTTTGCATGGAAAAAATGGAAAATCTTGCAACAACTGAACAATTGTCATTTGATTGTTCACTTCGTCCAGAGGTCATAGAGAGTAAACACATTGGACAGTGGTGTGTTCTTAATTACGATGAACAGCCATACCCTGGTATCATTCAGGAAGTGGAGAACCACAACATCAAAATCAAATGTATGCACAGGAACGGCATAAACAAGTTTTTTTGGCCAAGCCCCTGCCTGTAATTTTCTAGTAATCCTGAGGACCTTGATTAGCTTGTTCAGGTGTGTTTGATTAGGGTTGAAGCTAAACTCTGTAGGACAGTGGCCCTCCAGGACCAAAGTTGCCCATCCCTTATATAGAATATTAAACTAATTTTAAATGCATAGCAAGACATTTTATTAAAAGAAAACAAACAAGCATTTTTTACAATTTCTGCCTCTCATTTGCCAGCCCAATTGAAGAATGGCCCATATATAGTATGCTTACGTGTACTGCATTAGCTTAAACTGGGAAGAGTCATATCACTTGCATATTGTTTTCATCCTATTGTTAGTTTAACTGTAAATCGCTTTGGATAAAAGCGTCTGCTAAATGACTAAATGTAGCCTAAATGTAAAATTGGATTGACATTGGACATTCGCACATTTAGGGGCCGTCTCTAAAGTTGCATACAACATTGGCATACGCGTTTCTAACTTCAATAGCAAACTTCAATTTATTTTAATAAATATAAAAAATCCAAAGGGTGCGCATTAGGCCTATGTCTGACACCTATGAACACTTTACAGTTGGTTTTATGACTGTAAGTCGTTCTATTCAAATGCTATTGAAGTTAGAAACGTGTATACCAATGTCGTATACACTTTAGAGACGGTCCCTAAATGTGTGAATGTACAATGTCAAGCCAACTTTATGCCAGTCTATCACTGGGAAACGCTCAACATTAAGCTTTGCGCGTTATTCTGAGTCCATCTGCTTGCTTGCCTGCGAGTTTGGTCTTTTACTGTAATTAGTCCATTAAGCTACGTTAAGCATTTTATATGTCCAGCAGGGGAATCCTAGTGTATTGAGGGAAACCCTAATAGCCTACATGCAGCACATTGCCACAATATAAAGTTAAGGCAACTAAACAACCAAGAAAAATATGTCAACCTCAAAAATGTAACATTGGATCTGTACAGCCGCATCGGGGAATAACATTATAATCTTGTTCACGGTAGAGAAAGATGCATGTAGGCTACACAGGAAAAGTAACCGTGAAGACACTGAATTTAACATAAAACAGCCTGTAAATGAGTTTAATGAATGAATGGATTGCTCTAACTGTTGCTGGTCTTCGTCAACAACACGCGCTTTTGCACCCCCTGCTGGTGAGGTAGACTAACAGCAGATGGAGAGTATGCTCGGCAATCTACTGCTTTTCCTGCAGTTCCTGGATGTCAATGTTGAATTTACTGTCGAATTTGAACCACTGAATTTGTGGAAGCGAATTTGCAAAGCGAAATAAAATGGACCGAAAATTGCCTGTTGAATATTATAGGTTGTATTTTTAAACAGTTTGAATATTTTGGAAGTGAAATATGAAAGGTGAATATGGATTACTGAATTTTTAATAATGAAAATGTGTTTGAAATGTTTTGAATTGAAATATTCACAGCTTAAATATTCAACCATGCTGAATTTCAGCCCATAAAAATGCAAGCCCTAAAAAAACAATGCATTTAAATGCAAGGTTAATGCAATGCATAATTTTTACAAGTAGTGCTATTCAACAGGCTTTTTTGTTTCAATAACATTTGCCATTATTTTACTTCCATAAGAAAAGTCCTCGACTTCAAATGACAGCTCTGTTGCAAAGCTACTTGCGTCACTCCAGTCACTCTCCATTTTAGCCATAGACAGTATATAAACTGGACACAGCGACCCCATTGGATTCAACGAAGACAAGTGAAGTCAAATAGAAGCTCTTACTTCCTGGGGGTCGAGCGTACTGCGCAGACTCAAACTGAGCTTGACGACGTAGATGTGACGTGAGCAACTCGTCTGTCTTCTAGTAGCTGTGCCAAGAGAAATCTAAATCATTCCCTTCCGAAACTTGCAGAGACGGAGAGTGTGAGTAGGAGGTGTCCATGAGCTAGCAGCAGGAGAAACTTTTGCTATGTATTCTGATTAATTATTTTGTCACTTTGCCTCCACGTCCCCGCGATTGCCCACGAGCTTCTCCTCTTGTCCATACGGTAATTCTCTACTGTGCGACAGAGAGTCGCGTGGTTATGACGCAATCGTTAGCCTAATTTTACAAAAATTGCTTCTACGGGGCCATAACGGAAGCTACAAGGTAATGAAGCCTTTTATACATTTTCGTGTTTCTTTAGAAATAAATAATGGACAAATGGAGTCTTTAAACGCCTCAGATGTGAAGTTATTCGCTGTCAAAGTCACGCCAAACTGAATGGGAGTCAATGGGATGCTAACAGCAGGTGGGGGTCCGCTAGCCAATGGCGGCGCCCGGGGGTACCTTCAAAATAATGGAAAACCCTGCCCCCCTGATTTTAGCGAGTCTGACAGCAGCTGTCAATTAATCTGTCACTGCGGGTCTCAGGTGCACGCCCCCCGCTCAGCCCTGCCCTCAGTTCATCCCCTCTATCTCCATTGGGGTCTGCCCACTTTTCCAGCATTTTTCAAATATTGCCAGTGGGTGGAGTCAGGCTCTGACCAGGGGTTTAGTTACCTGTAAGCGCACTGGGTAGTACGTTAACATTAGCTCAAATGATCTATAGGGAATTTTAATAATTAATCATGAATATGATTCATATATTGCATATTACAGTTACATTAAATTATCGAAGTTGAAAATAGATCGATTATATGAATATATGAATAATCAATCACAACGAATTATAATTCCTCATTCATATATCAATAATCTTATTTCAGATCGATTATGAGATAACCCTTAATGGAAATTAATGTAATTATCAAACAGTTGTTTGTCCAGCAAAACGGCCGTAAGATTAACTTATCAACTTCCCAATAAAGTTATCACTTCTTATAATTTCAGGAAGAATAGTTTCTGGCCATGAAACTATTATCCTGTCCTTATAAAATTTAGGTTACTGAAAAGTAACAAATCAGCTTTGTAGCTTAAGATCGAACATTTCATTGACTCGTAATATGGGCATTTAAGACAGATGCAATCAAGGATATAAGGAATTTTAATAATTGGACTAATACATCGAACTAAGGAATACAAAATACTACAATTTACACAAGTAAATATGCGTATAACAATATAAACAGTAAAAACAATACAGGACAAAAATGGATAGCAGATGAGAGAGAGGGGATGGAAAGGTGAGAGAGGAAGGGCGAGAGAAAGAAGTGAAAGCAAAATGTGCGATCAGAGGGAGATCACAGTTAAGCAGAAATCACAGACCAGGTAATCTTTGAGAGAGACAACAAGAAATCACATCAATCAAATCAAAAATCAATACTTGCGTATGGTTCTCTTTGTATTTGCTGAAGAAGAGCTCTTTTTAGAGCTGGGCGTGTTTCATCGTGTCTTTTGGGTGAGCGCGGTCGCGTGAAGATTTAACGGTTCACCGAACGTGAAGTTACCAAAGAAATAACGTAACCCTTCCTTTTACAGTCCCCTAATTACTAGGTATTTACCTGGTAAATATATGGTAAGTTATAGTTGGTTATTGGTAATTACCACAGGTAACAAGAATGTAAATGCAGAGAAACTACAAACTAATTACTAGGTATTTACCGGGTAAATATATGGTAAGTTATAGTTGGTTATTGGTAATTACCACAGGTAACAAGTATGTAAATGCAGAGAAACTACAAACTAATTACTAAGTATTTACCTGGTAAGCATATGGTAAATTATAGTATTTTAGTGTGTAATTACTTAAGGTGATTAGTATGCAATTACAGAGAAACTACCAGGGAAAAAAACACCACTGTTAAATATCAACTCAACGAAGTACTGTGTACTTGTTACCTGTTTAGGTTGGTAATAACTCAGATTTAATTGTGTACTTCCTCAGAATGTAGGCAGCCAATTTTTAGAAACATCTCCAGTATTACCCATCAATTCAAGTTAGGTGTGTATCCTAAGGTTATGTTGGTAACAGTCCATGTTTATTTATTACTACCTTGAAATTAAGATGGTAGTTTCCAATAAATTACTTTGTCTTACATAGTTGTTGTTCATTGCTACACCCATTTATAGAGGGTTTATCAAATAATTTACCTTACACTTACCTGGTAACTACCCCACAGGAACAGTTTTCCCTAATGTCATGGCACATCTTAAATACTGGGTATGTTCTTGCAGATGTTTTTACAATTTACTCATTAAGTAAAGTGCAACTGTACTGTAAAATGAAGCCTTGTTTATTTCCATGGTATTACCGGAATTGTACCATATAACCTGATCATTCCCTTTTCCATATAGTCACAATTTTTTACCTTGTATGTCCTGCAACGTTACCAAGGAAAACATGACAATTTACTCCGTAAGTAAAGTGCAACTGTACTGTAAAAGGAAGCCTTTTTATTTCCATGGAATTACTGGGATCTTACCCTATAATCTAATAGCTACGTAACTGTAGCTATTACAGATTATTGGGTAAAATCCCAGTAATTCCATGGAAATAAAAAGGCTTCCTTTTATAGTAAAGTTGCACTTTACTTGAGAATGTTCAACGTGATCTCATGAGAATACGTGTATATTTTTACGTAAAGTGTAATTCTACCGTACATTTACTTACGTTTTATACACACAGAAACGTATAATACTGACGTATTTACAGCACTAAAATGTAAAATGTTTACGAATTAACAGCACAAAAACGATTAGCCTACATGCATTTAAACAAGAATACACTTTAAAACCTTAAAAATACCTTATTTAATCGTTTAACCATTTTAATAGTTTATTTACAGTGAGACACAAAATGCGTTTTCTCCAATAGAACAATAATACACCAACATAAATTCACAAAATACATCAATTTTATTATACTTGATATAATCCAAATCTTTAGAATCCATACGTTTGCAAGAAAGAGATCCAAATTCAGCCCTTTATCCAGTGAGTGATCTTCATCTCCATTTCACAGGCTATCACAAGCAGCGCAGTCCGTAACTGTCAAATCCCGCGCTCGTGATGAATTCAAAATTCAAAAATTGCGCCCTCAAGAAGCGTTACGACATGTTTTACGGCAGTGATATCAAACGCTCATTGGCTCTCACCTGTTCGTCCATGTTCGTCACAGATTGCAACATGCCGTATTTCAGTCGTAAAAACTACATTTGAAATGGAGAAGCGCGCGCGCATTCACACAGAGGGAAGCCGGATTAACATTTTCATGGATTAATAACTTAAATTATGCTCTGTACCTCATTCAAAACTATTATATACTGAGAGAGAGGACTGTGACTGCAACACATCGTCATGTGAACGACTTTTGGTACCGGTTTTGACATTTTCGCAATAAATAAATTATTGTGATTACACGTATGTTGTTTTTCTTCATAATTGTAGCCTATGTAGTTTTCTATCTTTGAAAATTACGTATTAATACTACTTATTAATGAGACCAGGCTGGAATGTTTTAGTTAAGTTGCAGAACACACATGGTAAAAGTTTGTGATTTCAAAAATGTTTAAGCAGCAAAGGATGTGGTAAGAGTCTGGTAATACAATAGAAATAAACAAGGCTTCCTTTTACAGTACAGTTGCACTTTACTTACTGAGTAAATTGTCATGTTTTCCTTGGTAACGTTGCAGGACATACAAGGTAAAAAAATGTGACTATGGAAAAGGGAATGATCAGGTTATAGGGTAAGATCCCAGTAATTCCATGGAAATAAACAAGGCTTCATTTTACAGTACAGTTACACTTTACTTACCGAGTAAATTGTCATGTTTTCCTTGGTAACGTTGCAGGACATACAAGGTAAAAAAATGTGACTATGGAAAAGGGAATGATCAGGTTATAGGGTAAGATCCCAGTAATTCCATGGAAATAAACAAGGCTTCATTTTACAGTACAGTTGCACTTTACTTACAGAGTAAATTGTAAAAACATCTGCAAGAACATACCCAGTATTTAAGATGTACCATGACATTAGGGAAAACTGTTCCTACGGGGTAGTTACCAGGTAAGTGTAAGGTAAATTATTTGATAAACCCTCTATAAATGGGTGTAACAATGAACAACAACTATGTAAGACAAAGTAATTTATTGGAAACTACCATCTTAATTTCAAGGTAGTAATAAATAAACATGGACTGTTACCAACATAACCCTAGGATAACTACACACCTAACTTGAATTGATGGGTAATACTGGAGGTGTTTCTAAAAATTGGCTGCCTACATTCTGAGGAAGTACACAATTAAATCTGAGTTATTACCAACCTAAACAGGTAACAAGTACACAGTACTTTGTTGAGTTGATATTTAACAGTGGTGTTTTTTTCCCTGGTAGTTTCTCTGTAATTGCATACTAATCACCTTAAGTAATTATACACTAAAATACTATAATTTACCGCTTACCAGGTAAATACTTAGTAATTAGTTCGTAGTTTCTCTGCATTTACATACTTGTTACCTGTGGTAATTACCAATAACCAACTATAACTTACCATATATTTACCCAGTAAATACTTAGTAATTAGTTTGTAGTTTCTCTGCATTTACATACTTGTTACCTGTGGTAATTACCAATAACCAACTATAACTTACCATATATTTACCAGGTAAATTCCTAGTAATTAGGGGACTGTAAAAGGAAGGGTTACCAGAAATAATTCAGAGTTCATCTCCCTTGTGGAGGGAGAGGCGAATATGAAAATAAAACTTAGTAAACGGAAAAAAGAAAAACGGAGATGAGAGCTCCCTAAAGAGCCCTGGAACCGGAAGTTCTCTCAGACGAAGTGCTCGTGAGTGCGTCCTTAAGGAAAAGGAGCCGAGCCGCGGGAATTTCAACAGAGTTATTTTCTTTGAGTTGAAGTTGCCGGCTACGTTCGCTTCACTGAACGTAGGAAGAGTCCGAAGACGAAAATAAAGAAAAGACTTAAAGAAAAATAAAAGTGAAAAGCTCCCGCAGGAGCCATGGATCTTGAAACCCTCTCACAAAAAAAAAGTGCTCGCAGAGAAACTTCTGTGTCAGTCTCTTATGGAGAAGATGGGTTCACGCCTACTCTGCGTACGCGGACCAATCATCTTAGAGCATTCTATGTGTAATATGCTTAGAGCATATTACACATAGAATAATACATTTTACTGTAAACTCCTGTATACGGTTGGTTTAGTCAGAACGAGACAGTTAAACAGATACCAAGCATGAATTATAAAACAGCTAAGGATATAAAGTTACAATCACATGCACGAATAGAAGCATTTAAAAGTTCGTTCCTTCAAATAAACGTCATAAACGAAGTGAATATAAACTGGGAAACACACAGGAGTATATGAAATATGACATGCTTATATTCTAAGTTTAATGTTCAAAGTTCGTGTATGTGTGTGCGTTTAATGTGTGTGTTGGAATGTTGCGCTCCCCGTTATCTCTCTTGCAGAGGAGCTGGATGAGCTGCTGAAGCTTGGTGGTCAAACTTTATGACCTGCCAATGAGATCAGGTTACGGGATGTGATTCCACTGGTAGAAACATTCTTCAAAATTACATTTCAGAGCCAAACACTCGAAGATCATAACTATATGATCAAAACAACACTAATCAAACATGCATACAGGAAGGTCAGATAACAGTCTGAGTTACATACATTAAAAGGATATTTCTATCCTAAGTTAAACACAAAGGATGTTTGTGTGTGTGTGTGTGTGTGTGTGTGTGTGGCGTGTGTGTAATGTCACATAGAAAGGCTTGCGGAGCTCGCAAGAGAATGTTGATTTTAGGTCCTGGTAATACTCCAGGGTGCCATAAAGTGTCGCGAAAGACCATTTGTTGCAGACTAGCTGGAGCCTAAGCATGATTTGTATTTGGGAGTCAGGAGGTTAAAAGCTTTAGTAAGCTTTGCAGAGAATATGTTTGGAAGAGATTTGCTTAGAAAACACAGAGAGTCCGAATTTGTTAATTCAGACCAAACGAACGAATGATTCAATAGCCCAGTCGTTACATACCCTTTAACTTAGCGTGAACTGCCATTTTTTTATAAGAAAGTTTATAAAACTTCACACGGTCAGGGTAAAAGACAGCTAAAACAATATACAGAACAATGACAATAATGTTTGGATTACACGATGACATACCTGCAAACTTCAATATCTGTTGGTGACTAACAGCACATAAGCCATGTGAGCACAAATGTAATATAAACTCCGATAGAAATAGCACATCCCACATTGCAATTTATGTTAAGACACCTCAAAGAACATTTTTTAACATAAACATCTACTAAAAGGTTGAAAATTCATTACATTTGGCTCTGTGAGCCACGAGACAACCTCATCCCAGCTTAATTTAGCGTGAACTGAGAGATGGGAGAACGCGCTCAAAGTTAAGTGTCTCTCAAAGGGACAATACGCTTCCTTGCCAATCATGTATAATATGAACTTAAAACCTATACATGTCAGTATAATTAGATCAAGTAACAATACATTATAATCAAACAACGATATATTAAAAAAACAAAAGAATCAATAGTTTTTAATTCAAAAAGGAAAGGGAGGATTTTGTGTGAAAATAATTAAGCCAATTTTACACTTGTTACACCTGCATAACAGAAGTTCTCTTACGAGAGTTCTCTCGTACTGCGTTTTATCAAAACGCTACGGGAAAAGTCTCTTTTCACGAAACACTGAAGCAAAAATTATCCTTTAATTTTCATATATGTAAAACGCGTTGCGGCAGCAGCAGACAGCTGAAGCAAGACGGCTTGTCCGCTCATTGGCTGCTCTGCGGCAACTGCATAAGCCTATCGAGCGCAGGCTGATGCAACATCAGACCAATGAGGGCGCTTCGCGCCCTCCTCGCCACTTCCCGCCGAGACGGGCGTGGCTTACCTCTATAAAAGGAGCTCGAGAAGGCTGATTCACTTGATTTTAATCTCTTCAGCGAAGCGCACGCATCGCTGGATCACGAGGAAGCACGCGTCGTCTGATGCAAGCACTTCAGCGGGACGAGCCCTTGAAGCCGCTGGCCAACGCCGCCTTCTACCGCCGTACCTGCTGCGCTTTCCGACGCCATATCCTTTACATTCTTGTTCTTGTGTTTGTGTGTGTGTGTTCGCTTTGCAACACACACCCCTAAAAGAGCTGCGTCTTTTTCAAGATGCCTTCTCATGCAGCGCTCGCGCTCGCTGACGGCGAACGCCTTCACTCCGAGCCAATTGCCTACGGTGACTCTGAGGACTCACCGGGCATCCTTCCGAGGCTGCCCTTCCTGGAAGCGGATGGCGGGATTAGTTTTTCTTTACGTTACAAGAAAAGCTACCCTGCCTCTGCACGCGTCATTCACCGGCGAAGGAGAAAAGAGTGTTCTTAGTCCCACCGTTGGTCGGTCTGACCTCTTTTCTCTCACATTTCTCAGTTCCCTGTTCGGCGACTGGAAATATTATTGCAGCAAGTGAGTCTGTTACACGCTTGCCTGCCAGCAAACGCCGAAGAATACATGTTGACGCCGCTTTCAAAGCCTGTATCCCCCTGTGGCTCAGTGGTGGAATTATAGGTTCTCCACGCGGGAGACCGGGGTTCGGATCCCGGTCTAGCGGCATATATATTTATGCCGCCAATGCTTGCTCTGTAAGTCCCCTGAAGGCGACTGCAGAGATGCATTTTGCAGCCAGCGAGCGCGTAGTACCCGCTTGCCTGCAACCGAACACCGTTTCTACGGTTCCCGCGCGTCACTGGCGAAAGGAGAATGGAGTGTTTTCAGCCCCGCTGAAACTGGGCGATTTCCACTCTTCTCACATTCTGGCATTTTGCAGGCGTCTGAAAATGCAAATCACTCTGTCTGTTCCTCGAGAGGCAACTGCAGACGTGTTTTTTTTGCTGGCCACGAGCACGTGGTACATGCCTGCAAGCAAACGCCAGTGTGGATAATACTCGCGCTGACTTTGTCTATATATCTTCACTGTGGTCCAGTGGTAGATTCTTAGACTTGCGCGCGGGCGATCGGAAGTTCGAACCCCAGGCCGGCCGGCAGAAAATATTTATGCCGCCGAATGCAAATCACTCTGTTTGTTCCCCGAGAGGCAACTGCAGACGTGTTTTTTGCTGGCCACGAGCACGTGGTACATGCCTGCAAGCAAACGCCAGTGCGGATAATACTCGCGCTGACTTTGTCTATGTATCTTCACTGTGGTCCAGTGGTAGATTCTTAGACTTGCGCGCGGGGAATCGGAGGTTCGAACCCCAGGCCGGCCGGCAGAAAATATTTATGCCGCCGAATGCAAATCACTCTGTTTGTTCCCCGAGAGACAACTGCAGACGTGTTTTTTGTTGCCCACGAGCACGGCCGATGATGCTATATGTGTAGAGAAGATGCCCACTGCTAGTGCCCATCCCTACACACTAGCACAGCCCTTCACACAGGGCCCGCGCTCATATATTCGACTCGGGTCGATCACGCACGCAACATAGTGAACGTGCCCACTGCCTAGTGCCCACAAACACTATGTTCTGCATGCCTTGTGGTTTCTGTAAAGACGAAACCTGTGTGCATTCACTCTGCTCAGACAGACAGTGCACTCATTGCAGTAACTGTGCCCGCTCTCCCGCGCCCACACTTACTCACGGTATTTCTGGTGTCCCGGCCACGGCCGATGGTGCTATAAATGTAGTGTCGATGCCCACTTCTCAGTGCCCATCCCTACACACAAGCACAGCCCTGCACTTAGGGCTCGCGCAAATAAAATCGACTCAGGTCGATTGCGCTCCCCACATAGTAAAAGTGCCCACTACTCAGTGCCCACGAACACTATGTCTATCAGATCACAGGCTCTCTGTAAAAACGAGACCTATGAGCGCGCGCGCTGCTTACACAGGCAGCGCGCCCAAAGCAGTAAATGTGTCCGCTCCCAGCCCACATCTACTCGCACACATGAGTCCCACGGGACTCGCGCAGCCCTCCCTCACTCAGCCAAGCACTGTTGTAAGGTCGAGGACGAGCGCTCCGCCCGCTGTATTAAGCGCGCCCCCCGCCTCAAATGCCGCAGGCATAACGCCTACGTTTGTGAGCCCCGTAGCACCTCTGTCGCACGGCGAACAGAGCGCGCTCTGTATCCGGCCCTTAGCCAACCATGCAGATGCATGGGCAGCGCTTCCAGGGGTTTCGGACTGGGTCTTAGGCATTATAAAGAGAGGCTTCTCGCTACAGTTTTTTCGACGCCCTCCGCGCTTCACAGCGCGCGTCGAAACTTTGGTACCGCTGAAAGTAGCACACCTACTTCGCGCCGAAATATCAAAACTGATAAGCAAAGGGGCGATAGAGCTTATTCCCCGAGATCAAAGCGAACAGGGGATATACAGCAGATACTTTCTAGTCCCCAAAAAGGACGGCGGTATCAGACCCATTCTGGATCTAAGACGACTGAACAGAGTGTTAGTGAAACGCCGTTTCAAAATGCTCACGACCAGCAAAATTCTCGCGCATGTTCGCCGGGAAGACTGGTTCATGTCGATAGATCTGAAGGACGCGTATTTTCAAATACAGATAGCGTCACATCACAGGCGATTCTTGAGATTCGCCTTCGAGGGTCAGACATACCAGTATACAGTCCTGCCTTTCGGCTTGTCCCTGGCACCTCGTACATTTACGAAATGCATGGATGCAGCGCTCGCTCCTCTCAGACTCAGAGGCATGCGAGTGCTGAACTACTTGGACGACTGGTTGATCCTAGCCCAATCACGATCTCAGCTCATAGAGCACAGAGCCATTTTACTCGATCACCTCGAGAATCTTGGTATCACGGTCAATTGGGCGAAGAGTTCACTGAACCCCAGTCAAACAATTTCGTTTCTGGGTATAGTTCTGGACTCACAGTCTATGACAGCGCAGCTGTCGCCACAGCGTGTGCTGAACATTCAGCGCGCGGCGAAGTCTTTCCGCCGCGGCGCTTTCACCCCGCTCAGGAAATTTCAAAGGATGCTGGGTCTCATGGCCTCAGCATCGTCAGTTTTCCGGCTGGGCTTGCTCCGCATGCGCCCGCTGCAGTTCTGGTTGAAAGCGCGGGTACCGCGCAGAGCGTGGGTGTCCGGTCAATTACGCCTCAAGGTCAATCAGGACTGTGTCACAGCCCTGGTGCCTTGGATGGCGAACGACTGGTACCAATCAGGTGTAAGCCTGGGGACTTCCTCGAGGGTTAGGATGGTGTCGACGGACGCATCCACCTCGGGATGGGGAGCGCTGCTCGAGGGCAGACCGTTCTTCGGCCTATGGTCGGAACGAGAAAAGCTCCAACACATAAACTGCCTAGAAATGCTGGCAGTGCACAATGCGCTGACGCGTTCTTGTCCCCACATCAAGGACCAACACGTCATAGTCCGTTCGGACAACATGGCTGTGGTGTCCTACATAAATCGCCAGGGCGGTCTGAATTCCATATCCCTGTACAGGCTGGCGAAACGCCTCCTACTATGGGCTCAGCACAACTTACGCTCGCTGAGAGCAGTGCATGTACCCGGGCTTCTGAATGTGGGCCCGGACAGACTGTCCAGGAACAACGTTCCTACAGGCGAATGGTCTCTACACCCACAAACAGTCCGGCTGTTGTGGGAGAGATTCGGCAAAGCGGAGGTGGACCTATTCGCGTCCCACGAAAACGCTCACTGCCCCGCATTCTTTTCAAAGACCGACAGCGCGCTGTCCCAAAGGTGGCCGCGCTGCCCGCTATACGCTTTTCCCCCCGTTTCCCTCCTGCCACAGGTGTTGGAACGGGTCAGGAAAACAAAATGCCCAGTGCTGCTTGTAGCACCGTTCTGGAAGAACCAGGCATGGTTCCCAGTTCTGATGCAGTTAGCAGACATCGCTCCATGGCCAGTGCCGTTGAGGAGAGATCTCCTCTCGCAGGCCAGGGGCTCGATTTGGCACCCACACCCGGAACTGTGGTCCCTTCATGTGTGGGCGCTCAACGGATACCCGTTGGTCTCGCAGAGGGAGTCATGAATACCATCACTGAGGCTAGAGCGCCGTCGACCAGGCGGCTCTACGCTTCAAAGTGGTCGGTTTTCTCCAGCTGGTGTACAGCTCGGAGCCTTTCACCCCTCGAATGTGAGGTAGCGGAGGTTCTCTCCTTCCTACAAGAGCTGTTGGATAAGGGCAGATCCCCTTCCACGCTCAAAGTGTATGTGGCGGCTATTTCAGCGTTCTCCGGTTCAACGCTGGGTCAGTCACTGGGAAGGAATGATTTAGTCATCCGCTTCCTCAGGGGAGCTAGGAGACTGAATCCACCCAGACCTCCTTCAGTCCCTATGTGGGACCTTTCTACGGTCCTGGCGGCCATGAAAGGTGCCCCTTTCGAGCCTATCCAGTCTATCAGCCTCAAACATTTGTCTTTCAAAACAGTGTTTTTGATGGCTCTCGCTTCAGTGAAGCGCATAGGCGATCTGCACGCGCTCTCTGTGAGCCCGACGTGCTTGGAGTTTGGTCCTAATGACTCTAAAGTCATACTCAAACCTAAGCACGGCTATGTGCCGAAATCCCTCAACACGCCTTTTCGGGCTCAGGTTATTTCCCTGGCTGCCCTGCCGGCGTCGAGTGAGGAAGGGGACTCGAGTTTTCTTTGCCCTGTTAGGGCTTTAAGAACTTATATGTTCCGCTCTGCTGCCTTCAGACAGACAGAGCAGCTCTTTGTCTCGTTCAGCGGACGTTCCAAAGGAAACAGAAAGTCTATCCAGATGGATAGTTGACGCCATAGCGCTGGCTTATACTGCCAAGGGCATTCAATGCCCGTTGGGAGTCAGAGCGCACTCTACGAGAGGCGTTGCCTCCTCGTGGGCTTGGTCCAGCGGGATTTCCTTACAGGATATATGTACGGCGGCAGGCTGGGCCTCTCCGTCTACATTTATCAGGTTTTATACCTAGAGGTTCCCGCCTTACAGGCTAAGCTTTTGTCGGTGTAATCTATTTACAGGCGCAACGCGCTACCGACTATACTGGGCAGAACTGTGTAAGACCCACGTTTTCCCACATTAGTGCAGGCTCCCTACCCTGGCTATGTGATGTCATATTCGCGTCTGTGGACATGTCTATATAAGGACGGAGGAAACCCCTCCTGTCTTTAGAATCTCCCTGTGAGGTCATGTTAAGCCTGCGGACGCTACAGTATAGGGAATTAAGGCTCCCCCCCTTATTCCCTGACTCTGTGTGAGTCTATCTGGTGATTATGCACTGTATGCCTGAAATAGCTTCCGGTGATCAGTGTTTTTATCCCAGCACGCACGGCGTTTTGCAAGGGGTTCCCGTAGCGTTTTGATAAAACGCAGTACGAGAGAACTCTCGTAAGAGAACGTACTCGGTTACTAACGTAACCTCGGTTCTCTCTAGAAGAGGGAACGAGTACTGCGTTCCCTTGCCGTGCGTTTGGTTCACTCTGGTTCGCTTCGGCGATCAAAATCAAGTGAATCAGCCTTCTCGAGCTCCTTTTATAGAGGTAAGCCACGCCCGTCTCGGCGGGAAGTGGCGAGGAGGGCGCGAAGCGCCCTCATTGGTCTGATGTTGCATCAGCCTGCGCTCGATAGGCTTATGCAGTTGCCGCAGAGCAGCCAATGAGCGGACAAGCCGTCTTGCTTCAGCTGTCTGCTGCTGCCGCAACGCGTTTTACATATATGAAAATTAAAGGATAATTTTTGCTTCAGTGTTTCGTGAAAAGAGACTTTTCCCGTAGCGTTTTGATAAAACGCAGTACTCGTTCCCTCTTCTAGAGAGAACCGAGGTTACGTTAGTAACCGAGTACGTTTCCGGGACCCCTCCTTGCAGAAATGTAGGCCTCTACTAGGTTAGCAGCTTGTGCAGCAGTGGTTGGATTGTGTTGCCTGACTCAAGTCACTTCTGGGTACAACACCCACAGATATTGTTCAAGCACAATAATCTCTATAATGTGATCTTCACTGTTTTGGCTAAACTGGGCCCACTTGCAGCTGTGTAGAGTGATTCGTGGTGACTCATCTGTCGGGGTGCTCAGGGAACAAAACCTCATACGCTATGAGTCTCAGGACTGATCTTGTACTTCACTCAGTATGACTTGATTAAGCTGGTCATAGTCATGGGTTTGGGAAGTTCATGGCCACAAAATCACTCATGGCCTTGCCTGTAAATATTAGTATTAGACAAACTGCCCAGTCTTCACTTGGCCACTGGTAGAGGTCCTGACTCTCTGTGATCATAAAAAATCCCAGGATGTCCTTTGAAAAAGAGTAGGAGTGTAACCTTGGCATCCTGGACAAAATTTACCCATTGCCCTCTGTCCATCATTATTGCCTCGATTTGGATGAAGGCGAGGACGAAGAAGACAAAGGTTTAAGGGAAGACCAAACACATGATATTACTGTGTCAAGTATCCCCAAGCTTCTCTGTCTCCTCCCACTTTCTTCCCTTTTTTGAGCCATTCTCCTCCATCCAGGCTGCTGCCTCCACACCTTAGCTGTTGCCTTCTTCCAGCCTGCTCCCTCCTTCATCCCTGATGTCTCCGCCCAGTCTGTTGCCTCCGCCCAGTCTGTTGCCTCAAACCTTACTGCTGCCTTCTCCGCCCTGGCTGCTGCCTCCTCCTAGCCTGCTGCCTCCTCTGCCCAGCTTGCTGCCTCCTCCGCCCAGGCTGTTGCCTCCTCCACACTGGCTGTTGCTTCTATACTGCAGCCAGCTTGCCTCAGTGTCTCCTGGTGAGTCTGCAGTATGTAAATACCTTGATATATATTTCTGTGTTTTGTCCCACTTCACTGTCCTCATATTGTTGTTTTATTTTTTCCTAGCGGAGTATCTTGTGGAGCTTTGGAACGAGCCCTCTCTGGCCCTCACTAACCAGCAGATCAGGAACATTTAACTTTCTCTGCTTACTCTCTTTGAGCTGTCATGCATGTTCACACTTGCACATGTTTTGTTTTCTCATTTGCTATGTATTATAAGCTCTCTCTGCTTAGGTGAGCAATATTGTTGCACTTTGGCAGAACCAGCTGGACTACGATAAGCAGAAGGTGGTGTTTGTTGCCAAACACCAGAGTAGGCTGGTCAAGAAGAGGCAGGAGTTCACTCCAGGGGTGGAGAGTGTGAAGAGACATGCACTCACCACGGCTGCCCCACTTGCCCGTTGGCCAGATTGTTGTTGCCTAAATGAGACTATTTTTTGTCAGGCTCTGTGCCATCCATTGGAGTCCCAAGAAGAAGGGGACTGGAACAGTGTCCAGATAGGATCTCATCCCGGAGGACTGCAAGAAAATCAGGCGCCGCATTCTGGCCAATGCAACTGTTATGCAGCAGATCACCTTGCAGCTGGTGGATGTGAGCCACACGCCCTTGGTTCAGTGGCACAATAAGAGGGTAAAAAGACAGGACAATGCATTAGTGATTAGAGCTGAAACAACTAATCGATTTAATCGATTAAAATCGATTATTAAAATAGTTGTCAACTAATTTAGTCATCGATTAGTTGCTAAATAACTTTTATTTGCCGTAAGCGGCTCATTTTATTTGCCGTAAGCGGCTCATTTCGTGCATATTTTAAATCTGCGGTGACCAAAGTGTGGTAGTAATGAGCCACCGGAGGTTTTACTCAGCCAGTACAGCAGGAGAAGTAGCGAATAGCCAATAGCTGGCCTTGTTTTATGTCACGTGCTTCCCGCACAGCGTCTGTGCAGCATTCAGCGAGATGGCGGAGGCAGGCGGCAGTGGAGCTCGAGAAAGAAAAAGAAAAAAGCGGAAGATAAAACTAATCGAATGAAGCAGCATTCGGCAGTTTAGGATATCGCACAAGATTTGTCAACAAAGAAAACATTTCATCACTGGAGAGTTTTTTTTCCGACACCATCGTATCAGTTGATTTTGATTAATATGCCTCATCAAGCCAGGACCTTCAGCATGCACTGGGACGGTTTGCAGCCGAGTGTGAAGCGGCTGGGATGAGAATCAGCACCTCCAAATCCGAGGCCATGGTCCTCAGTCGGAAAAGGGTGGCTTGCCCACTTCAGGTTGGTGGAGAGTTCCTGCCTCAAGTGGAGGAGTTTAAGTATCTTGGGGTTTTGTTCACGAGTGAGGGAAGGATGGAACGGGAGATTGACAGACGGATCGGTGCAGCTTCTGCAGTAATGCGGTCGATGTACCGGTCTGTCGTGGTGAAGAAAGAGCTGAGCTGCAAGGCGAAGCTCTCGATTTACCGGTCAATCTACGTTCCTACTCTCACCTATGGTCATGAGCTTTGGGTCATGACCGAAAGGGCAAGATCCCGGATACAGGCGGCCGAAATGAGCTTTCTCCGCAGGGTGGCTGGGCGATCCCTTAGAGATAGGGTGAGAAGCTCGGTCACTCGGGAGGAGCTCAGAGTAGAGCCGCTGCTCCTCCACATCGAGAGGGGTCAGCTGAGGTGGCTCGGGCATCTGTTCCGGATGCCTCCTGGACGCCTTCCCGGGAAGGTGTTCCGGGCGCGTCCCACTGGGAGGAGACCCCGGGGAAGACCTAGGACACGCTGGAGAGACTATGTCTCCCGGCTGGCCTGGGAACGCCTCGGTGTCCCCCCAGAAGAGCTGGAGGAAGTGTCTAGGGAGAGGGAAGTCTGGGGATCTCTGCTTAGACTGCTGCCCCCGCGACCCGGCCCTGGATAAGCGGAAGAAGATGGATGGATGGATGGATGCGCGAGGGAGAGAGAGAGCAAGACAGAGCTCGGGTGGGTGCGCGCGCGCGGCTGGGGCTCTCTCTCTGCTCGTTCTTATATATGCCCTGTCAAGCCGACAGGACTTAAAAACACATGCAAATGATACACTTTGTTTCACTCTATGATGGTTAAACTCTGCAATTAATTATTTTTTCTCGGAACTAATGTTTTGGTAGGAACGAAAGTTTACATCGTATGTTTCTCCGGAATCAGCCAGCGCGAAGGACGTCTATATTCCGATTGGTTGCTGGCGTTTGCCGCTGCTTGCCGCTGAACCGCGTCATAGCTTATTACCATAAAGTTGAGCTACTTTCAACTTTCTAATTGATTTCACAGCATAAGCTATAAAGCTGTTTCCCAGGTATAAGCTGTGTGTTTACAGGAAATAAATAAATAAAATGCAATTTACTGCAACTGTATTCTGTTTTATTCTTATTCTTCGTGAAAATATGTTCTGCAAGATTCATTAATAAGCTTTGTTCGGGATGTTAAACTACTTTAGGAGCCCAAAGGACTGCCATGGTGAAAACATTATTTGAAATCTCCTTGTGAAATTTGCTAGAGTACGTATGGGTCAGTGTTTTGATTGCAGAAGAGTTCGACAAAGGATTACTAACACATAATAAAACAACTCCAGGTATGTTTTTGATGAGGATATGACAATGCAAAATGGTTAAAATCTCTAAAAAGTCTATGTTGAATGATAAATACCCTTTGTTAATAATTTACTTGGGGAAAAAATTGGCAAAACTAAAATATAAGTACATAAACCGATTAATCGATTAATCGTAAAAATAATCGTCCGATTAATCGATTATCAAAATAATCGTTAGTTGCAGCCCTATTAGTGATACAGGGGCTGGAACTGCCTTGCCACTTGTCTGTGGTGGCTGATCCTCTAATCCCTGCCAATGTGCGCCCCCTGTCTGCACCCCCACAACCAGGCCCGGCTCACCAGTATCACCTGTCCAATAACTCTTTGGGCCAGGTGCAGGTGAAGAGGAAAATCCCTTTAGCCCCAGCGGTTTCGTCACCAGCAGCTGAGAAACCGCAAAACCCAGCGGCAACTCTTCCCTGCTCCACCCCCAGGCACTCAATGGTGATGCTGATGGAAGTGGCCTCCAGAGTATGTAAGTGGAGTGGAGTGGGAGCGGAGCGAGGAGTGGAGCGGTGTGAATTTGAATGGAGCTAGGAGCATATTTTTTAAAAATCGGAAGACCTTTTTTGTTTTAACAGATGGGTTAGGGTTAGGTGATACAGATGGATCACTCAAATCAGAAAGAATATGAAGGTTATAATGACGATGGACAAGAGCGGGAGGTTATAGTTCTCAAGGAATTTGTTTGTACCTTCTAGATAGGCTACTGAAAATGATCGGGTGAAAGCACATTTTAAACAAGCAGCACTTAATCACACACACAGTCGCTCTCACTAATGCATTCAAACAAATGTAATCTTACAGTTCTACATTATCTGTATCTGATTTCGAATGAGCAGAAATCTGGAAGAAATGTAGCGACTCGTAGCTAAAATAACTGATGAAAACGTACTATTACTTTCATTTTTCAAAACAAAATTTGCACTGCAAAAAACAGCAATGATATTTAACTTTTAATGCTGACAACCATGTAATAAGCTTGGTATGTCATAGGAAAACATTTTGCACACTAGTGTTCCAATAAACCACATTGAAACTATTCTCCTAGTATTAAAATTTAATCTATATGAACAGAACTTTTGTGAGATTTCAAAGCATACTTAAATACGTTAGCCGCAAATATACTCTGGGAGCGAAGACGGAGCGGTGTTTCTGATATCAGTGAGCGAGGAGCGTGTAATGGTGAAGCTGGAGTGGAGTGATTATTGAATGCTTAGAGCCCAGAGGGGAAATTGACCCTTCGCTAAGCCCTGCCCTCCTTAGTTACTGTTGCCACGCCTGACAAGCTTTCGCGCCTGGTACGTCTACTACAGTATGTATGCACCGGTGTCAGACATTCTCAAGGAGATAATTAGTAATTTTTGGCGAACAGGTGAAATATCTGACAGAGCAAGACAAAAGGGACTGCAGTATGCATTCGAGGGATATATCCACAACATAATATGCAATCGATTAGAGAATAATTTAATCAAAATTGAAGCTAAAGCCTATAGGTCCCAAGCGCAAGCAGCAGCCGCCTCATACGCTTTACCGTTCAAATGGGAAACACACAAATTGAGGAACAGCTATGTTCATGCACAGCAGGGTAAGTGAAATTTGAAAATAATCTAATCATTATAAATCAAACAGCTTATCCATAAATCTTGTGGAATAAACACAAGACATTAGCCTGACCACTTTGCGATGATAACTGTTACGAACTGCTCCGAGACACGAAGGTTGAGATCCAAATAGGGCTGAACGATTAATGGCACATTCCATGTAATCGCACTTAAATCGAGATGGCTTATCGAGATTTTAAAATCACAAAGGCTGCGATTATTTTTTATGCGCAGCTTGTCACTGATGTACGGCTATGTAAACGCTGCTCCATCTGAAAGCACTGTGAGTTTGAGTCACTTATAACGTGCATTTGGAAAAAACAACACGCGTCAAACATCTTTCCAAAATAAAAGATGTTTTACCTGTTGTTGAACCTCTTGTCCAACAACAGACAACATTTAATAACATACATTTACTCCAAACTCACTTCATAACGACAGTTGAGCATCCTTCTGTGAGATGATGTGCCTTCTTACACAGAATAAGGCAGTCGTGTATTTATAAGTCATGTTTAATCAAAGCGTTTCAATCTTCTGTTTATTCAGCTACAGCAATAGGGATTTCCTGGAATGATGCGCATTATTGTACTTCTGCGGCAGGGCATATTTATCGTGTTTGCATGAGAGTGCCCTCTGGCGTTCAAGTCAAGTCAAGTCATCTTCATTTATACAGCGCTTTTAACAATGTAGATTGTTTCAAAGCAGCTTTACAGAGATAAGCGTATAATTTAAGGTAACCGAGATTGTTTTGGCTTTATAGCGGTTCTTTAATAAAGTTATTTTCCATCTAAAGTTAGTTTTGATTGATTTGCTTCCGTCGCAACGATCATTTGTTATTAAATTAGGGGCCGCTAAGACGACACCATTCTCTCTACACAGACTTTAAACGTGAACCTGTGATAAACGCTGATGGCGTTCACATGCCCATTTAGAATTGGTTCTATAGTTATGTGCGTTTGAATATATGTGCGCAGGTTTGGAAATCCCTACAAGCCAAGCCTAAACAAAGTACTTGTCTTTCCTTATAAATTTTGATAAAGAATTTTATTTTATTTTGTCGCTTTGGGGTAGGAACGCGAAACGGATTTTCGCGACAACGCCTTATCTGTAGAGTGGTAAAGGGATCCTCCATAGGGAGAGACTAGTTGGCACTTCAGCACTGCGTTGTCATCGGGTCCAGGCGAAGGTCCTTCGTCAGATCTGGATACGGCCCGGATCCGGCAGGCTGCAGGAAAACCTCAGGATAAACACAGACACTAAAATTAGCGTAGATGCCATTCTTCTCATGATGTAACGAGTACATCAGGATTTATGGGAAGTGTTCCCGGTTCTGGCTGACCTAATCTATGCAGCCTAACATTGAATTATAGAAGTCTATAATGTATTATGTGAATGCTAGGTCAAAGAGATGTGTCTTTAATCTAGCTTTGAACTGACAGAGTGTGTCTGCTTCCCGGACAATGGTAGGAAGACTGTTCCAGAGTTTTGGTGCTAAATAGGAAAAAGATCTACCGCCAATAGTCGATTTTGATATTCTAGGTATTATCAACTGGCCGGAATTTTGAGATCGCAATAGACGTGAAGGACTATAATGCGTTAAGAGCTCGCTCAAGTACTGCGGAGCTAAACCATTTAGTGCTTTGTAAGTAATCAGCAATATTTTAAAATTGATGCGATGTTTAATAGGGAGCCAATGCAGTTTTGACAGAACTGGGCTAATATGGTCATACTTCCTGGTTCTGGTAAGGACTCGAGCTGCTGCGTTTTGGACCAGCTGTAGTTTGTTTATTAAGCGTGTAGGGCAACCACCCAGTAGAGCATTACAATAATCTAGACTTGAGGTCATGAACACATGAACTAATTGTTCCGCATTTGTCAATGAGAGCATATGTCGTAATTTAGATATATTTTTAAGATGGAAAAATGCAGTTTTACAGATACTAGACACATGACTTTCAAATGAAAGATTGGTATCAAAGAGCACACCCAGGTTCCTAACCGACGACGAAGACTTAACAGAGCAGCCATCAAGTGTTAGACAGTATTCTAGGTTATTACGTGAGGAAGTTTTTTGTCCAATAATTAGAAACTCTGTTTTTTCAGAATTTAGAAGTAGGAAATTACGAGTCATCCAATTTTTTATATCAGCTATGCATTCCGTTAATTTTGTGAATTGATAAGTTTCGTTGATAAGAAATATACAGCTGAGTATCGTCAGCATAACAGTGAAAGCTAATTCCATGTTTCCTAATGATATCTCCTAATGGTAGCATGTACAGAGTGAACAGCAGCGGTCCTAGTACTGAGCCTTGTGGTACGCCAAACTGAACTTGTGGTCGATGAGACATCTCATCATTTACTGCTACAAACTGATAACGGTCAGATAAGTATGATTTAACCCTCTGGGGTCTGGGGTGTTTTTGTGGTCCTTGAGATGTTCTGACATGCCCTGACATTTGTGCTTTTTTCAGTTGCTTATAAACATATTAATGGCAAAGGTGTAAATTCACTCTATATAGCACAAACAGGACTTCCATAATATGTGAGCCACATGTATGTACATGTTTTCATTTTTGAGAGAATAATGTTTATGCAAGGTTATCGAAAAAACTAAAAATTAAAGTTTCTGAAATAAGGCCACAAAACACATACTAAATATGTGGCAATAAGACTTTTGACTAATGGATGTCATCGCCTAGAGTTTTTTCTTCAAAATGATGTGAAAATCATCCTGCCTAATCATTCACATAAAACGATACATTGATTTTAGTTTTGTGAAACACTTTTAGTTTGGAAAGCCAATATGCGGATGGGGCGTAAACGCTCCAACAGCATCATGCATATTTAGTAGTTCACACCTGGTGAGACAATGTCCCTGCATACTTAATGAGCCATTCATTCAGGTGTGTCACCTATAGCTAACTTAAATATACAAGCTTCATAAAAATGATCATTCTAGAAGAAAATTTCAGATGGCATTTAGAGGCTTTTGCATCTGAACTCTTCATATATACACACACATATATATATATGCATGCACATACATACTTTATAATCTTTTCAAAACTAGTCAATATCTTTCAAAACTAAAGTATACATTTTATCATACGTATTTCAAAGTAAAGCATTCATTAGTTAGTTGATGACTTTATTTTTGACAAAACACATACAGTATATATTCCTCATCTCAGTATAGCAATAGAGTTTGCTAAAAGCTGTTCAATACAGCAGTATTTGAAAATCGATCATATTTTGTAAATTACATTTATATTTGCATTTATGTCAAAACCTAGACACTTTTAAACATCAAAAGGACATTTATTAATATGTATTCGTGTCAAAATGACATATAAACAGATTTTCCTATTCAATTTTACATGGAAACGCTTCCAAGACGCTTGCGTGTCGCGTGAAAAATAGGCGTCGGTTCTATTTCTAGAATGCACGCGTTTTCCACGCGGCTTGTGCAGCGCCTGAGACGCGCGTCTCACACAGGCAGTGTACAAACTCTAAACTGTTAACATGGGAGCCAAAATAAAAACAGACACGCCACGCAGCTGAGACGCTTACGCCACGCATCCAGTGTTTCACCGGCCTTATCCAGCGTGTGGGCGTTTCACAGGTTTGTATGGATCGCCTCACATTTGCGTTTGAATAGCGCGGTCTCCGTAGGCGGAGTCACATTAAAACTTAATTAGCTGAGATGAGAACGACTGACATCTCTCTCTTTACATACATATTATATAAACTGTGAATATTTGTTTTTTATAAAAATTACTTCATTTAAAAGAAGAGAATTCAAGCTTCATGCCTGTGTGTCGGTATGCCTGTTTGACTGAGTATTCGCTGAGTTACAGTTCATTTTCGGACGCGTTTCAGAATTGACTTCACTGACGGAGAGTAGGCAGAACTCGCATCATGTTTATTTTTCTTTATTTGGCGAAAAGCACAACACTTTGTTTTTATTATGAGCATACACAAAAAAAATACACACTAAACAGGATCGATTGATGTATAACACAAGCATATAAGATAAAAATTAATATATATATATATTTTTTTTTTTTGCACTCATACGGAAAAAAACGAGCCTATCGCGCCGACCCCAGGGGGTTAAACCATGCTAGTGCATTTCCCCTAATGCCAACATAATATTTGAGTCTATTTAAAAGAACGTTGTGGTCAATGGTGTCAAATGCAGCACTAAGATCGAGTAACACTAATAGAGAGATACAACCACGATCGGATGATAAGAGCAAATCATTTGTGACTCTAACGAGAGCCGTCTCGGTACTATGGTACGGTCTAAATCCTGACTGGAAATATAGATATCATTTATTTCAAGAAAGGAACACAGTTGTGAGGATACCGCCTTTTCTAGTATCTTTGACAGAAAAGGTAGATTCGAGATCGGCCTGTAATTGACTAATTCTGTAGGATCAAGTTGCGTTTTTTTAACAAGCGGTTTAATCATAGCTAGCTTAAAGTTTTTTGGTACGTATCCTAGAGACAAAGACGAATTAATGATATTAAGAAGAGGATCTATGACCTCTGGAAGCATCTCTTTCAGTAGCTTAGTCGGTATAGGGTCTAACATACATGTTGTCGATTTAGATGATTTAATGAGTTTAGTAAATTCTTCCTCTCCTATAGCAACGAATGAATCAAATTTTTCCTCAGGGAGACTACAATGCACTCCCTGATGCGATACTGTAGAACCGTCTACTACAGCATAGTTATAATTTTGTCCCTGATATTATCAATCTTATAAGTGAAGAAGTTCATAAAATCATTACTGCTGTGTTGCTTGGAAACTTCGGTGCTTGAAGCTTTATTTTTCGTTAGTTTAGCCACTGTTTCGAATAAATACCTAGGATTATGTTTATTTTCTTCTAATAGGGTTGAAAAATAAGCAGATCTTAAAGCCTCTCTGTAAGTAATCGAGCTCTCCTTCCATGAAATGCGAAATACCTCTAGTTTTGTTTTCTTCCAGTTGCGTTCCATTTTTCTGGCTGCTCTCTTAAGGGCCTGAGTGTGCTCGTTGTACCACGGCGTTGGACTATTTTCTTTAATCGCCTTTAAGCGCAACGGAGCAACTGTGTCTAAAGTGCTGGAAAAGAGAGAGTTAAACGTTTCTGTTGCAATATCTAGTTCTTCTAAGCTATCTGGGATGCTGAGATGATGAAACTGATCAGGAAGATTATTAATAAAGCAATCTTTAGTGGCAGAAGTGATAGGTCTAACATATTTGAAACACGGAGTCGGCTTTGCAGCCTTGGCTAAATGTAATTTACACGAGACTAGATAATGATCTGAGATGTCATCGCTCTGCTGCAGAATTTCAACGGCATCAACATCTATTCCGTGTGATAATATTAGATCTAGAGTATGATTACGACAATGAGTAGGTCCTGACACGAGTTGTCTAACTCCAATTGAGTTTACAATGTCTTTAAATGCCAATCCCAATGCATCTTTTTCATTATCGATGTGTATATTAAAATCACCAACAATTAGTACTTTATCTGCAGTCAATATTAATTCTGATAGAAAGTCCGCAAATTCTTTTATAAAGTCTGTATGGTGCCCTGGTGGCCTGTATACAGTAGCCAGCACAAATCTCAAACGTGACTTATCGTTTACACTATATATTTTTACATTAAGCACCAATGCTTCAAAATAATTATATTTAAAACTTGATTTCTTAGTGGTTTTGAAACTATTACTATAAATTACAGCAACACCACCCCCTTTGCGTTTCAGACGAGGCTCATGTTTATAACAGTAATCTTGCGGGGTGGACTCATTTAAAGTAATGTAATCGTTTGGTTTTAGCCAGGTTTCTGTCAAACACAGCACATCTAGTTTATTATCTGAAATCATATCATTAACAATGAGTGCTTTTGAAGTAAGCGATCGAATATTCAGCAACCCAAGCTTTAGCATTTGCTCATCTGTATTATAGCTGTTTTTTATTTGTTGAACATCAATTAAATTTTTAACCTTAGATGGGTTTAAACGTTTTTTGGATTTCCAAGTTCGGGGAACAGACACAGTCTCTATATGATGATAGCTAGGTGAAAGAGGCTCTATGTGATGGGATTTATCTGACCTTGGTGACGCGAGGCCGCTAGCAGACGGTCGGTTTAGTCAGTCTGTCTGCTTCCTGACCTGAGCCCCAGATTGTCATGTTTGAGCTCTAAGACTATGAGCCATATTACTAGAGAGAAGAGCAGCACCATCCCAGGAGGGATGAATACCATCTCTTTTCAACAGGTCAGGTTTGCCCCAAAAACTTTTCCAATTGTCTATGAATTCTATATTGTTTTGCGGACACCACCACAGCCAGCCGTTAAGCGAACACAATCTACTAACTATCTCATCACTCCTGCGAACAGGAAAGGGGGCCAGAGCAAATTACAGTCCTTGACATCGTACTTGCAAGTTCACACACCTCTTTAATATTAATTTTGGTGATCTCCGACTGGCGAAGTCGAACATCATTAGTGCCGACATGAATAATGATCTTAGAGAATTTACGATTAGCATTAGCCAGCACTTTTAAATTTGCTTTGATGTCAGGCGCTCTGGCTCCCGGCAAACATGTGACTATGGTGGCTGGTGTCTCTATTTTCACGTTCCGTGTAATAGAATCGCCAATAACTAGGGCACAATCATTCTCAGTGGGTGTTTCACTGAGCGGGGCAAATCGATTTGTTATGGTAATCGGAACGGAAGAGTGGTTTTTAGATCCGCGACTAGAGCGATCCCTTACTGTCACCCATTTGCCCGGCTGCACAGGCTCTACTTCAGCTGGAACCGACTCATGTAAAGAGTTCACTATGCTAGGCGCATCCAAAGCATCTAAAGCTCTAGCACTCTTACTATCCTCAATTAAGGTTTGGATGCGTGTCTCTAATTCTGAAATATTCTCCGTCAACCTAACTGTCTCCTTACATTTATCACATATAAATCCTATATTGCCGACAGAGAAGGCTATGCTAAACATGTGACATGAAGTGCAGGTGACAATAACAGGACAAGACATTACTCACCGTGTTTGTTGACTGATTCTTACTCACCTGAGCTTTTTATGAACTCAAAGGCGCGGGCGCGCGAGAGAAAAATAAATAAATAAAAATAGCTGAGCGCACGGGTGGCGCGTTAACAGGCTAGCGAATTACTAGCGTGTTGTGCTAGTAGTACTAGTAACGGAAGCTAGCGATGTCAGGTTAATCTGAGATGTTGGGTAAGATGTATTTTAGTAGTATAAACAACTATAAATTGTAGTAAATGATGGTTCAAAACAAAGAAATACGAGGCTTAAACGGAGCTTACAGCACTGAAGCAAACACACTCACAGCAGGCAGCGAGGCAGACAGGAGCAATCGATCAGCGATGGGGCAGTATTTCAAATGGGGCAGTATTTACTACCAATCAGCCGCACTCCACTGACAAGCTGCGCATAAAATAATCGCAGCCTTTGCCAAATCGCGTGCGGTTTTATTGCGATTAATCGTTCAGCCCTAGATCCAAATGCAGCTTTAATTAAGGGGCAATCCAGACACGTAATCCAGTATACAGGCAATAGGTCAAAACACAGTTAGGCCGTCCAAATGTGGTAAGCGGTTATTGTTACAATTTGCCTTTTAAAGTACAGATGCATGTTTTGCTATGTTAAATTGTTCTTTTATTTACCACTGTCCATTGGTATTAATTCAAAGACATTGTGAATAAATGCAGAGCACTATCAGGCGCAGGTTGGACAGCTAGAGAAAGTTTCCCGGGGTCCTGAAGCACCACGAGAGAGGAAGTGAATGAGATGCATTGAATGTGCTCTGTTTTGATTTGTGTTGTTTAATAAATACGAATTTGATTTTCATTTCATCACGCTTGTCTACAGTCTCGTACTTAAAGTGTGCAACAAATATTGGCGAGCCATAAGCCTGGAGAGATCTCAGAGAAAAAGTGTAATTTGAGACGAAACAATAACAGCCGGAGCAGCGCGAGGAAACTAGGCGGAGCTGAAGCGCGAGTGAGAGGCGCGATCGGGAGACGCGATCGGAAAAAGCATGGATCTAGAACAGATGCAGGATAAATTTGCAGAGAGTTTAGTCCAGCTGGATTTAAACCAACTGAAAGAGGTATGTTTCTTCATGAAAATTCCTGTAGAGGAAGGAAGAAAGAGACGTGCATTAATAAGACTGATGAGTGAGGCACTGGAAGAAAGTGTTGAAGAGGAGGAGGAAGATGTTGCAAAACACTATCTTGCAGAATTGTTAGCCTTGTGTGGTCAGCTGAAAAAAAAACAAAGAGGGGGATGCTCAAATAGCTGAACAGAGTTTGGAGGGTGACATGACTGAACTACAATGCCTGCAAATACAATACTCAGAGCTGCAGATTAATTTCCAATCAGCCACCAAGCTTTTGGAAAAGGAGATGAAACGTCTGAGTGACAAAGTGAGCAGACATAAAAATAGTCAGCCACAACCACAACAAAATGTCTCTCCCGAGCAAAGAGCACCTATACAACCACCAGAAGTGACAATACGACGTGAATTCAGAATTTGTGGCCAAATCGGCGAGAGAGGGCAGAAAGAAAAATTATCATACACAAATCTCATGCATCAAATGAATGTTGGCCTCAAAAAGGGACACAGTGAAACTGAGATTATAGAGGCAGTGGTGAAAGCAAAGCCCTGGATTGAGTTTGAGAGACATGCTGGAAATCAAGAGTGGGTTGACTCTCTCACAACTAAAGACAATTTTGAGAGGCCACTTTAAGGAAGACAGTTCAACTGATCTGTACCACAGATTAGCTAGTATTACTCAAGATGTTCGAGAATCCCCTCAGAATTTCCTGTTCAGAGCAATTGAGCTAAAGGAGAGGCTCCTTGTTGCTGCTCGAGAAGTTGAGTCAGACGAGCAGTATAGTCCAGAGCTAATTCAGAGGAAATTTTTGAGATCACTGAGTACTGGACTTCTGAGTGACCAAATCAAGTTCCAGCTGAAGAGTTGTCTCGATGATCAAAATACTTCGGATGAAATTCTGATTGACAAGATGAATGAAGCAGCAAGTTTTGATTGGGAGAGACAACAAAAATTAAAAAGAAACACTGGTGGTAAAGGGGTGAAAGTAAATGAAATGCAAATGGAAGCAGGTGCCTCAGCACACAACACATTATTGGGGGCTGCAAGCTTAGTAGAAAAAATAGCACCAACTAAAATTAATGTCAAAAGTCAGAAAACAACACACAGAGATGCTGAGTGGATGGAAATAGTGAAGGAGCTGAGAGAGGAGATGGCCGAATTAAGGAGGATAGTACAAAGTGCATCACAACCTTTTCACACGCCCCCCTGCACTACAAAAAAAAATAGTACAAGGCCTGCCAGGAAAGTAGCACAGGTGAACCATGTGACCACTGCTTCAAATGTGGCCAACAGGGTCATTATTCCAAGGGCTGCCGCATGGCCAGAAAATCAGGGGGGAAAGTCAACATCACCAGTCACACAATAACTCACCTCCCCACAGAAAATCTTGAGCTCACTGAATCCATTGAGGTATCCAAGGAAGACCAGCTTAGTGCAGTGACTGGGCTAGGCTCTACTTACATCAGTCACATCTCACCCAAACACCACTCAGAGCTGTTGGGCCTCATTGGAAAAAGATGTATGGTGAGTTGTTACCTTGAAGGTGTGTCAACCCAAGTCTTATGGGATACTGGGTCTCAAGTCTGCCTTCTGAATGAGAATTGGAGGACCGAACATATTCCCCACATAAAAGTCCAATGCCTAGAAGAAATCCTGGGACCTGGCACACTTGTGGGTAAAGCAGTCAACCAGACAACCATCCCATTCATAGGCTGGGTTGAAGTGAGATTCCAGCTTGGAGCAGATAGGACAGCCCCGTTAGAGCTCAAGGTTCCCATGCTAGTCACTGCAGAGGCTAATATAGCAGAAGAACCTGTAGCGACAATGACAATGACATCCGGTCAGCTGCTGTTCAAATTAGTGTATCCTGATCTCGCAAACACATTCTTCGTTGTCTAAGAAGACAACGAGTCTGTTCATGGTGCCTCTAAGTCTGCTTGAACGGTCAAAATTGCATCTTTGTGGCTCCCCAGAGAGACATTTGAGTCATACATTGCCGAAAACAGAGGGAACCCTGTTGTTAAAATCCCCCCTCTCTGTAAAAAAAAACGCACGCCTGTGAATCACGTGACAAGCCTCAAAGACATTCCAGATACTCCACACACACACACACACACACACACACACACACACACACACACACACCATTCATGGAACTTTTCAGAGAAAAGTACCCCTAAAATGTTTGATATGTATTCCTTTGTTTCTCAAGTGTCGTCACTTGCCATAACGGAAACACTGTCAATTTTATTGTGTGTTTAATCAAACTTTATTTGTGTGAAATTATGCATATGAATGTAACGTTATGTTTCTCCTATCTTTACCTGTCATCCTTGGTATCTGTCTGACCGTCCTGTTTTAATTCAACCAGTCACACATAGGAGATTACAGTAAAATGTATTGTTCTGTGTGTACAATCTTAAGAGGAAATATGAATTCTATCGCTCATAAGACATATGGTCAAGGTAGGCGTTTCTTCACAAACAAAGAAACTTTTTCCCGCTTCAGATCAGAAGATCTGATTTGCTGTTGTCCCAAAAAGAGGGAGTAAACAGATGTCTTTTAAAAAGAAGAGACCTCCACTTCTCGCTCTCTCTCATCTCTCACCCCGCTCTCTCTCATCCCGCTCGCTCTCACCCTTCCTCCTCTTCTCCCCGGCTTCAAGGAACATCTGAAGAAGGCTCCGGCCTTCTCTATCGAACGAACACATGTTCGAGTCGTAGCTGCCGTTTTTACAACTAAGATATATATATTTGCCTCTTCCTTCACGGGAGATGAATCTTATTTTCCGGTAAACGTTACATTCAGTGAGCCTTTCAAGCTTCCCGCGACACCAGAAGACGCAGCAGCACTCGAACAGAGACCAAACTTGCAAGTATATTTATCTGTCTAAAGCTGATTCCCGGTGTCTCGTGAAATTAGGTTCTGTATGTAATAATTACTAGCTTTTCCCTTCTCTCTATATCCTTCTTCCTTTCTTTCTTTCATTCATTCTGATCATGTATGTTCTTGTTTGGTTAAATGTTTGTTTGTTTTATTGTTTGCATTTTTACGTACGTTTATATTTGTAGCTCATATAATCTCTCTAGTTTTGCATTTATTAAAATCCATTTATACTTTTCACTGTCTCTGTGTTTGAAAACCCACCTTATAAAGTCAATGAAATTAAAAGATCTAATTAAGCTACAAGCTCGATATTATAGACTACATTGAGTAGTTTTAATTAATAAACTCAGAAAGTTTGATGTTCGTGGCCAGAAGATAAACTTTCTTGGAGTTTGTAAATACCCCTTCCTAACTGTGATAATCTTACATTTATTCGCTGGACGAATGACTGATGACCAGACCAGTTACGGAACAAGGTAATCTCGATAATTGATAAAGTAAATGTACATGCGATTTCTGAATTATGACCATGAGTTATGATTATTAATATTTCCAAAATCCCTATATCCTTGAGCTAATTCGCATTTACCCAGAGTCGTTTATGTTACATGTTTGGTGGAGTCATTTTAGGCAGTTTCAAACTTTATTTGGTGGACAAATTCAGTTTCAGTTGAATGTGTATTATGGCTATTAATAATGGTGCACGCGCGTTTTGAATTGTGAGATAAGTCGCTAAAGCGAACTCACTCAGCTGACGGTAGGCACAAAGCCAGCTCAGCTCTGCAAATTAACAGTCTCAAAAATGTCTAAGCATTTTTATCACTGTTAAGTGCTAAAACTGCAGTTCATAATATTACATTTGTCCCTGTAAAGACGAAGCAAACTCTTTGCAGTTGGTACATGTAATATGATTTAAACCGACTAAATAAGACGAAGAAATCTCTTTTTAGTGCGAAGACGTAAATCTGATCTGAGCAGATGCCTCAGTTTTCAGTCGTAATAGGCCTTATTATATCGTTAGCAACGATAAAACTCCTGGTCAAAAGTTGGCCTAGCTACCCAATTTTGTAAACCTAATGCATTTAAATCATAAAGTGCTATTTTGATTAATGTTTATGGGAGGTGAAACAGATGCATAATTCCTGTTCACAGCTGTATTAATTAAACAGAAGAATAATCCCTGTTTTGCTCACATCTCTATTAATTAAAACAGATGATAATCCCTGTTTTTATTTAAACCGTTTCATGTATAATGTGTAATTAAACAGAAGTTTAATGCCTGTTTTGCTCACATCTCTATTAATTAAAACAGAAGTTTAATTCCTGTTTTTATTTAAACCGTTTCATGTATAAGGTGTAATTAAACAGACGTGTAATTCCTGTTAGTCACATGTTGTGAAACTCGCGTCATTTTTCGCATGCAACCGAGCGCAAAATGAGCCCATGTATTGTGATTCCACAGATAAAAATCTGCCGTCTCAATTGCTGAATCACTCCACTCACTGACCAACACTAGAGGGCAGCCTTTAGGTGTGTGGCAGTTCTCAAATTACGCGCCCCCACCGACGTCATCCTGCGTGAGCGCCACCTCCCACTGACGTCAGCCTGCATGAGCGCAATAACGCCACCTGGTGGACGCTCTCAGATAATACCTGCTTTCATTTTTTTTTTCCTGCATTAATTTTCTCTTCTTTTCCCCGATTATAGAATGAACGGTCTAACTCTCAGATACTTACCTGCATTCAAAGCTTAGCTTATGCTGATATTATTTGGAGTTAGACAATTCTCTTTTCTGTTTTTGACTGTCACACTTTAAGTGAAGTTCGAAAAAAAAACTTTTCGAATTAAAGCTTAGATTTGATTCACTCAGTTCATTGATAGTCCACCTAGGAAGAAGCACGCCACCGTGTGGCCATCTTGGGTCGACTTATCAATATCTGTTTCACCCCCAGTCTCATTGAAGTGTCTCAACATTGCTACCCTTCTCGTTTGATTATTTTATAATCAATACTAATAACTTCAGTGTTATTGTAAGGATTATAGGAAGTCATTCTGAATTTCAGTTTTAATTATTTTTAGTATTGATACTTCACTGTTATCATTCTAATTTTCTTTCCTTCCTTATTATTATTATTTGGACCTCTCCTTGCATGCTTATTTGAATTTTAATTTAAAATTGTGTCTACTCAACCAGGTGGACCACTGAGAGGAAATACGCCCCTCACCCTTGTGGCACAAACCCACTGCCGGGGCCTATCCCTCTGCCTGCGTCTCAAGCCTGTGTTGTTTATTCAAATTTTATTTCATTGATAATTTTGTTTTCTTCCCTCTTTCTCCAGTCTCTTCAAGGGGGGGTAGGTTATTCCGATAATTACCATCAGTTATCATAATTCCCTTTCGTTGTATCATTATTTTAGTAAAGCCTTTGCCTCTGACTCCTGCATACATATTTACTCAATTTGATGAAACCAGAAAGCCTTAATTTACTTTAAGTCTAACATCTTAATCCCTTATTGTGTATCTATTGGCAGGACTCAGTCAGTGCACTGTGGTGATTGAGACGTCATCACTGGTTGGTTTCCGGTGGGCGGGGATCATCTGTCCGGCGTTACTGACACTGCGCTCCGTCTGGTGTTGGGACCTTCGGAGGGCCTGACCGCGCCCGCTGGTTTCCACCTGGATGACCTCTATTCACCCCAGGTAAACTAAAATTTGATAGAACCCATCCACTTATTATGAACCACGGAATACTAGATATTCCTCCGGGTATATTTTAAGTGTTTGGCCCACCTTTCTCTCTCTAAGACACACCTTCTTCCGAGGTCCTGTCCCGATTATCCACGCATCTCCTGGCCCTATCAGGAACTCTAGCAGTGTTAATAGGCTTAGGCCTCTTTATTTTTTTATTTTTTATTTTTTATAACGCTCCCCGTGTTATTGTTTGTGACATTTCATTGCAGACCAATTCACTTCCTTGTGTTGTGTTTCCCTTTGATCTTCCCGACCTTCAACTTTGTCTTTTTCTCCATTCTGTTGTGATTTGTTTCTCTCATTTCACTTAGAGACAGAACCTAAGAGAGACCCCAGGAAAGCTGAATAATAGTGACGATCAAAGCCGGCGTCACTAGACGACCCCCAGGCTACCGCCTGTCAAAATCTCTATTCTCATACCCACGAAATTGGCTCCGCTAACTGTCGGCAACAGTTAGCCCCGAAATTCTCATAGACGGCATAGCCCGTATGAGTATAGCTCATTAACCCTAAAACAAACTTGCATTTTGTCTCTTTTTGTGTGTGCTGTGCTTCTCTCACCACAGTAAGCCGAGATGTCGAGCTCACCCAGTCCCGCAGTCCGCTGGCACGACCTCGAGACATGGCTGCGAGAAATGACAACAACCGTTCTACCCCAGGACGCCGCTGACCCACAGTACCTGGACCAGTTTGAGACCTACGATCCAACCAAGTACGACCATGAGCAGCTGGCCAAAATCCTCGGAAAACTCGCACTCAACCTCGTCACCAAGGCCCGGGCCAGCGAAAGGACCAACCTCGACCTGGAGCAGAAGGCAGCCGCACTACAGCTCCAGGCCACGGAGGCCCGGAAGGACCGAGCACACACACAAATCCATCAGCTCGCTCAGCAGAGACACGATCTCAGAGACGAACTTGACATTGTTCGCAGAGAACTGAGACATTCTTACAGACTTAACAGTGACCGGGAAGGGGAAGAACATCTCACACCATTTCCCCCTTCCAGCGAGTCCGCGCCTTTCAGCCACACACCCAGAGCTGAAAAGGCGGGCGAAAGCCCACTGCACGAAACCACGCCTGTCAGCCATTCTCTGACCCAGAATCAGACCAAGGGTTTATCACGGCACTTGACGTAAAACAGGCCCGACTTGAACACCCACACTCCTATTATGGCCGACTCCGACAAACGTTCTTCGGAGCAATCAACACACCAGATATGGAAGAAGATGTAAACTTTAGAACTTTGTTTCTGTGGAATCTACATAACACCGTGAGTGGACATCTCGGTGTGCTCGTCTGCCCACGAACCATGTCTACTCGAAAACTCAGAGACTTAGCCCACAAGGCTTACACCAAGAAAAGGGCTATGGATGAAAAGACTGTAAAAACACACACAATCTACTCCGTCTCTGAGCACTGCTCAGAGCTAGACACAGAAAGTGCCCAACAACCCCTCAGTCACAGACCTTACCACAGAGAATCAAAACCGTTCCAGGCCAGCAGATGGCAGCACGACTGTGACGGTGCTCATCCAAAGCATCGGACCGAGCACTCGGAAAGATTCTGGAACCAGCATCACTCGCCGTCCAGAACTCCAAGCCCAGACCGTCGAACCTGGAACCACTCTCTCCAGGACACTGGTGAGCCCAAGTCTTCTTACACAACAGATGAAGACAGTGCAGCCACGTCTGACACAGACACAGAAAACAAACACTGACACCTACTGCTTCAAGGTCATGACTGACCTGCAGTTGAGTAACCAGACCAATGTCTGTGCCACATACAGACCAACCACCCTCACGATTGCAGTGACTACACAGCACAAACAAACTTTTACCAACTACACTGCACGCCTCAGAGCCGCTTACGCTACCTCCGCTGTGTACAAACAAGGTCATGCGGGCCTCTGACGAACAGACTTTTCCTATGCCACCAATGACGCCCCATGTGCTGAACACCGCAGCACCAAAGCCACGCATGGGACATCAAAGCATGTGGCATACCAACCTCAGCGAAGCAAAAAGACTGTCCTAGCCAACCAAGGACATCCATCGCTGAAATTTTTCCTCCCTTTCTCTCTCTCTCCCTTTTGCCTCTAACAGGATGCTGTGGTGGTTCGCGAGAAAGCAGCCACAATCGGACATCACCAGGTCCGGCATCCGGCATCGCATTGAGGGAGAACACCCCCGACTCCTGATTACCAAGGCAGGACTCACACTCAGATAGTCTAACACTGTGATGTGCATCTCCACGGTCACCGACCACGCCCCGACACTCGTCTTGGCTTTCATCCTGTACCAGACTCAACGAGACGTGAGCATCCACAGCCAAGCTCACAAAGCCGTGTCTGGCGGTTTCCTACGAACCCTGGAAAAGGGGGTCCCACACGGTCCACCGGTCCTAGGGTACCCTGACTTCGATGCTCCATTTGTGCTTCACTGTGATGCCTCACAGGACGGGCTGGGGGCCATCCTCTATCAGAGACAAGAAGGAAGGTTAGTAGTCATTGCTTATGGCTCTAGAACTCTTTCCGCTGCCGAAAAGAATTACCATCTTCACTCTGGCAAGTTAGAGTTTTAGTTATGAAATGGGCAATCTGTGAGAGGTTTCGAGATTACCTATATTATGCCCCTTCCTTTGTAGTATACACTGACAATAACCCCCTGACCTATGTCCTCACCACAGCCAAGTTAAATGCCATAACACACAGGTGGGTAGCGGAGTTAGCAGACTTCCGGTTCACAATAAAATACAGACCTGGAAAAACAAATGCAGACGCTGATGGGCTGTCCAGGATGCCTCTGGACATGGACAAATATATGCTGACCTGTACCCAGGATGCTCCAGCCGAGGTAATTTCCATTGTAATGAAAGCAATATCTGTAAAGAGAGATGAAAGAGAGCCATGGTTGTGTCCAGCAGTCATTACAACAGTAATGTTATACAACAATAACACAAATATCCAGTGAGGAACTGAAAACCGAGATGTGATGATCTCGAAGATCTCGCAGTATCTGAAGACAAACCAGTGGCCTAGGGTGAAGAACAGTGATGAGACCATAAAGGCATTCTTGCGGGAGAGAAGTAAATTGTATCAGGATGATAGTGGGGTCCTATACCGAAAGACTGCTACACGCTCACAGCTGGTACTGCCCAAAAGTTTTCATAATTTAGTCCTCCAACGAACAATTCACCTAATCAGGGAACGGTTTTACTGGCCACACATGCAGCGAGATGTAGAGCATCATGTCACTAAAAAGTGCTACTGCCTGAAAAGTAAGAGACCGAATAAACCTACCAGAGCCCCACTTACCAACATCGTGAGTACATACCCCCTTGAGATAGTGTCCATTGATTTCCTGAGAGATGAGATGATTTAGAGAGATGTAAGGGAGGCTATGAGTACATACTGGTCGTGATGGACCACTTTACCCGGTTCGCACAGGCTTATGCGTGCACTAACAAAGCCTCCAAAACTGCAGCTGAAAAGATCTTTGGAGAATTTGTCCTTAAATTTGGATTTCCAGCTAAGCTCCATCACGACCAGGGAAGAGAGTTTGAAAATCAGCTGTTTGCCAAGCTCCAGCAATACTGTGGGATTCGTGGCTCACGCACCACCCCTTACCATCCACAGGGGAATGGTCAGGTCGAAAGATTTAATAGAACCCTGCTGGCCATGTTGAGGACATTAAGGCGAGACACTACAGGTGAATAGGGTAAAAAATTTAACTAGCAGATATCACCATGAAACTTTCCCAGTTGATTACCTACATTAAGATGAGAAAAAAATGTATTACAAGTTTCCTGTAATTTAATGTTTAAATATGCAAATTAGGCAATATCTAATTAAATATGTGCTATTTTGCATATATTTTAAAAAATGAAATCTGAGTATTGGATAAAGCCAGGTTAAAAATTATTTTTTCATTGTGTTCACATATTAGATGGGAAAAAAATACAGAGGGATTTATGCATGTCTACTTCTGTTATCCTGTAAATCAGAATATACTGTCAATAGCCTTAAAAAAATGATTTTCGCCATGTTTTTTGGAATAAAATGTTATATAAATCCGGCTAGGAATAATATATTTACAAATCCCTCTGTAAATGTCTTCATAATATAACTAGGTACAAGACTGGAAAGTTTGGTGTATATAGGTGCTACTGAAGTGGAGATTTCGGACTTGGAGTATGAGAGAAAGGTCATTTTGAGAAAACGGGCTTTAAAGATTTATCATCAGCCAGTGAGATTGCGCATTCAGCCCTTTTACTTTCGCAATTGGTTGCTGATAAAAAGGAAATTACCATATTTGGATCCGACAGCATTGTACAGTGAAGAGAGAGCTTTCCAACGGTGCCTGTGATGACAGAGAGCAGACAGAGATCGCGGATCGGCGGGATGATTTACAACGACAACTTTTGTTGAATTTACGCAAAATCTACAGACACAAACAGACAAAGTGTAATAAAATAAAGACCTAAATGTGTATTTCAGACTTTTTTTCACCACAGTCTGAAAGAAGACATGTTATTGAAGACAAATATCCAAAAATCTCAAAATTGACCAGTAAAAAAAAAACAATGTTTTTGCCTGCCGTGTCTCGCCTTAACAGAGGATGAGAAATCAGATTGGAAAAGTTCCCTTGCTAAGGTGGTACATGCATATAACTGTACATGAATCCACAAGCTTCTCGCCATACTATCTCCTCTTTGGCCGTCACCCGAGATTCCCAATTGACCTCATGTTCGGTTTGAGCCCCAATGATGCAAGTTCTTCACCTCAGGAGTATGCAATCAAGTGGAAAGAGAGAATGGAGGAGGCGTACCAACTGGCTTCCCAGATGGCTCGCAAGAGTGGGGACAGAGGGAAAGAGAACTATGACAGAAAGGTATATGGCGCATCCTGGAGTTGTATCCAGGATGCAGAGTCCTTGTCCGAAATCTCACAGAGAAAGGTGGCCCAGGTAAACTCAGATCTTTCTGGGAGGAAAAAGTTCACATAGTAACTTCAAACAAATACCCAGGCAGCCCAGTGTATGAAGTACAACCAGAAAATGGGCAAGGGCGAAAACGAGTGCTTCACAGAAATTTGCTGCTACCATGTGACTTTCTGCCTATGGAAGAACAAGAGACACCAAGAATGAGGAAAAGACAGGAAAAAAAAAAGGCCACACATAAGTATAAACTGTAAGGAACCTGAACTTACCAGTTCGGATGAAGAGGATGAATGGGAATACATTGATGGAGTTCAGCTTGTGTCAGCTAATGAGCCTGAGAGAAGAATTCTCAGACCAGACGCAGAGGAGTTCCAGCCACAGAAGGAGACGACAACCCCGGAACAGTATGACTGGGATAGGAAACAGCTCCAGATGCCATCGGAGGTGGACACGATGGAGGAGCATCCTGAAAGGGAAGAAGAGGAACTACAGGAGGACACTATACAGACCGAACAGGTTGAAGAGGATTTGCAGCTGAAACTCACCTTGAACCAAGAAGAAAGAGAGAATACAGAGGATAAAGAGCTGACCAGTGATGATATGCACAACGAGCACCATCAGCAGCGAAAGTATCCTTTGAGAACTAGAAAAAGCACAAAGACTTTCACATATGATATTCTAGGCCAGCCTACACTCACTTAAGGTTAGAATGTAGGACTTAAGTACTTAACCCTCTGGGGACCACAAACGCGCCTGCGCGTTTTGCTCGTTTTTTTTTTTTAGCAATGAAAATAAACACTAAATGCTCTGTTAATTTTGATCTTTCATTTTCGTGTAATACATCAATCGATCCTGTTCAGTTTCTATTTTTTTTCTGTATACTCACAATAAAAATAAAGTGTTTTGATTTTTGACAAATAAAGAAAAATTAACATGATGCGATTTCTGCCTTCTCTCTGTCAGTAAACTCCCATTTGAAACGCGTTCGAAAATGATCTATAACTCCGCGAAAATTCAGTCAAACAGGCAAACAGACCCACGGGCATAAAGCTTGAGATCGCATCTTTTAAATGAAGTCATTTATATAAAAAACAAATATTCTCAGCTTCTGTAATCTGTATAAAAAGAGAGCGACTCCTGTCGAGCTCATTACGAGCTAATTCACAGTAATGTGACCACTCCCCGGAGAGCGCGTGCTATTCAAACGCAAATTCTGAGAACTATTTCAGAGCTGTGAAACGCCCACATCAGCTGTAAACAAAGCGCGTCGCGACTCCTCGCGAGTGAGACATTATAGCCTACCTTATGGAGAAAATATTCCTCAGAACAGTGCTGATGAGGAGCAATATCTCCTGAAATGAGGAGCAGATTCCGCTGAGGAGTGAGGTAGGCTGTTTTCTTTTCTCACGTGTGGAATAACGTTATGGAATAACGTTAGTGTAGGCCTATGTAAACCGCAAAAAGATGAATCGCATTTCTATAATATGACTCGCCTTTCTGTGAGATGAATGAAGGGGACATATTTGTAAAGACTGTTTAGCCTAAATATGAATCGCGCGTCTGTGTGTGAAAGAATAAACTGCTTTGCTATAGCCTACTGAGATGAGTAAAAATCGACTGGAATATGTTGAAATAAAATGTATTTGTATAAGCAACGTATTAAACTGCAAAAAAAATTAATATTTTTGTCAAAAATAAATTCATAGACTAAGATGTTAGATGTTCCAATGTTGGCTATATTCAAACTAATGAATACATATGATAAAATGTAGGCCTATAATCTTTTTTTTTTTTTTTTTTACAAAGAAAGAGTACACTTGAAATATTGTTGAAATTGTAATTATTGTTGTAATTGTAACATTTTGAATAAAATAGCAAAACATATTTACAAGAGAGATGTAAGCGAAATCTTAAATGGTCAATATAAGTATTATTCTAAATACATCTTTTGTCCTTGCATTGTGGCTCAGTCAGTTTCACACCTGAGTGAATGGCTCATTATGCAGAGTGGGTGGGACATTCATAATCTAAGGTGTAAACTACTCCTCCCCCTCGCATATTGGCTTTCCAAGCAAAACCTGTTTTACACCATTTAAATCAATGTATTTTTTTTTGTGAACGATAAAGCAAGACTATTTTTACATCATTTTGAAGCTAGAACTCAAAGGGACAACATCCATTAGTCAAAAGTCTTGTGGACACATATTTAATATGTGTTTTGTGGTCTTAATTCAGCAACTTTCATTTTAATTTTTTCCAATAACCACGCATAAACATTATTCTCTTAAAAATACAAACATCTACATACACGTTGCTCGCATATTATGGTAGCCCTGTTTGTGCTATATAGAGTGAATTTACACCTTTGCCATTAACATGTTTATAAATAACTGAAAAAAGCACAAATGTCAAGGCATGTCAGAACATCTCAAGGACCCCAAAAACAGCTTGGTCCCCAGAGGGTTAAAATAGAAATGTGTGAAAAGTAGTCTTTAAGTTGGGGCATTAATAGTTATTGTTAGGTATGGAAGAGTTATGGGATGTTCAGGTATTTGTATTTTTGTAGAGGTAATTGTAGATAAAGTGAAGTTGCTAAATGAAAATACCCCGTTTTTTGGATGCAATTCAGTTCCTGTAGGTGAACAATTAGGCACAAACTCAAGATGACAACGTGGAACAGAAGGAAGAATGATTTATAATGGACTCTGGCAGAATGTGATTGTATGTTGTTATTTGGAAGATTGAAAAGTCGTGGCCAGAGGTATTCTTCATTGATGTATTCTTGAGGAAGATGAATATTCAGGTAAAAAGGTTTAAACCTATTTTCAGTACATTACCTGTGAGTATTCCAGAGTGAGTGGTGGTTTATCATAGTGCACAATGATTTCTACTACGGCCATGTTATGTTGAATAGGGTTAAACGTGATATGTTAAAATTGAGATGAATCAGTCAGCAGTACTCTAATTGACCCCTGAATCTGTTTATTTCATTCATTAGAAATGTCAAGGACATGGTGTGCTCAGAAAATTGTACAGTAATGTCGGGGCGACATTTAATTTTTGAGGGGAGAGTGTGGTAACTATAGCGGTTATTGTTACAATTTGCCTTTTAAAGTACAGATGCAAGTTTTGCTATGTTAAATTGTTCTTTTATTTACCACTGTCCATTGGTATTAATTCAAAGACATTGTGAATAAATGCAGAGCACTATCAGGCGCAGGTTGGACAGCTAGAGAAAGTTTCCCGGGGTCCTGAAGCACCACGAGAGAGGAAGTGAATGAGATGCATTGAATGTGCTCTGTTTTGATTTGTGTTGTTTAATAAATACGAATTTGATTTTCATTTTATCACGCTTGTCTACGGTCTCGTACTTCAAGTGTGCAACACAAACAAACAAATAAACAAACAAACAAATAAACAAACAAACAAAACAGGCAGGGGTCAGAGGCAAAAGAGTAATCCACGGAACAGGCAAGAAATCCAAAAACCAAGAGACATGAAACCAGGGAAAACGCTCGGAAATGCAGTGCAACGACATACAAAACTTTGCAGTGAGTGAATGAGTGAACATGGTATAAATAGGCTGAGACTAACAAGGTAATGAGACACAGGTGAATGCAATCAGTGATGATCAGTCTGGGCAGTGAGTTATGGGAAATGTAGTTTGTGAGGGAGTGATAATAGTCTGGTGTGGAGTGCCAATTCTCTCCAATTCTTTTGTTGTTTTTGTTTGTTTGCTCTGTGTTTAGTCATTCTTCTTCTATACGTTTTACCAGAGACAAACGTGTGGTCAGACTGGTTAAGCTTCGCGACCGCTGCTTTTGCCCTGCGCTCTCAAGTATTCATCTTCCGAATGTCTGATCCCTTCCTAACAAAAGGGATGTTCTCCTCACAAGGACTATTAACAAGGACTTTTCAAACTGCTGGATTGTGCTTCACTGAAACCTGACTGAGTGAATCTATTCCGGACAACGCACTATATCTGCCGGTCTTCCAGCTGTTCTGAGCATATCGCATCACAGAGTTAACGGGGATAACGAGAGATTAATCTAGATTAAAGAAAGTTGGTGTTGGCGTTGTTAGTAGCTCTTCATAAATAGCAAACCTTTCTACTCGCCGCAGGAGTTTTTCCTCTTTATTTCTCGTGAATGTGTACATCCCTCCAGATGCATCTTTGAGCGTGGCGCTGCAACAACTTGCTGAACAAATAACTGAAATGGAGCAAAAGTGGGTACCCAGTTTTAATCATTCTTGGGGATTTTAACAAAGCAAATCTCTCCTGTGAACTGCCAAAATACAGACTGCACATTACATGCACGTTACACCTTAAAGGGATACTCCAATTTAAAATGAAAATTCTGTCATCATATACTCACCCTCATGTTGTTTCAAACCTGTATGAATTTCTTTCTTTTGCTGAACAGAAAGGAAGATATTTAGAAGAATGTCAGTAACCAGACAGTTTCTGGTCTCATTGACTTCCATAGTAGGAAAAAAATATACTATGGAAGTCAATGAGACCAGAAACTGTCTGGTTACTGATATTCTTCTAAATATCTTCCTTTCTGTTCAGCAGAAGAAAGAAATTCATAAAGGATTGAAACAACATGAGGGTGAGTATATGATGACAGAATTTTCATTTTAAAGTGGAGTATCCCTTTAATAAAGAATGCATATCACTCTGTCCCAAGTGCAGCTTTGGGGCTCTCTGATCACTGACTAGTTCATCGTATACCGGCCTACAGACAAAAACTGAAATCAGCTAAACCTGTAACAAGGACTGTAAAAAGATCAGAGCGGGATTTACAACCCTGCTTCAATAGCACTGACTGGAATATTTTTGAAGCTGCTTCCACTGATCTGGACGAGCTCACAGAGACTGTAACATCATACATCAGTTTCTGTGAGGATATGTGCATTCCTACCAGGACATTCTTATCATTCAGTAATTATAAACCATGGTTTACTGGGAAATTAAAACAGCTTCGTCATGCCAAAGAGAATGCTTACAGAAGTTGGGTTAAAATTGTGTATAACCAGGATGAAACAGACTAACAAAGGAGATCAGAGTGGCTAAAAATAACTACTCTGAAAAGCTGAAAAAACTGAAGTCAGGTGAAGTCAACAACCTGGCGTCAGTCTGGACAGGCCTGAGGACAATCCCAGAGTACAAGTCACCATCCCCCCTGATTTGTGGAGAATCAACAAATGGCTAAGGATCTGAATGCATTTTACTGCAGGTTTGAGAAGCCCATACTCACACCCCTGCTGTGATCTGCACTTCACACATACACATACATAAACATCTCCTGCAACCCCCCTGCTGCCATCCAACCTGTGCTTAAGGTTTGTGTGGAGGACGTGCGCTGAGTCTTCAAAAAACAGAAGAATAGGAAAGCTTTAGGCCCAGATGATGTCTCACCTGCTTGTTTAAAAGCCTGAGCTGTCCAACTGGCCCCAATCTTCACGCAGATCTTCAACAGATCACTGGAGCAGTATGAAGTTCCCTGCTGCTTCAAATGCTCCACTATCATCCCAGTCCCCCCAAAAATCCAATTCACTGGACTTAATGACTACAGACCTGTCGCTCTCACATCTGTGGTCATGATGTTGTTTGAAAGACTGGTGTTGGCCTACCTGAAGAACATCACTGGACCTTTGCTGGACCCCCTGCAGGTTGCCTACAGAGCATGCATATCTATATTAAGCCTGAACAATTAAACTCTCACAACTGTGTATTTTTTTACCATAACTGTACATTTGTACATAACATTTAAAATTGTACATGTGTAAATTACATCATAAACTGTACACTTGTAAATAACACATCTGTATATTAATTAAAACAATTATATAAATATATATTTTCTCTATATTTCTACTACTGTATTATATTGCATTATTTAAATATGTGTTTCTTATATTATTGTTATATTTCATTTCTACTGTGTACTATTCCTGTCTGTCTGCACTATGTCTGTACTTTCTTCTGCACAAACTGCGAACACATACTTGATACTTGGCAAATAAAGTTCATTCTGATTCAGTTTCTGATTCTGTCAACTTGTGCAAGAAATACAGACAGTTCAGGACAGTGGAGACAGCACAGCCAATAAAAGGGCGTTATATAGGCCTACTGTCCCTCTGTAGAGGCAATTCCTAAGGAGCAGATTGGAGTAGATTAAAAAAGAAATGACACTGGGCTTGTGTTTTTTTAGTGGTTGCTTTGCTAAAGTATGTGAGTGCAAAAGTAATAGGCACTTGTGAAAAAACACGATGTGAGGATGTTTTAAAAAATAAATGTATAGACTAGTTTTTACTAGTTTTTAGAAAATAACTGGAGCAGAAATATCCAGAATCCAGAATCGGTCTGTCTTCGCCGGCCAAAAGTGGTCAGCGCAGACCACAACGATCTGCCCAGGTCTGTCGGTCCTGGGCGAGCCTCATCCAATTGTGTCCCAGATCTTGTCGTAGCGAGTCGCGCCATCGTGTTGCAGGGCGTCCACGTGGCCGCTTGATGTCGATCGGCAACCAGACGGTGACTTCGCGCGTCCATCTTTCGTCCGTCCGCCGCATCAGGTGCCAGGCCCAGCGCTTCTTGGCCTTGTTGGCCAGGTCCACCGCGTCGTCCACCCTGGTCATGGCCCGCAACTGCTCGTTGCGGACGTGGTCGGTCTGTTGGACCCCGATCATGCGGCGCTCGATTGCGCGTTCAGTCATGGCCAGCTTTAGCCGGTCGGCCGCCGTCATTGTCCAGGTCTCAGCCCCATAGAGCATGGCCAGCAGGACGGTGCTGTTGAATAGGGCAGCCCTGATGTCCGGGTCAATGGCTCTGTTGTTGGCCGTCTCGGCAATTGAGCCGAAGCTGACCCAGGCTGCTCGGCGTCGTCGTGCCAGTTCTCGGCCAATCTTGTGGTCGATGGTCAGCTCCTGGCCCAAGTAGATATAGCTATCTACTTGCTGGAGCTGATGCTGGTCGACATGGAGGGTGGTGTCGGCCACCTGGTCGTTGCGCATCCACTTAGTTTTGGCCAGATTGATTTTGAGGCCGAACCGGGCACCAGCCTGGTTGAGCTGGTCAAGCCACTGCTGTACATCGACCGCCGAACAGCCTATCAGCACGATGTCATCGGCAAAGCGCAGGTGATTGAGCCAGCGGCCGTTGATCTTGATGCCGACCTCGTCCCAGTTGAGCTGCCGGAAAATTTGCTCGAGACAGGCGGTGAAAAGCTTGGGCGAGATGGTGTCTCCCTGCTTGACCCCGCGGCCGACCTTGATATTAAGCGGCCGGTCGAACAGGGTGATGGTGGTGGCGCAGTTACTGTTCAGCTCCTGCAGCAGGGCCACATGCTCGTCACCGATGCCTTGTTGTTGGAGGGCGAGCAACACGGCGTTAATCTCGACCGAGTCGAAGGCCTTCTCGTAGTCGACGAAAGCCAGGACCAGCGGCATCTTGTACTCCCTGGTCCGCTCGAGCAGCTGGTTCAGCACCTGCACATGATCCATGGTGCTAAAGCCAGATCTAAATCCGGCCTGCTCGACGGGTTGTTGTTCGTCTAGCTGCTTGGCCAACCGATTGAGCAGCACCTTAGTGAAGATCTTGTACACGGCCGACAACAATGTGATCGGCCGGTAGTTGCTGAGCAGCTCGCGGTCGCCCTTCTTGAACAGCAGTACTGTCTTGGCCGTCTTCCACTGTTTGGGGATTTGACATTGTGCCATGTAGCGGCTGAATCGGGCCGCCATGGCCATCCAAAGTGAGTGGCCGCCGGCTTTGAGTAGCTCGATCTCAACGCCGTCCAGGCCAGGCGCCCGGTCTGCCTGTGCCTGTTCGACTGCATGTCGGACCTCACTTTCCAGTACTGGCAAAAAGGACGGCAGCTGGTCGAGCTGAAGGTTAGGTGGGGGGATGGGGATCTTGCTGGCAAATAAGTCACTATAGAAGCGCCTGCACTCGGCCTCAATACCGGACCGAGTCCTGATCGTCCGCCCGTCTACAGTCTTCAGTGCTGGTATTTGGCCGCGCTGCTGTTGCATTGCCCGCCTACACTTTTTCAGGCTCTTGCGGTCCTCGGCTGTTACCAGCAGGCGCCTCTGTCTATATTGATCGAGGTCGGTCTTGAGCTGCTGCCGGATCTGCTTGCACAGCAGGCCGTACTCGACGTGTGTGGGTCCGTCAGCGCGCATCTGCCGCCGCCTCTGCATCAGGGCCTTGGTGGCGTCCGAAATTCGGCTGGTCCGGCTGTTGGTCGGCACTGCGGCTGCATCGCGGCTTGACTTGAGCAGGCCAATGAAATGGTCATAGTCCTGGTCGATGTCCGTTTCAAGCTGGGCCCAGTTAGTGTGGTCAATCAGAGTGTGGAAAACGGCCGGATCAGTGGTGACCGGCTGCTTTGCCCGGTTGCTGGCTGCCAGTGCACGCTTTTCAGTCCTGCCGTTGATGACCAGCTTGGCCCTTACCGGCCGATGGTCGCTGCCCGTGTCAAAGAACTTGCGGCCGATGACAGTGACGTCCTGCAGGACATAGTCGATCTCGTTGGTTGTCTCTCCATTGGGGGACATCCATGTCCATCGGCGACCAGGGCGCTTTTTGAACAGACTGTTGCCGATGAACAGCCGGTTGGTCTCGGCCATTGCAACCAGTCGCTCACCCGGTCCGTTCCTGTTGCCGCAGCCGAACGGGCCGACAAAGCGTTCGCCATCCAACCCCTTGCCCACCTTGGCGTTGAAGTCGCCCATCAGGACGAGGTAGGTGGCACGGGGGGTAGTGGCTGCCTCGACGGCCTCGTAGAACTGCTCAAGCACATCCTCCTCTTGCTCGGCCGCAGCTGCTGCTGTTGGTGCATATATCTGTACGATCCGGATGGTGGTTTTATTGTGCAGGCGCAGGGTGAGCACGCCGACTCGGGGTTTGGTCACGTCGACCAGGTCAATCATCGGCGACCATCGTTTGGATACAATGAAGCCGACGCCACCGACAGGCCGCGTCTCTTCCCTGGCGCCCAAGATGACCGTCCTGCCGTCGTCATAGCGCACGTGCAGCGGCTCCCGGCGCTTGGTCTCGCACAGCCCTAGCACGTCGCAGTGGATGCTGTTCAAACCTTCCAGGATGGCAGCCAGGTTTGCCTCACTCGATACAGCCCTGGCGTTGAAGGAAGCAATGTCGAGCACCATGGTGTTAATAGTCCGGTCCTTTAGTCGGTTCCCAGATGGCGGCCTGGTACCTGAGATTCTTAGCAGCCTCTCGTCCCTGGCCGGATCGTTCCGCCGCCGTAGAACGGGCACAGGGGCGTGCAGGGTACTGAGGCCCTTGTTTGTCGTTGTCGTTGCAGTTGGGTTCAGACCTCGGCTTGCAAGGCCACTAGGTCTGTGCCCTCGTCCTTAGCCAGGCGTCTGTCATCTTCTCAGCATGGTTTAACCTACCAGGAATTTGCTTCCCGCTGTGTATCGATGACAGACTCCTGTTTCACCCCCCCGCCACGGTGAGCAGAAATATACTTTAAAAAAAAACTAAAAGTGCATAAACTCAGAACTGTAAATAAAATATCTAGAATCAGTAATATATCATTAATTAAGTGTTAATTTATATTGTAATATGCCATTAGCAGCATTAATTTCAGTAATGTGAAAATCTGTTTTTTGATTAAATTTTTTTGATGATTAAAACATAATTCACAGCATAAAATAACAACCTTAATTTCTTGCAAAAGTGAGATTTTAACTGGGAACCTTGTGATCAACTTTACTCCCATATTAAATAGAGGGGGAAAAAATTATGATAATTTATGATAAACGTAGACTTTCAGAAACATTAGTGTTGGAGGACACAAGTTAATAATAGCAAATGCATAATAGCAAATGGCCCTTGTGGCCCTACAGATATGTGACCTCTATCCGCTATAAATGAAAATGAATATGTGTTTTAATCAAGAGTGGGTGAAAGGTGCTTCTTTGGCCCTTGGGGATCTTCTTTGACCACTTCCCTATTTGCACTGCCTGTGTAGCAAGATCACATTCTCACAAAAATAATATGTCAGTGATGAAAGAGGAACAATGAGAACAAATCAAGTGGAATTTGTACTTACAGATAGGAGGTAAGCTGTGCATGTAAACAACTCTGTATATGTGTATGTTTCTGAAATAAATAGATTCAACAAGACAAAAATGTTAGCTCATGCAAGTAGAACTAACAATAGTAGTAGTAGTAGTAGTAGATGCTTTTTGTGCATCCAAAATATAATTTCTTATATATTTTTTTATACATAATACATATTTTCTTAAATTATTTAACATTTTTAAATTACTTTTTCCATTTTGTTATATATATATATATATATATATATATATATATATATATATATATATATATATATATATAACAAAATGGAAAAAGTATATATATATATATATATATATATATATATATATATATATATATATAACAAAATGGAAAAAGTAATTTAAAAATGTTAAATAATTTAAGAAAATATGTCTATTTAAAATGTTTGATCATTTTAAGAATTTAGATTTTAGTAGTAAAAAACTTGTTCTCATCAATGAGAACAGATAATGTTACACATTGTTAGATTGGATGGATCTCCACATCAGAAATATCAGATATATTAGATCAGATAAAAAAAAAAAAGAGCAGAATTTATTGAATAAACTTATGTGCATATGTGTTTCATTGCTAAGACTCTGTCTGGTTGTTTCAATGCTCAGACTTCGCCTGAATGTCTCAATGCTCAGACTTTGTCTGGATGTTTCAATTCTCAGACCTCGTTTGCATGCACAAATCTAACAAGCTTTACCACAGCAAAAACAATGGAAAATTACTGCTTGTTTACTGCACAATCATAAGATTATAAGACAATCATAAGATTAAACAACAAAAACATTGCAAGAGCAAGTAAAATAAGTAATATAAAATGTAAAAACATAAAATTACATAAATCAAATAATAATACAAATAATAATATGAATAAATTATTAAATGATGAACCAAATGACAACATAAATGACTAAAGATTGTAAATGATTATAAAATTAAACCAAAGAAAACAAAGAAAATAAAACACAATACATATGGTCGCTCTCTTAAAAGACAGACACAGGTTGTTACTGAGAATCCTTAGATCCTTCAACATTTAGGTTCAGGATTGTCATCATGACATTTGTAAAATGCAGATAAATAAAAGTAGGGATCATGTAAAAACCCTTGTGAAATACCAGAAGGGCATGTCTTAGTTGCCTGTTGGACAGAAAATGTTCTGAGACAAGAGCCAGAGGGATGATGAGAAAGTCAAGGGAAATAAACTAAAAACGGAATAGTTCTAGGCTTCATTATGTCTTCTTGTCAAATGGGCATTTGTTCACTGTATATTATAGATCAGGGTGTATCTCCAGTTGGCTGCCGTCCTGGTGTCCCACCTCACTCTCCCATCTTATAAAATCAGAAGACAGAATCCTGAAACGTAAGTATATATGTGTAAGCGTGTAACTCTAAAAAGATTCTGATCTCCATACAAACTATTCAACATATTGTATTTTCAGCCATCAAACTGAAGTTTACTCAAGGACATGTTCCAATTTCGTATGGCAACTACATTTGGACTCTGGGCTTTAATGAAACAGAGAGCTCATCTGACCTGTCAGCCTCTGGGGTGCAACACCTTCAGGTTCCTTTAGTGCTGCTACATGGTTTTGGGGGTGGAGTGGGTCTCTGGGTGAAAAACCTGTCTACCCTTGCAGGGGAAGGAAGGCCTGTGTACGCACTGGACATGCTGGGTTTTGGACGCAGCAGTCGACCAACCTTTGGCAGGGATGCCAAGGATGCAGAGGACCAGTTTGTAGAATCCTTGGAGGACTGGAGAAAGGCAGAAGGTTTGGAACATATGATTCTCCTGGGCCATGATCTTGGAGGTTATGTGTCTACTGCCTATGCCCTGAAATATCCTAATAGGTAAATGTGTGTGTGGTTTTTAAGTAAGGGATAATCCACGGCTATCTGTTTTAACTATTTTAATGCACAATGTGTTGGGCAGTTGCCTCCATGGAGTGCATTCAAATTGTTTAATTCACAGTGAGCTTTGGATTATCATGCTTATACCATGGTCATTTGCCAGCACTGACAAGTTAATACTGTCATTAAGTTGGCTTGAGAAAGCCAACTTACTGATATTGTATTTAAACTTATTATTAAGTTGGCTTGAGAGAGCCAACTTACTGAAATCCTATTTAAACTTATTATTAAGTTGGCTTGAGAGAGCCAACTTACTGAAATCCTATTTAAACGTATTATTATTAAGTTGGCTTGAGAGAGCCAACTTACTGATATTGTACTTAAACTTATTATTATTAAGTTGGCTTGAGAGAGCCAACTTACTGATATTGTACTTAAACTTATTAAGTTGGCTTGAGAGAGCCAACTTACTGAAATCCTATTTAAACTTAAGTTGGCTTGAGAGAGCCAACTTACTGAAATCCTATTTAAACTTATTAAGTTGGCTTGAGAGAGCCAACTTACTGAAATCCTATTTAAACTTATTATTATTAGTGGTGCTTGCTGAAAGCAAGGCATCACTATTGTTATTGCTCATACTTATTATTAGTGGTGCTTGCTGAAAGCAAGGCATCACTATTGTTATTGCTCATACTTATTATTAGTGGTGCTTGCTGAAAGCAAGGCATCACTATTGTTATTGCTCATACTTATTAGTGGTGCTTGCTGAAAGCAAGGCATCACTATTGTTATTGCTCATACTTATTATTAGTGGTGCTTGCTGAAAGCAAGGCATCACTATTGTTATTGCTCATACTTATTATTAGTGGTGCTTGCTGAAAGCAAGGCATCACTATTGTTATCCTCCATACTTATTATTTTTATTAGTGGTGCTTGCTGAAAGCAAGGCATCACTATTGTTATTGCTCATACTTATTAGTGGTGCTTGCTGAAAGCAAGGCATCACTATTGTTATTGCTCATACTTATTAATGGTGCTTGCCAAAGGCAAGGCATCATTAGTGTTCTCTTGCATACTTATTAATGGTGCTTGCCAAAGGCAAGGCATCATTAGTGTTCTCTTGCATACTTATTAATGGTGCTTGCTGAAAGCAAGGCATCATTAGTGTTCTCTTGCATACTTATTATTATTATTAGTGGTGCTTGCTGAAAGCAAGACATCACTATTGTTATTGCTCATACTTATTATTAGTGGTGCTTGCTGAAAGCAAGGCATCACTATTGTTATTGCTCATACTTATTAGTGGTGCTTGCTGAAAGCAAGGCATCACTATTGTTATTGCTCATACTTATTAGTGGTGCTTGCTGAAAGCAAGGCATCACTATTGTTATTGCTCATACTTATTATTAATGGTGCTTGCTGAAAGCAAGGCATCATTAGTGTTCTCTTGCATACTTATTATTAGTGGTGCTTGCTGAAAGCAAGGCATCACTATTGTTATTGCTCATACTTATTATTATTAGTGGTGCTTGCTGAAAGCAAGGCATCACTATTGTTATTGCTCATACTTATTAGTGGTGCTTGCTGAAAGCAAGGCATCACTATTGTTCTCTTGCATACTTATTAGTGGTGCTTGCTGAAAGCAAGGCATCACTATTGTTATTGCTCATACTTATTATTATTAGTGGTGCTTGCTGAAAGCAAGGCATCACTATTGTTATTGCTCATACTTATTATTATTAGTGGTGCTTGCTGAAAGCAAGGCATCACTATTGTTATTGCTCATACTTATTATTATTAGTGGTGCTTTTTTAAAAGCATCACTATTGTTATTGCTCATACTTATTAGTGGTGCTTGCTGAAAGCAAGGCATCACTATTGTTCTCTTGCATACTTATTAGTGGTGCTTTTTTGAAAGCATCACTATTGTTATTGCTCATACTTATTATTAGTGGTGCTTTTTTAAAAGCATCACTATTGTTATTGCTCATACTTATTATTAGTGGTGCTTTTTTGAAAGCATCACTATTGTTATTGCTCATACTTATTATTAGTGGTGCTTTTTTAAAAGCATCACTATTGTTATTGCTCATACTTATTATTAGTGGTGCTTGCTGAAAGCAAGGCATCACTATTGTTATTGCTCATACTTATTATTATTCTTCTTTTTATTATTATTCCACACAAAGTTTGGCGCGTAACTCGTCCCGCACCGTTTGTCACAGATTCATGAATGAGGTGTCAAATCGACCGGCTCATTGAGGAGAGGTGTGCTATGACTTTTATAAGCGATCGGGGGGGCGGTGTTCGCCCCAGGGGTGAAAAAGTGGCCCAAAAAGTCCCAATGACTTAACATTGCGACGACCTTTGAGCACTCGTAGCTCGGAGCGAGGATTTCGCAGAAACGTGTGATTTGCCACATTTGAAGAGGCTAACAGGCTCTGTAAGAGCATACCTCACAATGGGGTAAAAGTTGCACCCCTGGGGGGCAGGAGCTGCCCAAAGTTGCCCCATTGACTTACTATGGGGAAGGAACGTCCCGTGAAACACACATGCTTTTCCTACTATGGTAAATTGCATAGGGATTTTCTATTGAACGTAGCTCTGGATCACAGTGTCATAGAGACAAGGGGGCGGGCTCATTTTACTCAGACGACCAATCAGTCTCTCAGGCTCATTGTGAAGCTATCAAGCCACGCCCTAGCAACCATTTAGAGAACCTTAGCAACAAGTCCCATAGACTTCCATTGAAATAGATCAAAGGGATATCTCCAGACTGAATTGTCATACAAACACGAGGGTGGTCTCATTTGACTCGGGGCAGCAAACGGCCAATCATGAATCACCTCAACACTTCCTAGCCCCTCCATAGCAACCATTGTCGAGCACCTTAGCAACCAAAATCCAAAGAGGGATATCTTCCATTCTGAATGTCACAGAGGCATGGGAGTTGGTTTATATCATTCAAAGTGTCAAGAAGCCTTTGCAGTTTCATCATTGGCAGCTGTCAAGCAACTCCATAACAACCAAAAAGAGTACCCTAGCAACCGTTTAGCAAAACGTATATCTCTGCATCAAAACATAGTATAGAGATGGGACTTGGCTCTTTTGACTAAATCATGGTAAACTATGGTAAATCATCCTAGAATCATAGTAAATCATACTAAAACATGGTAAATCATGGTATACTATAGTAAATCATAGTAAACTATGGTAAATCGTGGTAAATCATGGTAAACTATGGTGAATCATGCTAGAATCATAGTAAATCATACTTGAACATGGTAAATCATGGTATACTATAGTAAATCATGGTAAACTATGGTAAATCATGTTAAACTATGGTAAATCATGGTAAACTATGGTAAATCATGCTAGAATCAGTAAATCATACTTGAACATGGTATATCATGGTATACTATAGTAAATCATGGTAAACTATGGTAAATCATGGTAAACTATGGTATATCATGCTAGAATCAGTAAATCATACTTGAACATGGTAAATCATGGTATACTATAGTAAATCATGGTAAACTATAGTAAATCGTGGTAAACTATGGTAAACCATGCTTGAATCAGTAAATCATACTTGAACATGGTAAATCATGGTATACTATAGTAAATCATGGTAAACTATGGTAAACTATGGTAAATCATGGTAAATCATGGTAAACTATGGTAAATCATGGTAAACTATGGAAAAGCATGGTAAACTATGGTAAATCATGCTAGAATCAGTAAATCATACTTGAACATGGTAAATCATGGTCTACTATAGTAAATCATAGTAAACTATGGTAAATCATGGTAAATCATGGTAAACTATGGTAAATCTGGTATACTATAGTAAATCATGGTAAATCATGGTAAACTATGATAAATAATGCTAGAATCAGTAAATCATACTTGAACATGGTAAATCATGGTATACTATAGTAAATCATGGTAAACTACGGTAAATCGTGGTAAATCGTGGTAAATCATGGTAAACTATGGTAAATCATGGTAAACTATGGTAAATCGTGGTAAATAATGGTAAACTATGGTAAATCATGGTAAACTATGGTAAATCATGCTAGAATCAGTAAATCATACTTGAACATGGTAAATCATGGTATACTATAGTAAATCATGGTAAACTATGGTAAATCGTGGTAAATCATGGTAAACTATGGTAAATCATGGTAAACTATGGTAAATCGTGGTAAACTATGGTAAATCATGGTAAACTATGGTAAATCGTGGTAAACTATGGTAAATCATGGTAAACTATGGTAAATCATGCTAGAATCAGTAAATTATACTTGAACATGGTAAATCGTGGTATACTATAGTAAATCATGGTAAACTATGGTAAATCGTGGTAAATCATGGTAAACAATGCTAAATCATGCTAGAATCAGTAAATCATACTTCAACATGGTAAATCATGGTATACTATAGTTAATCATGGTAAACTATGGTAAATCGTGGTAAATCATGGTAAACTATGGTAAATCATGCTTGAATCAGTAAATCATACTTGAACATGGTAAATCATGGTATACTATAGTAAATCATGGTAAGCTATGGTAAATCATGGTAAACTATGGTAAATCATGGTAAACTATGCTAGCCACATGGTAAAAGCATGCTAGCATCATCCTAGCAACATAATAATCATGCTAGCAATATGCTAATCATGCTAACATGGTGCTAGCATTATGTTAGTCACATGCTTATCATGTTAATTTTGTTATCATCTTGCTAAAATCTAGCTAACCGCACCCTAGCAACCGAGTGGCGAGTTTTGCCACTGCAAGCACCACTTCACATTTTCTTCAGGAAATGTACATTCTAGTTATTATTATTATTCTGGACAAAGTTTGGCGCGAAACTCGCCCCGCATCGTTTGTCACAGACCCCTGAGTGAAGTGTCAAATCGACCGGCTCATTGAGGAGAGGTGTGCTATGACTTTTCTAAGCGATCGGGTGTACGATGTTCGCACAGCGGACGAAAAAGCGGCCAAAAAAGTCCCCATTGACTTTACATTGGGCATTCTAAAAAAATTCAAATCCCAACCGACGTTTTCACACACACACCACTCCAAAGGGCCTGACACCCCTGCATCTCTCCCTCTCTCTCTCCCTCAGAGGATTTATATTATCAAGCAGCCAATAAGTAATGGCCTAAAATCTTCATAGCCACACCCTAGCAACCAGTTTCAGCACCCTAGCAACCACTAAGAGCTCCCTAGCAACCACCCTAAACCAAAAAAAAACATTTTTTTACATTTTTTTTATTTTTTAAAGCAATTTTACTCTCGTGGCCTTGCGATAACGCTCCATGCTTGTGCCTATTCGGCCATAGGCACGAGGCCGCAGGCCTCGTGCCGTACTGAAGGCACTCGTTATTAAAGATTTTAAGAACTCTATAAAAACTCCATAGTAACCATATTTGACAACTACCAACCACCTAGTAACACCATAGCAACTAACAAAAACACCTTAGCAACCACCCTGAACACCCTAGCAACGTCTAGAAATGCTCTAGTAACCACAAAAATCTCTAGCAAGCACCCAGAACACCCTAGCAACTGCCTAGCAACCACCTAGAACACCTAGCAACTGCCTAGCAACCACCCAGAACACCTAGCAACCACCCAGAACACCCTAGCAACTGCCTAGCAATGCCCTAGTATCCACCCAGAATACCATAGCAACTGCCTAGCAACACCATAGCAACCACCCAGAACACCCTAGCAACCACCTAGCAACGCCCTAGCAACCACCAAGAATACCCTAGCAACTGCCTAGCAACCACCCAGAACACCTTAGCAACTGCCTAGCAACACCATAGCAACCACCCAGAACACCCTAGCAACCACCTGGCAACAGCATTTTGCTAAAAACATGCTGGCAACAAGCTTATCAAGCTAGCATCATGCTAGCAACATGCTAATCAAGCTAGCATCATGTTAGCAACAAGCTAATCATGCTAGCAACATGCTAATCAAGCTAGCATCATGCTAGCAACATGCTAATCATGCTAGCATTATGCTACCAACATGCTAATAAAGCTAGCATCATGCTAACAACATGCTAATCAAGCTAGCATAATGCTAGCATCATGCTAATCAAGCTAGCATCATGCTAGCAACATGCTAATCATGCTAGCATTAGGCTACCAACATGCTAATAAAGCTAGCATAATGCTAACAACATGCTAATCAAGCTAGCATAATGCTAGCATCATGCTAATCAAGCTAGCATCATGCTAGCAACATGCTAATCATGCTAGCATTATGCTAGCAACATGCTAATCAAGCTAGCATCATGCTAGCAACATGCTAATCATGTTAGCATCTAGCTAAAAGCATGGTAGCAACATGCTAATCATGCTAGCATCATCCAACCAACATGCTAATCATGCTAACAACATGCTAATCCTGCTAGCATCATTCTAACAACATGTTAATCATAGTAAATCATGCTGGAATGTGTTAAATCGTAATAAATCATCTTAGAAACATGGTAAATCGTGGTAAATAATGCTAAAATGTGGTATATCATGGTATCACAACATGTCAATTGTGTTAGCATCTGCCCAGTGGCGAATTTTGCCACTGCAAGCACCACTTCACATTTTCTTCAGGAAATGTACATTCTAGTTCTTATTAGTGGTGCTTTTTTAAAAGCATCACTATTGTTATTGCTCATACTTATTATTAGTGGTGCTTGCTGAAAGCAAGGCATCACTATTGTTATTGCTCATACTTATTAGTGGTGCTTGCTGAAAGCAAGGCATCACTATTGTTATTGCTCATACTTATTATTATTCTTCTTTTTATTATTATTCCACACAAAGTTTGGCGCGTAACTCGTCCCGCACCGTTTGTCACAGATTCATGAATGAGGTGTCAAATCGACCGGCTCATTGAGGAGAGGTGTGCTATGACTTTTATAAGCGATCGGGGGGGCGGTGTTCGCCCCAGGGGTGAAAAAGTGGCCCAAAAAGTCCCAATGACTTAACATTGCGACGACCTTTGAGCACTCGTAGCTCGGAGCGAGGATTTCGCAGAAACGTGTGATTTGCCACATTTGAAGAGGCTAACAGGCTCTGTAAGAGCATACCTCACAATGGGGTAAAAGTTGCACCCCTGGGGGGCAGGAGCTGCCCAAAGTTGCCCCATTGACTTACTATGGGGAAGGAACGTCCCGTGAAACACACATGCTTTTCCTACTATGGTAAATTGCATAGGGATTTTCTATTGAACGTAGCTCTGGATCACAGTGTCATAGAGACAAGGGGGCGGGCTCATTTTACTCAGACGACCAATCAGTCTCTCAGGCTCATTGTGAAGCTATCAAGCCACGCCCTAGCAACCATTTAGAGAACCTTAGCAACAAGTCCCATAGACTTCCATTGAAATAGATCAAAGGGATATCTCCAGACTGAATTGTCATACAAACACGAGGGTGGTCTCATTTGACTCGGGGCAGCAAACGGCCAATCATGAATCACCTCAACACTTCCTAGCCCCTCCATAGCAACCATTGTTGAGCACCTTAGCAACCAAAATCCAAAGAGGGATATCTTCCATTCTGAATGTCACAGAGGCATGGGAGTTGGTTTATATCATTCAAAGTGTCAAGAAGCCTTTGCAGTTTCATCATTGGCAGCTGTCAAGCAACTCCATAACAACCAAAAAGAGTACCCTAGCAACCGTTTAGCAAAACGTATATCTCTGCATCAAAACATAGTATAGAGATGGGACTTGGCTCTTTTGACTAAATCATGGTAAACTATGGTAAATCATCCTAGAATCATAGTAAATCATACTAAAACATGGTAAATCATGGTATACTATAGTAAATCATAGTAAACTATGGTAAATCGTGGTAAATCATGGTAAACTATGGTGAATCATGCTAGAATCATAGTAAATCATACTTGAACATGGTAAATCATGGTATACTATAGTAAATCATGGTAAACTATGGTAAATCATGTTAAACTATGGTAAATCATGGTAAACTATGGTAAATCATGCTAGAATCAGTAAATCATACTTGAACATGGTATATCATGGTATACTATAGTAAATCATGGTAAACTATGGTAAATCATGGTAAACTATGGTATATCATGCTAGAATCAGTAAATCATACTTGAACATGGTAAATCATGGTATACTATAGTAAATCATGGTAAACTATAGTAAATCGTGGTAAACTATGGTAAACCATGCTTGAATCAGTAAATCATACTTGAACATGGTAAATCATGGTATACTATAGTAAATCATGGTAAACTATGGTAAACTATGGTAAATCATGGTAAATCATGGTAAACTATGGTAAATCATGGTAAACTATGGAAAAGCATGGTAAACTATGGTAAATCATGCTAGAATCAGTAAATCATACTTGAACATGGTAAATCATGGTCTACTATAGTAAATCATAGTAAACTATGGTAAATCATGGTAAATCATGGTAAACTATGGTAAATCTGGTATACTATAGTAAATCATGGTAAATCATGGTAAACTATGATAAATAATGCTAGAATCAGTAAATCATACTTGAACATGGTAAATCATGGTATACTATAGTAAATCATGGTAAACTACGGTAAATCGTGGTAAATCGTGGTAAATCATGGTAAACTATGGTAAATCATGGTAAACTATGGTAAATCGTGGTAAATAATGGTAAACTATGGTAAATCATGGTAAACTATGGTAAATCATGCTAGAATCAGTAAATCATACTTGAACATGGTAAATCATGGTATACTATAGTAAATCATGGTAAACTATGGTAAATCGTGGTAAATCATGGTAAACTATGGTAAATCATGGTAAACTATGGTAAATCGTGGTAAACTATGGTAAATCATGGTAAACTATGGTAAATCGTGGTAAACTATGGTAAATCATGGTAAACTATGGTAAATCATGCTAGAATCAGTAAATTATACTTGAACATGGTAAATCGTGGTATACTATAGTAAATCATGGTAAACTATGGTAAATCGTGGTAAATCATGGTAAACAATGCTAAATCATGCTAGAATCAGTAAATCATACTTCAACATGGTAAATCATGGTATACTATAGTTAATCATGGTAAACTATGGTAAATCGTGGTAAATCATGGTAAACTATGGTAAATCATGCTTGAATCAGTAAATCATACTTGAACATGGTAAATCATGGTATACTATAGTAAATCATGGTAAGCTATGGTAAATCATGGTAAACTATGGTAAATCATGGTAAACTATGCTAGCCACATGGTAAAAGCATGCTAGCATCATCCTAGCAACATAATAATCATGCTAGCAATATGCTAATCATGCTAACATGGTGCTAGCATTATGTTAGTCACATGCTTATCATGTTAATTTTGTTATCATCTTGCTAAAATCTAGCTAACCGCACCCTAGCAACCGAGTGGCGAGTTTTGCCACTGCAAGCACCACTTCACATTTTCTTCATGAAATGTACATTCTAGTTATTATTATTATTCTGGACAAAGTTTGGCGCGAAACTCGCCCCGCACCGTTTGTCACAGACCCCTGAGTGAAGTGTCAAATCGACCGGCTCATTGAGGAGAGGTGTGCTATGACTTTTCTAAGCGATCGGGTGTACGATGTTCGTACAGCGGACGAAAAAGCGGCCAAAAAAGTCCCCATTGACTTTGCATTGGGAGTTCTAAAAATATTTGAATCCCAACTGCCGTTTTCACACACACAGACTCCAAAGGGCCTGACACCCCTGCGTCTCTCCCTCTCTCTCTCCCTCAGAGGATTTATATTATCAAGCAGCCAATAAGTAATGGCCTAAAATCTTCATAGCCACACCCTAGCAACCAGTTTCAGCACCCTAGCAACCACTAAGAGCTCCCTAGCAACCACCCTAAACCAAAAAATTTTTTTTTTTACATTTTTTTGTATTTTTTAACGCAATATTACACTCGTGGCCTTGCGATATTGCTCCATGCTTGTGCCTATTCGGCCATAGGCACGAGGCCGCAGGCCGAGTGCCGTACTGAACCACCCAGAACACCCTATTCGGCCATAGGCACGAGGCCGCAGGCCGAGTGCCGTACTGAAGGCACTCGCAACCACCCAGAACACCCTAGCAACTGCTTTTTTTTAAAAAATTAAAGCAATATTACACTCGTGGCCTTGCGAAATTGCTCCATGCTTGTGCCTATTCGGCCATAGGCACGAGGCCGCAGGCCGAGTGCCGTACATAAGGCACTCGCAACCACCCAGAACACCCTAGCAACTGTCTAGCAACCACCCAGAACACCTAGCAACTGCCTAGCAACCACCCAGAACACCCTAGCAATGCCCTAGCATCCACCCAGAATACCATAGCAACTGCCTAGCAACACCATAGCAACCACCCAGAACACCCTAGCAACCACCTAGCAACGCCCTAGCAACTGCCTAGCAACCACCAAGAATACCCTAGCAACTGCCTAGCAACCTTAGCAACTGCCTAGCAACACCATAGCAACCACCCAGAACACCCTAGCAACCACCTGGCAACAGCATCTTGCTAAAAACATGCTAGCAACATGCTAATCATGCTAGCATCATGCTAGCAACATGCTAATCAAGCTAGCATGATGCTAGTAACATGCTAATCAAGCTAGCATCATGCTAGCAACATGCTAATCATGGTAGCATCATGCTAGCAACATGCTAATCAAGCTAGCATCATGCTAGCAACATGCTAATCATGCTAGCATTATGCTAGCAACATGCTAATCCTGCTGGCATTATGCTAGCCACATGCTAATCAAGCTAGCAACATGCTAATCATGCTAGCATTATGCTAATCATGCTAGCATTATGCTAGCAACATGCTAATCAAGCTAGCATCATGCTAATCATGCTAGCATTATGCTAGCAACATGCTAATCAAGCTAGCATAATGCTAGCAACATGCTAATCATCTTAGCATCTAGCTAAAAACATGTTAGCAAAATGCTAATCATGCTAGCATCTTGTTAAAAGCATGCTAGCAACATGCTAATCATGTTAGCATCATCCAACCAACATGCTAATCATGCAGGCAACATGCTAATCCTGCTAGCATCATTCTAACAACATGTTAATCATAGTAAATCATGCTGGAATGTGGTAAATCGTAGTAAATCATCTTAGAAACATGGTAAATCGTGGTAAATAATGCTAAAACGTGGTGTATCATGGTATAACAACATGTTAATTGTGTTAGCATCTGCCCAGTGGCGAGTTTTGCCACTGCAAGCACCACTTCACATTTTCTTCAGGAAATGTACATTCTAGTTAGTGGTGCTTTTTTAAAAGCATCACTATTGTTATTGCTCATACTTATTATTATTCTTCTTCTTTTTATTATTCTGGACAAAGTTTGGCGCGAAACTCGCCCCGCACCGTTTGTCACAGACCCCTGAGTGAGGCGTCAAATCGAGCGGCTCATTGAGGAGAGGTGTGCTATGACTTTTCTAAGCGATCGGGTGTACGATGTTCGCACAGCGGACGAAAAAGCGGCCAAAAAAGTCCCATTGACTTTACATTGGGAGTTCTAAAAATATTTGAATCCCAACCGACGTTTTCACACACACACCACTCCAAAGGGCCTGACACCCCTGCGTCTCTCCCTCTCTCTCTCCCTCAGAGGATTTATATTATCAAGCAGCCAATAAGTTATGGCCCAAAATCTTCATAGCCACACCCTAGCAACCAGTTTCAGCACCCTAGCAACCACTAAGAGCTCCCTAGCAACCACCCTAAACCAAAAAAAAACATTTTTTTATTTTTTTAATATTTTTTAAAGCAATTTTACTCTCGTGGCCTTGCGATATCGCTCCATGCTTGTGCCTATTCGGCCACAGGCACGAGGCCGCAGGCCGAGTGCCGTACAGAAGGCACTCGTTATTATAGATTTTAAGAACTCTATAAAAACTCCATAGTAACCATATTTGACAACTACCAACCACCTAGTAACACCATAGCAACTAACAAAAACACCTTAGCAACCACCCTGAACACCCTAGCAACGTCTAGAAATGCTCTAGTAACCACAAAAAACTCTAGCAAGCACCCAGAACACCCTAGCAACTGCCTAGCAACCACCTAGAACACCTAGCAACTGCATAGCAACCACCCAGAACACCTAGCAACCAACCAGAACACCCTAGCAACTGCCTAGCAATGCCCTAGTATCCACCCAGAATACCATAGCAACTGCCTAGCAACACCATAGCAACCACCCAGAACACCCTAGCAACCACCTAGCAACGCGCTAGCAACCACCAAGAATACCCTAGCAACTGCCTAGCAACCACCAAGAATACCCTAGCAACTGCCTAGCAACCACCCAGAACACCTTAGCAACTGCCTAGCAACACTATAGCAACCACCCAGAACACCCTAGCAACCACCTGGCAACAGCATCTAGCTAAAAACATGCTGGCAACATGCTAATCAAGCTAGCATCATGCTAGCAACATGCTAGCAACATGCTAATCATGCTAGCAAACATGCTAATCAAGCTAGCATCATGCTAGCAACATGCTAATCATGCTAACATTATGCTACCAACATGCTAATAAAGCTAGCATCATGCTAACAACATGCTAATCAAGCTAGCATAATGCTAGCATCATGCTAATCAAGCTAGCATCATGCTAGCAACATGCTAATCATGCTAGCATTATGCTAGCAACATGCTAATCAAGCTAGCATCATGCTAGCAACATGCTAATCATGCTAGCAACATGCTAATCAAGCTAGCATAATGCTAATCAAGCTAGCATCATGCTAGCAACATGCTAATCATGCTAGCATTAGGCTACCAACATGCTAATAAAGCTAGCATAATGCTAACAACATGCTAATCAAGCTAGCATAATGCTAGCATCATGCTAATCAAGCTAGCATCATGCTAGCAACATGCTAATCATGCTAGCATTATGCTAGCAACATGCTAATCAAGCTAGCATCATGCTAGCAACATGCTAATCATGTTAGCATCTAGCTAAAAACATGCTAGCAACATGCTAATCATGCTAGCATCTTGTTAAAAGCATGCTAGCAACATGCTAATCATGCTAGCATCATCCAACCAACATGCTAATCATGCTAACAACATGCTAATCCTGCTAGCATCATTCTAACAACATGTTAATCATAGTAAATCATGCTGGAATATGTTAAATCGTAATAAATCATCTTAGAAACATGGTAAATCGTGGTAAATAATGCTAAAATATGATGGTATCACAACATGTCAATTGTGTTAGCATCTGCCCAGTGGCGAATTTTGCCACTGCAAGCACCACTTCACATTTTCTTTAGGAAATGTACATTCTAGTTAGTGGTGCTTTTTTAAAAGCATCACTATTGTTATTGCTCATACTTATTAGTGGTGCTTTTTTGAAAGCATCACTATTGTTATTGCTCATACTTATTATTATTAGTGGTGCTTTTTTGAAAGCATCACTATTGTTATTGCTCATACTTATTATTATTCTTTTTATTATTCTGGACAAAAGTTTGGCGCGTAACTCGCCCCGCACCATTTGTCACAGACCCCTGAGTGAGGTGTCAAATCGACCGGCTCATTGAGGAGAGGTGTGCTATGACTTTTCTAAGCGATCAGGTGTACGATGTTCGCACAGCGGACGAAAAAGCGGCCAAAAAAGTCCCATTGACTTTACATTGGGAGTTCTAAAAATATTTGAATCCCAACCGACGTTTTCACACACACACCACTCCAAAGGGCCTGACACCCCTGCATCTCTCCCTCTCTCTCTCCCTCAGAGGATTTATATTATAGCAGCCAATAAGTAATGGCCTAAAATCTTCATAGCCACACCCTAGCAACCAGTTTCAGCACCCTAGCAACCACTAAGAGCTCCATAGCAACCACCCTAAACAAAAAAAAAAACATTTTTTAATTTTTTTTTATTTTTTAAAGCAATTTTACTCTCGTGGCCTTGCGATATCGCTCCATGCTGGTGCCTATTCGGCCATAGGCACGAGGCCGCAGGCCGAGTGCCGTACAGAAGGCACTCGTTATTAAAGATTTTAAGAACTCTCTAAAAACTCCATAGTAACCATCTTTGACAACTACCAACCACCTAGTAACACCATAGCAACTAACAAAAACACCTTAGCAACCACCCTGAACACCATAGCAACGTCTAGAAATGCTCTAGTAACCACAAAAAACTCTAGCAAGCACCCAAAACACCCTAGCAACTGCCTAGCAACTGCCTAGCAACCACCCAAAACACCTAGCAACCACCCAGAACACCCTAGCAACTGCCTAGCAATGCCCTAGCATCCACCCAGAATACCATAGCAACTGCCTAGCAACACCATAGCAACCACCCAGAACACCCTAGCAACCACCTAGCAACGCCCTAGCAACCACCAAGAATACCCTAGCAACTGCCTAGCAACCACCCAGAACACCTTAGCAACTGCCGAGCAACACCATAGCAACCACCCAGAACACCCTAGCAACCACCTGGCAACATGCTAATCAAGCTGGCAACATGTTAATCAAGCTAGCATCATGCTAGCAACATGCTAATCAAGCTAGCATCATGCTAGCAAAACATGCTAATCATGCTAAAATCATGCTAGCAACATGCTAATCAAGCTAGCCTCATGCTAGCAACATGCTAATCATGCTAGCATTATGCTACCAACATGCTAATAAAGCTAGCATAATGCTAGCATCATGCTAATCAAGCTAGCATCATGCTAGCAACATGCTAATCATGCTAGCATAATGCTAGCAACATGCTAATCAAACTAGCATCATGTTAGCAACATGCTAATCAAGCTAGCATCATGCTAGCAACATGCTAATCATGCTAAAATCATGCTAGCAACATGCTAATCAAGCTAGCCTCATGCTAGCAACATGCTAATCATGCTAGCATTATGCTACCAACATGTTAATAAAGCTAGCATAATGCTAGCATCATGCTAATCAAGCTAGCATCATGCTAGCAACATGCTAATCATGCTAGCATAATGCTAGCAACATGCTAATCAAACTAGCATCATGTTAGCAACATGCTAATCATGCTAGCAACATGCTAATCAAGCTAGCATAATGCTAACAACATGCTAATCATGTTAACATCTAGCTAAAAACATGCTAGCAAAATGCTAATCATGCTAGCATCTTGTTAAAAGCATGCTAGCAACATGCTAATCATGCTAGCATCTAGCTAAAAACATGCTAGCAAAATGCTAATCATGCTAGCATCTTGTTAAAAGCATGCTAGCAACATGCTAATCATGCTAGCATCATCCAACCAACATGCTAATCCTGCTAGCATCATTCTAACAACATGTTAATCATAGTAAATCATGCTGGAATGTGGTAAATCGTAGTACATCATCTTAGAAACATGGTAAATCGTGGTAAATAATGCTAAAATGTGGTATATCATGGTATCACAACATGAAAATTGTGTTAGCATCTGCCCAGTGGCGAATTTTGCCACTGCAAGCACCACTTCACATTTTCTTCAGGAAATGTACATTCTAGTTAGTGGTGCTTTTTTAAAAGCATCACTATTGTTATTGCTCATACTTATTATTCTTCTTCTTTTTCTTATTATTCCGGACAAAAGTTTGGCGCGTAACTCGCCCCGCACCGTTTGTCACAGACCCCTGAGTGAGGTGTCAAATCGACCGGCTCATTGAGGAGAGGTGTGCTATGACTTTTCTAAGCGATCGGGTGTACGATGTTCGCACAGCGGACGAAAAAGCGGCCAAAAAAGTCCCATTGACTTAACATGGGGAGTTCTAAAAACATTTGAATCCAAACCGACGTTTTCACACACACAGACTCCAAAGGGCCTGACACCCCTGCGTCTCTCCGTCTCTCTCTCCCTCAGAGAATTTATATTATCAAGCAGCCAATAAGTAATGGCCTAAAATCTTCATAGCCACACCCTAGAAACCAGTTACAGCACCCTAGCAACCACTAAGAGCTCCCTAGCAACCATCCTAAACCAAAAAAAATAAATTTGTACATTTTTTTGTATTTTTTAAAGCAATATTACACTCGTGGCCTTGCGATATCGCTCCATGCTTGTGCCTAATCGGCCATAGGCACGAGGCCGCAGGCCGAGTGCCGTACTGAAGGCACTCGTTATTAAAGATTTTAATAACTCTATAAAAACTCCATAGTAACCACATCTTTGACAACTACCAACCACCTAGTAACACCATAGCAACTACCAAAAATACCTTAGCAACCATCCTGAACACCCTAGAAACGTCTAGAAACGCTCTAGTAGATCATATAAACACAAAGTTGGTCTCGTTTCACTCAGGGCATCAAATGGCCAATCATGAATCACCTCAACACTTCCTAGCCCCTCCCTAGCAACCATTGTCGAGCACCTTAGCAACCAAAATCCTAGAGGGATATCTTCTATTCTGAATATGACAGAGGCATGGGAGTTGGTTTATATCATTCATACTGAAAAAGCAGCCTTTGGAGTTTCAGCATTAGCAGCTGCCAAGCCACTCCATAGCAACCAAACAGAGTACCCTAGCAACTATTTAGCAAGACCTATATCTCTGTATCAGAGCATCGTATAGAGATGGGGGTTGGTTTATAAAATTCATAGTGACAAGAAGCCTTTGGAGTTTCATGATTGGCAGCTGCCAAGCCACTCCCTAGCAACCAATCAGAGTACCCTAGCAACCAAAATCCAAAGAGGGATATCTTCCAGTCTGAATGTCACAGAGGCATGGGAGTTGGTTTATATCATTCACAGTGACAAGAAGCCTTTGCAGTTTCATCAGTGGCAGCTGTCAAGCAACTCCATAGCAACCAAACAGAGTACCCTAGCAACCAAAATCCAAAGAGGGATATCTTCCATTCTTAATGTCACACAGGAATGGGAGTTGGTTTATATCATTCATAGTGACAAGAAGTATTTGCAGATTTATCATTGGCAGTTGCCAAGTAACTCCATAGCAACCAATCAGAGTACCCTAGCAACCAAAATCCAAAGAGGGATATCTTCCATTCTGAATGTCACACAGGCATGGAAGTTGTTTTATATCATTCATAATGACAAGCAGCCTCTGGAGTTTCATGATTGGCAGCTGTCAAGCAACTCCATAGCAACCAAACAGATTACCCTAGCAACCAAACTCCAGAGAGGGATATCTTCCATTCTGAAGGTCACAGAGGCATGGGAGTTGGTTTATATCATTCATACTGACAAGAAGCCTTTGGAATTGCATCATTGGCAGCTGCCAAGCCACTCCCTAGCAACCAAAAAGAGTACCCTAGCAACCAAAATCCAAAGAGGGATATCTTCCATTCTGAATGTCACAGAGGCATGGGAGTTTGTTTATTTCATTCATAGTGACAAGAAGCCTTTGCAGTATCATCAGTGGCAGCTGTCAAGCAACTCCATAGCAACCAAACAGAGTACCCTAGCAACCAAAATCCAAAGAGGGATATCTTCCATTCTGAATGTCGCAGAGGCAAGGTAGTTGGTTTATATCATTCATATTGACAAGCAGCCTATGAGTTTCATGATTGGCAGCTGCCAAGACACTCCCTAGCAACCAAACAGAGTACCCTAGCAACCAAAATCCAAAGAGGGATATCTTACATTCTGAATGTCACAGAGGCATGGCAGTTGGTTTATATCATTCATAGTGACAAGAAACCTTTGCAATTGCATCATTGGCAGCTGCCAAGTAACTCCATAGCAACCAAACGGAGTACCCTAGCAACCAAAATCCAAAGAGGGATATCTTCCATTCTGAATGTCACAGAGGCATGGGAGTTGGTTTATATCTTTCATACTGACAAGAAGCCTTTGGAATTTCATCATTGGCAGCTGCCAAGTAACTCCATAGCAACCAAAGAGAGTATCCTAGCAACCGTTTAGCAAAACGTATATCTCTGCATCAAAACATAGTATAGAGATGGGACTTGGCTCTTTTGACTAAATCATGGTAAACTATGGTAAATCAACCTTGAATCATAGTAAATCATACTAAAACATGGTAAATCATGGTATACTATAGTAAATCATAGTACACTATGGTAAATCGTGGTAAATCATGGTAAACTATGGTAAATCATGCTAGAATCATAGTAAATCATACTTGAACATGGTAAATCATGGTATACTATAGTAAATCATGGTAAACTATGGTAAATCATGGTAAACTATGGTAAATCATGGTAAACTATGATAAATCATGCTAGAATCAGTAAATCATAATTGAACATGGTATATCATGGTATACTATAGTAAATCATGGTATACTATAGTAAATCATGGTAACCTATGGTAAATCGTGGTAAATCGTGGTAAACTATGGTAAATCATGGTAAACTATGGTAAATCATGCTAGAATCAGTAAATCATACTTGAACATGGTAAATCATGGTATACTATAGTAAATCATGGTAAACTATAGTAAATCGTGGTAAATCATGGTAAACTATGTTAAATCATGCTAAAATCAGTAAATCAGACTTGAACATGGTAAATCATGGTATACTATAGTAAATCATGGTAAACTATGCTAAATCGTGGTAAATCATGGTAAACTATAGTAAATCATGGTAAACTATGGTAAATTATGCTAGAATCAGTAAATCATACTTGAACATGGTAAATCATAGTATACTATAGTAAATCATGGTAAACTATGGTAAATGATCCTAGAATCATAGTAAATCATACTAAAACATGGTAAATCATGGTATACTATAGTAAATCATAGTAAACTATGGTAAATCGTGGTAAATCATGGTATACTATAGTAAATCATGGTAAACTATGGTAAATCATGGTAAACTATGATAAATCATGCTAGAATCAGTAAATCATACTGGAACATGGTAAATCATGGTATACTATAGTAAATCATGGTAAAGTATGGTAAATCGTGGTAAATCATGGTAAACTATGGTAAATCATGCTAGAATCAGTAAATCATACTTGAACATGGTAAATCATGGTATACTATAGTAAATCATGGTAAAGTATGGTAAATCGTGGTAAATCATGGTAAACTATGGTAAATCATGCTAGAATCAGTAAATCATATTTGAACATGGTAAATCATGGTATACTATAGTAAATCAGGGTAAACTATGGTAAATCGTGGTAAACTATGGTAAATCATGCTAGAATCAGTAAATCATACTTGAACATGGTAAATCATGGTAAACTATGGTAAATCGTGGTGAACTATGGTAAATCATGGTAAACTATGGTAAATCATGGTAAACTATGATAAATCATGCTAGAATCATAGTAAATCATACTTGAACATGGTAAATCATGGTATACTATAGTAAATCATGGTAAACTATGGTAAATCATGGTAAATCATGCTAGAATCAGTAAATTATAATTGAACATGGTAAATCGTGGTATACTATAGTAAATCATGGTAAACTATAGTAAATCGTGGTAAATTGTGGTAAACTATGGTAAATCATGCCTGAATCAGTAAATCATACTTGCACATGGTAAATCATGGTATACTATAGTAAATCATGGTAAATAGGGATGCACCGATGCATCGGCTGAACATCGGTAACGGCCGATATTTGCCTCGTTAACTGCCATCGGCCATCGGGAAATAAAAATGACATTCGCCGATGTCACATGGGCGTCAGTTTGGTTTGATATGCTGGGGACAGAGACGCATTCGGAAGTGCATTTTCAGAAGTGCTGGTTACAATGACGCATTTATTTTATTTTTTTTCTATGAGAAAACTCCTTTTCTCGAGAAAAGAACGACCATGGTGTGTAGCAGAAAAAGCGGCGGAGTATGCACGATCCGCAAGTGCTGAAGACGTTCTGCACGGCTTTGATGGGTGCGCAGGAGGGCACAAATGGGCGGCGACCGCTTCTTCCAGTGGCGGGAGCTTTTCCCTCAGCGCCGTCAACAGATAGAGCGTTAACTGCACACACCGCCGCCGACTTGAGCTGCAAAGAAGCTCTGGCCTCCCTGTCAAGGACGCTTGTCAAAAAGTACGGGGAAGCTTGACCGCTCTGAATAGTGAGTGACAGCGCGCGCGCCGTCGGGCGGGGCTCTCTCTCTCTCTCTCTCTCTCTCTCGCAGAAGAGCGCGTGCGCGCTTAAAATTTAATATTTTGGTATGAACATTCACCCGTGTTTTTTCCCTCATAAATGCGAACACGAAAAATAAAATGAATATTATAATGTTTTTTTTGTTGGGTCAGACAATGATTACCACATTTCTCTCTCATATTGCTCCTCATAACAACTGAAAAAGAACTTATAAATAAGGTTATAACTGTCAACCAGAAAGTGACATTAAAGGTTTTTTTTGTTTCATAAATTGGTCTGATTGAATTTGTGCTCATTCTAGGATAGTGTGATCAAGAGCCGAAAGACTTGTATGTTTCCGTGGCACAAAAGGAATAAATAACAAAAAGAAAAAACATCGGCATCGGCATCGGCCATCGGCCAAGTTGTTATGTTAAACATCGGTATCGGTATCGGCCCAGAATTTCCCAATCGGTGCATCCCTAATGGTAAACTATGGTAATTAGTGGTAAATCGTTGTAAATCATGGTAAACTATGGTAAATCATGCTAGAATCAGTAAATCATACTTGAACATGGTAAATCATGGTATACTATAGTAAATCATGGTAAACTATGGTAAATCATGGTAAATCATGGTAACTATGATAAATCATGCTAGAATCAGTAAATTATACTAGAACATGGTAAATTGTGGTATACTATAGTAAATCATGGTAAACTATGGTAAATCATGCTAGAATCAGTAAATCATACTTGAACATGGTAAATCATGGTATACTATAATAAATCATGGTAAACTATGGTAAATCGTGGTAAATCATGGTAAACTATGATAAATCATGCTAGAATCAGTAAATCATACTTGAACATGGTAAATCCTGGTATACTATAGTAAATTATGGTAAACTATGGTAAATCGTGGTAAATCATGGTAAACTATGGTAAATCATGCTTGAATCAGTAAATCATACTTGAACATGGTAAATCATGGCATACTATAGTAAATCATGGTAAACTATAGTAAATCGTGGTAAATCATGGTAAACTATGGTAAACACCTTAGCAACTGCCTAGCAACCACACTGAATACCCTAGCAACCACTTAGCAACGCCCTAGCAACCACCCAGAATACCTTGGAAACCTCCCAGAACACCATAGCAACCACCTAGTAAAACCCTAGCAACCGTGCCGAATTTTGCCACTGCAAGCACCACTTCACATTTTCTTCAGGAAATGTACATTCTAGTTATTAGTGGTGCTTTTTTAAAAGCATCACTATTGTTATTGCTCATACTTATTATTCTTCTTCTTTTTCTTATTATTCCGGACAAAAGTTTGGCGCGTAACTCGCCCCGCACCGTTTGTCACAGACCCCTGAGTGAGGTGTCAAATCGACCGGCTCATTGAGGAGAGGTGTGCTATGACTTTTCTAAGCGATCGGGTGTACGATGTTCGCACAGCGGACGAAAAAGCGGCCAAAAAAGTCCCATTGACTTTACATTGGGAGTTCTAAAAACATTTGAATCCCAACCGACATTTTCACACACACAGACTCAAAAGGGCCTGTCACCCCTGCATCTCTCCCTCTCTCTCTCCCTCAGAGGATTTATATTATCAAGCAGCCAATAAGTAATGGCCTAAAATCTTCATAGCCACACCCTAGCAACCAGTTTCAGCACCCTAGCAACCACTAAGAGCTCCCTAGCAACCACCCTAAACCAAAAAAAAACATTTTTTTACATTTTTTTTATTTTTTAAAGCAATTTTACTCTCGTGGCCTTGCGATATCGCTCCATGCTTGTGCCTATTCGGCCATAGGCACGAGGCCGCAGGCCTCGTGCCGTACTGAAGGCACTCGTTATTAAAGATTTTAAGAACTCTATAAAAACTCCATAGTAACCATATTTGACAACTACCAACCACCTAGTAACACCATAGCAACTAACAAAAACACCTTAGCAACCACCCTGAACACCCTAGCAACGTCTAGAAATGCTCTAGTAACCACAAAAATCTCTAGCAAGCACCCAGAACACCCTAGCAACTGCCTAGCAACCACCTAGAACACCTAGCAACTGCCTAGCAACCACCCAGAACACCTAGCAACCACCCAGAACACCCTAGCAACTGCCTAGCAATGCCCTAGTATCCACCCAGAATACCATAGCAACTGCCTAGCAACACCATAGCAACCACCCAGAACACCCTAGCAACCACCTAGCAACGCCCTAGCAACCACCAAGAATACCCTAGCAACTGCCTAGCAACCACCCAGAACACCTTAGCAACTGCCTAGCAACCACCCAGAACACCTTAGCAACTGCCTAGCAACACCATAGCAACCACCCAGAACACCCTAGCAACCACCTGGCAACAGCATCTTGCTAAAAACATGCTGGCAACATGCTAATCAAGCTAGCATCATGCTAGCAACATGCTAATCAAGTTAGCATCATGCTAGCAACATGCTAATCAAGCTAGCATCATGCTAGCAACATGCTAATCAAGTTAGCATCATGCTAACAACATGCTAATCAAGCAAGCATAATGCTGGCAACATGCTAATCAAGCTAGCATCATGCTAGCATCATGCTAATCAAGCTAGCATCATGCTAGCAACATGCTAATCATGCTAGCATTATGCTAGCAACATGCTAATCAAGCTAGCATCATGCTAGCAACATGCTAATCAAGCTAGCATAATGCTAAAAACATGCTAATCATGTTAGCATCTAGCTAAAAACATGCTAGCAACATGCTAATCATGCTAGCATCTTGTTAAAAGCATGCTAGCAACATGCTAATCATGCTAGCATCATCCAACCAACATGCTAATCATGCTAACAACATGCTAATCCTGCTAGCATCATTCTAACAGCATGTTAATCATAGTAAATCATGCTGGAATGTAGTAAATCGTAATAAATCATCTTAGAAACATGGTAAATCGTGGTAAATAATGCTAAAATGTGGTATATCATGGTATCACAACATGTTAATTGTGTTAGCATCTGCCCAGTGGTGAATTTTGCCACTGCAAGCACCACTTCACATTTTCTTCAGGAAATGTACATTCTAGTTATTATTCTACTTCTTTTTATTATTCTGGACAAAAGTTTGGCGCGAAACTCGCCCCGCACCGTTTGTCACAGACCCCTGAGTGAGGCGTCAAATCGAGCGGCTCATTGAGGAGAGGTGTGCTATGACTTTTCTAAGCGATCGGGTGTACGATGTTCGCACAGCGGACGAAAAAGCGGCCAAAAAAGTCCCATTGACTTTACATTGGGAGTTCTAAAAATATTTGAATCCCAACCGACGTTTTCACACACACAGACTCCAAAGGGCCTGACAGCCCTGCGTCTCTCCCTCTCTCTCTCCCTCAGAGGATTTATATTATCAAGCAGACAATAAGTAATGGCCTAAAATCTTCATAGCCACACCCTAGCAACCAGTTTCAGCACCCTAGCAACCACTAAGAGCTCCCTAGCAACCACCCTAAACCAAAAAAAAACATTTTTTTACATTTTTTTTATTTTTTAAAGCAATTTTACTCTCGTGGCCTTGCGATATCGCTCCATGCTTGTGCCTATTCGGCCATAGGCACGAGGCCGCAGGCCGAGTGCCGTACTGAAGGCACTCGTTATTCAAGATTTTAACAACTCTATAAAAACTCCATAGTAACCATATTTGACAACTACCAACCACCTAGTAACACCATAGCAACTAACAAAAATACCTTAGCAACCACCCTGAACACCCTAGCAACGTCTAGAAATGCTCTAGTAACCACCAAAAAACTCTAGCAACCACCCAGAACATCCTAGCAACTGCCTAGCAACCACCCAGAACACCTAGCAACTGCCTAGTAACCACCCAGAACACCTAGCAACTGCCTAGCAACCACCCAGAACACCCTAGCAACGCCCTAGCATCCACCCAGAATACCATAGCAACTGCCTAGCAACACCATAGCAACCACCCAGAACACCCTAGCAACTGCCTAGCAACGACCTAGCAACCACCCAGAATACCCTAGCAACTGCATAGCAACCACCAAGAATACCCTAGCAACCGCCTAGCAACCACCCAGAATACCCTAGCAACCACCTAGCAACACCATAGCAACCACCCAGAATACCCTAGCAACTGCCTAGCAACGCCCTAGCAAACACCCAGAATACCCTAGCAACCGCCTAGCAACACCATAACAACCACCCAGAACACCCTAGCAACTGCCTAGCAACGCCCTAGCAACAACCCAGAATACCCTAGCAACCGCCTAGCAACACCATAGCAACCACCCAGAACACCCTAGCAACTGCCTAGCAACGCCCTAGCAACCACCAATAATACCCTAGCAACCGCCTAGCAACCACCCAGAATACCCTAGCAACTGCCTAGCAACGCCCTAGCAACCACCCAGAATACCCTAGCAACCGCCTAGCAAAACCATAGCAACCACCCAGAACACCCTAGCAACTGCCTAGCAACGACCTAGCAACCACCCAGAATACCCTAGCAACTGCATAGCAACCACCAAGAATACCCTAGCAACCGCCTAGCAACCACCCAGAATACCCTAGCAACCACCTAGCAACACCATAGCAACCACCCAGAATACCCTAGCAACCGCCTAGCAACACCATAGCAACCACCCAGAATACCCTAGCAACTGCCTAGCAACGCCCTAGCAAACACCCAGAATACCCTAGCAACCGCCTAGCAACACCATAACAACCACCCAGAACACCCTAGCAACTGCCTAGCAACGCCCTAGCAACAACCCAGAATACCCTAGCAACCGCCTAGCAACACCATAGCAACCACCCAGAACACCCTAGCAATTGCCTAGCAACGCCCTAGCAACCACCAATAATACCCTAGCAACCGCCTAGCAACCACCCAGAATACCCTAGCAACTGCCTAGCAACGCCCTAGCAACCACCCAGAATACCCTAGCAACCGCCTAGCAACACCACAGCAACCACCCAGAACACCCTAGCAACTGCCTAGCAACGCCGTAGCAACCACCCAGAATACCCTAGCACCCGCCTAGCAACACCATAGCAACCACCCAGAACACCCTAGCAACCGCCTAGCAACACCATAGCAACCACCCAGAACACCCTAGCAACTGCCTAGCAACGCCCTAGCAACCACCAATAATACCCTAGCAACCGCCTAGCAACCACCCAGAATACCCTAGCAACTGCCTAGCAACGCCCTAGCAACCACCCAGAATACCCTAGCAACCGCCTAGCAACACCATAGCAACCACCCAGAACACCCTAGCAACTGCCTAGCAACGCCGTAGCAACCACCCAGAATACCCTAGCACCCGCCTAGCAACACCATAGCAACCACCCAGAACACCCTAGCAACTGCCTAGCAACCACCAAGAATACCCTAGCAACCGCCTAGCAACCACCCATAATACCCTAGCAACTGCCTAGCAACATCATAGCAACCACCCAGAATACCCTAGCAACCGCCTAGCAACACCATAGCAACCACCCAGAACACCCTAGCAACCGCCTAGCAACCACCCAGAATACCCTAGCAACCGCCTAGCAACCACCCAGAATACCCTAGCAACCGCCTAGCAACACCATAGCAACCACCCAGAACAACATGAATAAGCCATATCTCAGCACCAGAACATCGTACAGACATGTTTGTTGGCTTGTATGCAATCATGTACCAAACTCTAGCAACCAAGTGGCGAGTTTTGCCACTGCAAGCACCACTTCACATTTTCTTCAGGAAATGTACATTCTAGTTAGTGGTGCTTTTTTAAAAGCATCACTATTGTTATTGCTCATACTTATTATTCTTCTTCTTTTTCTTATTATTCCGGACAAAAGGTTGGCGCGAAACTCGCCCCGCACCGTTTGTCACAGACCCCTGAGTGAGGCGTCAAATCGAGCGGCTCATTGAGGAGAGGTGTGCTATGACTTTTCTAAGCGATCGGGTGTACGATGTTCGCATAGCGGACGAAAAAGCGGCCAAAAAAGTCCCATTGACTTTACATTGGGAGTTCTAAAAATATTTGAATCCCAACCGACGTTTTCACACACACCACTCCAAAGGGCCTGACACCCCTGCGTCTCTCCCTCTCTCTCTCCCTCAGAGGATTTATATTATCAAGCAGCCAATAAGTAATGGCCTAAAATCTTCATAGCCACACCCTAGCAACCAGTTTCAGCACCCTAGCAACCACTAAGAGCTCCCTAGCAACCACCCTAAACCAAAAAAAAACATTTTTTTATTTTTTTTATATTTTTTAAAGCAATTTTACTCTCGTGGCCTTGCGATATCGCTCCATGCTTGTGCCTAAGGCACTCGTTATTAAAGATTTTAAGAACTCTATAAAAACTCCATAGTAACCATATTTGACAACTACCAACCACCTAGTAACACCATAGCAACTAACAAAAACACCTTAGCAACCACCCTGAACACCCTAGCAACGTCTAGAAATGCTCTAGTAACCACAAAAAACTCTAGCAAGCACCCAGAACACCCTAGCAACTGCCTAGCAACCACCTAGAACACCTAGCAACTGCCTAGCAACCACCCAGAACACCTAGCAACCACCCAGAACACCCTAGCAACTGCCTAGCAATGCCCTAGCATCCACCCAGAATACCATAGCAACTGCCTAGCAACACCATAGCAACCACCCAGAACACCCTAGCAACGCCCTAGCAACGCCCTAGCAACCACCAAGAATACCCTAGCAACTGCCTAGCAACCACCAAGAATACCCTAGCAACTGCCTAGCAACCACCCAGAATACCTTAGCAACTGCCTAGCAACACCATAGCAACCACCCAGAACACCCTAGCAACCACCTGGCAACAGCATCTTGCTAAAAACATGTTGGCAACATGCTAATCAAGCTAGCATCATGCTAGCAACATGCTAATCAAGCTATCATAATGCTAGCAACATGCTAATCATGCTAGAATCATGATAGCAACATGCTAATCAAGCTAGCATCATGCTAATCAAGCTAGCATCATGCTAGCAACATGCTAATCATGCTAGCATTATGCTACCAACATGCTAATAAAGCTAGCATCATGCTAACAACATGCTAATCAAGCTAGCATAATGCTAGCATCATGCTAATCAAGCTAGCAACATGCTAATCAAGCTAGCATAATGCTAACAACATGCTAATAATGTTAGCATCTAGCTAAAAACATGCTAGCAAAATGCTAATCATGCTAGCATCTTGTTAAAAGCATGCTAGCAACATGCTAATCATGCTAGCATCTTGTTAAAAGCATGCTAGCAACATGCTAATCATGCTAGCATCCTCCAACCAACATGCTAATCATGTTAACAACATGCTAATCCTGCTAGCATCATTCTAACAACATGTTAATCATAGTAAATCATTCTGGAATGTGGTAAATCGTAGTAAATCATCTTAGAAACATGGTAATCCGTGGTAAATAATGCTAAAACGTGGTATATCACGGTATCACAACATGTTAATTGTGTTAGCATCTGCCCAGTGGCGAGTTTTGCCACTGCAAGCACCACTTCACATTTTCTTCAGGAAATGTACATTCTAGTTCTTATTATTATTATTATTCTGGACAAAGTTTGGCGCGAAACTCGCCCCGCATCGTTTGTCACAGACCCCTGAGTGAAGTGTCAAATCGACCGGCTCATTGAGGAGAGGTGTGCTATGACTTTTCTAAGCGATCGGGTGTACGATGTTCGCACAGCGGACGAAAAAGCGGCCAAAAAAGTCCCCATTGACTTTACATTGGGCATTCTAAAAAAATTCAAATCCCAACCGACGTTTTCACACACACACCACTCCAAAGGGCCTGACACCCCTGCATCTCTCCCTCTCTCTCTCCCTCAGAGGATTTATATTATCAAGCAGCCAATAAGTAATGGCCTAAAATCTTCATAGCCACACCCTAGCAACCAGTTTCAGCACCCTAGCAACCACTAAGAGCTCCCTAGCAACCACCCTAAACCAAAAAAAAACATTTTTTTACATTTTTTTTTTTTTTTAAAGCAATTTTACTCTCGTGGCCTTGCGATATCGCTCCATGCTTGTGCCTATTCGGCCATAGGCACGAGGCCGCAGGCCGAGTGCCGTACTGAAGGCACTCGTTATTAAAGATTTTAAGAACTCTATAAAAACTCCATAGTAACCATATTTGACAACTACCAACCACCTAGTAACACCATAGCAACTAACAAAAACACCTTAGCAACCACCCTGAACACCCTAGCAACGTCTAGAAATGCTCTAGTAACCACAAAAATCTCTAGCAAGCACCCAGAACACCCTAGCAACTGCCTAGCAACCACCTAGAACACCTAGCAACTGCCTAGCAACCACCCAGAACACCTAGCAACCACCCAGAACACCCTAGCAACTGCCTAGCAATGCCCTAGTATCCACCCAGAATACCATAGCAACTGCCTAGCAACACCATAGCAACCACCCAGAACACCCTAGCAACCACCTAGCAACGCCCTAGCAACCACCAAGAATACCCTAGCAACTGCCTAGCAACCACCCAGAACACCTTAGCAACTGCCTAGCAACACCATAGCAACCACCCAGAACACCCTAGCAACCACCTGGCAACAGCATTTTGCTAAAAACATGCTGGCAACAAGCTTATCAAGCTAGCATCATGCTAGCAACATGCTAATCAAGCTAGCATCATGTTAGCAACAAGCTAATCATGCTAGCAACATGCTAATCAAGCTAGCATCATGCTAGCAACATGCTAATCATGCTAGCATTATGCTACCAACATGCTAATAAAGCTAGCATCATGCTAACAACATGCTAATCAAGCTAGCATAATGCTAGCATCATGCTAATCAAGCTAGCATCATGCTAGCAACATGCTAATCATGCTAGCATTATGCTAGCAAAATGCTAATCAAGCTAGCACCATGCTAGCAACATGCTAATCATGCTAGCAACATGCTAATCAAGTTAGCATAATGCGAATCAAGCTAGCATCATGCTAGCAACATGCTAATCATGCTAGCATTAGGCTACCAACATGCTAATAAAGCTAGCATAATGCTAACAACATGCTAATCAAGCTAGCATAATGCTAGCATCATGCTAATCAAGCTAGCATCATGCTAGCAACATGCTAATCATGCTAGCATTATGCTAGCAACATGTTAATCAAGCTAGCATCATGCTAGCAACATGCTAATCATGTTAGCATCTAGCTAAAAGCATGGTAGCAACATGCTGATCATGCTAGCATCATCCAACCAACATGCTAATCATGCTAACAACATGCTAATCCTGCTAGCATCATTCTAACAACATGTTAATCATAGTAAATCATGCTGGAATGTGTTAAATCGTAATAAATCATCTTAGAAACATGGTAAATCGTGGTAAATAATGCTAAAATGTGGTATATCATGGTATCACAACATGTCAATTGTGTTAGCATCTGCCCAGTGGCGAATTTTGCCACTGCAAGCACCACTTCACATTTTCTTCAGGAAATGTACATTCTAGTTATTATTATTCTTCTTATTATTCTGGACAAAGTTTGGCGCGTAACTCGCCCCGCACCGTTTGTCTCAGACCCCTGAGTGAGGTGTCAAATCGACCGGCTCATTGAGGAGAGGTGTGGTATGACTTTTCTAAGCGATCGGGTGTACGATGTTCGCACAGCGGACGAAAAAGCGGCCAAAAAAGTCCCATTGACTTTACATTGGGAGTTCTAAAAATATTTGAATCCCAACCGACGTTTTCACACACACACCACTCCAAAGGGCCTGACACCCCTGCGTCTCTCCCTCTCTCTCTCCCTCAGAGGATTTATATTATCAAGCAGCCAATAAGTAATGGCCTAAAATCTTCATAGCCACACCCTAGCAACCAGTTACAGCACCCTAGCAACCACTAAGAGCTCCCTAGCAACCACCCTAAAACAAAAAAAAAATATTTTTTAATTTTTTTTTATTTTTTAAAGCAATTTTACTCTCATGGCATTGCGATATCGCTCCATGCTTGAGCCTATTCGGCCATAGGCACGAGGCCGCAGGCCGAGTGCCGTACTGAAGGCACTCGTTATTAAAGATTTTAAGAACTCTATAAAAACTCCATAGTAACCATATTTGACAACTACCAACCACCTAGTAACACCATAGCAACTAACAAAAATACCTTAGCAACCACCCTGAACACCCTAGCAACGTCTAGAAATGCTCTAGTAACCACCAAAAAACTCTAGCAACCACCCAGAACACCCTAGCAACTGCCTAGCAACCACCCAGAACACCTAGCAACCACGTAGAACACCTAGCAACTGCCTAGCAACCACCCAGAACACCTAGCAACCACGTAGAACACCCTAGCAACTGCCTAGCAACGCCCTAGCATCCACCCAGAATACCATAGCAACTGCCTAGCAACCCCATAGCAACCACCCAGAACACCCTAGCAACTGCCTAGCAACGCCCTAGCAACCATCCAGAATACCCTAGCAACTGCCTAGCAACGCCCTAGCAACCATCCAGAATACCCTAGCAACACCATAGCAACCACCCAGAATACCCTAGCAACGCCCTAGCAACCACCCAGAATACCCTAGCAACCGCCTAGCAACACCATAGCAACCACCCAGAACACCCTAGCAACCGCCTAGCAACTGCCTAGCAACCACTAAGAATACCCTAGCAACCACCCAGAATACCCTAGCAACCGCCTAGCAACACAATAGCAACCACCCAGAATACCCTAGCAACCGCCTAGCAACACCATAACAACCACCCAGAACACCCTAGCAACTGCCTAGCAATGCCCTAGCAACCATCCAGAATACCCTAGCAACCACCTAGCAACATCATAGCAACCACCCAGAATACCCTAGCAACTGCCTAGCAACGCCCTAGCAACCATCCAGAATACCCTAGCAACACCATAGCAACCACCCAGAATACCCTAGCAACCGCCTAGCAACACCATAGCAACCACCCAGAACACCCTAGCAACCGCCTAGCAACTGCCTAGCAACCACTAAGAATACCCTAGCAACCACCCAGAATACCCTAGCAACCGCCTAGCAACACCATAGCAACCACCCAGAATACCCTAGCAACTGCCTAGCAACCGCCTAGCAACCACCCAGAATACCCAAGCAAACGCCTAGCAACACCATAGCAACCACCCAGAACACCATAGCAACCACCCAGAACAACATGAATAAGCCATATCTCAGCACCAGAACATCGTACAGACATGGTTGTTGGCTCGTATGCAATCATGTATAACACCCTAGCAACCGAGTGGCGAGTTTTGCCACTGCAAGCACCACTTCACATTTTCTTCAGGAAATGTACATTCTAGTTATTATTCTTCTTCTTTTTATTATTCTGGACAAAGTTTGGCGCGAAACTCGCCCCGCACCGTTTGTCACAGACCCCTGAGTGAGGCGTCAAATCGAGCAGCTCATTGAGGAGAGGTGTGCTATGACTTTTCTAAGCGATCGGGTGTACGATGTTCGCACAGCGGATGAAAAAGCGGCCAAAAAAGTCCCATTGACTTTACATTGGGAGTTCTAAAAATATTTGAATCCCAACCGACGTTTTCACACACACACCACTCCAAAGGGCCTGACACCCCTGCGTCTCTCCCTCTCTCTCTCCCTCAGAGGATTTATATTATCAAGCAGCCAATAAGTTATGGCCCAAAATCTTCATAGCCACACCCTAGCAACCAGTTTCAGCACCCTAGCAACCACTAAGAGCTCCCTAGCAACCACCCTAAACCAAAAAAAAACATTTTTTTATTTTTTTAATATTTTTTAAAGCAATTTCTCGTGGCCTTGCGATATCGCTCCATGCTTGTGCCTATTCGGCCATAGGCACGAGGCCGCAGGCCGAGTGCCGTACAGACGGCACTCGTTATTAAAGATTTTAAGAACTCTATAAAAACTCCATAGTAACCATATTTGACAACTACCAACCACCTAGTAACACCATAGCAACTAACAAAAACACCTTAGCAACCACCCTGAACACCCTAGCAATGTCTAGAAATGCTCTAGTAACCACAAAAAACTCTAGCAAGCACCCAGAACACCCTAGCAACTGCCTAGCAACCACCTAGAACACCTAGCAACTGCCTAGCAACCACCCAGAACACCTAGCAACCAACCAGAACACCCTAGCAACTGCCTAGCAATGCCCTAGTATCCACCCAGAATACCATAGCAACTGCCTAGCAACACCATAGCAACCACCCAGAACACCCTAGCAACCACCTAGCAACGCCCTAGCAACCACCAAGAATACCCTAGCAACTGCCTAGCAACCACCAAGAATACCCTAGCAACTGCCTAGCAACCACCCAGAACACCTTAGCAACTGCCTAGCAACACTATAGCAACCACCCAGAACACCCTAGCAACCACCTGGCAACAGCATCTAGCTAAAAACATGCTGGCAACATGCTAATCAAGCTAGCATCATGCTAGCAACATGCTAATCATGCTAACATTATGCTACCAACATGCTAATAAAGCTAGCATCATGCTAACAACATGCTAATCAAGCTAGCATAATGCTAGCATCATGCTAATCAAGCTAGCATCATGCTAACAACATGTTAATCATGCTAGCAACATGCTAATCAAGCTAGCATAATGCTAATCAAGCTAGCATCATGCTAGCAACATGCTAATAATGCTAGCATTAGGCTACCAACATGCTAATAAAGCTAGCATCATGCTAACAACATGCTAATCAAGCTAGCATAATGCTAGCATCATGCTAATCAAGCTAGCATCATGCTAGCAACATGCTAATAATGCTAGCATTATGCTAGCAACATGCTAATCAAGCTAGCATCATGCTAGCAACATGCTAATCATGTTAGCAACATGCTAATCATGTTAGCATCTAGCTAAAAACATGCTAGCAACATGCTAATCATGCTAGCATCTTGTTAAAAGCATGCTAGCAACATGCTAATCATGCTAGCATCATCCAACCAACATGCTAATCATGCTAACAACATGCTAATCCTGCTAGCATCATTCTAACAATATGTTAATCATAGTAAATCATGCTGGAATATGTTAAATCGTAATAAATCATCTTAGAAACATGGTAAATTGTGGTAAATAATGCTAAAATATGGTATATCATGGTATCACAACATGTCAATTGTGTTAGCATCTGCCCAGTGGCGAATTTTGCCACTGCAAGCACCACTTCACATTTTCTTCAGGAAATGTACATTCTAGTTCTTTTTATTATTCTGGACAAAAGTTTGGCGCGTAACTCGCCCCGCACCGTTTGTCACAGACCCCTGAGTGAGATGTCAAATCGACCGGCTCATTAAGGAGAGGTGTGCTATGACTTTTATAAGCGATCGGGGGTGCGGTGTTCGCCCCAGGGGCGAAAAAGCGGCCAAAAAAGTCCCATTGACTTAACATTGAGACGAACTTTGACCACACGTAGCTCTGAGCGAGGATTTCGCAGAAACGTGTGATTTGCCACATTTGAAGAGGCTAACAGGCTCTGTAAGAACATACCTCACAATGGGGTAAAAGTTGCACCCCTGGGGGGCAGCAGATGCCCAAAGTTGCCCCATTGACTTACTATGGGGAAGGAACGGCCCATGAAACACACATGCTTTTCCTACTATGGTAAATTGCATAGGGACTTTGTATTGAACGTAGCTCTGGATCACAGTGTCATAGAGACAAGGGGGAGGCCTCATTTTACTCAGACGACCAATCAGTCTCTCAGGATCATTGTGAAGCTATCAAGCCACGCCCTAGCAACCATTTAGAGCCCCTTAGCAACAAGTTCCATAGACTTCCATTGAAAGAGTTCAAAGAGATATCTCCAGACTGAATTGTCATAGAAACGTGGGGGTGGTCTCATTTGACTCGGGGCAGCAAACAGCCAATCATGAATCACCTCAACACTTCCAAGCCCCGCCCTAGCAACCATTGTCGAGCACCTTAGCAACCAAAATACAAAGAGGGATATCTTCCATTCTGAATGTCACAGAGGCATGGGAGTTGGTTTATATCATTCGTAGTGACAAGAAGCCTTTGGAGTTTCATGATTGGCAGCTGACAAGCCACTCCCTAGCAACCAAACAGAGTACCCTAGCAACCAAAATTCAAAGAGGGATATCTTCCATTCTGAATGTCACAGATAAATGGGAGTTGGTTTATATCATTCATAGTGACAAGAAGCCTTTGCAGTTTCATAAATGGCAGCTGCCAAGCCACTCCATAGCAACCAAACAGAGTACCCTAGCAACCAAAATCCAAAGAAGGATATCTCCCATTCTGAATAATGCAGAGGCATGGGAGTTGGTTTATATCATTCGTAGTGACAAGAAGCCTTTGGAGTTTCATGATTGGCAGCTGCCAAGCCACTCCCTAGCAACCAAACAGAGTACCCTAGCAACCAAAATCCAAAGACGGATATCTTCCATTCTGAATGTCGCAGAGGCATGGGAGTTGGTTTATATCATTCATACTGACAAGCAGCCTTTGAGTTTCATGATTGGCAGCTGCCAAGACACTCCCTAGCAACCAAACAGAGTACCCTAGCAACCAAAATCCAAAGAGGGATATCTTCCATTCTGAATGTCACAGAGGCATGGGAGTTGGTTTATATCATTCATAGTGACAAGAAGCCTTTGGAATTGCATCATTGGCAGCTGCCAAGTAACTCCATAGCAACCAAACAGAGTACCATAGCAACCAAAATCCAAAGAGGCATATCTTCCATTCTGAATGTCACAGAGGCATGGGAGTTGGATTATATCATTCATACTGACAAGAAGCCTTTGGAATTTCATCATTGGCAGATGACAAGCCACTCCCTAGCAACCAAACAGAGTACCCTAGCAACCAAAATCCAAAGAGGCATATCTTCCATTCTGAATGTCACAGAGACATGGGAGTTGGTTTATATCATTCATACTGACAAGCAGCCTTTGGAGTTTCATGATTGGCAGCTGCCAAGCCACTCCCTAGCAACCAAACAGAGTACCCTAGCAACTAACATCCAAAGAGGGATATCTTCCATTCTGAATGTCACAGAGGCATGGAAGTTGGTTTATATCATTCATAGTGACAAGAAGCCTTTGGAATTGCATCATTGGCAGCTGCCAAGTAACTCCATAGCAACCAAACAGAGTACCCTAGCAACCAAAATCCAAAGAGGCATATCTTCCATTCTGAATGTCGCAGAGGCATGGGAGTTGGTTTATATCATTCATAGTGACAAGAAGCCTTTGGAGTTTCATCATTGGCAGCTGACAAGCCACTCACTAGCAACCAAATAGAGTACCCTAGCAACCGTTTAGCAAAACGTATATCTCTGCATCAGAACATCATATAGAGATGGGGGTTGGCTCATTAGTTTCGGTTGTAAAACAGTCTGTAAATATCACCATGGTAACTGTGTATTCACACCCTAGCAACCATTTAGAGCCACCTAGCAACCATATTGCAACATATAGAAGCCATATTTCAGCTCCACAACATCATACAGACATGGTTGTTGGCTCGTATGCAATCATGTACAACACCCTAGCAACCGAGTGGCGAGTTTTGCCACTGCAAGCACCACTTCACATTTTCTTCAGGAAATGTACATTCTAGTTATTAGTGGTGCTTGCTGAAAGCAAGGCATCACTATTGTTATTGCTCATACTTATTATTATTAGTGGTGCTTGCTGAAAGCAAGGCATCACTATTGTTATTGCTCATACTTATTATTCTTTTTATTATTATTCTTCCACACAAAAGTTTGGCGCGTAACTCGCCCCGCACCGTTTGTCACAGACCCATGAATGAGGTGTCAAATCGACCGGCTTATTGAGGAGAGGTGTGCTATGACTTTTCTAAGCGATCGGGGGTGCGGTGTTCACCCCAGGGGCGAAAAAGCGGCCCAAAAAGTTCCATTGACTTAACATTGCAACGAACTTTGAGCACTCATAGCTCGGAGCGAGGATTTCGCAGAAACGTGTGATTTGCCACATTTGAAGAGGCTGATAGGCTCTGTAAGAACATACCTCACAATGGGGTAAAAGTTGCACCCCTGGGGGGCAGGAGCATCCCAAAGTTGCCCCATTGACTTACTATGGGGAAGGAATGTCCCGTGAAACACACATGCTTTTCCTACTATGGTAAATTGCATAGGGATTTTGTAATGAACGTAGCTCTGGATCACAGTGTCATAGAGACAAGGGGGTGGGCTCATTTTATTCAGACGACCAATCAGTCTCTCAGGATCATTGTGAAGCTATCAAGCCACGCCCTAGCAACCATTTAGAGCACCTTAGCAACAAGTCCCATAGACTTCCATTGAAAGAGTTCAAAGGGATATCTCCGGACTGAAATGTCATAGAAACTTGAGGGTGGTCTCGTTTGACTTGGGGCAGCAAACAGCCAATCATGAATCACCTTCACTCTTCCTAGCCCCTCCCTAGCAACCATTGTCGAGCACCTTAGCAACCAAAATCCTAGAGGGATATCTTCCATTCTGAATGTCACAGAGGCATGGGAGTTGGTTTATATCATTCATAGTGACAAGAAGCCTTTGCAGTTTCATCATTGGCAGCTGTCAAGTAACTCCATAGCAACCAAACAGAGTACCCTAGCAACCAAATTCCAAAGAGGGATATCTTCTATTCTGAATGTCACAGAGGCATGGGAGCTGGTTTATACCATACATACTGACAAGCAGCCTTTGGAGTTTCATCATTGGCAGCTGCCAAACCACTCCATAGCAACCAAACAGAGTACCCTAGCAACTATTTAGCAATACATCTATCTCTGTATCAGAACATTGTATAGAGATGGGGGTTGGTTTATATCATTCATAGTGACAAGAAGCCTTTGGGGTTTCATGATTGGCAGCTGCCAAGCCACTCCCTAGCAACCAAACAGAGTTCCCTAGCAACCGTTTTGCAAGACCTATATCTCTGCGTCAGAACATTGTATAGAGATGGGGGTTGGTTTATATCATTAATACTGACAAGAAGCCTTTGCAGTTTCATCATTAGCAGCTGCCAATCAACTCCATAGCAACCAAACAGAGAACCCTAGCAACCAAAATCCAAAGAGGGATGTCTTCCATTCTGAATGTCACAGAGGCATGGGAGTTGGTTTATATCATTCATAGTGACAAGAAGCCTTTGCAGTTTCATCATTGGCAGCTGCCAAGCCACTCCTTAGCAACCATTGTCGAGCACCTTAGCAACCAAAACCATAGAGGGATGTCTTCCATTCTGAATGTCACAGAGGCATGGGAGTTGGATTATATCATTCATAGTGACAAGAAGCCTTTGCAGTTTCATCATTGGCAGCTGCCAAGCCACTCCTTAGCAACCATTGTCGAGCACCTTAGCAACCAAAACCATAGAGGGATATCTTCCATTCTGAATGTCACAGAGGCATGGGAGTTGGTTTATATCATTCATTCTGACAAGCAGACTTTGCAGTTTCATCATTGGCAGCTGTCAAGCAAATCCATAGCAACCAAACAGAGAACCCTAGCAACCAAAATACAAAGAGGGATATCTTCCATTCTGAAAGTCACAGAGGCATGGGAGTTGGTTTATATCATTCATAGTGACAAGAAGCCTTTGCAGTTTCATCATTGGCAGCTGTCAAGCAAATCCATGGCAATCAAACAGAGAACCCTAGCAACCAAAATCCAAAGAGGGATATCTTCCATTCTGAATGTCACAGAGGCATGGGAGTTGGTTTATATCATTCACAGTGACAAGAAGCCTTTGCAGTTTCATCATTGGCAGCTGCCAAGCAACTCCATGGCAACCAAACAGAGTACCCTAGCAACCAAAATCCAAAGAGGGATATCTTCCATTCTGAATGTCACAGAGGCATGGGATTTGGTTTGAATCATTCATACTGACAAGCAGCCTTTGGAGTTTCATGATTGGCAGCTGCCAAGCCACTCCTTAGCAACCAAACAGAGGACCCTAGCAACCGTTTATCAAGACCCATGTCTCTGCATCAGAACATCGTATAGAGATGGGGGTTGGCTGTTTTGTTTTGGTTGGGAAACAGTCTGTAACTATCACCATGGTAACTGAATTCACACCCTAGCAACCGTTTAGAGCCACCTAGCAACCATACTGCAACATATAGAAGCCATATTTCAGCTCCACAACATCGTACAGACATAGTTGTTGGCTCGAATGCAATCATGTACAACACCCTAGCAACCAAGTGGAGAGTTTTGCCACTGCAAGCACCACTTCACATTTTCTTCAGGAAATGTACATTCTAGTTAGTGGTGCTTTTTTAAAAGCATCACTATTGTTATTGCTCATACTTATTATTATTCTTCTTCTTTTTATTATTCTGGACAAAGTTTGGCGCGAAACTCGCCCCGCACCGTTTGTCACAGACCCCTGAGTGAGGCGTCAAATCGAGCGGCTCATTGAGGAGAGGTGTGCTATGACTTTTCTAAGCGATCGGGTGTACGATGTTCGCACAGCGGACGAAAAAGCGGCCAAAAAAGTCCCATTGACTTTACATTGGGAGTTCTAAAAATATTTGAATCCCAACCGACGTTTTCACACACACACCACTCCAAAGGGCCTGACACCCCTGCGTCTCTCCCTCTCTCTCTCCCTCAGAGGATTTATATTATCAAGCAGCCAATAAGTTATGGCCCAAAATCTTCATAGCCACACCCTAGCAACCAGTTTCAGCACCCTAGCAACCACTAAGAGCTCCCTAGCAACCACCCTAAACCAAAAAAAAACATTTTTTTATTTTTTTAATATTTTTTAAAGCAATTTTACTCTCGTGGCCTTGCGATATCGCTCCATGCTTGTGCCTATTCGGCCACAGGCACGAGGCCGCAGGCCGAGTGCCGTACAGAAGGCACTCGTTATTATAGATTTTAAGAACTCTATAAAAACTCCATAGTAACCATATTTGACAACTACCAACCACCTAGTAACACCATAGCAACTAACAAAAACACCTTAGCAACCACCCTGAACACCCTAGCAACGTCTAGAAATGCTCTAGTAACCACAAAAAACTCTAGCAAGCACCCAGAACACCCTAGCAACTGCCTAGCAACCACCTAGAACACCTAGCAACTGCATAGCAACCACCCAGAACACCTAGCAACCAACCAGAACACCCTAGCAACTGCCTAGCAATGCCCTAGTATCCACCCAGAATACCATAGCAACTGCCTAGCAACACCATAGCAACCACCCAGAACACCCTAGCAACCACCTAGCAACGACCTAGCAACCACCAAGAATACCCTAGCAACTGCCTAGCAACCACCAAGAATACCCTAGCAACTGCCTAGCAACCACCCAGAACACCTTAGCAACTGCCTAGCAACACTATAGCAACCACCCAGAACACCCTAGCAACCACCTGGCAACAGCATCTAGCTAAAAACATGCTGGCAACATGCTAATCAAGCTAGCATCATGCTAGCAACATGCTAGCAACATGCTAATCATGCTAGCAAACATGCTAATCAAGCTAGCATCATGCTAGCAACATGCTAATCATGCTAACATTATGCTACCAACATGCTAATCAAGCTAGCATCATGCTAGCAACATGCTAATCAAGCTAGCATAATGCTAGCATCATGCTAATCAAGCTAGCATCATGCTAGCAACATGCTAATCATGCTAGCATTATGCTAGCAACATGCTAATCAAGCTAGCATCATGCTAGCAACATGCTAATCATGCTAGCAACATGCTAATCAAGCTAGCATAATGCTAATCAAGCTAGCATCATGCTAGCAACATGCTAATCATGCTAGCATTAGGCTACCAACATGCTAATAAAGCTAGCATAATGCTAACAACATGCTAATCAAGCTAGCATAATGCTAACATCATGCTAATCAAGCTAGCATCATGCTAGCAACATGCTAATCATGCTAGCATTATGCTAGCAACATGCTAATCAAGCTAGCATCATGCTAGCAACATGCTAATCATGTTAGCATATAGCTAAAAACATGCTAGCAACATGCTAATCATGCTAGCATCTTGTTAAAAGCATGCTAGCAACATGCTAATCATGCTAGCATCATCCAACCAACATGCTAATCATGCTAACAACATGCTAATCCTGCTAGCATCATTCTAACAACATGTTAATCATAGTAAATCATGCTGGAATATGTTAAATCGTAATAAATCATCTTAGAAACATGGTAAATCGTGGTAAATAATGCTAAAATATGATGGTATCACAACATGTCAATTGTGTTAGCATCTGCCCAGTGGCGAATTTTGCCACTGCAAGCACCACTTCACATTTTCTTTAGGAAATGTACATTCTAGTTATTCTTCTTATTATTCTGGACAAAGTTTGGCGCGTAACTCGCCCCGCACCATTTGTCTCAGACCCCTGAGTGAGGTGTCAAATCGACCGGCTCATTGAGGAGAGGTGTGGTATGACTTTTATAAGCGATCGGGGGTGCGGTGTTCACCCCAGGGGCGAAAAAGCGGCCAAAAAAGTCCCATTGACTTAACATTGCGACGAACTTTGACCACACGTAGCTCTGAGCGAGGATTTCGCAGTAACGTGTGATTTGCCACATTTGAAGAGGCTGACAGGCTCTGTAAGAACATACCTCACAATGGGGTAAAAGTTGCACCCCTGGGGGGCAGGAGATGCCCAAAGTTGCCCCATTGACTTACTATGGGGAAGGAACGTCCTGTGAAACACACATGCTTTTCCTACTATGGTAAATTGCATAGGGACTTTGTATTGAACATAGCTCTGGATCACAGTGTCATAGAGACAAGGGGGAGGGCTCATTTTACTCAGATGACCAATCAGTCTCTCAGGATCATTGTGAAGCTATCAAGCCACGCCCTAGCAACCATTTAGAGCCCCTTAGCAACAAGTTCCATAGACTTCCATTGAAAGAGTTCAAAGAGATATCTCCGGACTGAATTGTCATAGAAACATGGGGGTGGTCTCATTTGACTCGGGGCAGCAAACAGCCAATCATGAATCACCTCAACACTTCCAAGCCCCTCCCTAGCAACCATTGTCGAGCACCTTAGCAACCAAAATCCAAAGAGGGATATCTTCCATTCTGAATGTCACAGAGGCATGGGAGTTGGTTTATATCATTCATAGTGACAAGAAGCCTTTGGAGTTTCATGATTGGCAGCTGACAAGCCACTCCCTAGCAACCAAACAGAGTACCCTAGCAACCAAAATCCAAAGAGGGATATCTTCCATTCTGAATGTCGCAGAGGCATGGGAGTTGGTTTATATCATTCATAGTGACAAGAAGCCTTTGGAGTTTCATGATTGGGAGCTGACAAGCCACTCCCTACCAACCAAACAGAGTACCCTAGCAACCAAAATCCAAAGAGGCATATCTTCCATTCTGAATGTCGCAGAGGCATGGGAGTTGGTTTATATCATTCATAGTGACAAGAAGCCTTTGGAGTTTCATCATTGGCAGCTGCCAAGCCACTCGCTAGCAACCAAATAGAGTACCCTAGCAACCGTTTAGCAAAATGTATATCTCTGCATCAGAACATCGTATAGAGATGGGGGTTGGCTCATTAGTTTCAGTTGGAAAACAGTCTGTAAATATCACCATGGTAACTGTGTATTCACACCCTAGCAACCATTTAGAGCCACCTAGCAACCATATTGCAACATATAGAAGCCATATTTCAGCTCCACAACATCGTACAGACATGGTTGTTGGCTTGTATGCAATCATGTACAACACCCTAGCAACCGAGTGGCGAGTTTTGCCACTGCAAGCACCACTTCACATTTTCTTCAGGAAATGTACATTCTAGTTCTTCTTATTATTATTCCACACAAAGTTTGGCGCGTAACTCGCCCCGCACCGTTTGTCACAGACCCATGAATGAGGTGTCAAATCGACCGGCTCATTGAGGAGAGGTGTGCTATGACTTTTATAAGCGATCGGGGGTGCGGTGTTCGCCCCAGGGGCGAAAAAGCGGCCAAAAAAGTCCCATTGCCTTAACATTGCGACGAACTTTGACCACACGTAGCTCTGAGCGAGGATTTCGCAGAAACGTGTGATTTGCCACATTTGAAGAGGCTGACAGGCTCTGTAAGAACATACCTCACAATGGGGTAAAAGTTGCACCCCTGGGGGGCAGGAGATGCCCAAAGTTGCCCCATTGACTTACTATGGGGAAGGAACGTCCCATGAAACACACATGCTTTTCCTACTATGGTAAATTGCATAGGGACTTTGTATTGAACGTAGCTCTGGATCACAGTGTCATAGAGACAAGGGGGAGGGCTCATTTTACTCAGACGACCAATCAGTCTCTCAGGATCATTGTGAAGCTATCAAGCCACGCCCTGGCAACCATTTAGAGCCCCTTAGCAACAAGTTCCATAGACTTCCATTGAAAGAGTTCAAAGAGATATCTCCGGACTGAATTGTCATAGAAACATGGGGGTGGTCTCATTTCACTCGGGGCAGCAAACAGCCAATCATGAATCACCTCAACACTTCCAAGCCCCTCCCTAGCAACCATTGTCGAGCACCTTAGCAACCAAAATCTAAAGAGGGATATCTTCCATTCTGAATGTCACAGAGGCATGGGAGTTGGTTTATATCATTCATAGTGACAAGAAGCCTTTGGAGTTTCATGATTGGCAGCTGACAAGCCACTCCCTAGCAACCAAACAGAGTACCCTAGCAACCAAAATCCAAAGAGGGATATCTTCCATTCTGAATGTCGCAGAGGCATGGGAGTTGGTTTATATCATTAATACTGACAAGCAGCCTTTGGAGTTTCATGATTGGCAGCTGACAAGCAACTCCCTAGCAACCAAACAGAGTACCCTAGCAACCAAAATCCAAAGAGGGATATCTTCCATTCTGAATGTCACAGAGGCATGGGAGTTGATTTATATCATTCATACTGACAAGAAGCCTTTGGAGTTTCATGATTGGCAGCTGACAAGCCACTCCCTAGCAACCAAACAGAGTACCGTAGCAACCAAAATCCAAAGAGGGATATCTTCCATTCTGAATGTCGCAGAGGCAAGGGAGTTGGTTTATATCATTCATAGTGACAAGAAGCCTTTGCAGTTTCATCATTGGCAGCTGCCAAGCCACTCCATAGCAACCAAACAGAGTACCCTAGCAACCAAAATCCAAAGAGGCATATCTTCCATTCTGAATGTCGTAGAGGCATGGGAGTTGGTTTATATCATTCATACTGACAAGCAGCCTTTGGAGTTTCATGATTGGCAGCTGTCAAGTAACTCCATAGCAACCAAACAGAGTACCCTAGCAACCAAAATCCAAAGAGGCATATCTTCCATTCTGAATGTCACAGAGACATGGGAGTTGGATTATATCATTCATAGTGACAAGAAGCCTTTGGAATTGCATCATTGACAGCTGACAAGCCACTCCCTAGCAACCAAACAGAGTACCCTAGCAACCGTTTAGCAAAACGTATATCTCTGCATCAGAACATCGTATAGAGATGGGAGTTGGTTTATATCATTCATACTGACAAGAAGCCTTTGCAGTTTCATCATTAGCAGCTGCCAAGCAACTCCATAGCAACCAAACAGAGTACCCTAGCAACCATTTTACAAGGCCTACATCTCTGCATCAGAATATTGTATAGAGATGGGGGTTGGCTCATTAGTTTCAGTTGGAAAACAGTCTGTAAATATCAACCTGGTAACTGTGTATTCACACCCTAGCAACCATTTAGAGCCACCTAGCAACCATATTGCAACACATAGAAGCCATATTTCAGCTCCACAACATCGTACAGACATGGTTGTTGGCTCGTATGCAATCATGTACAACAACCCAGCAACCAAGTGGCGAGTTTTGCCACTGCAAGCACCACTTCACATTTTCTTCAGGAAATGTACATTCTAGTTATTATTCTTCTTTTTATTATTATTCCACACAAAGTTTGGCGCGTAACTCGTCCCGCACCGTTTGTCACAGATCCATGAATGAGGTGTCAAATCGACCGGCTCATTGAGGAGAGGTGTGCTATGACTTTTATAAGCGATCGGGGGGGGCGGTGTTCGCCCCAGGGGCGATAAAGCGGCCCAAAAAGTCCCAATGACTTAACATTGCGACGAACTTTGAGCACTCGTAGCTCGGAGCGAGGATTTCGCAGAAACGTGTGATTTGCCACATTTGAAGAGGCTAACAGGCTCTGTAAGAACATACCTCACAATGGGGTAAAAGTTGCACCCCTGGGGGGCAGGAGCTGCCCAAAGTTGCCCCATTGACTTACTATGGGGAAGGAACATCCCGTGAAACACACATGCTTTTCCTACTATGGTAAATTGCATAGGGATTTTCTATTGAACGTAGCTCTGGATCACAGTGTCATAGAGACAAGGGGGTGGGCTCATTTTACTCAGACGACCAATCAGTCTCTCAGGCTCATTGTGAAGCTATCAAGCCACGCCCTAGCAACCATTTAGAGAACCTTAGCAACAAGTCCCATAGACTTCCATTGAAATAGATCAAAGGGATATCTCCAGACTGAATTGTCATACAAACACGAGGGTGGTCTCATTTGACTCGGGGCAGCAAACGGCCAATCATGAATCACCTCAACACTTCCTAGCCCCTCCATAGCAACCATTGTCGAGCACCTTAGCAACCAAAATCCAAAGAGGGATATCTTCCATTCTGAATGTCACAGAGGCATGGGAGTTGGTTTATATCATTCATAGTGACAAGAAGCCTTTGGAGTTTCATGATTGGCAGCTGACAAGCCACTCCCTAGCAACCAAACAGAGTACCCTAGCAACCAAAATCCAAAGAGGGATATCTTCCATTCTGAATGTCGCAGAGGCATGGGAGTTGGTTTATATAATTCATACTGACAAGCAGCCTTTGGAGTTTCATGATTGGCAGCTGACAAGCCACTCCCTAGCAACCAAACAGAGTACCCTAGCAACCAAAATCCAAAGAGGGATATCTTCCATTCTGAATGTCACAGAGGCATGGGAGTTGGTTTATATCATTCATACTGACAAGAAGCCTTTGCAGTTTCATCATTGGCAGCTGCCAAGTAACTCCATAGCAACCAAACAGAGTACCCTAGCAACCAAAATCCAAAGAGGCATATCTTCCATTCTGAATGTCACAGAGACATGGGAGTTGGTTTATATCATTCATACTGACAAGCAGCCATTGGAATTTCATCATTGGCAGCTACCAAGTAACTCCATAGCAACCAGACAGAGTACCCTAGCAACCAAAATCCAAAGAGGCATATCTTCCATTCTGAATGTCACAGAGACTTGGGAGTTGGTTTATATCATTCATTCTGACAAGCAGCCTTTGGAGTTTCATGATTGGCAGCTGCCAAGCCACTCCCTAGCAACCAAACAGAGTACCCTAGCAACCAACATCCAAAGAGGGATATCTTCCATTCTGAATGTCATAGAAGCATGGGAGTCGGTTTATATCATTCATAATAACAAGAAGCCTTTGCAGTTTCATCATTGGCAGCTGTCAAGCAACTCCATAGCAACCAAACAGAGTACCCTAGCAACCAAAATCCAAAGAGGGATATCTTCCATTCTGAATGTCACAGAGGCATGGGAGTTGGTTTATATCATTCATAGTGACAAGAAGCCTTTGGAATTGCATCATTGGCAGCTGCCAAGTAACTCCATAGCAACCAAACAGAGTACCCTAGCAACCAAAATCCAAAGAGGCATATCTTCCATTCTGAATGTCACAGAGACATGGGAGTTGGATTATATCATTCATAGTGACAAGAAGCCTTTGGAATTTCATCATTGACAGCTGACAAGCCACTCCCTAGCAACCAAACAGAGTACCCTAGCAACCGTTTAGCAAAACGTATATCTCTGCATCAGAACATCGTATAGAGATGGGAGTTTTATACACTTATAAACTCTAAACTCATAAACTCTGAGTGTGTGTGTGTGTGTGTGTGTGTGAACACACACACACACACACACACTCTAAACTCATTTAAACTTAAACTCTAAACTCATTTAAACTTATAAACTCAAAACTCAAAAACTTGTAAACTACTTTAAACTTCAAACCACTTTAAACTTCTTAAGTTTAAAGCTCCCAGCTCCCAAGCAACTCCATAGTAACCAAACTTGAGTACCCTAGCAACCGTTTTACAAGACCTATATCTCTGCATCAGAACATCGTATAGAGATGAGGTTTGGCTCTTTTGACTCATGCTAGCAAACAGCACTTCCAACATGCTACACATGCTAGCAGTGAATAGCTACATGCTAATAGCAATTAGTTAAGTGCTAAATCACACCAAGATCATGCTAAGGACTCTATAAAAACTCCATAGTAACCATCTGTGACAACTACCAACCACCTAGTAACACCATAGCAACCGCCCAGAACACCCTAGCAACTGCCTAGCAACCACCCAGAATACCTTAGCAACCGCCTAGCAACACCATAGCAACCACCCAGAACACCCTAGCAACTGCCTAGCAACCACCCAGAACACCCTAGCAACCAACCAGAATACTCTAGCAACCACCTAGCAACAGCATAGCAACCACCCAGAAAACCCTAGCAACTGCCTAGCAACACCATAGCAACCACCCAAAATACCTTAGCAACCGCCTAGCAACACCATAGCAACCACCCAGAACACCCTAGCAACCACCTAGCAACCACCCAGAATACCTTAGCAACCGCCTAGCAACACCATAGCAACCACCGATAACACCCTAGCAACCGCCTAGCAACCACCCAGAATACCCTAGCAACCGCCTAGCAACACCATAGCAAACACCCAGAACACCCTAGCAACCACCTAGCAACCATCCAGAACACCCTAGCAACCGCCTAGCAACCGCCTAGCAACCACCCAGAACACCCTAGCAACCGCCTAGCAACCATCCAGAACACCCTAGCAACCGCCTAGCAACACCCTAGCAACCGCCTAGCAACCACCCAGAATACCCTAGCAACCCCCTAGCAACACCATAGCAACCGCCTAGCAACCACCCATAATACCCTAGCAACCACCTAGCAACACCATAGCAACCACCCAGAACACCCTAGCAACCGCCTAGCAACCACCCAAAACACCCTAGCAACCGCCTAACAACAGCATAGCAACCACCCAGAATACCCTAGCCACCGCCTAGCAACACCATAGCAACCACCCAGAACACCCTAGCATCCGTCTAGCAACCACCCAGAACACCCTAGCAACCACCTAGCAAAAAACTTTCTGGTCCAAACTTTCTCAAGCCAACTTAAAGTTTGTCTCGACGAACTTTCGCATCTAGTTATTCTTATTCTTCTGACCCAAAAATTTTCTATTCTAACTCCTCCTAGAGCTTTAACTCTACAAACTCCAAACTCGGGTCAGACCTTCAGACTGTTCTGACTCGAGTTGCTATATCTTTTCAGACTGATTTGACTTTCAGTTTTCTTAAAAATTAATATTAAAAACCATAAAAATCCCATAGACTTACATTGCAGACTGTTCAAATTGAGCCAAGACTACGGTGGCCCATTAGTGTACAAGCCAAAAACTCAAATCTAAACTCTCTGAAGCATTAGACTCAATTAAACTACCATTCTATGACCTAATAAACTTATCTATCTATCTATCTATCTATCTATCTATCTATCTATCTATCTATCTATCTATCTTTTGTTCTAACTTATCTATCTTTCTTTCTTTTTAACTAATCTATCTATCTTTCTAACTTATCTATCTTTCTTTCTTTCTTTCTTTTCAACTAATCTATCTTTCTAACTAACTTATCTATCTTTCTTTCTTACTAATCTATCTATCTATCTTTCTAACTAACTTATCTATCATTCTTTCTTACTAATCTATCTATCTTTCTAACTAACTTATCTTTCTTTTTTTAACTAATCTATCTATCTTTCTAACTTATCTATCTTTCTTTATTTCTTACTAATCTATCTATCTACCTATCTTTCTAACTAACTTATCTATCTTTCTTTCTTTCTTTCTTACTAATCTATCTATCTTTCTAACTAACTTATCTTTCTTTTTTTAACTAATCTATCTATCTTTCTAACTTATCTATCTTTCTTTATTTCTTACTAATCTATCTATCTACCTATCTTTCTAACTAACTTATCTATCATTCTTTCTTACTAATCTATCTATCTTTCTAACTAACTTATCTTTCTTTCTTTCTTACTAATCTATCTATCTTTCTAACTAACTAACTTATCTATCTTTCTTTCTTTCTTGCTAATCTATCTATCTTTCTAACTAACTTATCTATCTTTCTTTCTTTCTTTCTTACTAATCTATCTATCTTTCTAACTAACTTATCTTTCTTTTTTTAACTAATCTATCTATCTTTCTAACTTATCTATCTTTCTTTATTTCTTACTAATCTATCTATCTACCTATCTTTCTAACTAACTTATCTATCATTCTTTCTTACTAATCTATCTATCTTTCTAACTAACTTATCTATCTTTCTTTTTTAACTAATCTATCTATCTTTCTAACTTATCTATCTTTCTTTCTTTCTTCCTTTCTTTCTTTCTTTCTTTCTTTCTTTCTTTCTTTCTTTTTAACTAATCTATCTATCTTTCTAACTAACTTATCTTTCTTTCTTTCTTACTAATCTATCTATCTTTCTAACTAACTTATCTCTTTCTTTCTAACTAATCTATCTATCTTTCTAACTAATTTATCTATCTATCTTTCTTTCTTACTAATCTATCTATCTTTCTAACTAACTTATCTATCTTTCTTTTTTAACTAATCTATCTATCTTTCTAACTTATCTATCTTTCTTTCTTTCTTCCTTTCTTTCTTTCTTTCTTTCTTTCTTTCTTTCTTTTTAACTAATCTATCTATCTTTCTAACTAACTTATCTTTCTTTCTTTCTTACTAATCTATCTATCTTTCTAACTAACTTATCTCTTTCTTTCTAACTAATCTATCTATCTTTCTAACTAATTTATCTATCTATCTTTCTTTCTTACTAATCTATCTATCTTTCTAACTAACTAACTTATCTATCTTTCTTTCTTTCTTGCTAATCTATCTATCTTTCTAACTAACTTATCTATCTTTCTTTCTTTCTTCCTTTCTTTCTTTCTTTCTTTCTTTCTTTTTAACTAATCTATCTATCTTTCTAACTAACTTATCTTTCTTTCTTTCTTACTAATCTATCTATCTTTCTAACTAATTTATCTATCTATCTTTCTTTTTAACTAATCTATCTTTCTAACTAACTTATCTATCTTTCTTTCTAACTAATCTATCTTTCTTTCTTTCTAACTAATCTATCTATCTTTCTAACTAACTTATCTATCTTTCTTTCTTTCTTACTAATCTATCTATCTTTCTAACTAACTTATCTATGTTTCTTTCTTTCTTTCTAATCTATCTATCTTTCTTTCTTTCTTTTGAACTAATCTATCTTTCTAACTAACTTATCTATCATTCTTTCTTACTAATCTATCTATCTTTCTAACTAACTTATCTTTCTTTCTTTCTTACTAATCTATCTATCTTTCTAACTAACTAACTTATCTATCTTTCTTTCTAACTAATCTATCTTTCTTTCTTTCTAACTAATCTATCTATCTTTCTAACTAACTTATCTATCTTTCTTTCTTTCTTACTAATCTATCTATCTTTCTAACTAACTTATCTATGTTTCTTTCTTTCTTTCTAATCTATCTATCTTTCTTTCTTTCTTTTGAACTAATCTATCTTTCTAACTAACTTATCTATCATTCTTTCTTACTAATCTATCTATCTTTCTAACTAACTTATCTTTCTTTCTTTCTTACTAATCTATCTATCTTTCTAACTAACTAACTTATCTATCTTTCTTTCTTTCTTGCTAATCTATCTATCTTTCTAACTAACTTATCTATCTTTCTTTCTTTCTTTCTTACTAATCTATCTATCTTTCTAACTAACTTATCTTTCTTTTTTTAACTAATCTATCTATCTTTCTAACTAACTAACTAACTAACTTATCTATCTTTCTTTCTTTCTTACTAATCTATCTATCTTTCTAACCAACTTAACATTCTTTCTTTCTTTCTTTCTTCCTAACTAATCTATCTATCTCTCTAACTAACTTATCTATCTTTTTCTTTCTAACTAATCTATCTTTCTTTATTTCTAACTAATCTATCTATATATCAAACTAATTTTTCTTTTCCTTTTTAACTAATGTGTTTCTTTTTTTCTAACTATTCTTTCTTTCAAACTAATCTATCTATCAAACTTTAACCTACTTTAAACTTCAAACTACTTTAAACTTCTTCAAACTCTCTGGTCCGGCTTTCTCAAGCCAAATTAAAGTTTGTCTCAACAAACTTTTTTTTCTAGTTGATGTTTGCAGCTCTAAATTTGACTGGAAGGGTTAACATGTTGGTTAAGTTTGTCAGTTACCACTTGTTTACTATACAGTTACTCAATGTCTGCTATAAAGAATATTGTCTAAATTAATTTACACAGATTGAAGCACTTGGTGTTGGTGGAGCCATGGGGTTTTGCAGCAAGACCAAATGTTCAGGAGCGTTGGGTTCCCATTTGGATTAAAGCCTTTGGGACAGCAATGAATCCATTCAACCCTCTTGGTCCGCTTAGGCTGGCAGGCCCACTGGGTATGAAACTGTTTTCATTGTTTACTAATTGTTTTACTATTGTTTGATTAAAACTATTCAAAATAGTAATAGTTATGTAGCTGAAATAAAATAAAATATAAATATTAAATGAAAAACATAAACTAAAAAAACATAGAAATGTTGCCTTGGCAAATAAATGAAATAAATAAGTGAAAGTTGAAGCAGGTACATCAATAGGCCAATTTTAAATGTTAATTTATGAAAAGCTAAATAAATAAAACAGATTTTAAAATGGGCAAAATTGTTTGTCAGCTGTTTACATAGCAGTTAATATTTTAGTCAAATCAGTAGTTAGTAGTTAGTTAATCAATCAATCAGTTGTTAAAGGAGACCAAAAAAAATTAATACAACAAACACTTTTGGTTTTCTGTCTGACTTGCCTACAAGTAGGCCTAGGTATTGTTCAAAAATGTTAAATACTGATACCGATACCGATACCATGTCTTCGATACCGGTTCCTGAACGATAACAATTTTATGAACAGATAATGTTATAGCAGGGGCTGTTACATTAATGTGAAGAGGGAAAAAAACAAGAAAGCTAAACTGTTAATGCAGCTAACCTTGAGGATAAGCACACTTTACAAGATGCCTAGTTTCACGAGTTCACATGTTAATGAAATCTGATATAAAATTATAATGCGTATTTGGCTTGCTGTCCGGGGGGAGGGCTCCGGGCTCGGAATTCGGCCCGACCCCAGAGTACTCCCCCCCCTATGAATGTATAGATCATAGGTATCTATGAGTAGACCCAGCCGAATGTGAGGTGATGGGGTGGTGGCGGGATGCTGAGAAAATTGTCATGAGACAGGAGGTAAGGGAAGGCTTTATTTATACTGGTTTCTTCTTGTGCTGATTGGATGATTACCTGAACATGCTCCTCCCGAACTTTGTTACATAAAACTTCATTTAATGTGAGTTAATTCCGTTTTTCCCGTTAAGATTCTTCTGGATTCCTTCTGGATTCATAAAAATTTTCTGGTTGGTTAAATAAAATGTTATTAATCAAAAAGCATGTGTAATTCATTTAAATCATGAAACTTGTTCAATTTAATAGAGCCCGACCGATATGGATTTTTGGGGGCCGATGCCGATATTAGGTAATAAAAAAGCCGATATCGATATAACGGCCGATATTATTTATGTGTACATTATAATACAGTAGCAATATTATTTATGTGTATATTATAGTTCAGTATCAGTCAAAAGTTTGGACACACTTTCCCATTTGTGTCTGCAAACTTTTGACTGGTACTGTATATAGAATACAGTATACATAAACAGAATATATATATATAAACACATTTTTTGCAATGATCACTCAAATGTGGTGATCAAACACTTGTGTGACAAAGATATGTGGAGGCAGGGTGAATGATAGAATGAGAATGATACATTTGAGCTGTAACCAAACTAGTTTGCATTGCTAGCATTGCTATTCTATATTATATTCTAAATACTGTTGCATAATCTTCACTAATGACTTTGTCTTTTTATTTAGTCACGTTATATAAAAAATTACTTTTATCAATAAATTTATCAAAAGTGTCACTGGCAAAACCTTGTTATCTTCTATTATTAGTCTTAACTCCTCTAGTCTCTACCAGTGGAGGAAGTACTCAGAGATCTTTTTACTAAAGTAAAAGTAATAATACCATAATGAAAACATGTTTAATTACATGTACAATAGGCTACTTTTACTTAAATACTATTTTAAATAAGTAAGTAGTCAGCAAAATGTACTAAACGTGAAACTACTTATTATGCAAAATGGCCCTAAAGTGTTAGAATTATATAAATTATTGGAATGTTGCTTGATGTTGTAACGTAGCGTTATAAGCAGAATGGGCTTTAACACTGTGTCTACACCGGACTTATGGGATTATTTTTGTGCCTTTAAAATTGAACGAACTTTTCTAGAAATGTCTTTAAAACAGGAAATCGCAGGCAAAATTTTTACTTTGTTTTTAATTCACTGCATGTTTTACTAATTGTTTTCTCTTTTTTCTTTCGCTGATCTGTACTTACAAATGTGCTTCTGAAGTTTTCGTTTACGCTCCCTGAGTTTTTGTTCGCCATTCAGGCACATAACTCTCGTGGGGGCGGGGCTAACAGCGGTGTGTTCTCATTGGCTAATGGGTTTTTGATTGACAGATGCTTGACCTGGAAGTGAAGATGTCAGTGTTGTGTTTACATGTGAGCGGCTTCCCATTTAATTTTAGTGATATAAAGTTAGTTTTGTTTTTTAATTGTATCTGTATTTATCTTCTACTACTATGTCAGCATAAGCTTTCAGGAGCAGTATTTGCAAGAGAGAATGAATGTCTAGAGGTATAATTGTCGTAGGCTACATTAAAATATTGTATAATAATGAATAATGTCCAATTTTTTCAGAGAATATTTGTTTGTTCCTGATAATGTTAAATGTCATTTTTTTATGCATTGTAGGCTTTTATTAGATTGTGATGTAACAATTTAAAGAGAACACTAGTGTCATATACATGTGTGGGATATTTTCAGCCATCAAGAAAGTCTCACTCTAACCTGATAATCAAAGTTAGCAACCCTGGCCATCACGCTACCCATTGTTAGCATATGCACCATCACAATTAATGATCACTTAATTCTGAAGAATTCAAACAATATGAGAATTGCAACCAGATGGTGGCTTGCTGTCAGAAGGTACAGACCTTCAAGGATATTTCATTATATTATTTATTTTCGCTATACTTAAGTATGAAAGTGAAAGTCTTGGATTTTGTAACAGTCCGACCTCAGTATTCTCATAATACATATATAGTACTAAAAATGCACAAATACATAATATACAAAATTTGTGTAAAATGAATTTATATTTTAAATTATGCAATGATCATTTGAACAGTTCTTGTTACAGTAAATGTAAAAAAGCAGTGACTGGGTACATTGTAATGAAGTATACACAAGTCTAAATAGATACTCCAAACAAAAAATGAAAATTCTCTCATCCTTTACTCACCTTCGTGCCATCCCAGATGTACTATATGACTTTCTTTCTTCACATTAACACAAACAAAGATTTTTCAGAAAATATTCCATCTCCGTGAATCCATATACAGGTAGATTGTAGTCCATGTGCGTATGACAGTTGGTCAGAAGCGATGGTTAAAACAGTTTAAATTATTAGTATTTTTATAATCTATTGTTTTACTTCAGAAAACATTGATTCATCCACTGGGGTTGTATTAATAACCCATTACAGTCACTGTGTGGGGTTTTAAAAGTGTCAACTTTTAAATACCCATTCATTTGCATTATATAAACTCACCGGATGGATTCTCTTCATTCGTGTTTATCTAAAGAAAGAAAGTCATATGCATCTGGGATGGCATGAGGGTGGGTAAAAGATGAGAGAATTATTATTTTTGGGTGGACTATACCCTTAACATTCATATGCTGTCGGTGTGTTAATCCAAGATCAGCGTAGACTTATAAGAATAAAGTGCAACCTCTTGTGTACTTGTGAACTGTGTTTGTTTTAATCTAGAGCTCCAAAGAAAATAAAATAGTTGCATTATATCTGGTGTCTGAAGATCAAGATCCCAGTCATTCAAAAGTGATGTGTCATGTGTCTGAAGAAAGTAAGATTTCTGTCTGATGGGGACAGTGGATCTCTGGTACTACCACTCCACCCTCTGGGTCAGCATCTTATGTTCTTAGGTTTTGTACCTATGAAAAAGCAAACATTATGATGTAATCGAAGAAAGACTGTGTAATTGTATGCAGATAAGGTTATGTAACGATTGGGCTAAATAAAGTCAACACTGCTGTATAATGTTGTGGGCTCTCAATGAGCTTTAAAATATCTCTCCACCTTTATAACAAAAACAAATGACTGACTTACTGCGAGTCTCCAGCATCTCCATTATCCTGATAATTGACGATTGATGATAATGATGATATTATTCATCAGTGCTATTTCTAGGAACTCATCTCAACCATGTAGTGTAGCAGTAGATAAATACAGATAAAAAATAAAAACAACAACAACAAAAAAAAACTCCTAACTTTATATCACTAAAATGAAATAGCAAGCCGCTTACAGACGCTCACATGTAAACACAACACTGACGTCTCCACTGCCAGGTCAAGAATCTTTCAATCAAAAACTCAGTAGCCAATGAGAACATATCGCTGTTAGCCCCGCCCCCACAAGAGTTATGTGCCTGAATGGCGAATGAAAATTCAGGGAGCGTTAATGAAAACTTCAGAAGCATAAATGAAAACTCTGGAAGCACATTTGTAAATACAGATCAGCGAAAGAAAAAAGAGGAAACAGTAAAACATGCAGTGAATTAAAAACAAAGTATCTCTCTCTGCAAGACATTTTAATAAGTTTCAATTTATATTTTCATTCATTTCTTGAAAAGTTACGTTCAATTTTAAAGGCACAAAAATAATCGCATACGGACGCTGCCGTTGCTGCTCGCTTCGCAACAGCTGTTTACCCTGGATGCAGAAAAGCATTACAATGCATTTCTCCTTTGCGTCAGTACGTCATAAATAGAATGAGGCATCAGATTTGTCGCTCACGTCGCATCCAGTGTAGACAACATCACTGATTATAATGGGTTCAACTGTCTTTTGTCGCATCGCGCCACTCACGTCTTGTTCAGGCAGCAGCAGACAAACAGTCAAGTGGTGTCTTAATGGTAAATTGCTAACTAGTTACCAGTGCGGTGGTGGCATGAGTCTGTTGAATGGTGATTTGACGCTGCGCTGTCACCTGGTGAGACGCAATGCTATAAAGTAAATAAACAAAGTCCCCGTATTTTACTCTCACAACGAGCTTATCATACTCGTTTGCTACATTAGCTTGCTAGCCATGTTTCATACCCTGTGGAGTGGAAGCTAATGTGGTGTCACTACAGTGACATGGGTCGTCATTAGCAAACAACGGAGCGCATTCTGCTGGACAAACTACGTAGTTACACAATTTACAAGCATTTTATCCGCGTTATATGTTTTATAAAAAAAAAATTCATAACGGCGGCATATCTGCGTCATATACGCCGATACCGATATATCTGTAACAAACAACAGAAACGCCTCGGTTACGTACGGTAACCCTCGTTCCCCGAGGAGGGAACGGAGACGTGCGTCAGAAGTGATTCTGACGAACTGGGGTTCTCGCTTGAGAGACCAATCCACTTATAGTGTAAACTAAACAAGCCAATGCACATTGGCGTGTGATAATTGCAACAGCTGCTGTGCATCGCGGCGCAAGCATATAATGAGCAGCGGGTGCATCGCATCTTTGTTTCCGCTGAGGAGCCAGACTTTGTGACTCGGCCATACAGTGGAGGCTCAGCAACCGAGGCGACGGGACGTACGTCTCTGTTCCCTCCTCGGGGAACAAGGGTTACCACACGTAACCAAGACATTCCCCTTTATCAGTCACTCTCTACGTACGTCAGAGTTGATTCTGACAAACTGGGGATACCTACCAACATGCCACTGCTGCTGGCCCTTCCAGCATTCCGCTTGAGTCTCCTGGCCTGACCGCAGTGTTGGGCAGAAAGTAGGAGCTCTAAGCAGAGAAGGCCAGTCACTGCTGTTCCGCAAGATCTACTCAGTGTGACTTAATGGATAATGCTGGGAAAGCGTGCCCTTGGAGAAGGGGACGCTGCGGAAGCCACATCCTCCCCCGGAGGGAGGTACTGTGGTAGTAACACAAATGGACTAGCCGAGCAGGGTAGCACAACATATGGCATTCTCCGGGATGGTTCAGGCCTAGTTCTAGGGGGGAAAGAACACCAGCAGAGACGACAGAGTGGACTCTGTCGAGGGAATGACACGGGCTCGTCCGCAAAGGAGCTGATCGTGGAAGAATGCACATATGGGGTCACTGCAGGGACCACTACATATGGACACCCAGCCTAGCACAGGTTCCACAAAGCATATGAGTGTAGGCCTGGCGTCAGACACTTCACAACGTCTGACTGCCGCAGGGGTGACGGAAGAACTCGAACAGGGTTAGCCATTACTGGGGAAAACTACTGGAGCAAATAGACGCACGCATCCGGCCCAGCGGGCGGGAGTGGCGTTGCAAGCCGTCACTAAGAACAGGTCCTTCACGCTACTGGCCACTGTGGCGAGTACATGGGAAGATACCGGCTCTACACAAAGATAATAGAATCTAGCGAATGTGTTGGGTGTTGCCCAGCCCACAGCTCTACATGTATCTGTCAGCAAGGTGCCTTGAGTCAGCACCCAGGAGGAAGTAACAATTCTAGTTGAGTGTGCTCGCAACCCGAACCCGAGGCAGATTCAGTCTCCTAACTCCCCTCAGGAACCTGATGATCAGGTCATGCTTTTCCAATGACTTACCTTCAACTGCATCGTGATGTGCGGCAATAGTGGCAACATACACTTTGAGGGTGGAGGGAGACAGCCTTCGCTCCAACCCCTATTGCAGGAAAGAAAGCACGACTCTGATTGGACATCTTCGGGGGTCTTCCCGGTGTAAAGAAGGCCATTCAACGAACAGGTTCCACTTCAGTGCATAGAGGCGCCTTGTAGAGTGATGGTGTCTACCACCGCCTGGGGTAGGTCACCTAGAACCTCCACGTCCCGTCCAGGGACCAGACATGGTCCCGAGAAGGCTCACTGGGGGAAACGCATACTTGCGCAGATCCTGGGGCAAGCTGTGTGCCAGTGCATCCATGCCGAGGGTCCCCTCGGTCAGGGACTAAAACAACTGGCAATGGGTCGAGTACGGAGAGGCAAACAGATCTACCTGTGCGGCTCCAAAGAAGTCCCATATCAGCTGGACCACCTGGGGATGGAGTCACCACTCTCCCGGAAGCGTAGGCTGTCGTGAGAGCTCGTTGGCTGCATGATTGAGCACTACTGGGATGTGAATGGTACGAAGCGACCTCAGATGCTTCTGACGCCAAAGGAGGAGATGGCGGGCGAGTTGCAACATGCGGCGGGAGCGTAGAAAACTTTGACAGTTGATGTATGCAACGGTCGCAGTGCTGTCCGTACAGAACATTACATGCTTGCCATGTAGCGGCCCCTGAGAAGGCCCAGCGCAAGGCGTACTGCAAGCAACTCGAGGCAATTGATGTGCCAATGCAGTTGGGGCCCTGTCCACAGACCTGAGACTGCATGCCCGTTGTACGTGGCCAGCCCAGCCGGTGGCAGAGGCAGTTTAACACCAACCGGACGCGCTCCTTTGTAGTCGTGCTGTCTGGTTGACCGAGTCTAACTCCATAACGTGTCAAGTCAAATCAAGTCACCTTTATTTATATAGCGCTTTTTACAATACATATTGTGTCAAAGCAGCTTCACAGTGATAACACAGTTAAAATAATACTACAAAGTTTGTTTCTAGAAGAAAATTGCATCATCTTCCACCTGTAAGGCAGATCAATAATATTGTTGAATATTAAATGTACCCAACTAAGCAAGCCAAAAGCCAAGGCAATAGTGGCCAAAACTCCATCAGGTGACAGAATGGAGAAAAAAACCTTGGGAGAAACCAGACTCAGTCGGGGCCAGTTCTCCTCTGGCCAACGAGCGAACAGTGTATGATTATGGTTCAGGCAGCATTACAGGTCAGAAGTCAGATTGGATCAGAACATTCAGAATATTTATCTAGTTCCATCTGGTTGGAAGTCGGAGTCATCACGCCAGTATGGAGACAAGTTTGTTGAGGATCAGTGCCAATGGCTGTCGTGTCGATGAGGCCTTCAAAGGGCTGATGAGGCTGGCACCTCAGGGATGCATCATGGATGGGTCCAGGCGCAGGTCCACCATCTAATCTGGATACGGCCCAGATCCGGCTGACTTCAGTAAACCTCGGAATAAACAGAAAGACTAAAATTAGCGTAGATGCCATTCTTCTTATTATGTAACGAGTACATCAGGTGTTATAGGAAGTGTCCCTGGTTCCGGCTGACCTAATCTATGCAGCCTAATAATCATTTAACTGATTTGAATAATAGAAAGGTATAATGTTCTATATGAATGGCTGGTAAAAGAGATGCGTTTTTAGTCTAGATTTAAACTGACAGAGTGTGTCTGCTTCCTGGACAATGTTAGGAAGACTGTTTCAAAGTTTAGGTGCTAAATAGAAGAAGGATCTACCGCCTGCAGTTTTTGATATTCTAGGTATTATCAACTGGCCGGAATTTTGAGATCACAGTAGAGGACTATAATGCGTTAAGAGCTCGCTCAAGTACTGGGGAGCTAAACCATTTAGTGCTTTGTAAGTAGTCAGCAATATTTTAAAATGTATACGATGTTTAATAGGGAGCCAATGCAGTGTTGACAGAATGGGGCTAATATGGTCATACTTTCTGGTTCTAGTGAGAACTCTAGCTGCTGCGTTGTGGACCAACTGGACTTTGTTTATTAAGCATGCAGGGCAGCCACCCAGTAGAGCATTACAATGATCTAGCCTTGAGGTCATGAATGCATGAACTAACTGTTCCTCATTTTTCATTGAAAGCATATGTCCTAATTTAGATATATTTTTAAGATGGAAGAATGCGGTTTTACAGATCCATTTCAAATGAAAGCTGAGAAAAGAGATCCCAACAGGACCACGGACGTACCCGGGGTGGAGCAGTGAGGTGGAACACAAGAACTCGACATGGGAGGCACTGAGGCGGCCAGAAGTGGGGTCTGAGTGTGCTGTGCAACACTAACCTGGTTCCAGGGTGGGCAGAGGGTGCGTGGGAAGGCCTGGTAGTGTCCCCGAACCGCACACTGCTGCCTGCTGGCGATAGAGGAGCGGGACGGGAGTGGCAAGGCATGGAAGCGTCGCTCACTGCCATCCGCTCCCTCTTGAGACCCAGAGATAGAGAAGCTGCTCTTACTGAGAATTTGGGTACCACTGACTGAGACACCAATGGCGGAACAGAATTTGATTAAACAAAAGATTCTCCGCTCGGCCCTCCACCAGGGAAGAGCAGCTGTGTCCAACTCTGGGTCGCACATCTCAGGCTGCTGAGACAGGTGGCGCCGTCTTCCTGCGAAGACTCAACGTCACAGAAGAGTTGGCTGTGACAGAGTTTGTTTGTTTTTTTCGCAGGGGACAGACACCCTTGGTGACAAACAGTCGGAGGGGCAGCCCACGAGTGACTCTGGTAGCACATCGGGACAAGCTGCAAGCTTGGTTACCTCAGCCTGCTTCTGAACTGTGGAGAACTGCTGGTCACAGTCTCCAACAGTGTCGCCGAAAAAGGCCACCTCGTGAGATGGGAGCATAGAGAAAGCGAACTTTGGCGATGTCTCACACCTCTGCAAGGTTTAGCCATGGGGCACTTCTGGACCACCAGGGTGGACATCGTCTGACCGAGGGCCAGCGCTGTAACTTAAACCACGGTCAGTCACTATGCACAGCTCAACCCTGACTCAGAACTACCCTCGTGCATTGAGTGTTTTGGCCTTCCACAGACTTGTAGGATGGCCATCACATGCAGGAAAGAGGCGGTCTGCAATTAGCACAGCCGCCCCACCACCAAGGGTAGTGAGAGAGGAAAAACTTTTTCTGCAGATTTTGGCATGTTTGGCTTGCCATATTGGCGCCAATATGCTTCCATACTGCCAAAGTTTTTCACACACATCCGGGCAGGCACGGAGGCAGGGCAAGGCGATTACGCGTCGCACTGCGCCCCCAGAGAAGCCCGCGAAAGTATGGCTGTCAAGTCTGAATCTGATTCAGCATGAGCACACCCACCATTATAGTGGGAACTCAGCATCATCTTCATTTACAGAGCGTAACAGCCCTCTCTCCGATGGAGCGATCGACATCTGATCCTACCCTGGAGCCCAGAATGAAATGCTTGGTCCCTCATGACCAGTAATCCCATCTGGAAGCTGCCAGGCATGCAAGACAGTGAACGTGGTCGTCAAACTCGATGGCACACTGCACGCTGAGCGCTTTATGAGAAAGGCAAGAGCAACCACGTGCCAACGTGGTCATGCTCTCTTGGGAGAGCATAAACCACCCACGAACGTGGTCTCAGCATGTTTGCGATGCGCTAGAGGAGTGAGGGGCCCAAGGAGGTGGTCTCGTCGGGGAACGCTCACTGTAATCCTCAGATCACCAGTGCTATTAGCCAAAGTAGCCCTTTTCTGGTGGCCACCAGAAGAGGAACTAGATCGGGGAATAGGCAAAGGGACTCCACCTCATTTGAGGCACTTGAGTCTCGACCGGCGTCATCTAGTCATCTAGAGCGGCGAACGACGCACGCTGGGTTGCCGTGCCGTGTCAGCTGGCAGCTCGACGGCACACGGCACGTTGAATGCTCAAGCCTTTACGAGAAAGGGTAGACGAACAACATGCCGATGTGGTCATGCTCTGATGAGAGAACATGAACCACCCACGAGCGCAGTTTCAGCATGCTTAAGCCCAGGCATGTGAAACAGTGATCGTGGCCGTCAAATGAGGACAGGAAACGACCGCATCCAGAACCACACGGTTTGAATGACATCTTGAAAAAGACGCAGTGTCAAACCATGAATGCTCTTTCAGGAAACTGCTCTTTCTGGTGCTGAAGCACCCAGGGATGGCCACGGCTACACAAACAGGACGATAGTGCAAGCCTGATGTGAGCACTCACATTCTCATTGAAGGCGCAACACTGTGAAAACAGCTGTTTTGCCGGCTGTCTGTGAGATCGCGGCCAGCGCTGTCTGTGCTTGTAACACCAACACCAGTTTGAAGAGGCGTTCTCCTGAAGAAGCAGACTCGTTTTTTGAAATTAAAACACTCTCAGATAAAATTGCAGAGCAGGAACAGCAAAGATGCGATGCACCTTCTGCTCATTATATGCTCGCGCCGCGATGCACAGCAGCTGGTGCAATTATCGCATGCCAATGTGCATTGGCTCGTTTAGTTTACACTCGAAGTGGATTGGTCTCTCAAGCGAGATCCCCAGTTTGTCACAGTCAACTCTGACGAACGTAGAGAGTGACTGATGAAGGGGAACTGATGCATATTTTTATATATTTCTGTATGTCATTAGGATTAATGAAAACTTCCGGACAGGTGCAGGAGCTAAACTCTTAATGAAGAGGAATAAACACCTCTGAGCTATGGCCATTAACTATATCTCAATAATTTTCTATCAAAGTTTATCTTGAAGAATAAAAGAGATTAGTTGTTTGTTTTTTTTAAATGAAAATTTCTTTAAAGAGAAAGATCAAACCAAAAATGAAAATTCTGTCATCATTTACTCACCCTCAAAGTGTTCCAAATCTCCAGTTTCTTTCTTCTGTTGAAAATATTAAGAATAATAAGTGTTCTTAATATCATTTGCCCGGATATTAAATAGGAAACATAAACTAAGGTCAGGGGAATTTTTGCTATGATCAGTACAGTTCACTCTCTATCCAGACACAGGCTGTTCTTTAAAAGCCACACAATATCACTTAACTTGGCTGAATACTTGTTGTAGCCTACTAGTACATGTGTATTTGATAGTAAGTTTATGATAAATCATGAGCTGAATTTGGTAAGTAGTTACAGTGAATTAATTATGATGTGCCCCCTTCAAGTTAATTCATGACACAATAATGCATTAACAAGCCATTAGTTGATGTTAATGTATGGTTTGTTAATAATAAGTTATTTATGATGTGCCCCATCAAGTAGTCATGACACAGTCATGCATTAACAAGCCATTTGTTGATGTTAGTGTATGGTTAGTTAAAGGAGTAGTTCACTTTAAAAGGAAAATTAGCCCATGATTTACTCACCCTCAAGCCATCCTAGGTGTAGGCTATATGACTTTCTTCTTTCAGACGAATACAATCTGAGTTAAATTAATAAACACCCTACCAAGCTTGATAATGGCAGTGGATTGCAGCCATTGCAACCATCAGATTGAAGCTCAAAAAAGTGCATCCATCTATTAAATAAGAACTCCACGTGGCTCCGGGGGGTTCATTAAGGCCTTCTGAAGCAAAACGATGAGTTTGTGCAAGAAAAATATTCATATTTAAAACTTTATATTTTTGTACAAACGAACATACGGATCTGACTTAAGTGTAAAGCTACTCATTTAATCATGAGTTAGTAATGATGTGCCCCCTCAAGTAAAATCATGACACAGTGACTTTACGTTTACGTTTACATGCAACCAAATAATCCATTAGTAATTGGATTGACAGCTCAATCGGCCTGAAAAGCCTTAAACACCTTAATCGATCCAATTGAAAGGGGGGGGGGGGGGATTCCTTTTCTAATCCGATCGAGAGAACATGTAAACACTTGATTGGATTGAAAACCGAAACTGAAACGACTGCGCATGTGCAATGACGTAGAACTAGCTTAATGATGTATGATGCGTGTGTCACGGTGTGGGTTTTGTGTCTTGTTCCTTGTTCTTGTCTGTCATGTAATTCCCTGCTTGTCATGTGATCCTGCCATGTGTCTTGTCCCATGTTCAACTGTTCCCCGTTATGTTGATTAGTCTTCCCAGGTGTTTCAGTTTAACCACACCCCCTTGTTATCTTGTTTAGCTTGTTTTCCCTGTGTATATAACCCTGTCTGTTTTAGTATGTGTTACGGAGTCCTTGTTATTGTTACACCACTTCTTTGCTCTGTTTTTGCCTGTTTATTGTTTTGTGTTTTTGGATTGCCTCATTTGGATTTTGACCCTTGCCTGGACTAGTTGTGAGTACGGATTTTCCCTAATAAACATACTGCGATTGGATCCCCTGTTTCCTGTGTGTGGGTACGTGACAGAAGGACTCCGTCATGCAAGGATCCAGCAGTACGGGTTTCCGAATCTGTCCCCCTACCACCAAAGAAGAGAGGAGGGGACGACTCAGTAATTTAATGGCTTTACGCCAACAGGGACAGTCGGTGGGTGGACTGGCTCAATTTTTTTGGACTCTCTCAAGAGGTATGGGTTACAATGAGGCGGCACTAAAAGACCTTTTTAATAATTGCCTTGATAACCCATTACCTCGCTGTGAGATGATGGGGCTGGAGACTCTGGACTTCTGGGGGTTCACTAATTATCTGCAGAGACGTAGCCGGTGGATTACGTCAGACCGGTTTGTTTTTTCTGACAGGATGACTGAGTCCACATCTGCGTTTCCTGATGGGAGGGCGGACCCTGCACCTGTGTCTCCGGAAAAGATGGCCACCGCCGAGCCAGTGTCTCTGTCGGCCGCAAAGCGAGACCCTCCATGGACTGCCCCATCAGCCAGCATGGCTGCCTCCATTGGACCCCTCCGAGGTTGGAGTGGACTGATATCAAAACTGGCCGATCGGCCGCTGGCATCTGTCCGAACAGCCGATAGCCTGGGAATTTCACGGGTCTCAGCGCTATCAATTCCCCAGCCCGCCAGGCCAGAGTCTCTTTCTGTCGAGACTATCGTTCCGGAGGTCGTGCCTGAACAGCCCGCTGTCGTCCCGGAGGCTGTTTCCGCGCAGCCCGCTGTCGTCCCGGAGGCTGTGCCCGCGCAGCCCGCTGTCGTCCAGGAGGTCGTCCTCGAGCAGCCCGCTGTCGTTCAGGAGGTCGTCCTTGAGCAGCCCGCTGTCGTCTCGGAGATCGTCCTCGAGCAGCCCGCTGTCGTCTCGGAGGTCGTCCCCGAACAGCCCGCTGTCATCCTGGAGGCCGTCCTCGAGCAGCTCGCCCTGCCAGCCCTGCCCAAGCTGCTCACCCTGCCGACCGCCGTCGAGCCTGTGTCCCCGGACAAGATGGCCGCCGCCGAGCCTGTGTCTCCGGACAAGATGGCCGCCGCCGAGCCTGTGTCTCCGGACAAGATGGCCGCCGCCGAGTCTGTGTCTCCGGACAAGATGGCCGCCGCCGAGCCGGTGTCTGTTCCTGAGCCTGAGCCGGAGCCAGTGTCTGTTCCTGAGCCTGAGCCGGAGCCAGTGTCTGTTCCTGAGCCTGAGCCGGAGCCAGTGTCTGTTCCTGAGCCGGAGCCAGTGTCTGTTCCTGAGCCGGAGCCAGTGTCTGTTCCTGAGCCGGAGCCAGTGTCTGTTCCTGAGCCGGTGGTGCCAGTTCCAGTGCCTGAGCCGGTGGTGCCAGTTCCAGTGCCTGAGCCGGTGGTGCCAGTTCCAGTGCCTGAGCCGGTGGTGCCAGTTCCAGTGCCTGAGCCGGTGGTGCCAGTTCCAGTGCCTGAGCCGGTGGTGCCAGTTCCAGTGCCTGAGCCGGTGGTGCCAGTTCCAGTGCCTGAGCCGGTGGTGCCAGTTCCAGTGCCTGAGCCGGTGGTGCCAGTTCCAGTGCCAGTTCCAGTGCCTGAGTCGGTGGTGCCAGTTCCAGTTCCAGTGCCTGAGCCGGTGGTGCCAGTTCCAGTGCCAGTTCCAGTGCCTGAGACGTTGGTGCCAGTTCCAGTGCCTGAGCCGGTGGTGCCAGTTCCTGTGCCTGAGCCGGTGTCTGTTCCAGTGCCTGAGTCGGTGGTGCCAGTTCCAGTTCCAGTGCCTGAGCCGGTGGTGCCAGTTCCAGTGCCAGTTCCAGTGCCTGAGACGTTGGTGCCAGTTCCAGTGCCTGAGCCGGTGGTGCCAGTTCCTGTGCCTGAGCCGGTGTCTGTTCCAGTGCCTGAGTCGGTGGTGCCAGTTCCAGTTCCAGTGCCTGAGCCGGTGGTGCCAGTTCCAGTGCCAGTTCCAGTGCCTGAGACGTTGGTGCCAGTTCCAGTGCCTGAGCCGGTGGTGCCAGTTCCTGTGCCTGAGCCGGTGTCTGTTCCTGTGCCCTGGCCGCCCGAGGGAGAGTCTCCGCCCTGGCCGCCCGAGGGAGAGTCTCCGCCCTGGCCGCCCGAGGGAGAGTCTCCGCCCTGGCCGCCCGAGGGAGAGTCTCCGCCCTGGCCGCCCGAGGGAGAGTCTCCGCCCTGGCCGCCCGAGGGAGAGTCTCCGCCCTGGCCGCCCGAGGGAGAGTCTCCGCCCTGGCCGCCCGAGGGAGAGTCTCCGCCCTGGCCGCCCGAGGGAGAGTCTCCGCCCTGGCCGCCCGAGGGAAAGTCTCCGCCCTGGCCGCCCGATGGGTCGTCTGCTTCACCATGGCCACCCGAAGGGTTGTCTCCTCCCTGGCCCCCCGATGGACTTTCTGCTCCACCCTGGCCGCCTGAAGGGTTGTCTCCGCCGTGGCCGCCCGATGGACTATCTGCTCCACCCTGGCCGCCGGCTAAACCATCACCCCCTGTTTCTGTTCCCTTCCATGGACCTGGCCCCCCATCCCTCCCCCTGATCCTCCACCAGTCCACCTCCCGCCCTGGACTCTTGTTTTGTGTTTTGGGTTTTGTTGTCTTGGAGTGTCTGGTAGCCACTCCGTAGAGGGGGGGTTATGTCACGGTGTGGGTTTTGTGTCTTGTTCCTTGTTCTTGTCTGTCATGTAATTCCCTGCTTGTCATGTGATCCTGCCATGTGTCTTGTCCCATGTTCAACTGTTCCCCGTTATGTTGATTAGTCTTCCCAGGTGTTTCAGTTTAACCACACCCCCTTGTTATCTTGTTTAGCTTGTTTTCCCTGTGTATATAACCCTGTCTGTTTTAGTATGTGTTACGGAGTCCTTGTTATTGTTACACCACTTCTTTGCTCTGTTTTTGCCTGTTTATTGTTTTGTGTTTTTGGATTGCCTCATTTGGATTTTGACCCTTGCCTGGACTAGTTGTGAGTACGGATTTTCCCTAATAAACATACTGCGATTGGATCCCCTGTTTCCTGTGTGTGGGTACGTGACAGAGTGGGTCTTCCTGTTGAATATAGGGTCATATAAATGAGTGTCTCGTCCCGTCATTATAAAGTTTTCTTTTCACTCAGCGTCTGTGAAGTGAAGCAGGACAACATCCAACCAGTCCTTGTTTCAGATTCTCATCCAGAGACGATTGGTTTTAGGTGCAGGGAGAGCCGTAAAAAACAGAGAAGTGACATTGTATGGGGATGGGAGAAACCCACCCAAATTAGCTTCGGTTAAACAGGCGAATAATAATTTTGGTAAATGTGTAAGCTAGATTTATCCCTATTTTTTCACATCTTCATGGACACCACAATGATTTCCCTCATGTGGAATATTTTTCCTTGTAATTATGTATGGTTTGCAAAAATGGCAACTGCTGCGTCTGTGTGTAGATGAGAGAAGCAAAGTGTATGCGCGTTGTGCACACGCTGCATTATGGCCAAGCATGTGCCCTTAAAATAGCATCTGAACGCGCCACTGAAAACGCGCCACTGACTTTAGACTAGGTTTTTCTCGGTCTGTGGCAGAATTGTTTTCTGGAACTGCAAAATAGCACCAGGGAACGTTTGCGCCGGAACACACCTCCTCTTTTTGCTGAACCACCCCCGGGAGCGCAAGTTCATTCACTAATTTACTGATGTGCGTCTGTCGAGGGAAAAGTCCGCTGTGCGTCGGGTGCAAAATAGGAATGATACATGCATCGGTGTACAAAGTCAATTGCGCTGGGTGCAAGATAGGGCCCTATAACTTTCAACACACTCAAATGCAGTTTAGTATGATGTAGACCAAGTGAAACAGCGCTGCGTTACCTCACAATTTTTAATTTGTTACATAAACTGAGCATTTGCGGGTAGTTCGGTAGAATGCAATGTCCTCATTCCTTTATATCCACGGGACTTGCGTGTGGCGCTGATATCTGTCTCTCATTAGCAATTGCAACATGTTAAAAAACATGAATGTAATCACTCAGCCATTATTTCCCATAAACATTATTAGATCCATTGGCATGACGACAAATTCCATGATTCCGCTTATTCACTGCGTCATCAACATACGCCTTTGTTATTGTAAGAGGTTAGCGACCCCAGCGGAGAAATAAATAACATATTGCAGCTTTAATTCAGGTATTAGTACATGTTTATTCATGTACTGTTATTGTAAAGTGTTACCAATATTTTTAACGTGCTAACATTGACAGCACTAAGATGCATCTCAACTGCGGAGTAGTAATATTGTGAGATGTAAGATCACCACCAGAAATAAAGAAATCCCATAGGCCTTATACGGTATTTGATCTTTCTTTACAAATGTATTTTTCTTTCAGGTCCTTTGTTCCTGCAGCTTTTGCGATCAGATTTTAAGCAGAAATACGCTTCTGTATTTGACGACGACACTGTGGCTGATTACATATACCATGTGAATGCACAAACGGCCAGGTAAACTGTGAACCCAGGCAGAATACAAGCTATTTTCTGACCTAACAGACAGAGGTTAAAATAAAAAAAAACTTTTACAAATTTGTCTTGTGATTGGGCAGTGGTGAGACAGCATTTAAAAACATGACAATCCCATATGGATGGCCTCAGCACCCCATGATGGACCGCGTGGAGATGATCAGTCCCTCTCTTCCCATGACTTTCATCTACGGATCACGTTCCAGCATTGATGGCCAATCAGGAAAAGCCATTCAAGAAATGAGACCTGACTCGCACACAACAATCATAGTGAGTTTTATTCCATTGATCGTTTCCCCTCAAAAACTCGAAATAGTAACAGTTTTCTTTTTAATTCCTTCAAGGTCATCCAGGGTGCAGGTCACTACGTATTTGCAGACCAATCAGAAGACTTCAACCAGGCTGTGCTTAAGATATGCAATAATGAATAAATAAAGGAGAGAAAATATGAGTCAGGTGTGAGTTAGAGGAGGATCAGATGAAGGTGATAAGGGAGAGATAGATGCCTGAAAGGTACTATTTAAGAGGAAAAGGAGGCAGAAAATATGAAGGAAAGGAAGGAGGAAAAATTGCATGATCATTTATGGCTTTCTACAAATGTGCATTTAAAAATTAATATGTATACATGAATAAATTTGTGCTTATGAACTATATTTAAAATGCATCTGCTATATGAAAGTGTGATGGATTTTTAAATTAATCATAACTAACATTTGTTTTTCTTGCAGGAACAACATTCATATGCTTTTAAATGTTTCCCCCTTTGGTCGAAAACTTTGGTTGTGTGAGTGTAAAAATAACAAATATGGGAAATGAAACTAGACAGATGTCTAAACTTGAAACCTTGTGATTATGAAGTAACAAGAGGGCTTGTCTATGAAGAACCAATCAAATTGTAGGGAAATTATGTAATGTTTCATATAATTTTTGCCATTTTCCTATTCTATTAAAACTGTTGTATTTGTGTTTACTGGTGGGATTTTCGGGAAATTCTCCCGGCCGTGATTAAAACATTTAAAGGACATTTGCTGAAGTCTGTTTGTTTATTGCTGCGCAGCAAATTCAGATAGGGGAGCAAGCTAGTTAGGAGAACAAGTTAGGGTAAGGAACTCAAAGCCAGTTGTCGACTGTAGACACAAGAGCTAGAGTATAAAGATTTTTGGGTGTCAATTGTAGACGCCCCAGATATATTTATTAAGTGTCGACTGTAGAAGCTTGGGTGTCGACTGGAGATGCCCCAGGTAAATTTAGACGCAGGTAATTAGGTTCCCGATACGTAGTTAGGTTTAGGGGAAAATCTACCACAAAAGCAACAAAAAAGTGTTTTTTATTTTATTTTATTTTATTTGTGGAAATCTCCAGTACTTCTAATTAATTAATTATTCAAGCACAAGCATGCACATTGTAAAAAATAAATAAATAGCGGCAGAAATGATCCACACCTCTTGAACGCCGCTGGGTGGGAGTAAGCACCACGTAGTGGCTTTGATATGATTCACTTGAAACGGGCCTCGCAACAGGGGCCACCAGGGGTCGTTTTACATGCCCTAAACTACTAATTAAATATATCCAGAACAAATGATTATACCATTAAATAGTCAGCTCAAAAGGCCTACCTGGTTTCACGCAAGCCACCCTAATTAAAGGACGCAGATGGAAGCTAGTGTATCAAAAATATACATTTATTTCACAATAGTTCAATGTAATACCCCATGAAACTTCCCTCAATCAAAACACCAAATGTTTAAGAGCATGTACCGAGTTTCCCTCCCGAGACGTGTCAGAATTTATTCACACCACATGTCACTCTTAATAAATAAAGTTTGAGAAGAATACCACAGGTAAAATAACCACAGTTAAATCCAGTACACGTGATACACAGCATACACTTAGGGCTTGATCTTGTATAGTACCCCAATCTCATCCAGGCATTGTACTACTTCGTATACAATAGGCTCCCATTGGTCTTGGATTTTATGACGACCAGGAGGATTACTTCGCCTGTACACAAATGAACCAATAAGCAAAATTGGCCGAGGTACAGAATGATGTTGCGCTCGAGAAGCGGCTACAGCTTCCAATTGAGTTTGTGCCTTAAGATAGGTTGATGTTAATTGCCTCTGATGTTCTCGAAAACAATCTTCTGCTGTCCCACCCAATGTCACATCCTCGGTTAGTCCCAGAAGTGAATCTATAGGAAGAAGAGGCTTTCTCCCAAACATCAACTCATAAGGAGAAAATCCTGTAGAGTTATGCACTGAGGTGTCAAATGTTGAGGCAATCTCTTTTTCTGTTCTGGGGGTAGAGTGCGCAACAAATCGTGCAATGTCCGGTTGAACCGTTCACATTGCCCATTACCTTCTGGGTGGTGGTAAGGGCTAGTATGTGACTTCTCGATTCCATACAACTGACAAAGGTGTTTTTGTAACTCTCCCTCAAAATTTCGTCCTTGGTTTGAATGGATCCATTTTGGAACACCATAGGTGTAAAACCATCATTCCGTAGTACGTTCCACCCCTTGATGACCATGATGGTCATGGAGATTAGTAAGTACTTCACTTCTCAGCCTCTGTGGTAACAGCAGCTGCAACACTTCCTCTCTACCCCCAGGGACATGACTCCGATGATACAAGACTCCCTGCTGTTCTTGACTTCTACTCCATTGGCGAACCATTTCCAAAACTGCTGGAGATTCCTTTGTCCACTCCAGAGCTGTGGGAACCCCGCCCCATTTCCAATACACCAAGAAAGCCCTTATCACTAGATCTTCTGTCTGCAACACTTGTAGGTCAGCTTTACATCTCGCTGGGGCTGCCTCAGTAATTGATGTAAAAGCAGACAACTGCTAATGGTGTCTAGTGCAAGCCCATTCCACATCTTCGGGAACCGTAATGCCAGGGGCAACCTCTCCCAAAGAACTTGGCAGAGGGGATGGAGGCAAGCGAGAGAGTGTATCTGGATTCTTATTAGATGTCCCAGGTCCCATTAGGGTGAAATCAAAAAGTGCCAGCTGTGATGCCCAGCATTGATCTACGACACCCATTTTGGTAGTGCGGAGATAACCAAGTGGGTTGTTGTCTGTGAATACTATAAATTAAGAGCCAAGAAGATAATCTCTAAATTTTTCTGTTACCGCCCATTTACGTGCAAGCAGTTCTAATTTCATAGCTGAATAATTTGTCATATTCCTCTCTGTAGGTCTGAGCCCACGGCTTGCATATGCGAGTGGCCGACGTTGCCCTCCTTCCTGCTCCTGGGACAGGACTGCACCCAACCCCAGATTGCTATTGCATCCACCTCAAGGAAAAACGGACTAGCAAAATCTGCATACCCCAATACTGGGGCCCCAATCAGCTTCTCCTTAAGAGCATGGAATGCCTGTTCGCAACTCCAAACCCAGTGATCACCCCAGGAGCTATTTGATCTTGGCCTAGCTCTTTTACTGGAAGGCTGTAACTTTGCTACTAATTTGTGCAAATTTGCAATTTGCAAATAGTTTGCAAAATCTTCCACAAATCTCCTGTATCAAGAGGCAAAACCCAGGAAGGACCGCAGTTCTATAACAGTAGATGGAGTCTGGAGATGGAGTGCTGATCTTTTCGGGATCATAGACAACCCCAGATGCTGAGATGACATGCCCAAGGTACTTTACCTCTGGCTGGAAGAAGTGACATTTTCTGAGCTTAAGTTTCAGGCCATTCTGTTGCAACCGGTGTAACACACAAATTTAATTGATGTCAACAAATAAAAAAACAGATATAATACAGATGAGCAAATGCTAAAGCTTGGGTTGATGAATATTCGATCGCTTACTCCAAAAGCACTCATTGTTAATGATATGATTTCAGATAATAACCTAGATGTGCTGTGTTTGACAGAAACCTGGCTAAAACCAAATGATTACATTACTTTAAATGAGTCCACCCCGCAAGATTACTGTTATAAACATGAAGCTCGTCTGAAACGCAAAGGGGGAGGTGTTCCTGTAATTTATAGTAATATTTTCAAAACCACTAAGAAATCTAGTTTTAAATATACTTCTTTTGAAGTGTTGGTGCTTAATGTAAAAATATATAATGCAAACGATAAATCACGTTTGAGATTTGTGCTGGCTACTGTATACAGGCTAGGGATGGCCCGATACCGATACTGGCATCGGGGATCGGGCCGATACTGTCCTCATATACTCGTACTCGTACTCATAAAAATTCGCCGATACCACGCACCGATACCACGTACATATTGCGAGCACATCCCTTTAAACAGACATCAGTGGAAAGTTTGTTCAGTCGGATGTCAATGGCAAAGAAAATAAAACGAGGCATGTAGATTATTATTAACGTTAACTGACGAGAGAGAGAGAGCGAGAGAGAGAGAGAGAGCGAGAGAGAGCGAGAGAGAGAGCGAGCGCACTTCTGTTGCTCTTGATTGCTGATCGTTCACTCAGCACATGTTATTTGGATGAAAACTAAATCGTATATGCAAGTAAAGTAAAACATGAACTGTTACCTGATTTAAGTATAATGAGTGGTTCCCTACAATATTTCAGGACGTGTGCAGGTCAAGAAGTTCCATGAATGCAAACATCCAAAGCGCGCGCCCCGCAAACCAGCGTCTCAGCGCGCGAATACTGAATTAAATTGTCTTCCACGTCTTGCGCTTGTACGGACGAATTCACACAAAATTATGTAAAAACGCCAACAAAGTCGGTTATATCTCAAATGAACGTAGCCATGTTCAAATGCGGTCCGTGCGTTCGGTCTGATAGTTTGATAAACCTGCTTCTGTGTTTTAATGTTAATCAAACAAAGGACAAATAAATACTCACTGCTCTTGACTAAATACGCTACCCTTTTCAACTTTACAAAAATATCTATCTATATATTATTTATACAGTAATGAATATGCTTTTTTCACATTTGATTACTTTATTCAAATTTCTGTACCTGCTGGATCTACCTGAAAAACTCTAAAAACACTGTTTATTTCATTTGTAGCCTTTCTTTGCTCTATTGTATTTATTTGTCCTATTTGTAATTCGATTGTTTGTTCTTATTTTGTTACTGACTGCTTACTTGTTTTAAATTCACATTAATTAGGCTGGTAGTTTTTGTTGTAGTATCAAAATTGGATTAAATAATTGGGATCAGTTATGGTATCGGTATCGGCGAGTATCAAAAATTAAAGTATCAGTATCGGACTCGTTCTGAAAAAAAGTGGTATCGGGACATCCCTAATACAGGCCACCATAAAGATTTTATTAAAGAATTTGCGGACTTTCTATCAGAATTAATATTGACTGCAAATAAAGTACTAATTGTTGGTGATTTTAATATACACATAGATAATGAAAAAGATGCATTGGGATTGGCATTTAAAGACATTGTAAACTCAATTGGAGTTAGACAATACGTGTCAGGACCTACTCATTATCGTAATCATACTCTAGATCTAATATTAGCACATGGAATAGATGTTGATGCCGTTGAAATTCTGCAGCAGAGCGATGACATCTCAGATCATTATCTAGTCTCATGTAAATTACATTTAGCCAAGGCTGCAAAGCCGACTCCGTGTTATAAATATGTTAGACCTATCACTTCTGCCACTAAAGATTGCTTTATCAATAATCTTCCTAATCAGTTTCATCATCTCAGCATCCCAGATAGCTTAGAAGAACTCGATATTGCAACAGAAACTTTTAACTCTCTCTTTTCCAGCACTTTAGACACAGTTGCTCCGTTACGCTTAAAGACGATTAAAGGAATTAGTCCAACGCAGTGGTAAAACGAGCACACTCAGGCCCTTAAGAGAGCAGCTAGATAAATGGAGTGCAACTGAAAGTAAATGAAGAGATGTCTTATCGATCACAAGTTCAGTATGGTGTACCACAAGGCTCAGTACTAGGACCGTTGCTGTTCACTCTGTACATGCTACCCTTATGAGATATCATTAGGAAACATGGAATTAGCTTCCACTGTTATGCTGACGATACTCAGCTGTATATTTCTTCAAAACCTAATGAAACTTACCAATTCACAAAATTAACGGAATGCATAGCTGATATAAAAAAATTGGATGACTAGTAATTTCCTACTTCTAAATTCTGAAAAAACAGAGATTCTAATTATTGGACAAAAATCTTCCTCACGTAATAACCTAGAATACTGTCTAACACTTGATGGCTGCTCTGTTAAGTCTTCGTTGTCGGTTAGGAACCTGGGTGTACTCTTTGATACCAATCTTTCATTTGAAAGTCACGTGTCTAGTATCTGTAAAACTGCATTTTTCCATCTTAAAAATATATCTAAATTACGCCATATGCTCTCATTGACAAATGCGGAACAATTAGTTCATGCGTTCATGACATCAAGGCTAGATTATTGTAATGCTCTACTGGGTGGTTGCCCTGCACGCTTAATAAACAAACTACAGCTAGTTCAAAACGCAGCAGCTCGAGTTCTTACCAGAACCAGGAAGTATGACCATATTAGCCTGGTTCTGTCAACACTGCACTGGCTCCCTATTAAACATCGCATAAATTTTAAAATATTACTTACAAAGCACTAAATGGTTTAGCTCTGCAGTACTTGAGTGAGCTCTTAACGCATTATAGTCCTTCACGTCTATTGCGATCTCAAAATTCCGGCCAGTTGATAATACCTAGAATATCAAAATCGACCGCTGGCGGTAGATCCTTTTCCTATTTAGCACCAAAACTTTGGAACAGTCTTCCTACCATTGTCCGGGATGCAGACACACTCTGTCAGTTCAAAGCTAGATTAAAGACACATCCCTCCCCTGTGAGCGGCTCCTGACGCGAGGAGGCAAACGACGCCGGGGTCTTCCTCGAGGTCTTGGGGCAGGTTTGTCCGGGTGGTCTCTGTGGAAATCAGTAGTGAGTGAAGGGTCTAGAACATCATCAGCATTGATCCAGGACCTCTCCTCTGGACCGTATCCCTCCCAGTCCACGAGGTACTGGAGGAACCTGCCCCGACGACGAGAGTCCAGGATTTCACGGACCCGGTAAGCTTCCTGGCCGTCGATGATGATGGGAGGAGCTCTCTGGTCACCAGCCTCATCTAGGACCTCCTCTCCTCTCGGACCACCAGCGGGCTTGAGCAAGGAGACATGAAAAGTGGGTGAGATACGGTAATGGGCAGGTAAGGCTAATCTAAATGAAACTGGAGTGATTTGTCTAATGATTTTGAAAGGACCCACGTACCTGGGACTGAGCTTCTTGCAGGGTAACCGGAGCCGTATGTCACGGGTGGACAATGGACAATCAAACCCATTGCCCTGGTTGGTAGTTGGGATTGGTTCGCCGATGACGATTGGCCTGTTCTCTGGTGCGATGAACTGCTCTTTGTAGATGGACATGAGCATTGTTCCACATCTCCTCACTGCGTTGTAACCATGAGTTAATCGCAGGTAAGTCCGAGGGTTCTCCAGACCACGGAAACAATGGGGGTTGGAAGCCTAGGATGCATTGGAAGGGAGTGAGACCTGTAGATGGCTTGCGGAGTGAATTTTGAGCATACTCGGCCCATAGCAGATAGCGACTCCAGTCGGACTGATTCTTCTGGCAATATGAGCGAAGGAAGCGGGTGAGTTCTTGATTTAATCTTTCCACTTGACCGTTGGCTTGAGGATGGTATCCGGAGGTTAGGCTGACATTAATGTTCAGTAGCTGACAGAAAGCGGACCAGACTCGGGAGGTGAACTGCGGACCCCGATCAGAGACTACATCCTCCGGTAGACCATAGAATCTAAATACATTATTGCAGAGAACTTCAGCAGTTTCCAGGGCAGTGGGGAGTTTGGGAAGAGGTATCAGCCTGCAGGCTTTAGAGAAACGATCAATTACCGTGAGAATGGTAGTGTGGCCCTGAGAGGGTGGTAGGTTAGTCACAAAGTCAATGGCGATGTGTGACCATGGTCTTTGTGGGATGGGTAATGGATGAAGAAGGCCGGCAGGTAATTGACGCGGAGATTTGGAGGTATTGCAGATGGTGCAATTCTGAATGAACGTGATGGTGTCAGTTCGTATAGAAGACCACCAGAACTTATTGTTGAGGAGTTGTATTGTAGCCATTATACCTGGATGACCGGAACTAGGGTTATTGTGTACCATTTGCATTACTCTCTGTCTTAGGGCCTGTGGAACGTACGTGAGGTTGGGTGGGGTTTCAGCCGGTGGTGGCTCGATGACCTGGGCTTCTGCGATTTCAGTTAGTATGTCCCACTGCACAGGTGCGAGAATGATAGTGGATGGAATGATGGGTTCTTGATCTGGGGATAGGAGGTCCGACTCATGAAGTCGAGAGAGAGCATCCGCCTTGGTATTTTGAGAGCCTGGACGATAAGTAACTCTGAAATCGAATCTGGTGAAAAAGAGTGACCATCTGGCTTGTCGATGGTTGAGTCGTTTGGCTGATTTTAGATACTCTAGGTCAGGGATGGGCAACTTCGGTCCTGGAGGGCCACTGTCCTACAGAGTTTAGCTCCAACCCTGAAAAAATCACCTGCCTGTAATTTTCTAGTAATCCTGAGGACCTTGATTAGCTTGTTCAGGTGTGTTTGATTAGGGTTGAAGCTAAATTCTGTAGGACAGTGGCCCTCCAGGACCGAAGTTGCCCATCCCTGCTCTAGGTTACGATGATCAGTGAGAACAGTGAACGGATGTTTAGCCCCCTCCAGCCAGTGACGCCACTCCTCGAATGCTGCCTGCATTGCGAGACGTTCGCGGTTGCCAACGTCATAATTCTGCTCGGTAGAGTTCAATTTACGGGAGAAGAATGCACAGGGGAAAAGTTTGGGAGGTTCACCCTGGCGTTGTGAAAGCACTGCCCCAATGCCTGTGCTGGAAGCATCTACTTCCACTATGAATTCACGTTCGGGATCGGGATGGTGCAGGATGGGAGCGGTCGTGAATTTCTCTCTTAGAGAACGGAACGCTGCAATAGCTGCTGAAGACCAGGTTAGACGTTGGGTTCCCTTTTTGATCATGGATGTCATAGGGGCAGCGATACTGCTGAAGTTACGGATGAACCGGCGATAGAAATTGGCAAATCCTAAGAAGCGTTGTAGTTCCTTGAGAGTGGTAGGTTGGGACCAGTGAACTACCGCCTGTACCTTCCTCTCATCCATGGCGACCCCTCCAGAGCTAATCACATACCCGAGAAAGGAGATGGTCTCTTGGTGAAACTCGCACTTCTCTGCCTTGGCGTACAGTTGGTGTTGAATGAGACGTTTCAGGACTGCTCTGACGTGTTTAACATGCTCCTCATAAGTTTCGGAGTAAATCAGGATGTCATCAATGTAAACAATTACCCTTTGGTTCAGCATGTCTCTGAAAACGGAAAACCTGAAACACGGAAGGACTATTGGACAGACCGAACGGCATAACAAGATATTCGTAGTGCCCCGTCGTGGTGGAGAATGCTGTCTTCCACTCGTCCCCTTCACGAATGCGAATGAGATTATAGGCACAACGAAGGTCCAGTTTGGTGAAATATCTTGCTTGTCTGAGTTGTTCGAGAGCAGCAGGGACGAGTGGTAGAGGATAACGGAACTTGGTTGTGATGTCGTTGAGAGATCGATAGTCGATACAGGGACGAAGACCTCCATCTTTCTTCTTGACGAAGAAGAAGCCTGCTGATGCGGGTGACGTGGAGGGACGGATGAAACCTTTGGTGAGTTCCTCCTGAATGTAGGATCTTATAGCCTCTGCTTCGGGTTGTGACAGCGGAAAAACTCTGCCCTTGGGAGGTTGTGATCCTGGGAGGAGATCTATGGCACAGTCACTGGCTCGGTGAGGAGGTAAGTGTGATGCTTTCACCTTGCTGAATGCCTCGGCTAGATCCTGATAGACACTGGGAAGTGGATCTGTTAAAGCAGTCTCGCTCCTCTTCTTGACAGGCATGTTGTAAAGACAGTTGTGAAGACAGAAGTCTGACCATTGAGTGATTTGTTTCTTAGCCCATGAGATAGAGGGGTTGTGCAGCTCCAGCCATGGAAGACCGAGGATGATGGGATTTTGTGGTGATTGAAAGACAAACAGACGGATGGTTTCAGTGTGGAGGACACTGGTGCTCAACTGCAGATCTTCAGTGGTGAATTTGATACAACCGGAGCCCAGAGGTCGGCCATCTAGCGCTGCGACTGCCAAGTGAGAGTCATAGGGAACAAGGGGAATATTATTATTTTTCGCAAAAGACATATCAATGAAGTTTCCTGCAGCCCCCGAGTCAATCAATGCTACTGTCTCAACGACCCTCCCATTTAACTCCAGAGTGACTGCAATCTCTCAACTAGTAGTGGATTTGGGAATTGAACTCACCACAGTGGGATTGCGAGGTGGACGAGTGGGACAGGTTGCTCTTAGATGTCCCGGTAATCCGCAGTACAAACATAAGCTCTGTCGAATGCGTCTCTCTCTCTCCTCCTCGCTGATGCGTGTTAAGCCAATTTGCATGGGTTCTACATCTGAGTTAACTGTTGAAAGTGTCATGGGAGAAGTGGGCAGACGGTTGGTGCGACGAGATCGAAAGAGATTGTCGATCTTGATGGATAGCTCGATGAATTGCTCCAGTGATTTTCCCTCGTCGCGACAGGCAAGTTCAGACTGCAACTCCATAGACAAGCCTTTACGGTAGTGGAGCTTGAGAGGATCGTCTGGCCACCCCGTCTGAGCTGCGAGAGTGCGAAATGATAGAGCATAATCCGCCGCCGAACCCCTTCCTTGCCGGGGAGATAGCAATTGCTCACCCACTTCCTTTCCTCCAACAGAGTGCTCAAACACCTCTTTGACACCTCTTTGAATAAATGCTCTAAATGAAGGGAAGGTTGGTCTATCCTCACTCCATACTGCAGTAGCCCAATCCAACGCTCTCCTCGTGAGAAGCGAACACATGAATGCGATGCGGTTCTTATCTGCAGGGTACAACATGGGTTGTTGATTGACAAACATAGAACATTGAAGTAAGAATCCCTTACATCTGTCTGGAGATCCATCAAATTTCTCTGGGAAGGCGAGACGAGGGCTGGAGGTGTTGGGAATAGCATGTGCCTGAGGTGGAGTTGGGGGTGAAGCAGGATCGCTGGGTACTTGGAGACGAAGTGTTTGTAATGCCTTTACCAGTTCTTCAGTAATCGAGGTCAATCAGTTGAGCTGCTGCTGGTGTGTGGCCAGGACCAATGCTTGAGCAGTGACCTTGGTGGTGAAGTGGTAGAATGCTGCTGGATCGAGATCTGGCGAAGTCTTCTGTAACGAGGAGTCAGTGTCGTGACTCGTGAGGATCCATATGCAGCTTTATTAAAACAGAATGCAAGTCAAACAGGAAGAGCTTCAAACACAATGTAGATAAGGCAGAATCAAAGTCAGAGTTCAGGCTGAAGATCAGGGCAGGCGGCAAACACACAGGATAATCAAATGACAGGGCAGATGGAATCAGAATAGGCAGGCGGCAAAGAATCAGAGTCCAGTAACCAGTAGTGATGTTACATATGACACTGAAGCTTCGATGCGCGTATCACACAAGCAAAACAATTTCTAGTGAAGCCCCGTATCGGGGTGTGTATTGGTTTACTAGAGTCACGTGATCGATGACAAACGAAGCCTCACTTTCTCTCCAGTCACGTGCGCGTTTCACTTTGGGTGTCAGAAGGCTCGAACTCCAGATCGTATTTAATGAGTCTGTCTGTTGCCTCAGTCTGGTTGATGGGTTTGTGAGGAGAGTGCTGTACTTTGAAAGTTAATCAATATATTACATTTAAATAAGCAAAATTTATTTTTCGCTACTTGGGCTATTATTTTTTGTTGTTGTGTCCTTTTGTTTTTGTAAAATCTTTGCACTTTTTGGTGATTTTAGGTAATTTGGTGTTGGTATTTGGGTTTAGGGTGGGATTAGGGGAGAGGGGTGTTGGTGTTTGGTGAATGGTTTGTATTTAGAGCAATGGCAACAGCCAAAAATAATAAAAATAATAAAACACTTTATCAACTTTCTGTCATTCCTACAGTTGATTAAGTACTATCAGTAACAAGTGTCATAAACACATTTAATAACAGATGATCCTATAAGACAATGTCCTTATTCATTGTGTGTGTGTGGAGAGAGAGAGAGAGAGAGAGAGAGAGGCCTACATTAGATCTTATTGAATCATATAAGCTCATTTTATATTTTAATTGTCACACTTTAATGGGTAAAATAATTTATTTAATGAACAAATCAAACACAAACATGTAAGGCTTTTATTTGTACACATAACATTGAAACTATGGAGTGTGTTGTGGTTGCTTCATCTGCCAGAGCTTCTAACACAGGCTTCTGGCTGCTTTATTTTAAATAAGCACCAGATGGCACTGTTCTCGACACTCTCGAAGCTTTGAATCTTTTCCCAGAACAGTTAGGGGAAAGCTTTAGTGATTCATGAGGCTTCATTTCCCCATCCATAGTAACCAGTCCAGGTCATACACGGGAAATCATACACGGAATAAACGCTCAGAAATGTTTGCATGGCAAGACAAGACTTCGCAATGAGGAAGCTGGGAGAACAGTTTAAATAGTTCAGAGTCAATGGAAAACACCTGTGAGTGAAATCAGCCACAGGTACGGGGTATATGGGAAATGAAGTCCAAAGAGTTAGTACTCAGGTGATGGTGACCTCTGGTGGTGTGTGGAGGGAGCCACAGAGGCTGAATTCGTGACAACCACATATCGCGCTATTGAGCCACTCAAAATTACCGCATGGGAAAATCCTTCACCGCGACAGCCCTACCCATCACGCTGGCGTCATTGAATTTTTTTTTCTGTGCTTCAATATAAGATTGAGGGTAACCAAATGTTTCAAGCAAAATAGCCAGGATTCGATCAGGGGCATTTCTATCTGCAGTGGGACGAAATCAGATCTCTGACTTAGCCTCCCCATCAGGATGGTAATACAGAAACAGTGCCTGCTCAGTAGAGGTCATATATTTAGAATTTAAACATCTATGGGCTTCTTCTACCCACTCAAACCTTGGGCATTTGGGTTTACTAAACTTTCTTGCTGACTGCTGGTTACCCCTCCCTGTCCTGATACGAATTCGTATGATTTGTCTAAACCCTAGTGATGGGTAGGTTTAGGGGTGGGGTCAGGGGTAGGTCATTCGTGCGGATTAATATGAATTGGTCAACTCGTAAAGTATGTACGATTTAACAAAAATCATACAAATTCGTACGAGTGAGGTAGTATGAATTCGTACGAATTAGCCACCTCGTACTTTAGGTAAGAATCGTTAGCTTAATTACCTAACTGTTGTTGTTTTTAAATCACTGTCATTGCAGTAGTTATTTTATATATACAGGGGTTGTGGAAGAATGTAAAAATAAACCTAAAAAAGCTGAAGACCGAAGAGAGAGATTTAGGACTGGCGGAGGACCTGCAAATAAAGACGCTGACCAGTTGGATGAGTTACTGACAGGAATAATGGAGAGCCAGCAACATTTGGAGAACAAACCAGATGATGATCATCTAGATAGTTCAGATGATGTATCACACACACCTACGTTAACTATAATACATTTCACTTTGCCTTTTCTTTCTTTCTCTCTCAAACTTTAATTTGCTTCTGTGTCATCAAACACCTTAGCATTAATCTGCATTTATTTGACCATATATATATGAACTTGTCTTGTTTCAAGGATAAAGTCATATGGACAGAACTGAACATCCTCAGAAGCAATGGCGGCAATGTCTGCCAGTACTGATCACCCTAGCAAAAGACTCACTGTCAATGAAAGGCTGGCTATTGAATTCCATGAACATATGTTGAAGTATCTTAAAGGCGTCATCGAATGCATTGAATGCCCATTTTGCACAAGTTGGTATGATTGTTTAGGGTCTTCATGTAAAGGATGCGAGGGAAGGCTGCAAGGAAAGAAAATGAGGACGGAGGAATCGAATGAAAGCTTTTTTATACATTGGAATACTTGATCACTCGAGCGTCACTTCATAGCATCATCAGCTTTGCTCAAAGTATCTGCCCTTATGTTGTATTAGTTTGGTTATTTAATAAATTCATAACAAATAATAATAAAGCAAGGTACCCTGTTGAAATATGTGAGATGTGTGGTTTATATAAACTGCAAAGGTAAAGTATAAATTCAAATTATCGTGACCAATGTGAAGGGGGAGGATAATGTATATGTGCGTCATGTTTAGTCAATAAAGCTCTTCCGCAAAGGATACACCTGTGGTCGATCGGTTTCCGGGTCATAGGATGGAGGACAGAGGAGCGAGGAGGGATATTGAGAAGCACCCCGTGACAATCTGCCTTGGTGGACAGTATAAAAATGGCTGAGGGCGGAAATATGTTAATACGGGAAAGTCCATCAGTGGTTGTGCAAACGGCTTGATTATTGAGAGTGTTAAGGCTTTTTGAGGATTAAAAGAAAGGATTGGATTTTTTTCATTGTATGGTGGTTGTGTCCACAAACTGCAAAGACATATTTATATGCAAACCAATGACTCCTTTAAGAAGGAGCATGAAATAAAGATAAGAGACCCCTAGTATGCTTATGAGCCTGGTTGTAGTGAAGTCAAGTCACCTTTATTTATATAGCGCTTTTTACAGTACAGATTGTATCAAAGCAGCTTCACAGTGATAACATGAAAATAATACAACAAAGTTTATTTCTAGAAGAAAATTGCGTCATTGTCCACCTGAAGTAATGCAGATAAATAATATTTTTGAATATTAAATGTACCCAACTAAGCAAGCCAAAAGCCAAGGCAACAGTGGTAAGGAACCAAAATTCCATCAGGTGACAGAATGGAGAAAAAAACCTTGGGAGAAACCAGGCTCAGTCGGGGGCCAGTTCTCCTCTGGCCAACGAGCGAACAGTGTATGATTATGATTTAGGCAGCATTACAGGTCAGAAGTCAGATTGGATCAAAACATTCACAATATTTATCCAGTTCCATCTGGTTGGAGGTCGGAGTCATCACGCCGGTATGGAGATGGGTTTGTTGAGGTGTCCATGAGGCCTTCACAGGGCTGATGAGGCTGGCACTTCAGGGATGCGTTGTGGTTGTGTCCAGGCGCAGGTTCACCGTCTGATCTGGATACGGCCCGGATCTGGCTGACTTCAGTAAACCTCGGAATAAATGGAAAGACTAACATTAGCGTAGATGCCATTCTTCTTATGATGTAACGAGTACATTGGGTGTTATAGGAAGTGTCCCCGGTTCCAGCTGACCTAATCTATGCTGCCTAATAATCATTTAACTGATTTGAATAATAGAAATGTATAATGTTCTATGTGAATGCCAGGTAAAAGAGATGCGTTTTTAGTCTAGATTTAAACTGACAGAGTGTGTCTGCTTCCCGGACAATGTTAGGGAAACTGTTCCAAAGTTTAGGTGCTAAATAGGAAAATGATCTACCGCCAGCAGCTGATTTTGATATTCTAGGTATTATCAACTGGCCAGAATTTTGAGATTGCAATAGACGTTAAGGACTATAATGCGTTAAGAGCTCGCTCAAGTACTGGGGAGCTAAACCATTTAGTACTTTGTAAGTAATCAGCAATATTTTAAAATGTATACAATGTTTAATAGGGAGCCAATGCAGTGTTGACAGAACGGGGCTAATATGGTCATACTTCCTGGTTCTAGTGAGAACTCAAGCTGCTGCGTTTTGGACCAACTGGACTTTGTTTATTAAGCGTGCAGGGAAACCACCCAGTAGAGCATTACAATAATCTAGCCCTGAGGTCATGAATGCATGAACTGACTGTTCCGCATTTTCATTGAAAGCATATGTTGAAATTTAGAAATATTTTTAAGATGGAAGAATGCGGTTTTACAGATGCTAGAAACGTGACTTTGAAATGAAAGATTGGTATCAAAGAGCACACCCAGGTTTCCTAACCAACGACAAGGACTTAACAGAGCAGCCATCAATTGTTATACAGTATTCTAGGTTATTAATTGAGGAAGTTTTTTGTCCAATAATTAGAATCTCTGTTTTTTCAGAGTTAAGTAGTAGGAAATTACTAGTCATCCAAATTACTAGTCATTCAAATTTTTATATCAGCTATGCATTCCGTTAATTTGTGAATTGGTGTGTTTCGTCGGGGTGCAAAGAAATTTAGAGCTGAGTATCATCAGCATAACAGTGAAAACTAATGCCATGCTTCCCAATGATATATCCCAAGGGTAGCAAGTACAGAGTGAACAGCAACGGTACTACTGAGCCTTGTGGTACTCCATACTGAACTTTTGATCGATATGACATCTTTGTTTACTGCTACAAACTGATAACGGTCAGATAAGTATGATTTGAACCATGCTAGTGCAATTCCACTTGTCACAGGCCGGGGTGGCCTTCCCTCCCCTTCTGAACGTACCACCTCGAGGAGTTACCCAGAGACACAACAGACCAGACAAGATAATTATCAAAAACTTGTATTTTATTTAGTTAAAATAAGTCCAATCTCAAGCTAAAATCCACCGACTGATCCACCTCTCTCTTCCACCAGGTTGCGTGGGAAGTTCGCACAACGGTTCCTCTCAGCCAGACATAAGTAATGGAGCAGACACTGGTAAGGATTCACACAACAGCTCCTCTTCGGCCAGAGGTAAGTAATGAAGCAGACACAGGTAAGGATTCGCACAGCGGTTCCTCTTCAGCCAGACATAAGTAATGGAGCAAGCACTGGTAAGGATTCACACAGCAACTCCTCTTCGGCCGGAGGCAAGTAATGGCACAGGCACTGGCAGGGGTTCACACAGCAGTTCCTCTTCGGCCGGAGGTAAGTAATGAAGCAAGCACTGGTAAGGATTCGCGCAGCGGTTCCTCTTCAGTCAGACGTAAGTAATGGAGCAGGCACTGGTAAGGATTCACACAGCAACTCCTCTTCAGCCGGAGGTAGGGGTTACGGCAGGCACTGATAGGAAATTGACAACAAAGGAAGGGGTTACTCTTCTCACAGGACAACATCAACCATTTGAGTGTCACCTCTCTTTGGGATAGGGGGGAGGTTCGGGCAGGGAATCATCCGACGCAATACAATAGTCCGTCGTAGATGGCAATCGGGGAGCTCTCTCGTTCCCTCCACGAGACACACCCGCTAGCTGGGGGCCACTCCCCTTCCACAGGCCGACGGCAGTTGAGATACAGCGACGGACAGTAATTTCCCCACGGAACGGTGATGGCCGCCTCCACTGACAGAGGACAATTTCTCTACGTTCACAGAACAACCGTGGTGAGTACAGGATTTGACAATCAACAACTGGATCTTCTTACCACAGAGCAGTGATGGCAGCATTCGATGGCAGAGGGCCGTTTCTCTATGTTCACAGAACCACAGTGGGGAGTACAGGTTTCAACAGTCAGCAGCTGGGCCTTCTTTCCACAGGACAGTAGTAACAGCATTCAATGGCAGAGGACAGTTTCTCTATGTTCACAGAACAATCCTGGTGAGTAGAAGATTTAACAATCAACAACTGGATCTTCTTACCACAGAGCAGTGATGGCAGCATTCAATGGCAGAGGGCAGTTTCTCTATGTTCACAGAACCACAGAGATGAGTACAGGTTTCAACAGTCAACAGCTGGGCCTTCTTTCCACAGGACAGTAGTAACAGCATTCAATGGCAGAGGGCAATTTCTCTATGTTCACAGAACCACAGAGGTGAGTACAGGTTTCAACAGTCAGCAGCTGGGCCTTCTTTCCACAGGACAGTAGTAACAGCATTCAATGGCAGAGGACAGTTTCTCTATGTTCACAGAACAATCATGAGGAGTAGAAGATTTAACAATCAACAACTGGATCTTCTTACCACAGAGCAGTGATGGCAGCATTCAATGGCAGAGGGCAGTTTCTCTATGTTCACAGAACCACAGAGGTGAGTACAGGTTTCAACAGTCAACAGCTGGGCCTTCTTTCCACAGGACCGTAGTAGCAGCATTCAATGGCAGAGGGCAGTTTCTCTATATTCACAGAACAGCAGTGGTGAGTACAGGATTCAACAGTCAACAACTGGGTCTTCTTACCACAGAACAGCGATGCATAGATCTCTCATAAATCCTCTTCCACTCAGACAGGATAGAGCTGCATTCCTGCACAGCATATGCTCAACACACAGCAGTTTAATTCATTTCAGTTTGACCTTCGAAACCCACGAGTAGTCAACTGGGGAACGGGCAGACATAAAACTACAGTTTCCACACCAGTGCACAATTCAGTCACTTCAAATGATCACACGTGTTCACTTCACATTAGGCACTGCAACTCACATCAACTCACAGTGAATAAGGTCTCTTCTCGTGGTCCCAGCCGACTCTCTCCGCTCAACTGACAAACTGTACATCCAAGCTGCGTAGGTGGTTGACTATGGAAACACAACTGACATTGACAAGCTTCAGAACAGAACTCACTGAACGCCGGGGCGGTTTCACCAAATCATGGCAGGTAGCAGGCACTACAGGCATTAACTTCCTAATAGGACTGGCAGATAACACTTATCTGTTCGATGAAATAACACAGTTCAATCATACCGCTGCTCTCCAGCTCTTCCTTCTTTACATGCAGTCTTTCCCGTCCTTTAACGATCTGCCCTCTCGTGTACTGCTCGACGTGATCACAACCACAACAACCACAACAACCACAACAACAACAACCACAACAACAACCACAACAACAACCACAACAACAACCACAACAACAACAACAACAACAACAACAACAACAACAACAACAACAACAACAACAACAACAACAACAACAACAACAACAACAACAACAACAACAACAACTTTCCTCCAGTCTGCATCCACCCAAAAGATTTCGCTCCAAAGTTTCTTCCCCCAAAACTTCTCCCCTGCTGCACATCAACCGGATCCTTTTATAATCCCCCTCACAAATCCATATCCCTCGTGGCTCAATCTCTGCTCATCGCCCAGCTGCCACTCATTCCCTCATTAGTAAGCTCCGTCAGACTGTTTACACGGAAAGACCCGGAACCGTTCTGGTGTTACATCAAACTCGCTCCCCCCCGGAAACAAGAATAGAGAGGGACAGTTCCGCTTATTCGTCACCCTGTGACACACTAATGCCAACATAACTTTCGAGTCTATTCAAAAGAATGTTGTGGTCGATGCTATCAAATGCAGCACTAAGATCCAGTAACACTGAGATACAACCACGGTCAGATGCTAAGAGCAAATCATTTGTAACTCTAATGAGAGCGTTCTCAGTACTATGGTATGGTCTAAATCCTGACTGGAAATCCTCGCAGATACCATTTTTTTCTAAAAAGGAACATAGTTGTGAGGATACTGCCTTTTCTAGTAATTTTGACAGAAAAAGGTTTAACAACAGCCAGCTTAAAAGTTTTCAGTACATATGCTATTGACAAAGATGAATTAATGATATTAAGAAGAGGATCTATGACCTCTGGAAGCATCTCTTTCATTAGCTTAGTCGGTAGGTCTAACATACATGTTGTCGATTTAGATGATTTTACGAGTTTAGCGAATTCTTCCTCTTCTATAGCAATGAATGAATCGAATTTTTCCTTAGGGAGACTACAATTAGGCCGGGAGCCAGGTCCACTCCTCAGGATGTTTTTTGCTACCTTTTTTTCACTATTATTTCCCATTATCTTATACCTTGGGCCATCACAAGTTGATAATGACCACCCCCAACTCGGCCCCGTTTGGTCTCAGGGGCCAAAAAACACCCTTTTTGGGGAAAAGCTTTTGGCGGAATGATGTAATTGTGAATATAAAGGTACTGCAGCTACATAAATGGCCATATAACCCTAAAATTTTGCATGGTGTATCCTGACACATAGGGGAAACTAGCAGAAAAAAGATTCTGGGCATTGCTGCCTTTTTTCTGTCAAATATCACCCTCAACATACCCCAAAAGACTAAAAAATGGCTGTCCGCCTGACAAATTGTCATCAAAAGTGATCATTTTCAAGCATTTTACTATATATATCACTGCCTCAAATGTACATGAAAAACTTCCCAAGTTTATAAGCTTAAATTTAAGTCCAAGATGACCTTTCTATCTAGAGGATTATAGCTGGTATAACCAAAGTTCTCCACTGTACCTCAAATCGGAGAAAACAGAAATTTCAAGCATTACCATTCCATATTGGATTAAGCATATTTTTTACATATGAACAATGTCTTAAACAAGAGTTGAGACTTGACTTATGAGCTATACTATATGAAATGAATTGCATGAAAAGTGAGCAATGTTATGCCCCTAGGTCAGGGCTATTCAATTAGCTTCATTCAAGGGCCGGATTATTAAATCGAAATGTTGAGGAGGGCCGGTGGGTTTAGCTTATTTATTGAAACATTATTTATGACTTATTGAAACATAACAGTATCAATAAATAAGCTAAAGTAAACCTAAAAAAAGTATTGTATTTACTTGGAAATGTGGTACCCAACAGTATGCAGATTTATGAGTATTTAATAAATAACTTATTTACAGCTATGTACAAAAATATGAATTATACAAGATCATAGCTATTGGTAAGAATTATTTTATTTATAATTATTATAGGCTTAAATGAAAATATTCTAACAGTGAGACTTGATAACCACAGGTAAAACCATACATGGTTACTCACTCACTACCACTGTATAACAAAATCCCTAAACACAGGTAAAAACTATACACAAAATGAATTGTATATTCCTCTACCAACCAATTAATCTACTGCAATATAGGCCTAAATGACTATAAGTTAGTATTCAGTATAAATATTCCACATTTCTGAAACATAGGACGTGCGTACGCACAGAAATATTCGGATTTATAAAACTGTGCGCACGCACATTCTACGCAGTTTTCCCTTAATAAATCACAATCAATTCTAAATGTAGCGCAGCTTTTGCGGCTTCATGTCACGCCCATAGTTGCCCATAAATAGTCCGTGAAACGCCCACAAGTTAATATTCATCGATTGCGAAATCATGGCAAACACAGAGGAAAACCAAGAAACGTAACTTCACTCACGCGCAAACGTGAAGCGCATGATCAGCCATTGTGCATCATTACGCATTGTGATGGCATCATGGCATTTTATTACCATCCATTTGATTGCATCTGACAAGCTACAGATGTGTTATGAGGATGAATTGCATAACATGCTAATATTATTGCAGAACATATTTATATCTTTTTGCAAATATGTGTTAATTTGCATTTCTGTTGTAATCTTTGTTTGATTTTGTTTGTTTTACACTGCAGGTCGATCAAACGGGTGTTCGTGTAGGCTGTTAATTGTAAGACTTGCTTTGTGAAGTCTTCATGTTATTTATGAGAGGCAGTATTGCCATTTCTTTTACACAACGGTCTACATTTTCACACACTTTCACGTGTTTCTTCCATCTGCCGATGGTGTCGCCATTTCTCATTTCACCCGTTTTTGTGCGTACGCCTGGGTCAGAGTTTGCGTGAAGGACCGCACATTTTCCCGTCAAGTTTGCTTTTTATTAATACCAATTATTGCGTAGAGAGCAGCGTACGCCTTCTTTTGTGCGTACGCAACGTTTATAAATGAGGCCCCAGAACCGGGAGTAAATGCAACTCCTTTAAGCTTGCGTTCCGTTATCTACTGGGCGGTGCTGCGTAGTTCAAAGTAAACTAAACTGCGAGTTGAACTAAAACTAAACTGAAAACAGCGCTATTTGTTCTATATTTGTTGTTACTGACTGAGAAACAGCTTCAGATGATTCAGTGACAGAGCGGTCCGAACGAATCTGAATCGTTTCAGACCATAATGCAAGCGCATTTAGCCAATTCATGGAAAGGAAATAATTGAACCAAAGATCGAACAAAAGATTCGCACCATTCACAAATGATTGGTATCGCTGGTTCAGTCGACAGAAATATGGGACACACATAATAACTGCTGAAATATTCGGACTGAAAACGTTTCTCAGGTTAGTCGGAGCGTTCATGGTATGCACAGTGCGTATAGACGTACAGCTGCACGCGCCACTACGGCCACTCGCATATCTAACCAAATGTAGCCACACCGCCAGGAAAAGAGGCGGAGGGAGGCTGGAGTGCCTTTGGGACAGATAGAGATGATTGGCGGGCCGTATGTGGCCCACAGGCTGCCAATTGAATAGCCCTGCCCTAGGTGGACTGGGGTCAGGGTGCAACATAGGGTACATTCACACAAAATCAATTAGCCAAATGTGAGATTTATTAAAGTCCACAAAGTCCTCACAACACAAGGAATAAAGATGACCCTAGTGTGCTGTCTGTTATCAAAAAGCCAACCTTCAATAGAGTAAACGTTAGTAACCTTCTGTACAGGTAAACATTGTTTACAGCCAAATGGTGAAACGTCTCGGTTACATATGGTAACCCTCGTTCCCTGAGGGAGGGAACGGAGACGTACGTCGTGACCGGCTGATAGGAATCTCGCTAGAGAGGCCAATCTACTTTGAGTAAAACTAAAATGAGCCAATACACATTGGCATGCAGTCATTTGCATCAACTGTTAAGCCTCGCAGCGCAGCTATATGAGCAGCAGTTGCGAGGTGAGCTCCTTTTTTGCTGAGGAGCCAAGCCTGGTAAGCTGGCCGCCCCCGTGGGCAGCAGCAGATGTGATGATGGGATGTACGTCTCCGTTCCCTCCCTCAGGGAACGAGGGTTACCATATGTAACCAAGACGTTCCTTTATCGGTCGGTCACTCTCGACGTATGTCTTGAACGACTGATAGGAATCCCTACCAAAGCGCCACAGCTGCTGCACCCCATCCAGCGCCCGGTGTAAGCCTGTACCCCTTCTTGCCTGGACGGACGATAGGAAAGGGCTTACACAGAGCGTATCCATCACTGTTGTTCCATGATAACCCATACAGTGAGATTATTGGATAACACTGGGAAAGCGTGCCCATTCTATGGAAGGGGAACGCTGCGGAAGTCACTTTCTTCAAGGGAGTTATGTGGAAAAATACATATGGACTAGTCCGAAGGTTGTACTGCATATGAATATTGGGTAACTTAGCCCAAGGGAAAGACACAGGGCTTCTATTAGAAGCAGCCATGGAAGTATACACATATGGAACCCAGCCTAACACCTGATCTCTGAAGGGAGTGGTAGGAACCTTGGGCACATAGCCAGGCCGGGGTCTCACTGGCCCGAACTATAGGCACGATTCGTCGACCGAAAATGCTTGCAGGCCCCCTACCCTCTTGATAGAGGCCAGTGCAATCAGCAGCAAAGTCTTCAAAGAGAGAAGCTTTAAGTCTGCTGACTGCAAAGGCTCAAAGGGAGCATCCTGAAGAGCTTGAAGCACCAGGGAAAGGTCCCAAGAGGGTATGGAGGGGGGACGAGGAGGGTTTAACCTTCTCGCCCCCCAAGGAACCTGACGACCAGTTCGTGCTTTCCATAGATGGCACATAGATGGCAACTGATTTGCCATCTATGTGGTCGTGATAAGCTGAAATGGCAGCAGCATGTACTTTGAGGGTGGATAGAGCCTTCACTCCAACCCTTGCTGCAAAAAGGAAAGCACGGACCCTATTGAACATCTTCGGGGGTCCTCTCGGCGAGAAGAAAACCACTTGACGAACAGGTTCCACTTCAAGGCACACGTCTCGTGGACGGCGTCCGTGCAGAAGTGATGGTGTTAAGTACCTCTGGGGGTAAGTCACCTAGAACCAGAGATTGAGTTTCCAGAGGTCCGGACGCGGGTGCCATAGGGTGCCCCGTCTCTGAGTCAGAAGATCCTTCCTCAGAGGAATGGGAGGGACTGTCACGAGGAGCATGATTTCTGGGAACCAGGTCCGGGTGGGCCAATAGGGGGCCACCAGAAGGACCTGCTCCTCGTCCTCCCTGACTTTGCACAGGGTCCTACCTTTGAAGGTGTTCAAGCAGTTCAGCACCGACTGAGCGCGTTTGCTCTGTGAGGCGTGCTGTCTGTGCAACCGAATCCAACTCCATACCGAGAAAAGAGATCCTCTGCATGGGGGCGAGTTTGCTCTTCTTCCAGTTGGCCAGAAGACGCAACTGGCTGAGGTGCCTGAGCACGAGGTCCCTGTGTTCGCATAACTGATCTCGAGAGTGTGCTAATATGAGTCAGTCGTCGAAATAGTTCAGGATGTGCACGCCCTGTTCTCTCATGGAAACAAGGGTCCCCTCCGTGACTTTTGTGAAGACACGGGGAGACAGGGACAGCCCGAAGGGCAGGACCTTGTACTGATAAGCTCGACCCTCGAACGCAAAGTGCAGAAATGGCCTGTGTCGAGAAGAATCAAGACATGAAAGTACGCGTCCTTCAGGTCGATCGCTGCAAACCAATCTTGGGGACGGATGCATTCGAAAATGTGTTTCTGCATGAGCATTTTGAACCCACCACATTTCTTGGGTGCAATAAAGTAGGGACTGTAGTGCCCTGACCTCATATTGGCTGGAGGGACTGGCTCTATCGCGTCCTAGTAGGACTGCGAGCTCTCACTGTAGTGGAGTGAATGGCCCGATCCATCTCCGGGTCGCCCGTCCTAGGGCTGCTTGCTCTTGGCTTTACCGCCCTGCTTGGCAGGGGCCTGGACGGGTGGGGGGGGCCTGCCTGCGACTGGCTCCTTGGCTCCGCTTAGGTGAAGCCTTATGCTGCGGCGCGGGAGCGAAGGCAGACACAGAAGGCCGCCCCGGCGACGAGCAGACTGAGGGGCTGCGGGCAATTGGGTGGAGGCAGCAGCTGACCGCCGCGGCAGGATGTGCTTGATGGTCTCAGTCTGCTTTTCAGCCAGTTTCTGCTGGGCAAAGTTCTCGACCACGTTGCCTTTGAGTGCTCTCAAGCGCACCTTACCAGCTGTGAGAACAGCTTTTGTTTGCTCAGGTCAAAACAAAAGCAAAAAGAAAAGAAAGAGAGAGAAAAAAGACCGCTCGCGCTGCTGTGCTGTCACCCGCACCAGTGTGGAGAGGTCCGAAGAAGAAGCTCGCTCAGTTTCACAATCTCCTTGAAGGTATGTAGAACACATCGAAGTGCTTGGCTCCAAAAACTGATGAAATCCATACAAATATAGATGAAGATGAGGAAAATGATGATTAAGAGTTTATATTCTACACTAATACAACACACTAACATGACCAGTCGTCAAAGTACAGCATGGATAAGCAGCAAAAAGATCTAAGAACCAAATAAATGTTTTCTATTTTATGTTTGAGCTGTATTTTAGTTTCGCCATTTGGCTGTAAAGAATGTTTACCTGTACAGAAGGTTACTAACGTTTACTCTTTTGAAGGTTGGTTTTTTGATAACAGACTACACACTAGAGTCATCTTTATTCCTTGTGTTGCGAGGACTTTGTGGACTTATGGAACCCATAAGGAATGGTAATGCTTGAAAGTACTGTTTTCTCCGATTTGAGGTACAGTGGAGAACTTTGGTTATACCAGCTATAATCCTCTAGATAGAAAGGTCATCTTGGACTTAAATTGAAGCTTATAAACTTGGGAAGTTTTTCATGTACATTTGAGGCAGTGATATAATAAAATGCTTGAAAATGATCACTTTTGATGACAATTTGTCAGGCGGACAGCCATTTTTTAGTCTTTTGGGGTATGTTGAGGGTGATATTTGACAGAAAAAAGGCAGCAATGCCCAGAATCTTTTTCTGCTAGTTTCCCCTATGTGTCAGGATACACCATGCAAAATTTTAGGGTTATATGGCCATTTATGTAGCTGCAGTACCTTTATATTCACAATTACATCATTCCGCCAAAAGCTTTTCCCAAAAAGGGTGTTTTTTGGCCCCCGAGACCAAACGGGGCCGAGTTGGGGGTGGTCATTATCAACTTTTGATGGCCCAAGGTATAAGATAATGGGAAATAATAGTGAAAAAAAGGTAGCAAAAACATCCTGAGGAGTGGACCTGGCTCACGGCCTAAATGCACTGCCTGATGCGATACTGTAGTAGACGGTTGCATGGTTATAATTTTCTCCCTGATATTATCAATCTAATAAGTGAAGAAGTTCATAAAGTCATTACTGCTGTGCTGCTTGGAAACTTCTGGGCTTGAAGCTTTATTTTTCATTAGCTTTATGTGGTAGCTTTATGTGGTAGCTTTATGTAGCAGCTTTATGTAGCATTCTAAATCCTGCTGTTATGTAGGCCTACAGCTAAATCCACTGCTATGTACAAGATAAGATAAAAGCAGTTTGTGAAAACATTTAAAACAGGTAGTCTAGCAGTTTCCTGCCATAAAGTAATATATTTATTTGTAATGCGCTTTTCACAGTACACACAGCTTTACAGAAAGACAGACAGCTATTAAATAGTAACTGTCAACTGAATTGTATAAGTTAACTAAAAAAAAAACTAAGAACAAGAAATGTTTGATTTCACAATCTATAGCTTCGGTTATATATTATGAAACATATAAGTTAAAATACATGAATGGTCGTTATAACGTAGTTCAAACATCTTATATAATAAAGTGATTTTGTCTGATTTGTAACCAGGCACTAAAGCGATTACCCATAAAACGTGCTTTGAACCAATCAGATTGCTTGGGTTCTAAGGTGGGACTCATCTCTACTGTGGGACTTTCACCACAGCTGTACCAGGAATGCACAAATATTTTGTTGGTAGTACCAGTTTGCAACAATTATTAGTTAACACTAAGTTGTCAACACTTTTTACAAATTTTTGGATATATTTCTATGGAGTGTTAAATTTACTAGCTGTTCCCTTACACTTGTGAGTTTTGCAAAGGACTTTTAAAGGCTTTTCCCAAATCACGGAAGTGACCTAGCGTTACACCACACTAGCGTTTTCAGCCGTTTCCCGACATTATAAATAATAAAGTTATCGCACAATTTTTCTGACAGGATAATTTTATGTAGCAAAATATCTCACCATCCATTGATGCGTCCAGGTCGCATTTAGTCACCATATGTTTGGTCTAAAACGCAACTGCTCTCATGTATTGCCGCAGGACAGCAAATATGAGTAAATTTCCTGTCATCTTTGCAGGACTGTGATATGAAAAGTGTGGCAGTGTGCAAATTAACATATTTTAGCAACAGTATGAAAGTGAATAGCACATAACAGGCACAATACCGGTATAAACATGAATATCTATTGGTACAATATGCGTCACATGACTCAATTTACATCATCGTTTTTAAATACCTCCGTTTTGACAGTCCACACTAGGCCTACAACTCGAAAACATAGTTTTCAAATTTATCCACTTTGGAGAGCATTTTTTTAAAAAAAGCTTTGTTTTCATTAATAAAAACACTGTCTCAGTTAGGGCAGAAAGCCAAAACAGAGAGAAAAAAATAAGCGTTTCCCAACGAAAACATATTAGTGTGGACAAGGCCTTTGACTCCAACACTAATTAAACACACCTGGACCAGGATTGGACACCCCTGTAGGATATGCTGCCTGTGCTGATTAGATTTCTTTTTTTAAATATGACTTCTTGTTCTTTGATTGACAGGGTGACTTTATTTAGTAATTAGATTTTTATTTATTTAGATTTAGTAGGGTGACTGATATCTGTAAAGAACATTCATATGCCTGTATGACATCCCTTATCCAGCAATTTCCTATAAACATTCGGTGTGGAATTTCTTGCCTTAATTTAGTCTTCGCAACGTGAGCACTTTTACAACTAAATTACTTTACAACTAAATTGTATTTCATTTGAAGATTCAGGAGAAGTGACTTCTCAATTTTAGTACATTCTTGCAGTCACTGGTTCAAATTTGTAGTGTTTCATCAGCCTATAGCTTCCAGAAAGATTTTTTATTTTTTTATTTACTATAAATAAAAGAGGTTCATTGCAAAATCAGTGAAAGATTAAAAATTAGATTAAAAATTAAAAAGCCTTAGAAATGGAAACTACCTTTCTATAATTCATAATGTTTTGTTATTCAGATCAATAAAATATTTTTTTTTCCCTTTTTTGAAAAAAAGAAAAAAGAAAAAAAAGACTAACGTTAAACCACGCGGCGGCAGTATTCATCGAACACTCTACCATCAATTGCACATGTCTTAACTCGAAATTGGAAGTGGGAGGGTGTTTTTTTGTTTTAGTAATAATCGCAAAGTGACACGGACAGGTATTGAGGAACATATATTTCATTATATTGTCTTTAAAAAATAGGTTTTGACGTGCATCTGTATATTACCTATTGCCATTTTAGTCTATAGCTTTATCGCGATTTATGCACGTCTCGCTGGAAACAGCGAATTTAATGCGACGCTGTCTTTAACAGTCTCTGTGTGCCTTACATCGACAATTTGTGCTAAGTATAAATTGTAACATGCTGATTTTTAAGTGCATTGAGGAGAAAAAGATTTGAGTTAATTTATGCGTGACAAGTTTTTCGTTAACGTTAGTTAATCGCAGTTGGCTATAGTAATGTTTCCATGCAACGGCGTTTCGAGGATCAAATTAAAGAGGGATTCGTTTAAGCAATATAACAAATTAGAGCAGAATAAACGGCGATGGACTGGGCCTAAAACTGTGTCTGGTTTAAATCCACTTGCCGATCGTGGCATACAGGTACAAGGCCAAGACAGCTATCCAGCTCCGGAGGCAGCAGATGTCGTTTCCTCAGAGCTAAACGCCCACGAAATCTGCGCTACCGCCGACCCCCAACCACCGCCCTATTTTGACGGGCAGGCGAGCTCCAAACAAGACGCTTATGCTCAACATGACAACTGCCGAGGGCATTATAATCAAGGTACTTTCACATCCAGAGTCAGTGGCTTTAGTAACTGTGGAGGTGGAATTACTAAAGCTCAAGTTACCTGTACAAGGAGTCGGTCAGCGTCCAAAAAAGCACTGAAAAAATTGTCTGAACATAAAAAAGAAATTTTCTACCGTTTGCGCTTAGCTTTGTGCTTTGCCAGGAAAAAACATCTAAGTGGCGGGAAGCGCGTTATACACGGGCCAACGGGAACGCCATGTCGCGCACTGTCGTATATAAACAGTAAAGTGTCGGTTGAGTCAGATAATATTTCTATTAAATCCACCGTCTGTGGAGAATCAGCGGATCAAACTCCACCTGCCCAACTAGATCCAAAATACGAAAAAAAAACTGGCAGTCAAGAAAACCAAAAATCTCGTCGGGGAAGGAAACCATGGAAACTCTTTATTGATCATTTTGGTGGGTCTGATGGACAGGTGAAAACCAAGACGGAAGTCCGGAGAGCTCATGCAAGTAAAGCCAGACCCACTATATCTGGACGAACACCAAGTAAGGGTCAAGACATCCTTATACATTCAAATAAAGGTGGAGGTAATTTAGTGAGGAACATGTTTCCCAGTCAATTTCCAGGCCTCATGTTTCACAGGCAGCAAAGTTAGTTGGGTTAACTATACATCCCTTCAAGAGGCAGAGATGAGCAACAGATTTGTTATAAGTGCATTGATTTAAACAAAAATGAAAATTCACATCATTTACTCACCATCGTACTGTCCCAGATATGTATGACTGTTTCTTTAGATAAACACAAATGAAGATTTTTTTAGAAAAATAATCCATCTCTGTAAATCCACAAAATACAAGTTGATAGTAACCCAGAAGTCAACACTTCAAAAACCACATAAAGCCATCACAACAGTAATCCATATGATCCTAGTGTCAGGTGACCAGAAGTCTCTGTTTTCTGGGGACAGTCCTGGTTTTTGGTGTCCCGTCCCCCACTGGAGCTGTCTCCTGAATTGTCCCCGGTTTACAACTTGTTCAAAACAACCCACAAATCCACAAATAGCCTACATTGCATAAAAGCCCAACCAACATACAGCAGCCTGCTGATTATAGGAGCAATCATGTTGATTATTTTCACCAACAGATGGCGCAGTGAGTTACTGTACTTGGTCATGCTAGGGTAGTAACATGCTACTGTTACTTCTTGTTTATATAAAGTAGGGCCTAATACTGTTTTGTATGTGCTTTTATAACAGGGCCTCAACAGGGTGCAGGATTGTTTTGCACAATTTTAAAGTCTCAAAGTCTCAACGCAGTAATTTCCACACTTAACTATATGTAATTAAAAAAACAACAAACAAAACAATTACACTTGCAACAAATAGCCTACATTTGCAGAATACACACACTTTGTGCTTAAAATAGGTCTAAGCCTAAAATGCAAAATAACAAGCCCAAATAAGAATAGTAAGAGTAATTTTCAAGCACAAATGTAACAAAACATTTGAAGTTAAAAAAAGTGGTGAGGTGAATTGTATTAAAACTAGACCAAAAATCCCAATAATCAAACGAACTTAATAATTATTTATGTTAATAATAATATAGGGAACCCACAACAATTAAAAAAACAAACATGTTTTTTAAATAATGGATAATAACAAATGTGATTTCAGTGATATTTTGACTACTCAAATTTCTATTTCAGAAATCTGGTCTTCTGGTCAGAAATCTTCACGTTCACAGTGTGCTAACATAGTGCTTCATGATGCTCTTTGACAGTTGGACAGAAGTGATGTTTATTGTATAAGCTTCCTTGTAAACTATAAACTATCATGCATGTTTTGAGTTGATGTAAATGTCAGGAACGTGTGAATGTGTTGTGAAGGTCCTCTGTGCTTCCATGTTACTTCTCGTGCGAGGTTCACAATGCACTTATTTTACGTTTCACAATGTGCTGATGTAGTGCTTCATGACGCTCTTATAAACGGCCATATGGGTAGTCATCATCGCTTGGTGTGGTTTTTGAAGTGTCAACTTTTGGGTTACAATTCACTTGTATTACATGGACTGTTTTTTTAAAGTTCATCTGAAGAAAAAATTCATATACATCTTGGACTCCATGAGGGTGAGTAAATGATAGCATAATTTCGTTTTCTGGGTGGAGAATCCCAAGCATTTTGATTGATATGATTTAATGGAGAAATTTGTCAGCGTTTTGGGAGAAAGCAGTTATAGGGAGGCTCTTTATATTCATATTGCATTTTTACTCTCACCCTTTTCACATTCTTTGTCTCTGATTGCAGATATCAGTTCAAAAGTTGAGCTGAGACGACGACTTAGGTCAGACTCGAGGAAAGACCGCAAACGATTGGTGAAAAATTCGTGCTGTGCTTTGTGTGGTGATGTAAAATACACTCCTCCCCCTAGTAAGAATCTGGCCCGTTTACTCAATCACAGATCGAGAGCTGGCCGCCCCAGCCCGACTGCGTGGCAGAAAGGTGCCTGTCATAACTCTGAGTCCCGTCGGCCCCCGACCACACCGATTTTCCGCTTTGAGAAAAACCCCATGGTGAAACTGTGTGATGTAGCCCGAGTGTTTGACATAGCCTCACGTGATTTCTCATGTGTCTTGCCAGCTGTACTAAGACAAAAGAGGAAATGCAACAGAGTGAGGTGCTTAATGAAAGAATTCAGTTTTCTCGTGCAACCTCATCTCCATGGCATCAGGAAGCAAAGAAGTAAGATTGCTAACCAATCCTGGAAAGTGTCCACTCCAACCCATAGCTGTGCTTCTTTCTCATCAGGTGATCCTCCATCTGGAGCTACAGGCAGCACATACATTTCAGACACAGCAGAGACTCCAGATGGATCTGTAAAGGAATGGGATGCTTGCCTTGTAAGGAATCCAGACTGCGAGAGGATGAGACAGACCGACATTGAAGGAACTGCCTCGGTACTCCCACGTTGTGAAGACAACGGTCCTGTTGTGCGTTTCTGTGAGAAAGACAAGGCCTGTCAAATGAATAACATCTCTGAAAGTCCTTCCAGCCCAGTGCGTCGTGTACCACCTTTAATACTCAGACGAGTTACTGTCAATGGTTTTGGCTTCGGACATGACATTGAGAACAGGGGTCTTTCACTGGATGAAGAGGAGGAGGACAGAAGAAATGAGGATTCTGATTGTGAAGTGAACTCACCTGAGAGTTTCTCCTGCCAGCGAACGCAAGCCTACATATTTTTCCCTCAATCATCATGTGCACGCACATGCAAAATCTGGCCCTTCCCCAGAATGGGCCCTCCTAACGAAATCAGACCATCGCATCTAACTGGACCCCGGTGGATTGTGACCACTTCATTTCCTGCCACCTTTCAGACTTCTCACGGTGTAGCACCTGAATGCTTATCAGATAAGGATGTTCAAAACAAACTTTCCAAACCCACAAAGCAAAGCAAGAGCAGTGATGACGCAAGAGAAGTACTGGAGGGGCAACTACTTTCTTCTGCACCAGGTGAGAAGCCACCCATTGACACGTTAGCTGTGTTGGAAATGACTTCAAAATATCGAGCACAAAGTCTTAACAATCCAAGAGGTACAATGACTCAAGATATTTTCCATATTTCGAAACTTGCAGAACACAGCACTTGCAGTGCGTTTGGCGAAAAGCCACCCACTTGCACACCAGAAAGGGCTTGGAAATGTCTAGTAGACAGTCCAAGAGTCATATTCACTCATGTTTCCAAACCGGCAGAGCTTAAGTCAAACCAAAGTCTGAAGAAAGCTTTTGAGGATGTTCTTCAGTACTCTGCACCTGTAATGACTGAACAGGGTAACAACTACAAACTTAATGGTCTTGACTATGCAGCGTCATTAGAAGGGAATGGTCTTTTAAAAAAACATTCCCTTCTCAAGAAGTCTAATCAGGAAATGCTTTCAAGTGGGTCTAACAATCAGTCTGATGTTCCTGTCATCAGGGACGAAGATCAAAAATTGCCCAAAGATTCGTTGTATCCCAAACCTGTTAGCCAAACCTCAAGAGCAACGTCATTTGAGGATCAGGAGGGGGTCGAAAATGGTGGTAGACGAGTTCTCTATAACCCAGGGTCACTCTCGCAAATATGTCTTAAAGTAAAAATGCTAAAAGCACAGCATTCTTCTTTAGTGACAACCTCTTCCTCGGTGGCCCAGGAGATCAAAAGTGTTACTCCAAATTCGGTTGTGCATACACCCGACAGCAACCCTGACTGTTCAGGAGAAGGGAAAAGAATGCAAGTATCTGACAGCTACACAATCACAGACTCAACTTCTGAAGATGAAAACAAGAATTTCGCTAGTCTGTCTTCAGATGAGGAGTCAGTGGAACATCATGCTGTTGAGAGCTTGTTGTCTGATGATGATGGGGCATGTCAGATTAAAGATAAAGAACAAGGCTCCACCCCTCCACCATCTCTTGTGGTTGCCGACAGCTTCCTGGATGTTTCTCGAGCATATGAAGAAGATGCCCTTATACTGGATGTGATACAGGATGATCCAGAGTTGTTCGGGGCTGTTGTCACTGAAACTGTGAGTAACGAAGATGCGTCAACAGAGGAGAATGAAGAGACGAAGAGATCGAAGTCGAAACTTCAAACTGGAAATCCCTGCAAGATTGTCTGGGACCTGAGCACAGACCGGTAATTCATTTAAGACTTAATAAACAATGATGGATCTTTTTAAATGTGTGAAGAAAGTCTTACTACTGTAAGATTGCTGTTTGTATTTAATTGAATTTCTTCTTTCTTGGTGATGCATTCAAGTTTAGAGTTTTTTTTTTTCTTTTTTCTACTGAATATGGTTCTGTTTCTTAATCTATAATTTATTTTAAAGCATCAGCGAACCTCACTCAACTGCTGTAGACGCCAAGACGGAAGATTTGAAAGATGGTGGTACTGTGATAGGTATGTGACCTTTGAACTGTTTGACAGAAATATTTTAAGCATAAATGTCTTAATTTAAGTTTAATTTTTAATTAATTAATTATTAATTCAAGTTTAATTAATAATTGAGTTTAATTTGTGTCCTAATTCTGATTTTTTTATTAGTTTAATTAAAGGGATAGTTCACCCAAAAATGACAGTTCTGTCATCATTTAACTCACCCTTGTCACAAGTTGTTCCAATCTTGTATGAATTTCTTTATTCTGCTGAGCACAAAAGAAAATATTGTGAATAATAATGGGAAAAAAAATAATACTATGGAAGTTAATGGGCCTGTTTGGTTACCAATATTCTTCAAAATATATTCTGTAGTGTTCTGCAGAAGAAAGAAATTCATACAGGTTTTCAAATAACTTTAGAGTGAGTAAATGATGACAGATTTTTTTTGTGCAAACTATCCCTTTAAGGTGTCCGAAGGTCTCATTCTCTATATGGACAAAATTTTGTTGTCCATCAAATATTAGAGCTTTTTCTTAACTTTTTTTTTTATAAGAAAGTGACTTATATTCTGTTTCTCACCTACAGTAAAGGAGACACAGAGTTACATAGCTCAGCCTGCCCAGTGTATGAATACTTTAAAGTCAGAGGTCAGTTTGCATTGCTCCAAAACATTTGCGCATTATATTGTGATGATTTTATTTTAAAGTGTGCCGTTATACTAATTGTGTGGCTTCTCCTCAAGCAAAAGAGACACAAGTTTTTTGGGGAAAACTGCTTCTTATCCTTTCAATTCTGTTTGTTGCTGCTAGTGGCACAGAAATTAAACTTTTAACACTTATTTGATGTTTGGTTCTGAACATAAATTGTGATGAACAGAGGGTTAATATTTCGTGTCCTCATCTTGCAGCATGCCACAGACTCCAATAACAACCAAGAGATGAGAGAAACAAACAATCTGTGTGCTATTACAGTAAAAAACACAAGAGCAACAAATCTTGTAATGACCACATGCGGTAATGGTAGGTCAAACTCAACACCAACCTAAGATCTGAGATTAATTTGCCTGAAATGTTCAAGTTTGCTTATGAATATATGTAGTGTATCGGAATATACGGTCAATTTAAGCAATTAAGCAGTCTAACCATAAATGTCACATGCAACATGTTTTATGCTCAAGGGGTTGAAGTGACTGCAAAAGAGACTTCTGCTTTGAGAAATGTAAACGGCAGTGTGAGTATACTCAATCTTTGACACGGATAGATAAGAGCACACAAAATGTTAGTGTTATATTCATTTTACCATTACCTTTCTGTTTTATTTTTATTTTTATGCATTATCCACATGTTGTACATTTTGTACCAAACTTCTGTCTGTCTTCAGTATTGTTGGTACTACTTTAGTGAATATAGCACCTGCCTGCGAAGTGTCTGTTGGTTCCTGCACATGCCAAGAGATGGAGACGAAAAGGTGTGTGTTGTAATATAATTCTGGTTCAGTTTTTTGACATGACTGCCCCCTTCTGAAAAAATTTAGATTGTTTCAGTATCATCTGAGTTTGTGTTTATGGTTTGCATTGTTTTGTTTCAGTTCTGCATGGATACAGTGAAGAAGTTCTGTCATGTTGGTAAACATGCTCTTATTCTACGAGCAGGTAACAGAACTTAACTTATTAAAGAAATAGAGGGTATGCATTGACAACATTTTCCCGATGGGACAAGTCCCCTCAGCCGGACTGTGTGGCAAAACATCCTGCAACATGACTGGTTTTAATAGGGCTTTACTGCGAAAACAGAAGTAAAACAAACAATGATCTTCTCAAATTAAAGGCATTTACAACTTGCCAAAGAACCAGTGGTCCATGGACATTGGCCAGGAATCGAGTGTCCTGACATTTATATGTATTTTGATGGCAGCGAAATACATAGTGCACATACAATATAGGTAGAACTAAATCTGGATGATCACTGTTATGATCATCATTATAATTATCATTGTTATATCCAGGGCTTGACATTAACTTTTTTGCTCACCAGCCACTGTGGCTAGTGGTTTTCCAAAGTTACTAGCCACTCAGCATTTTCAGTGGCCTCTGTTTTGACATTGATACCATAGGAGAAAAACTGCCATATAGATATTTTTTATATTATCTCATAATTTGGAAGCTGTTATATTAGACAGCTGTCACTTTAAGTCATGACGCACAGATCCATTATTCTGTTTTAAATAGCCAATATACTTGTCTTTATGAACACGCACTTTGGTTGTGAGTAGTGCTGGGCGGTATGACCAAAAATCCACATCACGGTATTTTTCTAAATTACACCGGTTTCATGGTATATGACTTTTTTTTTTTTTAGCATGACTGGGTGTAAAACACATTTTTGATCACTGATAGGCCGCTGTACGTGAGCTGTATCGTTCAGTTTCGTTCCGACAAACGGGGCACTACTTTTTCTTTTGCTCAATATGTTCAACGTTAATAAAAGGTATCCAAGCAAAAAGTTCTCCACGCATTATCCTGCAGTTAATGAGAAAAGTGTAATTTATTGGCGCACTATATTGACTGCGTATTGAGACATATAAAACTGTTGAGTTAGATTTTCAACCAATCAGCATCGAAAATGTAAGTAGGTCAGAGCCGATTCAGCCGAAATCAAGCCAATATCACTACGCACATGTAAACATGGAGGAGGACGTAAGCAGCGCATCTTCATCTGATAGCGGCGATCAAGCTCGATTAACACCCGTAAAGTGTATTCTTCATGTCGGAAAAGATGGTGGGAAAGGTCCGCAGCCCTTTACTGAAGTCCGATGGGAAAAAATCAAGCAATGTGCGTAGGAATGGCTCAAAACGTCAGACACTACGGAGCTAACGTTAGCTATTGCTAATAAACATGTTGCCCTCCTGGACAAACTGGTCTCTGATGTCCCAACAACTACGGGTTTCACCCGGCCTGCTATCGGCGTTTTATAGACAAAAAACGCTGACTTGTGTGTATGTGTGTGATGGGTAGGTTTAGGGGTCGGGTTAGTGTGTGTGTGTGTGTGTGTGTGTATGTGAGAGAGAGAGAGATGGGTAGGTTTAGGGGTCGGGTTAGTGTGTGTGTGTGTGTGTGTGTGTGTGTGTGAGAGAGAGATGGGTAGGTTTAGGGGTCGGGTTAGTGTGTGTGTGTGTGAGAGAGAGAGAGATGGGTAGGTTTAGGGGTCGGGTTAGTGTGTGTGTGTGTGTGAGAGAGAGAGGGGTAGGTTTAGGGGTCGGGTTAGTGTGTGTGTGTGTGAGTGAGAGAGATGGGTAGGTTTAGGGGTCGGGTTAGTGTGTGTGTGAGAGAGAGATGGGTAGGTTTATGGGTCGGGTTAGTGTGTGTGTGTGAGTGAGAGAGATGGGTAGGTTTAGGGGTCGGGTTAGTGTGTGTGTGTGTGTGAGAGAGAGATGGGTAGGTTTAGGGGTCGGGTTAGTGTGTGTGTGTGTGTGTGTGTGTGTGAGAGAGAGAGAGATGGGTAGGTAAATAAATAAATCAAAATTAAATCTTGTTTACAATAATCATTCCTGTGAATATGTACATGTAGTGCAGTTACTGCTCGTGTATGCAAATTAACAATTCACCATTAAATGTGTTATTTTTAAAAGTGTTTTTTTTTTTGTATACTTTTGAGTTTAATAAGTGTATTGTGATTGTCAAAACATTTTAGTAACTAAATAAAATGTAAATTTTATTAGGTTTAGTGACAACATGTTACAATGTTTATATGGTACAATTTCTGGTAAGCTACGTTTAAAAAACAAACAAATTTCACGATTTCAATTCAATTCTTGTGATTTGATTTAATATTGACTCATTTGGATAAATATTAGGTACACAAGATAGGCGTTAACTTTTCTCAAGAAAAAAAAATACATAGGCTACATACAGACAGCCCTATCAGCTGGTAGTATTATTTAAGGTTAAAAATAACTCAAATTAAATATAATGCGTTTTTTATTATAATAACAACTTTATTTAATGATATAAGTACAAATATAATAAATATGTAATATAGTACACATATTTAGCAAAATACTCTCTATAGCTCTTTTTCTAGCCAACTAACGTGCCTATATTATGGTCATTAAATGGCTTTCCTGAGGTAAATGTTATGTGACATAATTGTTCTCCAGCTGTTTTATTGACCCCTTTGTTTGATTGATTGATTGATCGATATTATGTATGAAGAATATACATTTCGGTAAGCTGTACTGTTTCTTTCAACATTGTTCATTCGTGTTTATTTACTATTAGCTAGTAGAGATGATCGGGTCACGTGCCGCTAGGGATCTGTCCCGTCACAATTACAAACGCCAAAACGGTATTTATTGTTTGAATTTCGTAATAAAATTGACAGAATCTGAGAGCTGAGATTTTTTTTCATATCATAACTAACCTGCTCTGTCTAGTCTGTTGGTCTCCATGTCCTCTTTGCTTCGCGATTTTTCTGTGCGTGAGAAAATGGATGTGTGGCGTGAGAGCGTGTAAAAAGTGTCAATTGCGTGAGTCTCACGGTGAATGCGTGAGAGTTGGCAGCTCTGTTATTATATTTTGGCTTAATTCTATTTGTTATTCAGATTTTACCTCAAATATTACCTTTGAATTGGAACAACATATTGAGAAGTAATTGGGATGTTAATGCTACAGTAGAAGTTTTCTTGATAATCTTATCATATTTACTGTCCCTAGATAGCAACTTCAGGTATATCACACATTTCAAACTGGTTTATTTTGTACTTCAAGTGGTAATTCGGCATTTTTGGGTTTATATGATAAACAGGTTTGAAAGTGCAAAATTCCCTATGTTTTCCCTTTTTTTCAAAATGGGCACCTTTAGCATCATTTTTCTCAAAAACTGCAAGGTGATTTTGAAATGTGCAGTGCTCATGTTTATTCAACGATGTCAATGCCAACCACAAATAGATTTTCCAAAAGGCTGTGTTGATATTGTGAACCAATGTATGGGAAACACTGTAATATAATTTGACAGCTATCAATTATAGTTTAACCTATCCACCTTCAAAGTCACGCTTAGTAACACGTGCATCACCACAGTGCAACAGTGAAAAAGGACCCTCTCAAACAGTGTTTTGCGCGCTGCGTTCCGATCGTTATTAAAGCGACATACACCGGTACTGCAGTATTTTAAAAATTCATATCATAACAAAAATAAACACCGGTATTCGGTATGAACCGGTACACCACCCAGCACTAGTTGTGAGCACAAAATAAAATTATGCTCAATATGCGCAATCCCACTCGAAAATCGCTGGCAAATGCTCGAAATCGAAATCAAATTGGTGCTTGTTCACACGAGTGATAATCACGCAGTGTGAATTATCAAAGACGCCATCTGAGAGAATCGCAGATGAGTCGCTGTTGCCCGTGAGATATTTGACATTCTAAATATATGGACCTGTTGGCGATTCAAAATCCTGCTATTTGAAATGTGTTTTGACTGAAAATTACGTTGGCGATGACCTGCAGCCAATGAGAGCGCAAGATACAGGGCAGCGGATAGTTCGGGGAGGAGTTATAGAAGAGATATATTTACAATTACTGTATATCAAACAGAAACAAAGCACTAACATTTGCTTAACCTTGCGGCTGGCAGCAGCACATTGCAAAATTATTTATTTACCTCCAACTTTCTTTGCAGGACACACAATACTTGCTCCCCGCATCTCCCCAATCATTTCCTCCTCCATAATCTTTTTTTCTTTTACTCCTTTTCAGTGCACAGACAATTTGGATGACAAGCTTCTTGCAGGCTATAATTTTTTTTTATAACAATTCCAGTCTTGCACGAGAACTCTGGTCTCTAGCACACGTGATCTTGCGTTATTTCCTTATCACTTTTTGCATATTTTGGGTTGTGAAATGTAGTTTGTAGACCAGAGAGAGTTGACTGCGATTCTTCTTATTGTAAAGTCATGCAATGTGAAACCCCCTGTTGCTGATACATCGTGCAGTGTGCACACAGCAGCAACTGAATGCTACCCCAGACAGTCGTGCAGTGTGAAAAGAACAGTGATCTGACGAGTTTGAAAATCGTTCAGTGTGAACTAGGGATGCAAATTATTGATTAATTCATTAATCATTAATTGATTGACCTTATCGATCGATTAACGATTAACTGATAAGCGGCTATTTTCCTGAGAATGTAAATTTCTCACGGTATCAATAGTGTCTTTAACATAAAAAGCAAAATATTGCTTATAGGCTACTGAATAAAAATGCATGTTGTATTGCTCAATTGATGTTTTATTGTAACAGTTGGGATACGGTACAGATAATGGCATTTATGTAGTTTAACAAAATAAATTATCTAGAAAATTAAAATGCATAAAAAATAATTGTGCACTGGCTCACCTGTTGCATGTGAAACATTAAGCAACATAAAATAAATTTTAAATAAAAATCTACATGGGTAGGCTTAGCCTACAATATTAAGCCTACATATAATAATCTATCTGGTAAACTACTTGAATGAAAAACTTGAAACATTAGCAGCAGCAGCACTTATAATCCCCCTTGGTCTGAGAAAGGTAACAGTAAGATTACTAGACCTGGAAACTTCAAATATAGAACTGAACACAACTTAAATCATCCCTGAGGAATGTGACAGTAAAATTAGAGGGCGTCCCTTGTTTACACTGTCAGTGAAATGTGACCAAATTCCGATTTTTTGCTCACATGTGACACAGATCCGATGTGTTCTATGACAGTGTAAACAGGAAAAAAACGCATGCATTCGGATATATCGAGATCGGTTTCAGGCCTCATTCATATGTGGAAATAAATCTGATATGTGCCAATGCGACTGTCATGTAAACAGGCAGGTCGGATTTTCTGAGGCATTAGGCAACGTCTCCGCGGTTTAATGACGAGAGAAACCCATGCGCATCTGCAAAGGGACGGATGACCCGACGAAACGTTGTGTCGTCGTAGGAGAGGAATGTGGACAAACGTTGACACAACATATTGTTGTACACAACAAAATTTCGGACCCACTGCTCCTCGTTAAAGCCAATATTTAAAGCCAGTATGCTCCCACCAGTCCTGAGATCTCTCTCACACACAATAACTGAAGCATATTTGCAATGGTGGCACTTTTCGTCCTCCTTCGCCTCAAATTTGAAATGCTCCCACACCTCCACTCCGTTTTGACCGCCTCATGTTTGGTTTCTTTTTTGCCGCCTCAGGTTTGTGTCGGGTCTCTCGCCGCCCGCGAGAATCTCGTGTCACGTTCGCAATGTTCAATTAGCCGACAATTAATTTAATTTAATCGAGTAAATCGATAATAATAATCGATTAACCGTTTCCATCCCTAGTGTGAACTCAGCATAATGATAGTCTGCGATTTCAGTTAGTTTAATTTAATGATTGAAACGTTAAAGGTTTTACTTTGGTTAGTTTGAGCTTAAACTGAGCCTAAACTAACATAAAACATTAGCTTTGCTTAGGGATGTCCCGATACCACTTGCAGAACGAGTCCGATACCGATACTTTCATTTTTGGTACTCGCCGATACCGATACCGTAACCGATCCCTGAATTTTCACTGCATTTGTAATTTTTAAATGTATTAGTAGATAAACCAAAATAATTTAAATCATATTAGTTGGCTTAATTTGTTCATCAAATATATATTTCTTTCAGTTATTTTCATGCTTAATTAAGCCTGCTAAAATGCATTGTATGAGCTTCTGTTACTGTCACTGTTCATTCTATTGCTCTATCATATTTTATCTTTCATTTAATAGCACAGCACATATTTAGAGCTGCTTCAGCAGGGCTCAGTGCTGAGGATCGGGTCAGCGGTTCAGTTCAAATGTTTGTCAAAACCAGTGAAATACCAATTATTTAATCCAATTTTGATACTACAACAAAAACTACCAGCCTAATTAATGTGAATTTAAAACAAGTAAGCAGTCAGTAACAAAATAAGAACAAACGATCGAATTACAAATAGGACAAATAAATACAATAGAACAAAGAAAGGCTACAAATGAAATAAACAGTGTTTTTAGAGTTTTTCAGGTAGATCTAACAGGTACAGAAATTTGAATATTCATTACTGTATAAATTATATATAGATATATATTTTTGTAAAGTTGAAAAGGGTAGCCTATTTAGTCAAGAGCAGTGAGTATTTCTTTGTCCTTTGTTTGATTAACATTAAAACACAGCAGCAGGTTTATTAGACTGCTGCCCCTTTAAGACCGAATATAACCGACTTTGTTTACTATAGGATACTCGCCAAGACGGGCGTTATAACATAATTTTGTGTGAATTCGTCCGTACAAGCGCAAGACGTGAAAGACAATTTTTTAATTCAGTATTCGCGCGCTGAGACGCTGGTTTACGGGGCGCGCTTTGGATGTTTGTTCATGGAACTTCTTGACCTGCACACGTCCTGTAATAATGTAGGGAACCACTCGTTATACTTAAATCAGGTAACAGTTCATGTTTTACTTTACTTATACATTCAACAGAAGTGCGCTCTCTCTCTCTCTCTCTCTCTCTCTCTCTCTCTCTTGTCAGATAACGTTAATAATAAGCTACATGCCTTTTTTTTTTACATTTTCTTTGCCATTGACATCCGACTGAACAAACTTTCCACTGATGTCTGTTTAAAGGGATGTGCTCGCAAAATGTACGTTGTATCGGTGCGTGGTATCGGCGAATTTTTACGAGTACGAGTATATGAGGACAGTATCGGCCCGATGCCAGTATCGGTATCGGGCCATCCCTAGCTTTGCTGTTATGTTAGTGTTGCGAATAATTTCCTTTGCTAATAAACTGTTCTTATTTGTGTGTTTGAAATGAATTTTGTTTTGCGAGGAGAACTGTTGAATACAATTGAACAGAACAGAACCCAATTTGGTGATTGTAAGAATGGTGCATGCATGTTGATGTCATAGCAATGTGTCTTGCCTATTTTTTTTAACAAGGTCTGATGTTTCTCTTACTTTTTGTTGTTATCGCCTGATTTAATGATAAGTTTAATTTCCTAATTATAACGTGTAGCGCTGTTTTTAAAATTGTATTCAAAGTATAATGTATTTGTTATTTGTCTAAAATCAGGGATTAAAAACTAATTTCTTCGTTTTGCATGAGCAAAAAAACATTTTTTTTTCTCTCTCTCCTTTCTGGTTTTATAGTTCCAATTAGAGGTCTGCGCGGGACTGTTTTTTAAGTCCCGCTCCCGCCCGCTCCCGCTGGGGTTATATCCCGCACCCACCCGTTCCCGCTATATATACACTATTTGTTCACCCGCTGTCTGCTTAGAATAATTTTCTTCCCGACCCGACCATCCCGCTTAATATAGATCTCCCAGAATTTCACATGTAGGCCTACATTTTCACAGAGAAAATAAAAATGTAGTCTGCACAAATTATTATTATTTTTTTTATTCGCCTTGTCAATATACAAAATGTAACATTTTGCTGCAGACAGTAGGGGAAAAAATGTCGCAGCGAAAAAAAAAAATGAAGTGTAGGCTATTATTTTTATTCGTAGCCTATTATCAAAATTCGTAACATTTTGCTGTCAACACAGGAAAAGTGTCAGAGAAAGAAAGAAAATATGACATGTCATTAAGCAAAATATGTAGGCCTTAACCGAACAATATGTAGGGCAGGTCGATAAGATTAAGATTAGGTAAAGCGAAGATATGCTGTTCTTAAAGAACGTCGGCGTCGGGAACGTGATATTGAATGACCGACCGCTCCCGTTCAAATTACACCAGAGTAACCGACCGCTACCGTTTTTTAGTCGGAAATTTAATCCCGCGGCGCAACATATCTGGTCGGGTCCCGCGGGTCCCGCGGGACAGCCGCGGGAATGCAGACCTCTAGTTCCAATGTCTCCTTAAAGGGATAGTTCACCCAAAAATGAAAATTAGCCCATGATTTACTCAACCTCAAGTCATCCTAGGTGTATATGACATTCTTCTTTCAGACGAATACAATCGGAGTTATATGAAAAAATGTCCTGGCTCTTCCAAGCTTTATAAAAGTACATCTATTCATCATAAAAGTGCTCCACATGGCTCTGGGGGGTTAATAAAGGCCTTTTGAAGCAAAGCGATGAGTTTGTGTAAGAAAAATGTTCATATTTAACACGTTACAAAGTAAAATTCTAGCATCCGGCCAAACGGCCATATGCAGTCTACTTGCGCCTAATGCGTAACTTACGCAACTTGTGACGTCATGGCAAAGTGTAAATATCAGCAGCATGTCACATTACTCACATAAGTTGCGCTTTACACTTAAGTGGAATCCGTATGTTCGTTTGGCCGGAAGCAATTTTTTTTTACTTTATAAAGTTTTAATTACGGATATTTTTCGTACACAAACGCATCGCTTCACTTCAAAAAGCCTTTATTAACCCCGCCGGAGCCGTGTGGATCACTTTTATGATGGATAGATGCACTTTATGGACTTTAAAACAGATATAGCAATTCACTGCCATTATTCAGGCATGAAAACTCCTCACCTTTCTGCGAAATTCGCCGTTTTAAAACCTAAAAGGGTCACCTACGTGATTTGTGCAGATCCGATGAGAAAATATTTAGGGGGGGTGTTCAAGCTTTAATTTGTGGCTCGCATGGCGATAAATAATACGGTGATATGATGCATTCACTAGAGATATTTCATAAAAACATTAATAACAATGTATGCCGCATCCTTCTCACCTTTTTTACCCCTGACCTGTTTTCATGCCTGCATTATGAAGCATGGAAGAGCCAGGACATTTTTTAATATACCGTATTATAAGTCTATAAGGATTATAAGTCACACTTTTTTTCATAGTTTGGCTGGTCCTGCGACTTATAGTCAGGTGCGACTTATATATCAAAATTAATTCATACTGACTGACATGAACCAAGAGAAAACATTACCGTCTACAGCCGCGAGAGTACAGATGCTGCTCCTGTAGCCTACCCCTGAAAAAATTAACTGAAAACAGCACAAACAAAATGCCCCCAAAAACAAAAAAATCGCCATGTTTGCATGATGCGGTGGTGACGCGTTCATGTAACATGTAAGAGTGGCGCTGCCAATAAAGCACCTAAAAGCTGTCACAAAGAACCGGCAAAAGTAATGATTATGAATATGTCAAATATAGCAAGAAGACATTTTAATTGTTTATTAATAAACAAGTGTTTTCTGTGTCGGCTGCAAAGATGAAGTTGACGATGCTGACTCGCGATCTTTGCAGTAGTGAACGTGCCAGAGAGAAATGCACATTTCATATGGATTACATAAGCAGAGAACAGTCTGTTTTCTTTCGTTTTGAATTGTTCTGTTTAAAAGTAGACATTTCAAGCTTTCTATATATGTTTCAGGTCTGTGAGGCAAGTAGGCTACCTTATACACTGAGTTTCGGTTCATTTATGAGATGAGCTCCAGTTCACGCACCGGCGCCTCCATGTTGTGATTAGCCTATCTATTGTCTACTATATTTACTTAAATATAATTAAATATATATTAAATCCAGGCAATTGGTTGATGAAACATTGATTAAAAATAAAGATACAATTAATATAAAACAAAATTAAATTTAAAGACAGCCTTTGTGGTTTCTGTTTGAGGTCTCTGTGAACGTTTTAAAGCAGTCTTTTAGTGCTGGTTTCAGAGCAGTCCCGCCCGTAACATTGTTTTTTCCTCAATGCGAACACTGTGTGAGAGCCAACCCTTCTTCATCCAGTGGGTAGTATTACTTTTGGTTTGCGCAGTCTATTTCACAGAATTACTAAAAATTATTTTGCCACCTAAAAGTTTAAGATTTTTTGTGTCACGTCCGTTTTTAAAAATCTTGAACTTTTAGGTGGCAAAATAATTTTTTGCATGTGTATTTCCCTCATATTAAATATAAAACGCATGTGTAGACTGATATTTTTCTAATGCCTGGACTCCTTTATTAACCCTCTGGGGTCTGAGGTGAGTTTGGGGCCCTTGAGATGTTTTGACATGACCTGACATTTGTGCTTATTTCAGCTACTTACAACATACTATTGGCCAACATGTAATTTTGTTGTATTCAGCACAAACTCTGCTACAATAATATGTGAGCAAAATGGATGTACATGTTTGCATTTTATAGAAAAAAAATATTATGCGTGGTTAGTATGTTTTGGAAAAAACATTGTCACTGCAATAAGGCCATTTAACACATACTGAATAGTTTTTTATAAGACTTTGGAATTACTATTCTTGTAGGCTAGAATTTTTTCTACAAAATGAGGTAAATCATTCTGACCACTCTTTCACAAACAACAATATAACGATTTTAATTTTGCATGTCAGTTTTTGTGTCAGCACTGCTGTATGCGTGGGCCATGAATATTAATGTGATTCACACCAGGGGTGTGACTAAAGACACTCCCCCCATGGCTAATGGGCCATCAAGGTGCTGTGAGGCAGCCTGAACAAAGAATGATGAACTAAGAATGATTCACTGATGAATAAAAAGTTAAAAAGAACAGCATTTATTCAAAATAGAAATCTTTTCTAACAATGGAAAGACTTAAAGTTATTACTATCACTTAATACATCCTTTCCAAAAAAGAAAGAAAAAAAGACCAAACTTTAGTTTTTTTATAAAAAAATATTTTTATTCAAAGAATCCTGAAAAAACTATTACAGGTTATAAAAAAATATATTAAGCAGCACAACGGTTTCCAACACTGATTTAAAAATCATTGCCGTTTTCTGTGACACACCACAGAGCTCTGTTATAAGTTGCTCCATAAACTCTTTATGGGACAAGTTACCATGTAGCTCTTTGTGCACAATGAAAGAGTTGGTGGAAGCAATGTCCAAGAAGTGTAGAAAAATCTTACTGTACCACTTCATGGTTATGTGCTGTGTTGTGTAGTACTGTATCAGCTGATCAGACAGGTCAACACCCCTCATGTGTTTGTTGTATGCAGTCACAGGTGCAGGACATGGAAATGTCTTTGTCCGCCATGTATCTTGTGTTTTCACCCTCTTCTGCGCAGTGTCTCCTGTATAAGCAGAATGGATGTTTTTTTGTCATTTCACACAAGAATAGGTAGGCTACTTTTATATTATGACGATGTAAACACAATTAGGCTACATTTCATCTGTAAAATATTACGTCTATGCACTTGCTCAGTATGATTCTCGATCGCACTGAGAACTGAACGACACCTGCATGCCCCTCTGCGGGGTGCTGGAGAAGGAGGGCTTGATGCAGACACATTCCTAAAAAAACAACAACATAAAACTGTTAGCATACATTATTCAAAGTAAACTGATGAGCAAGTGATGGTTATGGACGAACAATGTATAGCTGATGGGCCATAGAACGGAGAAATATCTATTTATGGGCCATAGACCGCGTCACCGCGAGTATCTGTTGATGGGTATCCGCACGCATTTAGTGACACATGCAATGAACGGATCGTTCGCGAATGACACAAATCACTACATTTCAAACATTTACACCTGTATTCACAAACATCTGTGCATAAGGCAGTATTGAAGCGTGTCATAGGCTAACCAAAACCGAACATTTATATAAAAATATAATGTAGACAGTATCACAAATTTTACCAGAGGTTGAAATATATTTGCACTAAATCACATTATATAACCTAAGCAGATATTCGCAAACAAGCTACATTACGCATGAGGAAGTATTTTAGCATTATAATCAGTGTCATAAGCTAATCAAAACTGAGTGAAATATATACGAAGTATATACATTTAGCACTGAAAGGTTGCCTACCAGTCTAGTTCACATTTCAACATGTTTCTGTATATTCATAGATGCATGTAGGCTACGATATTAGGCTTAGTTCATGTTTTTACTCCAAACTCATTTCATAACATACATTTTAATCTGGCACGACCAGGTTAACATGTCTTACCTTAAAAATCGCGTTCTTCTGAGGTAAATCCAAGGTAAACGGCACAGCACAGCACGAACACAGTCTTCCAAACTAGATGAAAAGCAGAGAGGAGTAAGTTCCCGAAGTCTCTCGTTCTTTGTTTTGAGGTAATGAGTGCGTTTACAGGTCTGCGTTCTGCTGCGTGGATCATTTGCATGTCAATCGCTCGTGCCACGTGGGTGTGGTCACATTATAGTTAACCCTCTGAGGTCGGCAAACGCGCGGGCGCGTTTTGCTGGATTTTCTCCACATTGTAGCACTATAAACTTAAATTACTCAGTCATTTATGGTCATACAGAAAAAAGAAATATAAAAAAAGAATCTGTGATATTTCTACTTTTGTATGTGTCCACTTTCAATCAAATCAAAACATTGTGCTTTTGTAAAATAAAGAAAATAAACAGGGTGTGCGTTCTGCCTCTCCGTCGCGGTGAACTTTTTTTTCTTGAGCACGTCTATAAACTGAAACAAAACTCAGCGAATACTTGTCACACATTTATGAGCCATATACCTTTATAAACATTTAAGTGTGTACTTTTAAATGATCGGATTCAAACTGAAAACAAATATTCTCTGTTTAAGTAATTTGTATAAAACCAACAAGATGTCCAGCTTCTCAAACGCTTCCTAATTATTTTTTAATTTACCACGCCCACTTGCGCAAAAGAGATTCACATGCAAATCTCCACATGGAACGCGATCGCGCTCATTAGGCCTACCTCAAAAACAAAACGCCAAAACACTTCACAAGTCTCTGCTTTTAGACGCACCTGAGCTTACATTGGATTTACATCAGAAGAAGAAGAACGCGATTTGAAGACAAGAAAGATGTAAGGTAAGAAATTCTTACATATTAGTTTGCTGTTGTTGCATAAATTTCACATTGCAGTTGAACTGTTGCTAGATATATGGTGAATATTATAATATTTAGACCCGTGTTTACTGTTACTGTGTTTGTGGATATCTGCTCAAACGTAGATATGTATATGGTAACCATAATGTTTTATATTTGAGCGCGATCGCGTTTGAATGTATCATATTTTGGATCGTGATCGCGTTTGAATGTATCATTTTGCAGCTCGATCGCTTGAATATTTTGCAGCGCGATCGCGTTTGAATGTATCATATTTTGGATCGCGACCGCGTTTGAAAAGCAAACGGCTTCATGTTTTTACTATTATCTCATTTCATATCATCATAACGAATGGAAACATTTGAAGTAACATGATAATCAATATATTTTTCTCTAGCTTAGTTGTTACTGAAATCTTTTGGAAGATTTATACTGCTATAGGTTATTGTTATTATTATTTTATCCAGCACTGCGCATAGCTTATGCCTACAAGGCACAACAAACCTGGTGTTCATTGTATTATATATTGTTGGAAACATTTGTGTGTGTGTGTGTGTGTGTATTCTGTGAATTTTAAAAAGCAATTTTAACCCTCTGGGGTCTGGGGTGTTTTTGGGGTCCTTGAGATGTTCTGACATGCCCTGACATTTGTGCTTTTTTCAGTTGCTTATAAACATATTAATGGCAAAGGTGTAAATTCACTCTATATAGCACAAACAGGACTACCATAATATGTGAGCCACATGTATGTACATGTTTTCATTTTTGAGAGAATAATGTTTATGCATGGTTATCGAAAAAACTAAAAATTAAAGTTTCTGAAATAAGGCCACAAAACACATACTAAATATGTGGCAATACGACTTTTGACTAATGGATGTCCTCGCCTAGAGTTTTCTTCAAAATGATGTGAAAATCATCCTGCCTAATCATTCACATAAAACGATACATTGATTTTAGTTTTGTGAAACACTTTTAGTTTGGAAAGCCAATATGTGGATGGGGCGTAAACGCTCCAACAGCATCATGCATATTTAGTAGTTCACACCTGGTGAGACAATGTCCCTGCATACTTAATGAGCCATTCATTCAGGTGTGTCACCTATAGCTAACTTAAATATACAAGCTTCATAAAAATGATCATTCTAGAAGAAAATTTCAGATGGCATTTAGAGGCTTTTGCATCTGAACTCTTCATATATACACACACATATATATATATGCATGCACATACATACTTTATAATCTTTTCAAAACTAGTCAACGTCTTTCAAAACTAAAGTATACATTTTATCATACGTATTTCAAAGTAAAGGATTCATTAGTTAGTTGATGACTTTATTTTTGACAAAACACATACAGTATATATTCCTCATCTCAGTATAGCAATAGAGTTTGCTAAAAGCTGTTCATTCAATACAGCAGTATTTGAAAATCGATCATATTTTGTAAAATTACATTTATATTTGCATTTATGTCAAAACCTAGACACTTTTAAACATCAAAAGGACATTTATTAATATGTATTCGTGTCAAAATGACATATAAACAGATTTTCCTATTCAATTTTGTATGGAAACGTTTCCAAGACGCTTGCGTGTCGCGTGAAAAATAGGCGTCGGTTCTATTTCTAGCATGCACGCGTTTTCCACGCGGCTCGTGCCGCGCCTGAGACGCGCGTCTCACACAGGCAGTGTGCAAACTCTAAACTGTTAACATGGGAGCCGAAATAAAAACGGACACGCCAAGCAGCTGAGACGCTTACGCCACGCATCCAGTGTTTCACCGGCCTTATCCAGTGGATGTGGGCGTTTCACAGGTTTGTATGGATCGCCTCACATTTGCGTTTGAATAGCGCGGTCTCCGTAGGCGGAGTCACATTAAAACTTAATTAGCTGAGATGAGAACAACTGACATCTCTCTCTTTACATACATTTATGTATTTTATAAAAATTACTTCATTTAAAAGAAGAGAATTCAAGCTTCATGCCTGTGTGTCTGTATGCCTGTTTGAGTATTCGCTGAGTTACAGTTCATTTTCGGACGCGTTTCAGAATTGACTTCACTGACGGAGAGTAGGCAGAACTCGCATCATGTTTATTTTTCTTTATTTGGTGAAAAGCACAACACTTTGTTTTTATTATGAGCATACACAAAAAAAATGCACACTAAACAGGATCGATTGATGTATAACACAAGCATATAAGATAAAAAATAATATTTAAAAAAAAAATAATTTTTCCACTCATACGGAAAAAAACGAGCCTATCGCGCCAGGGGGTTAACCAGAAAAATCTAATATGTATTCCCAAAATCGTGCAGGCCTTTCTCTTGATATCAGTATGTTCACTTTTTTTTTTCAGGGCCCAGATGCCACTGAGGTCTTCAACATTCACATGAGTCTCTGTACATGAACATGGTAAAGTGAAAATCAAACACCTTGGAAATGAAAGGTATGTACAATGTTTTTAGGAATGGCACAAAGGTCTCTGTCTTTGGATCATTGTTTTCAATAAGTGCTTTTTTGGCATTTGTTGTGTATCTTTGGACTATGTTGTGTTGTAAATAAATCCAAACAATTTAAAAGCCATTCTTTTTTAAATCTCCTCATTTACAGTATTGTGCAAGGTTGCTCAGAATGACAGGGCCTGATAGCTCCTAATAGGGCCGTTAGGGGAGGGTCTTTGTCTTTCTCAGGTGTGAAAAGCTTACATATTAATGACCTCCGCATAAAGCTTTTTCACACAAAACACGTCGTAAATTTTTTAAATCAATATATTGTCTTATCTGAATGAGCAGTCGGGGTGATTTTCACATAGTTCTAGAGCAAATATTCTAGGCTACGTGATACAATTTTCAAAAGTCTTGTGAAGAAATAATCAGTATGGGTTTCATGGCCTTATTTCAGTGAGAATTTTTTTTTGTATTTTCACAAACCACGCATAAATGTCATTATCTCAAAACTACAAACTTTTACATACATGCTGCTGATATATTATTGTAGCAGAGTTTGTGCTGAATACAGTGTAATTAGACTTTAGCCATGAAAATGTCACAAGTAACAGAAATAACCAGAAATGTCAGAGCATGTCAGAACACCTCCAGGGCCCAGAAAACAGCTCAGACCTCAGAGGGTTAATTAGGACGCGTTTGAGAAACTGTACATGCCGCTGCTTTCTTACTGATTACTTAAACAGAGAATATTTGTTTTTTATATAATTTACATACTTTAAAAATAGAGACTCCAAGCGTTGTATAGACATGTGTTTCAAGTCTGTGTGACAAACATTTGCTGAGTTACAGGTCATTTTCTGTCGCGTTTCAGAATGAGTTTCTCACTGAGAGAGACTGCAGAACGCGCATCATGTTTATTTTCTTTGTTTTACGAAAAACACAACATTTTGTTTTTATTATGAGTGTACACAAATAAAAGAAGACATTTAACAGTTTTGAATGATGTACAACACAAGTATGTAAAATCAAAATCAACAGAGTATTTTGCACTGATATAAAAAAAAAACGAGCAGATCACGCTGGCGTGATTGCCGACCTCAGGGGGTTAAGGGAGTATGGATATATAAACAGATGTTTCAATATATTGGTATTAAATACATTTTCTGTTAACCAACAGTAATTCTGGATTGCGTCCACCAACAAGTAAATAGGAAATAAGCGAATCAGAACACTGCGCGCCAAATCAGCAGTATGTGCGCAAGCGTGAACCACTAGTGTTTCTGTCTCACTCTGGATCTGCCACTGCATCACAATTCTCTCTGCGTGGCGTGGAGTGTCCGTTTTTATGTCGGCTCTCATGTTAACTGGTTAGAGCTTGTGTTAGAGCACAATGCCTGCGTGACACACACACTTCTCGAGCCGCGCCGAAACCGCGTGCTAGAAATAGAACAACGCCTATTTTTCACGCGACACGCAAGAGTGTTGGAAGATTTCAGACAAAATAGAAGGCGCAAATACATATTAATAAATTACATTTTGATGCTTGAAAGTCTCTCGGTTTTGACAAATGCATATAATTGTAATTTAAAAAATAGGCCTAATTATCGATTTTCAAATATTGCCCCTGTCAATAGGCCTACAGAACGAAATATTCTGTAGCCTATTTTGCCGTCAATACTGCCGACGTTGTCTTTGCTGTATCAGGCTATATATATTATGTTTAACATCCAAATGTAGATGGTCTGTCGGCGCACAGAGCCACGCAGTCGCAGACAGCACGTGAAGTTCGTGAACACCGAATTCCCTTTTCTTTCTTATCTATTTGTGTTTGAACAGACATGTGCACGAAAAAATAAGCCAGTGTCCGTCTCAACGAGTTTCCCCGTAAACGCAGTCAAAATAAAACGGATGCGTGTCATTACCGGTATTAGATACGTGCATTTGTCTTAAAGGGACAGCACCCAATATACCTGCAGCTGTTTGTGTCACCAAAGTTAATCAAACAACAAAAGAGAAAGAGAAAAATCACGTTTTGTCAAAAGATAAACTGTATTAATACTTAATACAGTTAATTTACCTGAAAAACATAAAGCACTGCTTTATTTCTTGTGTATTTGTGTTTTATTGTATTTATATTTGTATTTTGTTTATTAGTTTCTATGCAGATGCACTAGGCCTACCCTACACAATTACCCCAATCATCTTAGAATTATTAATTCTTTACAAAAAGAGCTATTCAAATCATCAGGTGAAATTGTTTTCAGGAAGTAGCAGTAAAGCAAGAAGAAGAAGTGCAAGATAGTTTTTCTAAATTTCATTTGACTCTATGTGCCTATAGGGGTGGGTTGGGGATGGTGGCAATGTAGTATCTGGATATTTGCCGCGGGACGAGGGCTTCGATTACCTCTCTCTTTTTTGACCATACATGTGTTTGCACCCCTGGACACAGGTTCGTGGATCTGAGTGTCGCGATTTCGGTTACAGCCCTAGGTAATGTGTTACGTTAACATACTGGACACCTATTCAGCCTGTTATTTTGTGTGCTATTGTGTAGTTGAATAACTTGCCAGATTAAATGTCTGTTCTTGGTCTTATTATATTGGACTTATTATATTGATATATTGGATTATTATATAGTCTTCGACTTATATATGTTTTTTTCCTCTTCATGACGCATTTTTTGACTGATGCGACTTGTACTCCTGTAAGCTCGCGCTCGATCGGCCCAAAAGTCCGACATCTGACCAGCGCAGAAGGTCTTTACGTGTTACTGTCTTTTTCTCGAGGCAAAGTAATTTTGATTAAATGCAATACATTTGAATATGTATTCTCTCGTTATTTCATCTGACTCAGTAAATGAAAAGGTTTTAATGATATCTGTGCATCATTAAATGTGAGCGAATGTTTGACTATTCCTTTTAGGGCTGCAGCTATCGATTCTTTTTGTAATCGATTAATCTAGCACTTAATCGATCGATTAATCAATTAATCGGATGCATTTTTTTTTTTTGTGTGTTTTTAAACAACCAAAACAAATACATACATTCATTTTCAATAGAACGCTGCATTTGGCTTGCATCACTTGCATTGCGGTGCATTTTAGGTGAAGCATCCGTTCGAAAAATCGAACGGATGCTTCAAATTGCATGCGTTGGAGACACCTACACATAGTGTAGCTTTGAAAAGGGGAATGTTTTATTGCAAATATGCATTTTGTTAAATAGAAAAAGAACAGCATTTTGTTTTTCACTTAGGCTAGTTGAAGTATATTAGCACGTTTTGTAGTGTTATATTTTTTGTTAATTGAAAATGTTCTATGCTCAATTACTTTGGTAGCCGATTATAATGTCTTCCCCAAAAGTACGAGTGGATTTGGAGAAGCAGGCTGGGGAGTTTCATTTTTTGTTGTTGTCTAACTATTTGGCAGACGTGACATACCAACAAGGTCTTGCAAAGACTGCAATAATATTTGTTCCTCCATCACGTCCCGGTGTATACAGTGAATGCATGCTGAAATTATTGTTGTGTGGCTACATAAAAGTTGAAGCATATGTGATGCATTGCCGCAATTGGTCTGACTGGCGCGTGAGAGATATGAGGGTGTATGCGTGTGTGTGTGTGTGTGTGAAGGGGTTCTTTTTTTAGGCTATACTCTCTTGCAATTGAACGTGAATACGTTTACTACTTAAAAACATCAAAGCTAAACATCATATCTAGTCAAAACGCATCACGACATCGCTACAAATACAGTATGGGATTAAAATCAGTGAACATCAATGTATAGGCTTACTGTGCGTTCACACCGGACGCAAATAGCGCGTCAAATTCGCGCCTGCCGCGTCTAGTTATACGCTTGACGCTACGTTATCCTTGTTTCAGCGACGCTTGGTGAAACAGCATGGAGTGGATGTTTTCAGTTCAGATGCTGAATCATTGAAGTTGTACTGTTGTGGTATGCCAGGTCTACTTTGCAGTAGACACATTGCACCTTGTTCTCTTCCTTTTGTATGTAATGATCCCAAACTTTAGACATTCTCTGCCGTTTATGGACATCTTTACTCTCCGCCATCGCGCCAACTAAATTCAAAATGTATCACGCGCTATGGTGTGCTTCCTGAACATTGAACAACGGCCTGTGTGAAACAATCAGATTCCTGCGCGTATAGTGTGCGTCATAGGAATTTAACGAGGCTTCGAGGCAGAGTTTTTGCCTTGAGGAATTTTTGTAATCGAGTTAACCCTCTGGGGTCTGAGCTGTTTTCTGACCCTGGAGGTGTTTTGACATGCTCTGACATTTGTGCTTATTTCTGTTACTTGTGACATTTTCATGGCTAAAGTCTGATTACACTGTATTTAGCACAAACTCTGCTACAATAATATATAAGCAGCATGTATGTAAAAGTTTGTAGTTTTGAGATGATGACATTTATGCGTGGTTTGTGAAAATACAAAAAAAAATTGTCACTGAAATAAGGCCATGAAACCCATACTGATTATTTCTTCACAAGACTTTTGAAAATTGTATCACGTAGCCTAGAATATTTGCTCCAAAACTATGTGAAAATCACCCTGACTGCTCATTCAGATAAGACAATATATTGATTTAAAATTTGTAAGACGTGTTTTGTGTAAGAAAGCTTTATGCGAAGAGGCGTAAACACATCATTTATATGTATGGTTTTCACACCTGAGAAAGACAAAGACCCTCCCCTAATGGCCCTATTAGGAGCTATCAGGCCCTGTCTTTTTGAGCAACCATGCACAAAGAATGAGGAGATTTAAAAAAGAATGGCTTTTTGATTGTTTGGATTTATTTACAACACAACATAATCCAAAGATACACAACAAATGACAAAAAAGCACACTATTGAAAACAGTGATCCAAAGACAGAGACCTTTCTGATATTCCTAAAAACATTGTACATACCTTTCATTTCCAAGGTGTTTGATTTTCACTTTACCATGTTCATGTACAGAGACTCATGTGAATGTTGAAGTCAGCAGGACTCAGTGGCATCTGGTCCATGTATAAAAAAAAAAAAAAAACTGTGAACATGCTGATATCAAGAGAAACTATAGGGCTGTACGGTTAAAATGTTTGTTTTTTCTGTTTAAAATTGCTTTTTAAAATTCACAACAATATATAATGAACACCAGGTTTGTTGTGCCTTGTAGGCATAGGCTACGCACAGTGCTACATAAAATAATAATAATAATAATAAATATAGCTGCGAGCAGCGATTGCGGGCCCAAGCCGGTGGCACCGCCACCCTGGTGCCTTTAGTTACGCTAAAGGCACCGGGGTGGCGGTGTCACCGGCTTGGGCCCTCCATCGCTGCTCGCAGCTATATTTATATATATATATATTTATATATACGGTATATATATATATATATATATATATATATATATATATATATATATATATATATATATATATATATATATATATATACACACACACTTTAAAAAAAAAAAATATATATATATATATATATATATATTATATATATAATTAAATTTTTTGGATGCTAAACATTTGTGTATTAAAGGCTTTGTACTTCACTCACGTTCCACTATTGAAGGGAAAAATTATCCTCTTCACATGCGCAAAAATGTGCTTGGAAACATCACAGTTGAGCGGTGATTACTGTGAATAGTATGAATTGTACTACTGACTATTTAAACGGAGCAGTGTAATTTTTATATGTTAGGTTGACTATTTTATTATTATATTTTATTAAGGCTATAATGAACAGACTGCAATGTCAAGACTGCAATGCTGGAATGTGTGTGTGTGTGTGTGTGTGTGTGTGTGTGTATGTGTGTTCATGTTTTTCTATCCCGGTGGGGACTTCAACCTGAATGCACACAGACTCCTGGGGACTTGTGTCACAGTGGGGACCTAAATAGAGGTCCCCATGGGTACACAAGCTTATAAACCATACAGAATGAGTTTTTTTGGAAATGTAAAAATGCAGAAAGTTTTCTTTGATGGGTAGGTTTAGGGGTAGGGTTGGTGTTAGGAGATAGAATATACAGTTTGTACAGTATAAAAACCATTAAGTCTATGGAGAGTCCCCACAAAGATAGTAAACCGTGTGTGGCGTGGGCGCGTTTGAACAGTGGACACATAAAAACATACTCCGTCATTATGCAGGACGACATTCAAACTGCAAAGTTTTAACTTATATTTGTGTACAGCCGCAATAAAACACAACATTGAGCTTTTGTAAAATAATTTCAAGCAATCCACCCCCCGAAAGGCGCTAATTTTAAAATTAAACTAAAATGTTCACGGCTGCACAGGCATTCATAACGGTGCGCATCCACGGCGAGGAACGAGCAGAACAGAGTGAACGTTTTTCAGATAATTCCTACTTCCATAGGAATTCATTTGAAACGCTCGCTCAACCACTATCAATGTCAGTGCGGACGAACATATTTTACTTTCCTTTTTAAGTTAGCGATTCGAAAGCCCCCAGCGGTGTCACACGTCGATTAACCGGTGGTAAAATATTCTCACCGTCACATACCTAGTATATTTTTATATAGATACAATAGGCCTACCTGATTTTGAACACAAGAGGGCAGTATAGCCCTATGTATGACTTGACTTTTATGGGACTAAAGAGTACAATTGCTATTTTTAAACGTATAAGTAATTCTTAAATTGAAAAAAAAAAAAGAATAAAATGGGTTTAATTGTGATATTTGTATACTTTTATATAGAAATAAATGGTGTATAATTACATTTTTAGAAGATGAGGCTTTTTGCGTTTCCTTTTTGTACATTACTTTAATCCCTCACTATTATCAAAACCGTTTGAAATATTTAATATCCGTTCACAATTTAGCATCTTTAATGTATTTTCATCGTGTTGAAAAAGTTTGGTGTGAAAAAAATAAACCAGTTAGGAGTAGCTAAAAACTCAGAGTCTGAAATATCCCAAAAATCCACATTCAGACCTAAATATCTGACTTCCTGTTGGTCGGAGCTAATTACTTTAAATTAGAAAGTTGTCCGGCTCGATGAGACCAATGTACGTACTGATTTTTGTTACTGTATATACAACTAACCCCCCCACTTTTGTCAAAGGCATGCCCTATGAATGTATTTTCATCATGTTGAAAAAGTTTGGTGTGAATAAAACAAACCACTTAGCAGGAGTGGGTAAAATGCAGAGGCTGAATTTGCAAATAAATCCACATTCAAACCAAAATATCTGACTTCCTGTTGCTCCGAGCTAATGACTGTAAATTAGAAAGTTTTCCGGCTCGATGCGACCAATATGCGTACTGATTTTTGTAACTGTGGGTAAAGGTAACCCCCCCCACTTTTGTCAAAAGTATTTTGAAAGTGACACACTTCCTGCTACCAGTTGGTGGCGCTATAACTTTGACTCACAATAGTTACATCCATCTGACCGGCCTCTTACCACGAACACACTGCTGAAGTTTCATCAAGATCAGTTAATGTATGCAGAAGTTATAACACTTCGTGTTTCTCTTTTCTCGCCATAAATTCGTGTCATCGCCATGGCCAAACCGTTTGAGATATCAAAAATCCATCCGCAATTTAGAATCCTCAATGTCTTGACTTCATGCTGACCGAGTTTGGAGGCGAGTGGATGAATTCTGTAGGAGTACATCAAATTCCACAGCATGCAACCCATAATAGCCGACTTCCTGTTGGGCGGAGCTAATAACTTAGAGTGCGGAAGTTGTTCAGCCCCATGAGATCTATATGTGTACCGAGTTTCATATTAATTCATGCTAGAGTTTTTGATATATGGACCAAGTTTTCAGACCGTATTCAAGGGGGCGCTGTTGAGCCCTCCTGCCACACCCGGGTACCAGCTTCAGCCCGGCCCTGATGACCGTGGGCTCTGACCTGTGTTTAATGTTTCAAGAGTTTTTGAGCATGTTAAGGGCCCCAAAAGCCCCTGAAACCTTGAAAAACAAAGATTAAATGGAATAGACAAATCCCCCCCACCCCCTCCACACACACACACACACATAGAGACAGAGAGAGAGAGAGAAAATTCTCCAGAAAATCCACATTCAAACCAAAATATCTGACTTTCTGATGGTCTGAGCTAATGACTGTGAATTAGAAAGTTGTCCGGCTCGATGAGAACAATATACATACCGATTTTTGTGATTCTAGGAAAAACTAAGCCCCCATTTTTGACTAAAGGTGGCGCTACTGAGCCCCTCACCACGCCCATTTCTGAAACTTTGCACATGTCTACTGGCTAATAAATGTGATGTGTCTGTCGAGTTTCATGCATTTTCAAGCATGTGAAGAGTCTCAAAAGCATCCGAAAAGAATATTAAAGTTTGATGCGTTGCCACGGCAACAGTATCTAAGAAATCAATAATCCTTTCACAGGTCTACATCTGCCGTGTGTCTACATTATACACATAAAGTTTGAAGGAAATCGGATAAAAATAAGAGGGTGATTTCAAAGCATTTTGAAAGTGACACACTTCCTGCTGCCAGTTGGTGGCGCTATAACTTTGACTTACAATAGTCACATCCATGTGATCGGCCTCTTACAACGAACACACTGCTGAAGTTTCATCAAGATCAGTTAATGTATGCAGGAGTTATAACACACTTCCTGTTTCCATTATTCGCCATAAATTCGTTTCCTCGCCACGGCCAAACCGTTCGAGATATCAAAAATCCGTCCGCAATTTAGCATCCTCAATGTCTTGACTTCATGCTGACCGAGTTTGGAGGCGAATGGATGAATTTCCTAGGAGGAGTACATCAAATTCCACAGCATGCGTTTCCAAACAACCCATAATAGCCGACTTCCTGTTGGGCTGGCGTAAAACTTAGAGCACGAAAGTTGTTCGGCCCGATGAGATCTATATGTGTACCGAGTTTCATATTATTACATGCAAGCGTGTTTGATTTATGGACAAGTGTTCGGATCCCGTTCCAGGGGGCGCTGTCGAGCCCCCCTGCCACGCCCGGGTACCAGCTTCGGTCCGGCCCTGATGGCCGCGGGTTCTGACATGTGTGCAAAGTTTCAAGAGTTTTTGAGCATGTTAAGGGCCCCAAAAGTGCCCGAAAGGTTGACAAAATAATAATAATAATAATAAATATAGCTGCGAGCAGCGACTACGGGCCCAAGCCGGTGGCACCGCAACCCCGATGCCTTTAGTTACCTAAAGGCACCGGGGTGGCGGTGCCGCCGGCTTGGGCCCTCCATCGCTGCTCGCAGCTATATTATATATATATATATATATATATATATATATATATATATATATATATATATATATATATATATATATATACAGTATATATATAACAAAAGATATATACATTATATATATATCAGACAAGTAATATTCTCTGTCTTGTCACTTCACAAAAAAATGGTACAAATTGTACTACTGACTATTTAAACAGAGCAGTGTAATTTTGATAAGTTAGGTTGACTATTTTATAATTATATTTTATTAGGGCTATAATGAACAGGCTGCGATGTCAAGATTGCAATGCTGGTGTGTGTGTGTGTGTGTGTGTGTGTGTGTGTGTGTGTGTCGTGGGCGTGATTGAACAGTGGAGACATAAAAATATACTTTATGGTGCTAACTTTAAAATTGAAATAAAATGCTCACGGCTGCACGGGAATTCATTCCTACTTCCATAGGAATTCATTGAAAAAGCTCGCTCTGCTCCCAACCATAATCAATGTCAGTGCGGACGAACATATTTTACTTTCGTTTTTAAGTTAGCGATTCAAAAGCCCCCAGCGGTGTCACACGTCGATTAACCGGTGGGAAATTTTTTATCACAGTCACATCCCTAATATATTTATATATAAATACAATAGGCCTACCTGAAAGAGAATTTTACTTGCCCGACCAGAGTATATCCTGATTAGAACGTCAATAACAAAAAAATAACTTGGGAATCACTAAAACGAGAGATTATTCTAATTTCATTGCATTCATTTTAAGTTGCAATCAGCAGTTAATAATAAATGTATTACTGATCAATGGTAACAAGGTTGCACTGCTGAGGCTCATGCAGCTTCTCCAGGAGAATTGTAAACAAATGAGCGCAGCACACAAAAAAGCAACCCAGTTAACAACATACTGACTATAAAAATTACAAATATGGAGTTTTTATATATTTTATAACATATGATAGAGTTAAGCAACCTCACTTGACGAGTAGGCAACTATTTCCTGAATACAATCACGATTGAAACTGTGACATTGATTTCATACAACAGGTTAATAAACAGTTACAATTAAGTCACTTACATTTTAGATGCAATATTGACTGTTTTTGTTCTGTTTCAGCAGCAAAAATAGTTAAACAAAGATCACAGCAGAACCATCGCGCATCTCACAGCAACTTGTTTTCTCATTACTGAATGATTCAGCATTTTGAACGAATCGGTTGACTCAAAGATTCAATGGTCAATCCATAAACATCTGTCTCAATCATGAATGACTCAGTCATTCGAACGAATCGTTTGAACGAATGAATCAATGACTCGCTCATTAAGATGGTCGCCTGGCGACACCTAATGGCGGTTTAGTGTTATGTTTAAAAGTATCATTCTTTCCAACGTGCACCATTATCAATGTCCGTGCGGACGTCCGTTTTTTTACTTTCACTTTTATATTAGCGATTTAAAAGCACCCGCTCGTGTCACACGTCGATTAACCGATGGGAAAATATCCTCACAGTCATATACCTAATAAATTTATATTTAAATACAATAGGCCTACCTAGTAAAACGTTTTATATACTATTTTGATATCCTTTTGGACACAAGAGGGCAGTATAGCCCTATGTTTGCTTTTTTGTTGAACCAAATAGCACTAAATAGCCTGTTTTTAACTTTTTCATACTCCTTGAATTGCAAAAACAGAATAAAATGGGTTTAGTTCTAATATTTGTATAATTTTATATAAAAATAAATGGTGTATAATTACATTTTTAGAAGTTATGAGATGTTTCCTGCTTCCTTTTTGACATTAATTTAATCCCTCGCCATAGCAAAACCGTTTGAGATATTCAATATCCGTTTACAATTTAGCATCATTAATATATTTTTATCATGTTGAAAAAGTTTGGTGGGAATAAAATAAACCTTTTAGGAGGAGTAACTAAAAACTCAGAGGCTGATTTTGCAAAAAAATCCACATTCAGACCAAAATATCTGACTTCCTGATGGTCGGAGCTAATAAATGTAAATTAGAAAGTTGTCCGGCTCGATGAGAGCAATATACAAACTATTTTTTTTTACTGTAGTTAAAACTAACCCCCCCACTTTTGTCAAAAGCATTTTGAAAGTGACACACTTCCTGCTGCCAGTTGGTGGCGCTATAACTTTGACTCACAATAGTTACATCCATCTGATCGGCCTCTTACCACGAACACACTGCTGAAGTTTCATCAAGATCAGTTAATGTATGCTGAAGTTATAACACACTTCCTGTTTCATTTTTTCACCATAAATTCGTTTCCTCGCCACGGCCAAACCGTTCGAGATATTCAAAATCCGTCCGCAATTTAGCATCCTCAATGTCTTGACTTCATGCTGACCGAGTTTGGAGGCGAATGGATGAATTCCCTAGGAGGAGTACATTAAATTCCACAGCATGTGTTTCCAAACAACGCTAAATAGCCGACTTCCTGTTGGGCTAGCGTAAAACTTAGAGCACGAAAGTAGTTTGGCCCGAGGAGATCTATGTGTGTACCGAGTTTCATATTATTACATGCAAGTGTGTTTGATTTATGGACACGTGTTCGGATCCCGTTCCAGGGGGCGCTGTCGAGCCCCCCTGCCACGCCCGGGTACCAGCTTCAGCCCGCCCTTGATGGCCGTTGGTTCTGACCTGTGTGCAAAGTTTCAAGAGTTTTCGAACACGTTAAGGGCCCCAAAAGCCCCTGAAACCTTGAAAAACAAAAAAGCAAATCTCACCCAACAGACAAATCCCTCCCACCCCTCACACACACACAGACAGAGAGAGAGAGAGAGAAAATTCTCCAAAAAATCACATTCAAACCAAAATATCTGACTTCTTGTTGGTCGGAGCTAATAACTCTAAATTAGAAAGTTGTCCGGCTCGATGAGAACAATATACATACCGATTTTTGTGATTCTAGGAAAAACTAAGCCCCCATTTTTGACTAAAGGTGGCGCTACTGAGCCCCTCACCACGCCCGTTTCTGAAACTTCTCACATGTCTACTGGCTAATAAGTGTGATGTGTCTGTCGAGTTTCATCCAATTTCAAGCATGCTAAGAGTCTCAAAAGCATAATTTTTTTTTTTTAAAGTTTGAAGCGTTGCCACGGCAACAGTATCTAAGATATCAATAATCCTTTCACAGGTCTACATCTGCCGTGTGTCTACATTGTACACATAAAGTTTGAAGCAAATCAGGTAAAAATAAGAGGGTGATTTCAAAGCATTTTGAAAGTGACACATTCCTGCTGCCAGTTGGTGGCGCTATAACTTTTACTCACAATAGTTACATCCATGTGATCGGCCTCTTACAACGAACACACTGCGGAAGTTTAATCAAGATCAGTTAATGTATGCAGAAGTTATAACACACTTCCTGTTTCCATTATTCGCCATAAATTCGTTTCCTCGCCACGGGCAAACCGTTCGAGATATCAAAAATCCCCTGGCAATTTTTCATCCTCAATGTCTTGACTTCATGCACACCGAGTTTGGAGGCGATTGGATGAATTCCCTAGGAGAAGTGTTTCAAATTCCTGAGCATGCGTTTCCAAACAACTCATAATAGTCGACTTCCTGTTGGGCTGGCGTAAAACTTAGAGCACGAAAGTTGTTCGGCCCGATAAGATCTATATGTGTACCGAGTTTCATATTATTACATGCAAGCGTGTTTGATTTATGGACCAAGTTTTCGGACCCTGTTCCAGGGGGCGCTGTCGAGCCTCCCTGCCACGCCCGGGTACCAGCTTCAGCCCGGCCCTGATGGCCGCGGGTTCTGACCCGTGTGCAAAGTTTCAAGAGTTTTCGAGCATGTTAAGGGCCCCAAAAGTGCCCGAGAAGTAGAAAAAAATAATAATAAATATAGCTGCGAGCAGCGATTACGGGCCCAAGCCGGTGGCACCGCAACCCCGATGCCTTTAGTTACCTAAAGGCACCGGGGTGGCGGTGCCGCCGGCTTGGGCCCTCCATCGCTGCTCGCAGCTATATTTATATATATATATATATATATATACAGTATATATATAACAAAAGATATATACATTATATATATATCAGACAAGTAATATTCTCTGTCTTGTCACTTCACAAAAAAATGGTACAAATTGTACTACTGACTATTTAAACAAAGCAGTGTAATTTTGATAAGTTAGGTTGACTATTTTATAATTATATTTTATTAGGGCTATAATGAACAGGCTGCGATGTCAATGCTGGTGTGTGTGTGTGTGTGTCGTGGGCGTGATTGAACAGTGGAGACATAAAAATATACTTTATGGTGCTAACTTTAAAATTGAAATAAAATGCTCACGGCTGCACGGGAATTCATTCCTACTTCCATAGGAATTCATTGAAAAAGCTCGCTCTGCTCCCAACCATAATCAATGTCAGTGCGGACGAACATATTTTACTTTCGTTTTTAAGTTAGCGATTCAAAAGCCCCCAGCAGTGTCACACGTCGATTAACCGGTGGGAAATTTTTTATCACAGTCACATCCCTAATATATTTATATATAAATACAATAGGCCTACCTGAAAGAGAATTTTACTTGCCCGACCAGAGTATATCCTGATTAGAACGTCAATAACAAAAAAATAACTTGGGAATCACTAAAACGAGAGATTATTCTAATTTCATTGCATTCATTTTAAGTTGCAATCAGCAGTTAATAATAAATGTATTACTGATCAATGGTAACAAGGTTGCACTGCTGAGGCTCATGCAGCTTCTCCAGGAGAATTGTAAACAAATGAGCGCAGCACACAAAAAAGCAACCCAGTTAACAACATACTGACTATAAAAATTACAAATATGGAGTTTTTATATATTTTATAACATATGATAGAGTTAAGCAACCTCACTTGACGAGTAGGCAACTATTTCCTGAATACAATCACGATTGAAACTGTGACATTGATTTCATACAACAGGTTAATAAACAGTTACAATTAAGTCACTTACATTTTAGATGCAATATTGACTGTTTTTGTTCTGTTTCAGCAGCAAAAATAGTTAAAGATCACAGCAGAACCATCGCGCATCTCACAGCAACTTGTTTTCTCATTACTGAATGATTCAGCATTTTGAATGAATCGGTTGACTCAAAGATTCAATGACCAATCCATAAACATCTGTCTCAATCATGAATGACTCAGTCATTCGAACGAATCGTTTGAACGAATTAATTAATGACTCGCTCATTAAGACGATCGCCTGGCGACACCTAATGGCGGTTTAGTGTTATGTTTAAAAGTATCATTCTTTCCAACGTGTGTGCACCATTATCAATGTCTGTGCGGACGTCTTTACTTTCACTTTTATATTAGCGATTTAAAAGCACCCGCTCGTGTCACACATCGATTAACCAATGGGAAAATATCCTCACAGTCATATACCTAATAAATTTATATTTAAATACAATAGGCCTACCTAGTAAAACGTTTTATATACTATTTTGATATCCTTTTGGACACAAGAGGGCAGTATAGCCCTATGTTTGCTTTTTTTGTTGAACCAAATAGCACTAAATAGCCTGTTCATAACTTTTTCATACTTCTTGAATTGCAAAAACAGAATAAAATGGGTTTAGTTCTAATATTTGTATAATTTTATATAAAAATAAATGGTGCATAATTACATTTTTAGAAGTTATGAGATGTTTCCTGCTTCCTTTTTGACATTAATTTAATCCCTCGCCATAGCAAAACCGTTTGAGATATTCAATATCCGTTCACAATTTAGCATCTTTAATGTATTTTCATCATGTTGAAAAAGTTTGGTAGGAATAAAATAAATATTTTAAGAGGAGTGGCTAAAAATTCAGAGGCTGATTTTGCAAAAAAATCCACATTCAGACCAAAATATCTGACTTCCTCATGGCCGGAGCTAATGAATGTAAATTAGAAAGTTGTCCGGCTTGATGAGAACAATATACAAACTATTTTTTTTTTACTGTAGTTAAAACTAACCCCCCCACTTTTGTCAAAAGCATGTTGAAAGTGACACACTTCCTGCTGCCAGTTGGTGGCGCTATAACTTTGACTCACAATAGTTACATCCATCTGATCGGCCTCTTACCACGAACACACTGGTGAAGTTTCATCAAGATCAGTTAATGTATGCAGAAGTTATACCACTTCGTGTTTCTCTTTTCTCGCCATAAATTCGTTTCCTCGCCACGGCCAAACCGTTCGAGATATCAAAAATCCGTCCGCAATTTAGCATCCTCAATGTCTTGACTTCATGCACACCGAGTTTGGTGGGGATTGGATGAATTCTCTAGGAGGAGTACTTCGCATTCCACAGCGAGCGTTTTCCAAACAACCCATAATAGCCAACTTCCTGTTGGGCTGGCGTAAAACTTGACCGGGGGAAAGTTGTTCGGCACGATGAGATCTATATGTGTACCGAGTTTCATATTAATTCATGCAAGCGTGTTTGATATATGGACCAAGTTTTAGAACCCTGTTCAAGGGGGCGCTGTTGAGCCCCCCAGCCACGCCCGGGTACCAGCTTCTGCCCGTCCCTGATGGCAGGGGGTTCTGACTTGTGTGCAAAGTTTCAAGAGTTTTTGAGCACGTTAAGGACCCCAAAAGCCCCTGAAACCTTGATTAACAATATAAAAGCAATAGTCAAATCCCCCCTCCCCTCACACACACAGAGACACAGAGAGAGGGAGAGAAAATTCTTTAGAAAATCCACATTCAAACCAAAATATCTCTCTTCCTGTTGGTCGGAGATAGTTAATGTCAATTAGAAAGTTGTCCGTCTTGATGAGAACAATACACATACCAAGTTTTGTTGCTGTTGATAAAACTAACCCCCCCACTTATGACTAAAGGTGGCGCTACTGAGCCCCTCACCACGCCCGTTTCTGAAACTTTGCACATGTCTACGGGCTAATAAATGTGATGTGTCTGTCGAGTTTCATCCAATTTCAAGTATGTTAAGAGTCTCAAAAGCATCAAAAAAGAATATTAAAGTTTGATGCGTTGCCACGGCAACAGTATCTAAGATATCTATAATCCTTTCACAGGTCTACATCTGCCGTGTGTTTACATTATACACATAAAGTTTGAAGCAAATCGGGTAAAAATAAGAGGGTGATTTCAAAGCATTTTGAAAGTGACACACTTCCTGCTGCCAGTTGGTGGCGCTATAATTTTGACTCACAATAGTCACATCCATGTGATCGGCCTTTTACCACGAACACACTGCTGAAGTTTCATCAAGATCAGTTAATGTATGCAGGAGTTATAACACACTTCCTGTTTTCATTATTCGCCATAAATTCGTTTCCTCGCCACGGCCAAACCGTTCGAGATATCAAAAATCCGTCCGCAATTTAGCATCCTCAATGTCTTGACTTCATGCTGACCGAGTTTGCAGGCGATTGGATCAATTCCCTAGGAGGAGTACATTAAATTCCACAGCATGCGTTTCCAAACAACCCATAATAGCCGACTTCCTGTTGGGCTGGCGTAAAACTTAGAGCACGAAAGTTGTTCGGCCCGATGAGATCTATATGTGTTCTGAGTTTCATATTATTACATGCAAGTGTGTTTGATTTATGGACAAGTGTTCGGATCCCGTTCCAGGGGGCGCTGTCGAGCCCCCCTGCCACGCCCGGGTACCAGCTTCAGCCCGGCCCTGATGGCCGCGGGTTCTGACCCGTGTGCAAAGTTTCAAGAGTTTTCGAGCATGTTAAGGGCCCCAAAAGTGCCCGGAACCTTGACAAAATAATAATAATAATAATAATAAATATAGCTGCGAGCAGCGATTACGGGCCCAAGCCGGTGGCACCGCAACCCCGGTGCCGCCGGCTTGGGCCCTCCATCGCTGCTCGCAGCTATATTTATATATATATATATATATATATATATATATATATATATATATATATATATATATATATATATATATACATACATACATACATACACACACATACATATATATATATATATATATATATATATATATATATATATATATATATATATATATATATAATATATTATTGTTCAAAAGTTTGGGGTCAGTAAGATTTTTAATGTTTTTAGGAGAAGTCTCTTCTGCTCACCAAGGCTGCATTTATTGATTAAAAATACAAACAAAAACAGTAATATTGTGAAATATTATTCCAATTTAAAACAGCTGTTTTCAATTTTTAAATATTTTACATAGTAATTCATTTCTGTGATCAAAGTTGAGTTTTCAGCATCATTACTCCAGTCTTCAGTGTCACATGATCCTTCAGAAATCATACTAATATGATGATTGATGCTCAATAAATATTCATTATTATTTTCAATGTTGAAAACAGTTGTGTACAGATTTTTTTTTTCAAAATGCTTTGATGAATGTTAAGTTCAAAAGAACAGCATATATTTCAAATATATATATTTTTAACATTATAAATGTCTTTACTGTAACTGTTGATCAGTTTAACTCATCCTTCATAAATAAAAGTACTGATTTATTTTATTTATTTCCCCCAAAAATAAAATTGTAATTATTACTAACCCAAAACTTTTGAGCGGTAGTGTTTAACGTTACAAAAGCTTTAGATTTCAGATAAATGCTGTTCTTTTGAACTTTCTATTCATCAAAGACTGTACACAACTGTTTTCGACATTTCAAATAATAATGAATGTTTCTTGAGTATCAATCATCATATTAGAATAATTTCTGAAGGATCATGTGACAGTGACGACTGGAGTAATGATGCTGAAAACTCAGCTTTGATCACAGGAATAAATAACAGTTTAAAATATATTAAAATAGAAAGCAGCCGTTTTAAATTGGAATAATATTTTACAATATTACTGTTTTTGTTTGTATTTTTAATCAAATAAATGCAGCCTTGGTGAGCAGAAGAAACTTCTCTGTTATGTGCGCGCCACAGACTGCACGCACGTCCGCTTAGAGTTCCGCCTTTTGCCTTCCGTCAATATTACGTTATTAGAAAAATATTTTTTTAGAGAATCGATTTTTTGACATTTGTGAATCGATTCAGAATCGTCCACGTCCGCATCGCGATGCATCTAAGAATAAATTTTTTCTCCCACCCCTAGATTTCATACAACAGGTTAATAAACAGTTACAATTAAGTCACTTACATTTTAGATTCAATGTTGACTGTTTTTGTTCTGTTTCAGCAGCGAAAATAGTTAAACAAAGATCACGGCAGAACCATCACGTGTTTTCTCATAACTGAACGATTCAGCATTTTTAACGAATCGGTTGACTCAAAGATTGAATGATCAATCCATAAACATCTGTCTTAATCATGATCGACTCATTCGAACGAATCGTTTGAACGAATGAATCAATGACTCGCTTATTAAGATGGATGCCTGGCGACACCTAATGGCGGTTTAGTGTTGTTTAAAAGCATCATTCTTTCCCACATGTGTGTGATTTGTGTGTGCAACATTATCATTATTTTTCTTTCACTATTATATTAGCGATTTAAAAGCACCCACTCGTGTCACACGTCGATTAACCGGTGGGAAAATATCCTCAGACACATACCTAATAAATGTATATTTAAATACAATATTGGCCTACCTGGTAAAAAGTTTTATATACTATTTTGATGTCCTTTTGGACACAAGAGGGCAGTATAGCCCTATGTTTGCTTTTTTGTTGAACCAAATAGCACTAAATAGCCTGTTTTAACTTTTTCATTCTTCTTGAATTGCAAAAACAGAATAAAATGGGTTTAGTTGTGATATTTGTATTCTTTTATATAGAAATAAATGGTATATAATTACATTTTTAGAAGATTTTTAGTGTTTCCTTTTTGGACATTACTTTAATCCCTCGCCATAGCAAAACCATTTGAGATATTTATTATCCATTCACAATTTAGCATATTTAATGTAGTTTCATCATGTTGAAAAAGTTTGGTACGAATAAAATAAATAGTTTAAGAGGAGTGGCTAAAAATTCAGAGGCTGATTTTGCAAAAAAATTCACATTCAGACCAAAATATCTGACTTCCTGATGGCCAGAGCTATTGAATGTAAATTAGAAAGTTGTCCGGCTTGATGAGAACAATATACAAACTGTTTTTTCTTTACTGTAGTTAAAACTAACCCCCCCACTTTTGTCAAAAGCATGTTGAAAGTGACACACTTCCTGCTGCCAGTTGGTGGCGCTATAACTTTGACTCACAATAGCTACATCCATCTGATCGGCCTCTTACCACGAACACACTGCTGAAGTTTCATCAAGATCAGTTAATGTATGCAGAAGTTATTCCACTTCCGTGTTTCTCTTTTCTCGCCATAAATTCGATTCCTCGCCACAGCCAAACCGTTCGAGATATCAAAAATCCGTCCGCAATTTAGCATCCTCAAAGTCTTGACTACATGCACACCGAGTTTGAAGGGGACACGGTGAATTTTCTAGGAGGAGTATTTCACATTCCACAGCAAGCGTTTTCCAAACAACCCATAATAGCCGACTTCCTGTTGGGCTGGCGTAAAACTTGACCGGGGTAAAGTTGTTCGGCCCGATGAGATCTATATGTGTACCGAGTTTCATATTAATTCATGCGAGCGTGTTTGATATATGGATCAAGTTTTAGAACCCCGTTCAAGGGGGCGCTGTTGAGCCCCCCAGCCACGCCCGGGTACCAGCTTCAGCCCGGCCCTGATGGCCGTGGGTTCTGACCTGTGTGCAAAGTTTCAAGAGTTTTTGAGCACGTTAAGGACCCCAAAAGCCCCTGAAACCTTGATTAACAATATAAAAGCAATAGTCAAATCCCCCCCTCCCCTCACACACACACAGACACAGAGAGAGGGAGAGAAAATTCTTCAGAAAATCCACATTCAAACCAAAATATCTCTCTTCCTGTTGGTCGGAGATGGTTCATGTAAATTAGAAAGTTGTCCGTCTTGATGAGAACAATACACATACCAAGTTTTGTGATTCTAGGAAAAACTAAGCCCCCATTTTTGACTAAAGGTGGCGCTACTGAGCCATTCCACCACGCCCGTTTCTGAAACTTTGCACATGTCTACGGGCTAATAAATGTGATGTGTCTGTTGAGTTTCATGCAATTTCAAGTATGTTAAGAGTCTCAAAAGCATCAAAAAATAATATTAAAGTTTGATGCGTTGCCACGGCAACAGTATCTAAGATATCAATAATCCTTTCACAGGTTTACATCTGCCGTGTGTCTACATTGTACGCATAAAGTTTGAAGCAAATCGGGTAAAAATAAGACACTGATTTCAAAGCATTTTGAAAGTGATGTACTTCCTGCTGCCTGTTGGTGGCGCTATAACTTTGACTCACAATAGTCACATCCATGTGATCGGCCTCTTACAACGAACACACTGCTGAAGTTTCATCAAGATCAGTTAATGTATGCAGAAGTTATAACACACTTCCTGTTTCATTTTTTCGCCATAAATTTGTTTCCTCGCCACGGCCAAACCGTTCGAGATATCAAAAATCCGTCCGCAATTTAGCATCCTCAATGTCTTGACTTCATGCACACCGAGTTTGGAGGCGAATCGATGAATTCCCTAGGAGGAGTACATTAAATTCCACAGCATGCGTTTCCAAACAACGCTAAATAGCCAACTTCCTGTTTGGCTGGCGTAAAACTTAGAGCACGAAAGTTGTTCGGCCCAATGAGATCTATATGTGTACCGAGTTTCATATTATTACATGCAAGCGTGTTTGATTTATGGACACGTGTTTGGATCCCGTTCCAGGGGGCGCTGTCGAGCCCCCCTGCCACGCCCGGGTACCAGCTTCAGTCCGGCCCTGATGGCCGCGGGTTCTGACGTGTGTGCAAAATTTCAAGAGTTTTCGAGCATGTTAAGGGCCCCAAAAGTGCCCGAAAGGTTGACAAAATAATAATAATAATAATAATAATAATAATAATAATAATAATAATCCTACCGAAAACAATAGGGCCTTCGCCCTTTCAGGGCTTGGGCCCTAATAATAATAATAATAATAATCCTACCGAAAACAATAGGGCCTTCGCCCTTTCAGGGCTTGGGCCCTAAATATAGCTGCGAGCAGCGATTACGGGCCCAAGCCGGTGGCACCGCAACCCCGATGCCTTTAGTTACCTAAAGGCACCAGGGTGGGGGTGCTGCCGGCTTTGGCCCTTCATCGCTGCTCGCAGCTATATATATATATATATATATATATATATATATATATATCTATCTTTAATGTATTTTTATCATGTTGAAAAAGTTTGGTGTGAATAAAATAAACCACTTAGGAGGAGTAACTAAAAACTCAGAGTCTGACATATCCAAAAAATCCACATTCAAACCAAAATATCTGACTTCCTGTTGCTCGGAGCTAATGACTGTAAATTAGAAAGTTGTCCGGCTCGATGAGACCAATATGCGTACTGATTTTTGTAACTGTGGGTAAAAGTAACCCCCCCACTTTTGTCAAAAGCATTTTGAAAGTGACACACTTCCTGCTACCAGTTGGTGGCGCTATAACTTTGACTCACAATAGTTACATCCATCTGACCGGCCTCTTACCACAAACACACTGCTGAAGTTTCATCAAGATCAGTTAATGTATGCAGAAGTTATAACACTTCGTGTTTCTCTTTTCTCGCCATAAATTCGTTTCCTCGCCACGGCCAAACCGTTCGAGATATCAAAAATCCATCCGCAATTTAGAATCCTCAATGTCTTGACTTCATGTTGAACGAGTTTGGAGGCGGGTGGATGAATTCTCTAGGAGGAGTACATCAAATTCCACAGCATGCGTTTTTCAAACAACCCATAATAGCAGACTTCCTGTTGGGCAGAGCTAATAATTTAGAGTGCGGAAGTTGTTCGGCCCGATGAGATCTATATGTGTACCGAGTTTCATATTAATTCATGCAAGAGTTTTTGATATATGGACCAAGTTTTCAGACCGTGTTCAAGGGGGTGCTGTTGAGCCCCCCTGCCACGCCCGGGTACCAGCTTCAGCCCGGCCCTGATGACCGTGGGCTCTGACCTGTGTGCAAAGTTTCAAGAGTTTTTGAGCATGTTTAGGGCCCCAAAAGCCCCTGAAACCTTGAAAAACAAAGATTAAATGGAAGAGACAAATCCCCCCCACCCCCTCCACACACACACACACACACATACAAGAGACAGAGAGAGAGAGAGAGAATTCTCCAGAAAATCCACATTCAAACCAAAATATCTGACTTTCTGATGGTCTGAGCTAATAACTGTAAATTAGAAAGTTGTCCGGTTTGATGAGAACAATATACATACCAAGTTTTGTAATTCTATGAAAAACTAAGCCCCCATTTTTGACTAAAGGTGGCGCTACTGAGCCATTCCACCACGCCCGTTTCTGAAACTTTGCACATGTCTACTGGATAATAAATGTGATGTGTCTGTCGAGTTTCATGCATTTTCAAGCATGTGAAGAGTCTCAAAAGCATCTGAAAATAATATTAAAGTTTGATGCGTTGCCACGACAACAGTATCTAAGATATCAATAATCCTTTTACAGGTCTACATCTGCCGTGTGTCTACATTATACACATAAAGTTTGAAGCAAATCGGGTAAATATAAGAGGGGGATTTCAAAGCATTTTGAAAGTGACACACTTCCTGCTGCCAGTTGGTGGCGCTATAACTTTGACTCACAATTGTCACATCCATGTGATCGGCCTTTTACCATGAACACACTGCTGAAGTTTTATCAAGATCAGTCAATGTATGCAGAAGTTATAACACCCTTCCTGTTTCTCTTTTCTCGCCATAAATTCGATTCCTCGCCACGGCCAAACCGTTTGAGATATCAAAAATCCGTCCGCAATTTAGCATCCTAAATGTCTTGTCTTCATGCACTCCGAGTTTGGTTGCGATTGGACGAATTTTCTAGGAGGAGTATTTCAAATTCCAGAGGATGCGTTTTTCAAACAACCCATAATAGTTGACTTCCTGTTGGGCTTTTGTAAAACTTAGAGCACGAAAGTTGTTCGGCCCGATGAGATATATATGTCTACCGAGTTTCATATTATTATATGCAAGCGTGTTTGATTTATGGACCAAGTTTTCGGACACCATTCCAGGGGGCGCTGTCGAGCCCCCCTGCCACGCCCGGGTACCAGCTTCAGTCCGGCCCTGATGGCCGCGGGTTCTGACGTGTGTGCAAAATTTCAAGAGTTTTTGAGTATGTTAAGGGCCCCAAAAGTGGCAAAAAGGTACCAGCTAGTTACCTAAAGCCACCGGGGTTGCGGTACCGCCGGCTTTGGCCCTTCATCGCTGCTCGCAGCTATATTTATTTATTTTTATATATATATATATATATATATATATATATATATATATATATATATATATATATATATATATATATATATATATATATATAAATAAATATAGTATATATATATATATGTGTGTGTGTGTGTGTGTGTGTGTGTGTATGTATATATATATATAAATATATAAATAAATATAGTATATATATATATATATATGTGTGTGTGTGTATATATATATATATATATATATATATATATATATATATATATATATATATATATATATATATATATATA